>NW_027273852.1:9472500-10222500 GCF_046630095.1 Trachinotus anak
AATAACATGATTTACATTTCATATTGCACATTTTTTTTTCAAGTTAAAATATTTAAATTCATACAGTCATTGATATTTTAAATACAGAGATATAGAGTTATAACAGAGACTCTAGGGACAAAGGCCAATGCTGTTTTCATCGTTTAATTTCAGTGCTCGTTTATCAGCCCTTTTTTAAAGCCTCTTTTGAGTGGACCGTAAAGAAATGTTCTCCATCTCCATAATTCAGTCTTAATTTTGCACGAAATACAGATCATGAATTTGGCCTATTGGTGAGCTCACAGGCCAATTTGTAGGCTATGTGATAGTCCTACTGGCGTGTACTTTCAGTGTTTTAACATTAAAAAAAAAAAAAACATTCAGCAAGTCACACAAAATAAATACAAAAACAAACAAACAACCAAAAAACAAAAACAAAGAAAAAAAAAACGGTTTTAAAAATAGCCTACCATCCACAGTTCATGAAGCTTTTTTTTTTTTTTTTTTTTTTCTTTTTCTTTCCAGGGCGATCAATAATTCAGTTTCCACCTATCAGTAGGACTATCCATGATATTTGCAAAATATTTCACGATTTACAGTTCACATGTTTTATAATTAACATATTGGTGATGTCCCAACAGGAACGAATAAAATAGCACAGAGCCATTTTTACAGGCGCAGACAGAGTGTAAAGCCAGGCTGTTTTGTCTGAACTTCCGCCTTGCTCAGTCCCGTCACTGCGTGTGCTGAGTGAAGAGGTCCTGTAGGAACGACATACCTATGAAAATACTGGATTTGATCTAATGAGCTTCTGCAGTGTAAACAAAAAGAGGGTAGTGTACGTGTCGAGGTATTTCCCATTATCAGCAAACACATTCTTTTTGAGGGGGCTCTTTATAGGCTCCTTGGTATGTAATATTTTTCAACCCCTCTGTGTGTCAGATATTATCTTTATACAGTGCATTGTGTGTAGCAGGACTGTCGCTTTGTTCCAGGTCTTTTGTATGTCTAATGACTTCCCTCCGCGGGTTGTTAGCACTTGACAGCGGGTCTCAAAACGAGGAACTTTCTTACAGTCACGTATTCAAAGGAGCTCCATCTAGGAACATGATTGGCAATTTTTGTCATGATCCTCTCATTATTAACATAAAAATTGACACGAAAGACGCGCTGCAGAATTATATGCACCTTCTAGCTGATTAGGGGTGTCCCTATAGAGCAGAGGCTGGGTGTTGGAGAAGCTATTGCTGCCAGCATCTCAGTCTATTAGGCCCACAGTGAAGAAAGATATGCTGCTGGGCAGAGAAGCAGGAACCTCCTGCTATCTAAATTTAGAGAGAATAATTATCTCACGTTTGTGTCTTAAAACCATGAGGAGTCCAGATAGCCAGGCTGGATTTGTCATGTTGGATGTTGGACGTTTGAGTCGCAGAAATATGGAGTGTGACCCAGACTCAGTCCCTTAGTTTTAATTTGTGGGAATTGTAGAAACAAGTAAATCCACTTGAAATGGCATCTAAATTGAGACATGGGGGCAGAATGAGGTATGGGGACACTGCATGTTATTTTTCCAAATATGCAAGTCAATCCAGCACAGTCGATAAAAAAATGGTTTACTGGCACAAACGCAAGGAGCCTTTAGAAAAATCTTTTTTATGAGTTGCAAAAATTTCGATGCAGAGCTACTCGTATCTTTTTTTGTTATAAAGAGTTTTTTTGGGGGCGTGGGGGTTGAATCAGACTTTTAGAAATGAATCTTCCTGTGTTTGTGTGTGTGCGTTTACAGTGCTGTCTAAGAAAGGAATGCTTTACCCAAGTGTGATATTTAAAGTAGGCCTATCCCCTAAAGAAGGACGAGAGCAAAAATAAGAAACAAGTCGCGTGGGCTGCGTGATGAGTTATCTGTTAAGTGACGTCTCTTCTCGCTGGTCCGGTGACGGGACTGAGGTCTTGCTGAGAACAGCGGCAGAATACGGCAAAAATCCACTCTCGGATCTTTGCCCCGAAGCTGTGCAGGTAAAGTCAGCGCTGGCGCCCCTGGAGCCCAGCGCGCTGGCCGCCTGGCTGCTGTGGCAGCTGAGACACGAACAAGGCCCGGTGGCTGACGGGGCGCTGACCGCCGCTGCCGCTGCCGCGGCCGCCGCAGCCGCTGACGCCGCCGCGGAGCTGTTCAGGCCTGCGGGTGACTGGTAGAGTCCCGGGTGCCTGAAGCTGCAGAGGAGCTCTGGCCGTGAGTAAGGGTGGGACAGCGCCCGGAAGGTATCGAGGGGGCGGATGGAAGTGGCGAAAGGTGACGAGGCGGCACCGGAGGCGGCGGCGGCGGCCGCTGCTGCCGTGACACCGACGTGCGGGTAGTAATGTAGAGGCATGTGCGAGTGGAAAGGGTAAGGTAGACTTCCTGTCGCTGCCGCATGCGTCATCATGTAAGTGTAGAAGCTGGGGTCTGCTGGATGGGGCCAGGACATCGCCAAACGCTGCCTTTTATCCTTCATCCGCCTGTTCTGGAACCACACCTGCACACAGAGTCAAAACAAGGCCCATATTGAAGCTGCCATGTTGTTTCCAAGCTCTAAATTTAGACCTGAGGAGAGAGTCTCCGCGTCTGCTCAGCCCAGACACTGACTCCTGCACTCATATGAAATATTTCCTATATGTGACCATTGCACATGAAAACCAGCTGTTCTCGCATGGTGCTGGGGTTCAAATCTAACAGCTGACTTCAGTAAAGACACTAAAAATATTTAGTAATTTTGGAGTGAATGGTTTTTTTGTTGTTTTTTTTTAAAAGAAGTAGGCCGGTTGATTTATTGATTACCACCCAAAGAGATCAAAATATAAAAGCGCCATTTTCCAGCACAGGTTAAAAATCAAAACATCACACTGCAACATTTCATGAGCGGAAATGATAATGTTGACTATATTTTCCGAGCAAGAATTTTTTATCAGGTGCTTTATTTTTTTATTTTTTATGCCTGCATCGTTTCTTCCTCTGCTCAAAAACACATGCACACGCCAGCACACACACACACACACACACACACACACACACTGGACAGGAATAATGAAGATTAATCTGTGGTCTACCTTAATTGTAGTCTCGGGCAGATTCAGCGCTGCGGCTAATTCACATCTTCTCGGCCTGGAAACGTAATTTTCCCTGTAAAACTCCTTTTCCAGGCGTCCGATTTGTTCTCTGGTGAAAGCAGTCCGATACCTCCTGACTTGGTCGCTGTTTGAATTGTTTGATCCTCCCGTTGAGTTACCGTTCATATTCGGGAGGGAGTTCGAGCTTGTGTTGGAAGATCCAGAATTACTGTCTGAAAAACCTGCAAATGGAAGCAAACAAATTGTCACTGATATTGATCTTGATAGTGTTGAAATAATATAGAGTTGTGTGTCGCCCTGCAGAAGCTACATTTAACTGTGGCTATATCTGATATGAATAATAATAATAAAAGTACTGCGGCAGATACATTTCTTTATTATCTTATCATATTTTGCTCTTATTAAATTGATCAACATTACTGAATAATAATAATGATGATAATAATAATAATAACAATACTAATAACTAATATTGATAATAACAATAATAATAACCTTTTCTGTTTTAGATGGCGAGGAGTAGCCTAATAGTAGGCATACCAATAATAATAATAATAATAATAATAATAATAATAATATCCGCTATAATAAGATTAAAATATGAATATAAACTGAAATAAAAATAAGAGAAATGCTGAAATCTTACCTTTGTTGTTTTCCTTGTGCTGGCTCGGGGAGCGGTGCGCAGGGCATCCCACCTCCACATCACTGTTAATGTCTGATTCTTGCGAAACTTCGGAGTAAAGGCTCATTTTCTTCCTGCTCTCAGACGATGAAATTTCCGCCGAGGAGGTGTTTTCACTGCCGTGGTGTGTACCGAAAAGACTGTCAATTTCAAACTTGCCCTTCGTCGGGATGTCCCCAAGATTTCCATGGAGAGAAGCCGAAGTTATTCTCGGGCTCAGCCGTCCGCTGTGCTGAGAGTTTTCCAGGGCCTCCAGCACTGAATTTCCAGGCGTGTCTGCGAGTCTCTTCCCTGCGACGGGACTGTGCAGACCTCTCTCCATCAATATCATCTCTTTTCTTATCCTCTCCATCATTAAGCTGTGCAAGACGAGGAAGGAAGAGAAGAGAAAAAAAAAAAAAAAAAAAAAAAAAAAAAACAGCACTCACACACACACACACACACAACACTTGTCCAGGGGGCTGGAGCGCCAATGAGTTGTGTCGGAGCTAAATCCGCATGCAACTCAGCAACTGTCTCCAAATAACTGTCTCTAAACCTTTTTATAAGCAGGACGCCAAAATGAAAGAATCTGAGCGCAATCGACGAGCGACTGCTCAAAATGAGCCGTGCATCCTCCACACAGCAGCGAAATGTCATTCATCAAAAGTGGCCCGCTGTTCGTTGTTAAAATGCTCGGCTGACGTTGCTCCAATGATCATTTATTGTAACAGGTTTATAAGCAAATAAATAGGAGAGGGCTGTCACTTGATGATGGAGGCGGCCTTCGGTCAGACGAATAATATCCAAGTGGAGAGGAGGAGAGGAGTGAGGAGCGAGGCGCCTGTCCCTGGGCTGATCTGAGTCTGCTGTAGATTGCTCTTGGGTTTGGCCTCTTGGGTGAAATTGACAGTCTGATTAATAAAATGAGCGGTGCAGCATTTCCCTCTTCATTTAGGAATATTATTATGCTTTGATTCTCTATTGTTTCCCTCCTCTCTGTTCGCCCTCCCCCTTTCTAATCTTTCTTCTTTTATTTATTCCTCTTATTTCATTTTATTATTATTATTATTATTTTTTTGCAATTTCCACGACTTTACCATTATGTGTGAAGTGCATTAACATTAACGTGGAAGTTTGTGCTTAAAGATTAAAAGTATGTATTTTTTAGACTTTTTGAAACCATGTTGATGTTTTTTTTTTTTAATTTTACTCTGTTTTTCTCCTTTTTTGTATTTTGTCCCACCCAGGTCTTTATTCGTCAACGACACATTTTGATGTGGTGATGATGCCTACATTATTACACATTTCCACACAATAGCACACAGTTATGTGTTCTTTAATGCATGTAGAAGTAGTCTGTTTGTCAGTGCAGTCTTCTTTTTAAAGTCACTAAAACACGTCAGTAATCTTTCAAAATGTAAACAATGATTTGTTCCTGTTGCACATTTTAATTGAAGTCATTTGGTGACAGTTGTGTCGATACACGTTTCCTGTGTTGTTGAATTTGAACGAATTATTCATCTTTAATAGCTTATATTTGAATAGGGTATTATATGTTGTTATTTAAAAAAAAAAAAAACACACAATCTGTCTTTATTTTGAAAAGATAACCACAAAATCACTTCCCGCTCAGCGTCCGTCAGTCTCTGTGTCAAACCCTCTGTCAGCTGCATGGTATTTTGGGTAGTTTATCGGAAAAGACTGGTACATGTATGCTGCAGATTAATTCTAACGCAGACTCCATATGTAAAGACACAACACCCATGCACGGATCCGGGCTTCTCATGTGAAATGACTGGAGAGGCGCCATCAGATTATCCTCTGTGCGTCCTCTGGCGCCTCCTGCAGGCTTTAATATGAATTGCTATCACTTATATTGGCAGTTGAATGGCTGTGGTGGTGCTGTGGGCTTTACCTGATGATCTGACTGGTGTCTGACCTGAGCACTCTACATCTCCACGGAAAATGAGTGTACATGGCAAAACAGACATCGATGACAGAAGGAGATATTGTAATGAGGCTACTGGAAAACGACTTCAGAGGAGCTGAAATTGCTGCAAAGCCAAAGATGTGTTATACTGGTGAGGAATATGATTCATATCAGGTTCATATCAGAGCAATAGAAGAACATACTGTGGCTTTGATTTTAATACCTGGGCACGCCATGGTGCTAACATTCTCTGTCATTTGTTTAAAAAAAACAATCAGTTTTTGTAAAATAATGTTCTAGGAGAACCATGTTTTACACCTTCCATGATAAAACCAATTAATGACGGGGGCCTGTGAATATTCTCATTTGTCCAGGTGAGGTGAAACGTCTTCCTTGACAAATAACCAAGTCCAGTTGCTTTCGATTTAAAACTCCTTTGAGGCAATTAATGACAGTTTCACTAGATAAAACTGATGTTAAATGCACCCATCACTTTGTTAGTGGACACAATATTTTCTTTACTTTTTGAATATAAAAAAAGAAAAAACAAAAACATTACACTCAAGTCAGACTCTGGTATGCATTCTCCTCTCTAAAAGCTTTGGGAATTTACATTTATGATAATTAGGTCATTTGCATACACACACTTGATTAATTGTGCAGCTGATGAGTCTTTCTAAGACCAGAGTTTCATCTTAAGGGACAATCTTATGCTGCGGGCATTTTTTAGCTGTATAATGTCTGACTGTTGGAAATTGACTTGTGGATCATTATATAATCCATATCTCACTTTTCTGATCAGCTCTTTTTCTTGGCCAACAGCTATAGGCAGAGAAGGAAAAATCTAAAGTAGTTCACCTTGTCTTTGCTTGGCAGCTTTCTTTCGTTAAAGCCATGAAGTGATATTCTTAAAAGTGTTCATTTGTCACTGTGGTCTCAGCATTAGCGTACAATAGAAGCACCGTCGTCTTCCCCGTTGGATTATTAGGTTTCTAAAGTCATTGCTTGCATCTTCACTTTTTTGAGTTTTTGTTTTCCTTTTCAAAAACCAAAATTGAATTATGGACCTTTTTCACACAAGACATTTATACAAGTCACAGTAGGAAAAGCACTGGTGTGAATAATAAACTTACTGATGGCCGGATTTTATTTATCTGTAAATATTATTAGTTACACCTGTAGGTGTATGTCAGCGTGAGCCAACATATCTGCTGTGGGAAGGGTGTGTTGGTTTCAGGGGAAGAATACTTTTTTTTTTGAGCAACTGTGGATAGCCCAGACATCACACACCATATTAGAGCTGGAGTCTGGCTGGCTGTGGCTCAGGTGATAGAGTGGGCTGTCGGCTGATCGCGGAGTTGGTGGTTCGATCCCCAGGTCCTCCCGTTTGCTTGCAGAAGTTTCCTCGCTTATAAGTTGCTTTGCCAAATGAGTAAATGTAAATGTCTTTCCCTCTCTCTCTCTCTGCTGCCACATTTATATGTTTACATCAGGGGTTTCATGCGGACGACTTGAGGTGGCTCTGAAGCTGTTGTTCAGAGGCTGATTCATGGCACAGATACGTTACTAATGCTCTCCAGATGAAGGGTGCAGTTTCACTGAACATCAACATGTTGAATGAACATGCATTAAGGACAGTTTAGGATGCAAATATGAACCTGCAGCAGGTTAGGGCAAATAGTTTCTTGGGTTATTTTCAAATAACTTCACACATGAGTAACTAAGACTACAGACTGAAATCGAAGTCGCAGGGTTCGGTGCCGTAATTTTACAGTTCTCTATTCTCATTGGGCATTTCTCTGTGGTAGTTAAGTTGTAGTTTGTTAAATGAAGTGAACATTAGACAAACTAGATTCTAACTGATTGAAAACCATGTGATGAACATCCAGCGTTGGCCATAATGGTGAATGTTTATTGTAAAATATGATGAATATGCAAAACATTATTCCGTAACTGTAAAAAATGAATATAAAACACAACAGGCTGTAAAGCTGGCTAGATTTCACAATAAATGGCAGATCTAAGGGATAAGTACACATTTCATTTTATTTCATTTCATTCATTCATTCATTTCTAAATACAACACTCATTAATCCACTTTTCTGTAAATTTGTAAGTGTCTGACAACAATAACTACAACATCAGTATTCTCAAGACAGTACACAAGCCATGTAAATCAACAGAAAGCAGCAGGACATCGATGCATTAACTTCACAATAACATCTACTGTTGGGTCGTATTACCCAGCATTCCTCTAGGGGCCATTGGAGGAAGTGCATTTTAGGGCACTTGGTTCAGGTGGAAGTCACCTCTCAGACGGCTGCTTTCTTACTGGGACCCCAACCAGCCCAGATCCTGATACTTATTGTATTTTGTGAAACAAATTGTTGCTGATGTTCTTCAAATTTATTCGTATAGATTTAAAGATGAGTTCATGAAGGCAGCAGGAAGGAGAAGTAAGGTTAAATGCTGCACAATAAGCTTGTTGTCAAAATAAATATTAATTGGTTAAATAGAAATCTAGCTCCTTTACTCACTTTAATCACTCATCAATAGCAGATGATCAGTGAATATATTTCATATTTAGGAGACCTATTTAGGAGAGGGTCAAGTCTGGAAACCTTGATGGTTTAATCCAGTTTCAAGGTATGTGAAGATTATTGGGGCATCCCACAAACAAGCTACAGATAATGTTAATGGAGACCATAATCAAGTGATGTTTAGCTATGTTTGGATGAGACAGAAGATGTAAATAAGCATTTTCACTTGACATCCAGTACATACATTTTCTTCAGAGGAAATGTTTAAGCAACCACTGTACTTGCATTCATTTACAGGTATTGGGTTTCATGCATCGGTACAAATCTTATTTCTATTAAATAAGATCAGTTTCTGGTACCGTTGGAGCAGTGGACAAGCTACTACATCTGATGTTAGTTTGAACTTCTTTGTCAGAAACATGAATTAGTGTAAACATGTGAAGTTATATACTCACCAAGCACTTTTCCCTGGAACACCAAACTGAGCAGAGCCTCCCTTTGCTCTAAAGACTGTCTCAGATCTTTGTGGCATGGATTCAGCCAGATTTTGGGAACATCCCTTTGAGATTCTTCTCCATTGCGTCTCATCATTTCTGCAGATTTGTAAGCTGCAAATCTCCTGTTCTTCCACATTTCAATTTTTTTTTACTGGAGTTAGATCTGGTGACTTTTGCTTTGTGGCATAGTGCATTATCATGCTGGAAGTAGTCATTAGAAGATGGTCAGTTGTGGCCATAAAGGGATGCAAATGGTCAGCACCAATGCTCAGATAGACTGTGGCATTCAAACCATGGTTGATTGGTATTAAGGGACCCAAAGTGTGCCAAGAAAACATTCCCCGCATCATTACACCAACACCACCAGCCTGGACTGTTGACACAAAGCAGGTTGCGTTCATGGATTCGTGTTGTTGACTCCAAATTCTGACCCTGCCATCTGCGTCCCTCAGCAGAAATCTAGATTCATCAGACCAGGCCACGTTTTTCCAGTCTTCAACTGTCCAGTTTTGATGAGCCAGTTCCCACTGTGGCCTCAGATTTCTGTTCTTGGCTGACAGGAGTGAAACCCGACATGTTCGTCTGCTGTTGTAGCCCATCCACCTCAAGGGTCAGCATGTTGTTCATTCTCAGATGCTTTCCTGCTCACTACAGTCGTAAACAGCCGTTATCAGAGTCACTGTAGCCCGCCATAAGCAGGTGTAAAGGTGTTCCCAATAAAGTGCTTGGCGAGTGTAGATCCCACTGTTAACAGGTTATGCAGCAGAAGCAGCTGTGAATACAGTATGAACCGCTGTGAACACTATGCAGGAGTGAACTGACCCAGTGCTGCGGGGATAATCTCTCGTGTCACGGTGACACAATAACTACAGATCAGAGACGAGGAAGGGAAATTTGAAGCACAGTCTTGCATGTTATACCCTGTTAAGTAACCTATACATACTTAGTGTGTTTTAGATCTAATGTTTTTCCTATGTTCCATGACCCCTTGACTCATGATCGCTTCTAAGTTCTCCACCCTCCTCAAAAATGCAACAGAAAAAAAAAAAGAAAAGATGTGAGCTGTTTCTTTTCAATTAACAGCTGCAGCAGACAACAGAAATAAATGTACAACATACCCAGATGACACATGACCCGCAGCCAGAATGAAAAACAGGAGTAACACTGGAGGGGTTTCAGCTGTGTCATGGAATTTATTATTGCTGCAAAAACAAAACATCTGAAAGCAGGTTTAAGAAGGGTCATTTTGCTTCGAAACAATTCACATGCCAAAGGGGTTTGTAACATTTTGTATCCTCAGCTCTTTTATATCGATGACCATCTGCATCTGCTTACTTTAACACAGCCAAGTTGTGGCCTATATCACGTTGTGTTGCACATATAGCTCTGCTATACATTTAAATAACAGTGCGGTGTGTTCTGGCTCCTGCTGAAGGTGGTTTCCAGATAAATGCAGTGCGCTGAGGTAGTGTTTAGTAGAGCCTGGGTGCCATGTGTAGGTCTGTACCTCTGATCCAAATCTCAGCCACAAACAACTCAGTGATCAAATGTCTGTGTGTTCAGTGCTGTTGCTTTCTGCCAGCTTCACGCCAGTTGGCCCTTGCTCGTCTGCAGGCTTCTTTCCTTAACGGAGAGCGCCATCTAGCGGCGCCTTCTTGTGAATGCAGAGGACTGAGCGACAGGACGGGGACCCCGACCTGCCATGTTTGGAAAACACTTTCTCTCTGTGACACAAAGGGAACAGCACAGTTACATGGTATTGTTGCAGCGCAGAGCAAGATTCACAAACATCTCAGATACAGTTTGATGATGACGTGTGAGCATTTTGTCACATGGAAGCTGGCAGGACCAGGCTGTCTGGAGGGTATGAAATGAATTTCATGTCCAACAGGGTCAGTGGTAAAAGTTTCAGGGACATTATTCACAGTTTTAAATGATATTTTAAAGATGTTGCTCTTTGTAAACGAGTCATTACAGCAGATGCCAAAAGTGCATGTTCTCCAATCTCGTTGTAAAATTCTGTAACGCTTAGCCTACTTCAATGTAGCTTAAACCTTACTTTACTATTGAGGAAGTAGCCCAACTGTAGAGTCCCAATTTGAAATATATATTTTATCGGCTATATGTCACTTTGGTGGGAAGATGCTACTCAACTTGAGCAGACACAAAGTAATAGTGAAATAATCATCATGCAGCATTTTACTCCCGGGGCGAAAATAGTAATGATGGGCCCATGTGAATCGTTAGAAATGACTGGGCAGTTTATTTATTTATTTATTTATTTATTTTTTATAGTTTTGTGCCTCTCGGCAGCTGATTCGGGGGTTAAACAGAAATAATTAACTTTTTATTTTTATACTCCACTCACACCTTAGCTCCATTTCTTGGCACTTACGCAAAAATGGTAAAACATATATACATATATATTTTTAAATGTTAACGTTGCATTTGGATCATTTTAGTTGAAAATAAACCTGGTTACAATGTTTTCGACTGACCTTTATAAAGGAATTAGCCCACGATGAAACTGTGTGGGCATTTCCCCTGAAAAAGTCAACGACCAAGAGATCTAGTCTGGTTAAAGTTTACTTGTTTAGTTAGTTTGCAGATAATTAAGTACATTTAGTCTGTAAAGTTTCCACTGAGTGAATAGGTGTAATTAGAACAAGCTGAATATTTTTTTTCCTCCCTCCAAGCTATGTCTCCACAATCCAGTTACTTGAAAATACTTCTAATACTTACATGAAATAAGGCCCCTAAAAACATCCGTGCGGTTTAATTTACAAGTTTACAAGTCTTTTCCCTGAGGAAAAAAATCTCTTTACTTTGTGTCCACACATCTGATTTGTATTTAAAGTGATTCCGTTTCGATGCTGTCGTTAACCGGTCGGGTCCCTTCAGCCAAACAAAGTTTTAGTCCCGCGGTTTTAAGAAATGAAACTTCACTGAGAAATCTGGAGCCCGCTCTGTAAAAATCCTGCAAAGGGCCGTTCGCCCGTCTCTTACCTGTGGCTCCATCTGCTTGAAAAGATATTCAGGAGTTTCACATGCTCCCTCAGCGCCAAATGGACACGATTACAGGGCCCAGAAAATCATCTGATGCCCCACTTTCCTCTCCTTTCCCCAAATGAGTGCGCTTAGCTTCAATCTGTCTACACTTTACACCAGGAGAGCAAAGAAATCCAACCTATAAACCCACATCCTGCGTGAAACACACTTCCACCGCCACTGACTCAATGATCGGTTGGGATTTCAACACTTGGGAGGCTGAAGGCAACGTTTTCTCAGCCCAGAGAACTTGAACGAGGGAAGCAGCAAGTTTATTACCAAGGACAATAGACGGCGGATGGCTTCCTTCAAAGGGCCTGGGAAAACAAGCAGTTTGGCTCCTGACACCCTAAACCTGGAGGAGAGCAGCTAGTGGCTCTAAACCCGAACACCAAAACTTCTTCTAGTTCCCTCTTTTTGGCAGCCTGTCTGCTTTTGGAGCTTGTAGCAAAACTTAAAGCCTGGATGTCACATATATAAACTCCTTTTTATTTATTTATTTATTTTTTTAAAAGGGGAAAAATCCTTTGGGCTATAGGAGCTGCGCGGTCAGTGGCGTTATGAGGACAATTTGTCGTTTGGCAGAACAGATGAAAATGACCTGCAGCGTAATTTCCCAGATATATTCTGTCAGAAAGTTTATGATGAAACGACTGTGATCATTTTCTTCTTTTCAGTAAGCGTTCACTTGTTTTCCCCACAGCTGTTCTGATGTAGCTTTTCATTTAATTTTCATTGTTTCAGATTTAATTCATAAAATTCCCCGTGTTTCGCTAGTTTTGCGTGTATCTGAGATTTGTGTTTTTATATCGCCGTTATTGGGTCTGAAGGTTCAACACATTATACTAACTTTTGAATACAGGCCCAAACTAAAGATGTTTTAAAGAAAAAAAGGAAAAAGAAACAAAAACAAAACAAAAAACCACAGATTCAAATGATCAAAACAGCTCATGTAAACCGGTTTTCATTAGTTTTCACTCAGCAGAAAATGTAGTTAGTTATTTAACATCGCTACCTTTGTTTTTGGTTTTTATATTCGTACAATGCTTAATTCGTGGCCAGTTCTAGTAAATATTTCAGATTTAAACGCCTATTAGTTGTATTTTTAGCTTTATTAGTTACATTTCTGGAATAAATATCTAACTGTAGCTTTTTCCAGTTGTCTCATTTATTTTTTCATTTAAACATAATTTGCAACAAAAGGATGTTTGTGTAGTTTTCATAATTGTCTTACTCTTGAATGCAGATGTTATTATAGACCAAGGTGTAGACTATATTATCATATGGTCCCTCATTTATTCTTATTTATTTATTTATTTGCGAGTGTACATAGCTTGTTGATACTGAAACTACTGGTGTTTCCTTGCAGAATGAAGACACTGACAAACGATGGAGGGAGCAGGGACAGCATGGCAGCAGGGGACCGTCGGTCTGTGTGAACTTGTGCCGCCACCTATTGGACTAGAGCCGCAACACCGCCAATGATTTGCTGAAAACAGTGAATTTGAGAAACTTGTGTGGTTTAAACCCTGAACCTGTCTAATCTCAGTTTCAGTGTGAAATGTATATTTTTTAAATCATTATTATTATTATTATGAGAAGCCTCCTCAGACTTTCTTTCTCGTCATACATAAACAAAGCAAGCCTGCGTTTGAACCTGGATAAAGTGGAGTCATAAGAATCCCATTTATGAGAATCTGTGGTAGTTACACAGAATTATTTTGAGGATTGTTGGTGTTACAGTGAAGAGAACAGTCATCCCCTAAATACACAATGTCCCCACTATATGCTGGAGACCCAACTAAAAACACAACTGCTCCAAGTCTTCAATGTCAGTGTATTTTATTTTTGAACTCTCCACCCCCCAACACACACACACACACACACACACACACTTACTTAATCCTGTCTGTGAGAAATTTCGGAGTGTGCAGAATAATTCTCTTCACTGATAGGCTGCCACAAAAACAGTCTGTTAACCCGGACTACAGTTAAATTTCATCTGAGTCGATTCCCTGGAATATTTTAGAAACGCGAGGTTATGATTGATTATAAAACACGCAGTTAAACACTTGACCATATACATCGTTAAATCCCCACAGGAGCAGTGTATTTATTTAAGAAAGTACTGAAAGTACTAGACAGTGTCGGTAAAATGGACTTGGATCAGTAGTTTCAATATTTATCCAATGGATTTGACTGTAAAGAAGTGTAAACAGAGGGAGATTTTTTTCTTCTTCTTCTAGTTACGGCTCATTTTAATTTTAAAGAGCAAACATTTAACTAGAGCTTCTCATGGCGGCGCCACGCAGAGGGTTTTCAAGAGAAGCGACGGTTGTAATGGTCCTTTCCTTCTCTCCGGAAAATAACAGTTCCTTTTTTTTTTTTTTAAATAGACAATATAAACCTAAACTGCACCAGAGGTTAAGTTTATATGAGATATGGCTTTAATGGGAGAAAATCAGCGTAGAAACCTGCGGACTTCTATAGGGCTGAAAACACCGGTTTCAATGATGATTCAGTTGAAATCATTCACACTGGGCGAGACGGTTTCCTCAGAGGTCGATGTGCACCCTCGAAATGCGGATACATTTCATTGTGTGTTTCTCATATGTTGTCTTCAGTCCACAGCTCGGAGGCGAATACGAATATATAGGCCACATTGTTTACAAGGGAGGCAGCGCAAGAAAAGCAGCACCTCCAGGGCCACAGTGTACTGTAGCTAATCTAATGTCCTCAAGCCAGATACAGTGGGCCTCCACTGAATGTTATCTGTGTGAAGCTGATAATGCTGGATTGTTGAGACTGCGTGTGGCACTAGGGGATTTTTCACCGCCGCGTACATCTGCCTGTGCAGTAATCTCTCTTGTAATTTCATTGTACAGTTCGTGGAATATAGGCTACGTGGTGCTTTTAAGACATTTTATCGTGCTTTGATGTCACTGCAAGGAATGACTTTGAACCCAAATTTTTCTGTGAGGGTTGTAATTGTGCACTGGAAGTAGCCTGTTCCATGAAGCCTATAGAAAGCAGTGCCTCGGGTCTCCTGTGGTGCATTTAAGACCCTGTATTTACCCTTGTACTATAAACTATAAGGGGTGAGTCTGCAGAGTCACATTGTCCTCCTTCAGGTCACAACTCCCAAATAAAACCCGTGCTCATGTGCTTTCAAATAGAGCTCCTGGCACTGAAATTGACATAAGTCAAATATTCTTCAGATACCTCTGACATTTTTTTTTCCTGTAGTCTATAAATATAGAAGACTCCACGGATCTGTGGATTTTAACTTCATCCCCCACCCACCCAATACCAAAATATGTCCTCATGGAGTATTTTGCCTTGCAGTATTGAGAGCGAGGGTGGGGCGGGACAACAGAGTTTGCATATCACGTGACGCCGTATTAACAAATCAACAATTACCTTCCCTTTATTCTCCAGGAGTTGCTAAAAGGCTTGCAAGAAGCGTTTGAGGGAAGCTCCATGGAAATGTGTGAGCGGAATCCTTTAAATCCCGGCTACGTTGGTTCTCTGTTGAATTTTGCTCCACCTGAGTCGCTGTATTTCTCCAACTTGCGGGGTAATGGAGCCCACATACCCGGGCTGCATCAGATCCCTTACAACAGGAGAGAGGTGTGCACGCTCCCGTGGACTCCCTCAAGTTCGTGCACGTCTAGACCAGCAGCACCGCCGCCACAGAGCCGCGCCTTCGGCGGCTACTGTCCGCCGTTCCTGTCCAATAACTCGGTGTCTGTAAACACCAGCTCCTCCGGCGGCCACGTCAAGGCGCATTTGGAAGAGTCGGCTCGATGCTTTCAGGACGCAAACCACAAGACAGAGGAGCCCGGCAGACAGGACGAGGTCTACGCCGGGGAGCATGGGGCAGTCAGTGACCGCGGCTACTCAGATCTCCACAGCCGGTCTCTCGGTTCTGGAGCCCAGATAAACGCGGATTCAGCAGGTCCGCTGAATGTGAACGGCACCAAACAGGAACAGAACTGCTTTCAGCCGCCGTCCAGTAACACATGCTCCAGGACGACTTTTGCTGAAGGTTAGGTATCCTATAGAATTGTTCTGTTGTTTTCACAATTTCTACAATTAATATGTAGAAATCATAATTATGTAATTGTGATATAACACAATATGGACTTGATATGTGCTTATGAGTAGTTCCTGTATCTTAATTTATGGCAATAACTGTTTATCTCCTATTACATTATTATAATGGACTAATCCATTTCCATTGGCTGGTATTGTTACATAGGAGGTAGCCTATACTTAGACTTTATAGTTTGTGTTATATAATGAGTTCACTCTTTACAATTTTCATCTCCTATGGCATTAATTTTATTATAATATTCCTATTGTGTCCGGATAGATAGATACTGCACGTGGTAATAATAGCTCTATTTTGCTATTTCTAGGCTACAGTAGATGCGCCTTCTTATATTTACCACAACATCATTAAAACATATGTTTTGCAGGATACAGTCAGTTCTATAAGCAGCAGAAGCAGTTATTTCCCTACAGAGATTATTATTGTTGCTGTATAAAACCTGTTCCCACCTCTGCTCCCCCCAGGTGCCCCATGGTGCTCGTCACAAGTGAAAACCCGAAAGAAGAGAAAGCCTTACTCGAAGCCACAGCTGGCTGAACTTGAGAATGAATTCATGATGAATGAATTCATCAACAGACAGAAACGCAAAGAGCTGTCAGACAGACTGGACCTGAGCGACCAACAAGTGAAAATATGGTTTCAGAACCGGAGGATGAAGAAGAAGCGACTCATGATGCGCGAACAGGCCTTTTCCGCGTACTGATGACCTTTGGACTTGATCATGACCAGCAGCGCACACAACACGTTGTGTTGCAGCCTTGTATGAATGTTGCGGCACATTAGGAGCCCTCTCTGTTTGTGGCACTGACTTGTATTTATAGCCTAAATAAATGTTAAATGTTTGTGTTCCAGTCACACAATAGGCTACTGTGTTATCAAGTCGCAGCCAGTGCTGGGATATTTATAGCAGGCTGACAAAAATACACTGCAGATTAGGATACAACTGATTTTTACCCAGCTGGTCATCTGACCGAGGCCCTCCAAATCGGTAGTAGGCCCTGACTCCTGCTGGGCCTTGGCGCGGTTTAAAAAATAAAACTGAAAGCCTGATTCTTTCTCATCCAGCACAGACGTCAGGCCTGTTTAAGCAGGATCACTCTGTGCGTTTCTGTGCGTTTTGTAAGATGGCCTGCGCATGTAGTGCAGGCCTAATGTGGAAGCAAACAGTCAAGTTCATGTTTACGGACGAATAAAACATCAACAGAAGTCAGTATTTCAACGTGTATTATAACTGCATGTCTATTTCCCTAATTGCTGTTATTTAGTTAAATGCCAGAGTTCCCTGTTTAAGTCTGTTAAAATGAGCAACGTTACGTTTTTTTGTTTTTTTGTTGTTTTTTTTTTTTGTCCTGTGTGGCCGCGGCCACATTCAAGTTCGGTCAGTGGAGGGGAAGATTTGCGGCCGCATTTTAGTGGTAGAAGGTGTTTTCTTCAAATGTCTGTGAAACAAGTGGCTTTGTGGATGTGAGACGTTCTGGTTGTCAGTTGCAGCAGCGTTATAACTGCGCTGAATGAAGCTCGGGTTTTCACTGTCAGGCCTGGTTTTGTGTTGCTGCAAACAAACGTGATTGTACAGCGACAACATGAAACGGTTGCATTGGACTCCCTCTTGCTTTGAAAAAAACCTATCATTTATAACTTCATAAATACTTGATTCATGTATATTTAACCTCGGATTGGACTTATTTAAAGAGCATTCCGGAAAGCATGTTGTTGGTAAACATAAAAATGTGGATGAGACTCTTTACGCACGGACCAGAGGTCTTGTAAAGTTGACGCAACCTGAGGATGAATACATTTGTAAATAAAACACATTTTAAAAGACCTGCAGCCAAGTTGTTGTGCATGATGTGAGTGGTTTTCCATTTTTAAGCAAGATATTGAATAGAGAGTTTAACCATGGACTTCACTTTTACACAGTTTGAGTCAAGATCATCAGTCAGTTGCTCTCTAGTTGATGATAATAGCTTATTTATCTGTTGAGATACACAGAAGCTCAAAGCAGCCTGCAGCCTGTACCAACATTTATTTTATTTATTTATTTCTTTTTACTTTTTTCTTTTTTAAATAGAGGCCAGAAGGATTTATTTAGGAGACCTCGATGGTTATGTCTGCGGCGGTGGAAGGAGTGCGTACGAGTTTCCTCACTTGTTTGTTAAAATAAACAGAATAATCCTCACTTTCTAAATGAATGCATTGCTATGCATGAGAGGAAAGTATTTGTTCCATTTATGCCCACACACTTTAATGACTTCCCGCCACAATTTCTTTTTCTTTTTTTTTTTTTTTTAAATTAAACGCCCTAGAGTCTACATTCGGGTTTCTCTTTGACAAATATCTGTCATCATCTTCATCTTCCACCTTCAAAAAGAAAAGAATCAAGGTTTTCATAACAACATATAAAACCTGCTTTAGCAGTATTAGCCACACCACAATCATCCACTCTTACTTAGCTCTACATTGACTGGGGGATACTGGAAAGTACCACTTTGGCTGGATCCTTTATAATCAAACATTTTACTTATATGATCTTAAATTTGGGTCACATGTGCCTTTCTAATATTTAGCTTCCCCCCTCAGCGCAGATTCCTCCTCCCAGTTAAAGCATAACACAGCAGCAGCTCACTCCCGCTGCCAAGACCTCCACATGCCAGCTGGAGGTTACTGTGGCTGTGTGACCAAACGGATCTGGTGTAACTGAGAAGTCATATATGCGACTTTTAATTTCACTGTGTGTGTGTGTGTGTGTGTGTGTGTGTGTAGGTACACACCACATACATTTGAATGCGATTGATTTGCCAAACTGGGTTCCTCTGCGCTTATTAGAAATCATTTTGGTAACGCATGTGGTTTGACCATATTTAACTGTTTATATTTATCAAAACAGTAAGTGTTTTGTTAAGTGGCCACCAAAACCCTTTATTTTCCACACTGTGGTCGAGAGATGCAGGTCGCCAGTGGTCAGCAGCTATTAAAGACTACCAACCACCAACAGAGTGATACACATGAAACATTACAGGACGCTGGATCTATTAATGGTCCCTCCCATTACATCATCATCGTGTATCATCACCTCATCACTGTAGCTATTATATTTCTGCAATACTTCAGTCATATTAAAGGTTCGTGAAAGTCAGTACCATTTTCAACCTATAATTTGTAATGAAACGTGGAGAGATGGTTCTCCCATTAGTGACTTACAGATTCTCAGCTTTCTCCAAATTTGGGGCTTTTATTTTGTAGAGCTGTAGGGGCAAATGTCGCTTTTTAAAAATTTATTTAGTCTTTAGAATTTTTTTAAAAATCTATAATTTCACACATAATCTACGTATGTTGTGCGTGTCGCCGTGCGCTGCAGGCCGCTTGTTTTCCAGCTCTGTGTTTGTCTGCACACACACATCATCTTTCACCTACTATTAGCTTTTATTGCTCAGACCTTTGTTGAACAGCTACGCCGAGTTTTCTCTGTGTGCAATACGCAACGTTTTCCCTCAGTATTTGTTGCTTTATTGCTTTACTGCCAAACGCAGCCAGACAGCGCCATGTAGCTCAGGCTCCTCATGATGGTGGGGGCGCCAAAACAAAGTTAAGGTCAAGTTAGTAGGCTTAGCACTACTTCTTCCAACAATATAAACAGAAAACTTACTTCTTTGTGAGGATGCACGAAAGTGACGATGGAATAAAGATACACAAAAATCCGTTTTTCTCACCAACGTGAACAGGTTTGAAGTGGATCGATGATTAAAGTTAAGATTACGCTCATAAAACCGGCTCAGCCACACCACACTTGAAGCTTTATCTCAGCTAAACAGCAGCCGCCTGCAGTGTCATTTCAAATGTGAAATGTTAGTGAATTATCCAATGCACCTTATTTTTTTTTTGTTGAGTGCATCTATGAAATCTGTGAACTAATAATAATGTCTCTATGAAATAGTAATAGTAATAATAATAATAGGCTAAATAATAATAATGATGACCTAACAAGAATAGTCATAATAATAGTTATTGTTGTTGTTGTTTTGTTATTGTTATTGGTATTATTATTATTATTATTATTATTAGTCGTGGTGGTAGTAGTAGTAGTAGTAGTAGTAATAGTAGTAATAGTAGTAATAGTAGTATTAGTATTATTAATGTTGTTGATGTTGTTTTTTATTATTATTACTGTTATTAATGTAGTTGTTGTTGTTGCTGTTTTAAATGTTTACAAAATCTAAATGCTTCATAATAAACAAATGAAGACAAGAAAAGCCACAACGTAAAGGAGAGTCAGACCAGTGATAAGCAACAGGTCGTGTTAACTTTGTCTGTTTGAGAGGTAGATTTTTTTTTTTTTTTTTTTTTAGTAATTCTTTTTACACTCTTACAGCTGTGCGCGGATGGATCAGTTTGTTCAGAATTTTCCAGCTCTGGATCATATTTTTGAGACAAATACAAAATTTGTGTTGCATGTGGCCTATTTTTCTTAACTGCCTGCGGGGATCCAACGTGAAGGGCTGAAGACGGAGAAAGAGCTTATTTTACCCCCAATAACAATAAAACCAGCCTTCAGCTTAGCTTCTTCCACCTTGTGTGTGACCTTCAAGCTTAAAGCATTGAGGAATCCACTGTTTTTTTTTTTCTCCGAGCTACAGACGAGGGCTACATTTCTACTGGAGGATCAATTTGTGGTCAGTGTCCGGTCTCAGGCCAAAACTATGTTTTCTTTCAATGTTTTCCTTCCTTTTCCTACTTGGTTGTGAAGAATAAACATAAAAATTATACTCACACAGACAAAAAAAAAAATATTGGTGGAGGCCTGGAGATGTGAGGTTATCCGTTCAGCAGAGTTTTAACTCCGTTGAGCCCACAGAGAGGGGAGGCCTGCACACTGCATGCATGGCTGCTTTCGCGCAATAAAATGATTTGGGTGCAGAGGCTTGTTGGTGAATGCTTGGTGGACATCACCTAGACCACAGACGGTCAAAGCTGCTTGTTTTGGACTTGGCAATGCTCCGCTCGGTGATTCATGCATGCAATTGACTTAGCTTGTGTTTTTCTTAGATCCAAAATCAACTTCTTCTGCAGTCGCAATAGCATACCGGGGGCTGTTTTATTTGGCCGTTTTCTAACGCGTTCATCTGCACTGAATATTAAAGTGCAACACGTGAAAAACAAAGCAGCAGTTGGTGTTTGAACATTCCCGTGCACACCGGGTTTTTAAAGCCGAGGCACGCACGGGCTGGTTTGCACGCTTTGCAATGGGATCCACATCAGAATTTATTATAGCACAGCAATTTTGTAGCCTTTCGTCATTTCTTTTGTGGTGCCTGAGCTTTGATTTGCACCGTGCTGCAGGCCAGGAGGCTCCTATCTGACAATGAGTCCAAATACTTTCCTGCTGGCGTTTGTTTTGTGTGTGTTTAACTGTCCTCCAACCATCGCGGTGCTCGGTGATTATAGGCAATGAACCTTAAAATGTATTTGCATAAAACCCGGACTTAATGAGTCGCTTGTGAATGGCATCCAGCGATGCGCTCCTCCGGTTTAACCGTGCAGCGGCGGCGCAGGCACGGTGGCCTTGGTGCCATCCTCCTCAGGCTTCTTCATGAAGTGCGGAGGTCAACTTCAATGTTTCCCAGCCTAACTGTTGCTACCGACAAAACATGCCTCCTCCAAAGTGGCCAAATTAATTGAGGAATGAGCCTGTGCGGGGGTGTCATTACATGTCATTACAAGATGGAGATGGAGCTGCTGCAAAGCTTTAAATCAAATATTCCAGCTGTGGTTCACAAATTTCTCTCTCTTTTTTTTTTTTTTTCCTGAGCTATAGGGCAAGAAGGCTGGAGAGGAGTTTCCTCTGCAGCCAGAGAGCCAATGAAGTCTCTTGCATGCGCTCACATGAGTTTCTCCGGACAGTTTTTAATGACTGATATTGATGTATGGTAATTTCTTAGCTGGATCACATGACACAATTACCCCAAGAATCGATCAAGATGTATTGCAGGTCTGCCTGCGTTTCCGATTTTTTCTCCCTGGTGGGGTCTTTCCACACGCCTGTGGTGCTATAGATGGACAAAGTTTAACACAGCCCAAGCTGCCAATTCCTTTCCTCTCTTGCGAAGGGGGAAAGGGAAGAAGCGATATGACGGAATACGATGATCGCAGCTGTGCGTCAAATATGTATTTACCGAGCTGCACTTATTACGTTTCGACGCCCGATTTTACATCAGTCTCCTCCTTTTTACCGCAGACTACTTCGTGTCAGATTAATTTCCCTTATTCGACCAACATAGCCCAGGTCCAACCTGTTCGAGAAGTCGCTTTCAGGGATTATGGACTGGACCATCCCAGCAAATGGCACTACCGGGGCAATTACGCGTCTTACTACTCTACGGACGAGATAATGCACCGGGACTTGATCCAGTCCTCGGGCAGCAGGGCGGATGTGATATTCAAAAACGAGTCCTTGTACGGCCCCCACGGAGGGACGAGCTCGCCGTGCAGTTTCTTCCCCGGTGCCGGCCGGAATGGGGTTCTCCCCCAGGGCTTCGACCAGTTTTTTGACACTCCTAACTCGGACAAGCCCAGCGCGGAGCTCCTCAGCAAACAAAAGACAGACTCTGCTGCTCCCGGAGATGCTGCAAACACCGATCGGGCTTTAACCAAACTGGAAGAGCACAAAGCTGACCCGACCGGGAGCGTGGACGAGGACTCATCCTCCAACTGCGGCGACAAGAACAACCAACAGAGTGAGCATTTCCCTCTTTTTTTTTTCCCGTCGTGGGTATAAGGTGTTCACTTTAGACAATAGAGTCTCTAGACGGCACTAAGTCCATCACAGTGGCCGTCCAGGGTTATGTGCCGCTTTATAAGCATGCAAAAGCTTTTATATCCCTATAAGATTTACTTTACGGTTGTAAAGGTATTTACAATGGGAAACAGTCAAGTAACCATAGTTTAAAGGTTGCCTGGTGTCTTGAAACAATACGTAGCTGATGGAATTGATCTGTATTGATGGGGAATTGGAAAAAAATAAATTAGAAGTCTTTTCTTGATTAAAGTTTATTTTTTTAGTCTTATAGGCCAGTGCTGTGCAGATTTAACATCACCTTTAGGGAACAGAGGCTATAATGCGATAGTGCATCTCCAAACACAGTTCAGTGCAGTGTAAGGTCATTTTAATGCTAATTCCTCTGTTGTTGTCAGTCTCACTATGTGTGTGTGTGTGTGTGTGTGAGAGAGAGAGAGAGTGTGAGTGTGTGAGTGTGTGGGCCTTTGTGGCGTAATGAATAAATAAATGAATGTATCTGTCAACTTCTTCACTGCACTTTAGTCCGAATATTCTGACCAGATCTGCAATCCTGGCAACAAAATTTTCACGTTGATTTAATTTCTTTTCTTGTCTTTTTTTTTTTTTTTCTTTCTTTTGCAGGTTCATCAACCAAGTCCAGGAAGAAGAGGTGCCCTTACTCCAAATACCAGATCCGAGAACTTGAACGAGAGTTTTTCTTCAACGTGTACATTAACAAAGAGAAGCGGCTCCAGCTCTCCAGGATGTTAAACCTGTCAGATCGGCAGGTGAAGATTTGGTTTCAAAACAGAAGAATGAAAGAGAAAAAGCTCAACCGCGACCGCCTACAGTATTTCACTGGGAACCCTTTATTCTGATACATGACATAGTGCGCGCGCACACACACACACACACACACACACACGGGAGTAAAATAGGAGGTATACACACTCATATATTTGAAAGACTTGTCCCTTCTGCATATTTGAATCCTGCCCGTTTTATCGATGATCAGTTTATTTGACAAAAATCTGGCATTAAATAAAAATTATGCCATATTTTTATTTTTTATTTTTTATTTTTTGCAAACCATTCTTGCATTTATTTATTTGTATTCATATACTTTCGCGTTATTGGCAGCCAACATCACAGCAAAGTACGAGCCGTGCTTTGAAACGATTTCTGTAAACTATATGTAGGCTTCTTCTTCCTCGTGTATGTGCACTTATTAAGACGCATGTAATGTTCGTTGTGGTGTGAAATAAAGTAGACACGACAAATGTTGTATCATAGTCACGAAACCTGTCACATGGTCAGAAAAAGAAAAAAAATGCATAAGAGGATTCATCAGTGGCGAAGTTTGGCGCTTGCAGGCCTGTATGGTCCCGTTATTTCCTTTGCTTTCAAACACTGAATTGTTTACTAAACCTTGAACCGTCTAGACAGTATAATAAAAGTAGCTGTAAATGTCTAAATAGGGGGCTATTGGATTTTTGGTGTCCCAACCCCCCCACCCACCCACCCACCCAGACCACGAGAGGACAGATTCTCCTTCCTGTCTCAAAGTAGTTTCACTTCAGGCTGCAAATGTTTGGAGAATCTGAAGAAATTTCCTCGCATCCCGTCCACATTTAGCTCCTCTTCACATCTTGTGACACTTCAAATGTTACTGAGGAACAATGGAAGATATTCTAACGAGGAGCGTCTGTAAAGGATAAGTAATTTTTTTATTTTTTATTTTTTTCCCCCTCAAGTTTATCCGCTTGTCTGCCAGAGCAGAAGAGGCGAAATGTTTCCTCTGAACCTGTTTGAACATCACCGAGAGAAGCCAGTTTTCCTCTTGAATGAGTGCAGGTGAAACCTTTCTGTCTTTGTGCAGCTCCACTCTCAGACCCCAGGCTGCTTCTGCAAGGAGTGAGATCATTTGAACGCCTCAGCAGTGTTAATCATTCTTATTTTTGTAATCAGTAGAGGGACAGACTAAATAAACACATTTAATCCACACAGATGCTCTCTTTATTCATAATCCACGTGATGCCAGTGCATTGTTTTGACTTTAGGTCTTTGCAGCAACAGTCACTCCCCCTGCCTCGGCGACCTTTATGAAAACAACGCAGTGGGACTGATGCTTCTTTCATGTGTGATGTAGGCCTATCGCGTCTCCGGTAATTTCCCAAAAAGGCTGTAAGAAAACTGAGGTTTCATTAAGCGTTTAATTGGGTTGTCATCATGTCCTACGGTGAAATTACATTACCAACTGTGTGGGGTATTTCGCTTTGATTCCCGGTGTATCCACATGAGGGCAGACTTGCTGCTCTGGCTTCAAGTGGAAATGCAGAGTTCAGGCAAACTGAGCATGTACCCTGCATGGGAATCAGTCAGTGGAGGAATAATCCGCTCAGCACAGCGTTTATTCAGAGTTTTATTTCAATTCCAACTGCACCCATTAGCCCTAATTATGTTTTGTGTTTTCATCAGAATTTCTTTTTTATTTTTTTTTTTTCATTTTAATTTTCCTTTTTTTTTTTTTTTTTTTTTTTTGAAAAATGCCCCAAAGCACCTGGTTTTTATATCGAAGTGTTCAAAAGTCAGCGTTTTCTCTGGAGGTCTGAGAACATAAACAGCTAATTGTAGCGCACATTATGTTTCCACCCCTTGCTCACTTGCACAGATGCAAATCCTGTGTGGCGTCTTCCAGACGGTAATTACATCTGCGAGTCATGTTCAAGTCTTTTTGAAAGGACAAGGTGAACAAAAGAAATATCATTCTGCTGCGGGGCTTTGTCCCCTGAACCTCAAAGACGTCTGGTGTGAAGGCCGCGCAGTCTCGTAGGCCACTGACATCTGCCTCCACATATTATGGCACCGTGGAGGGATTATTGACATAAACACGCTTTGTGTGTCTTTGGATTTAATCTCACGTTGCAGCTTTATTCATGCTGTTAAATTGTCGCTTATCTGTGTCTGTGATTACTGTGGACTATTTACTTTAAAATACGTTAGAGCAGAAAGTTCCTCCACCAAAGGGCAGTGTTGCACTTTTGAAGCTCAACACGTTTGCCTGAAACTACAACAATGTCAGTGTCGTCTTCTGAGTATCTCTGTCTTATATGTTGTATTTTTTTTATGCTCTATCCCTTTTGTTTTAAACGATATATCCCCTGGCATTTTATTATAATCATTCGACTATTATTGTAATTTTTATTGTTATTATTATTATTATGATTATTACCTAACACACGGACCAATTTGTTTTTCCACTTCAAAATATCACCAGTACTTTCGCATATTTTGAGCGTGTATGATAGTTGTTTATACATGAAGAATAAACTCCCATATGAAAGATGTTTTTCGGTGCGTCACATGATGTGCAAAACAGCCCAGCGTTATATCTCTGAGCAATTCCCATTATTAGAGACGTGATTATTAAAACAAAAATGATGTCCATGTTGTCAGATGTCTCCGTTCAATGTTGTTTTTTTTTTTTCTTTATTTAAAAATAACCGAATGTGGTACAGTGAGGAAATGTATTTTCTAATGCTATTCCTTAATTAAAATTAGGATAATAAACAGGCCTGTATTTTGTTCTCGGTGAGTCCTGTGATGTTGAGATCATTTGCATACTACACATGTCCATTTAAAACCAACTCTTAATATCCAAAAGCCTTGAAAACAACCAAGCCCTTGATGTCTACACACGCTCTCACACACGAGTCGCATTAATACCAAATATCCAGTTAAATCAAGCTGTATTCACTGCGCTTTGGTTTTATTCGTAAATAATAATTGGCAATACTTGTGTCCTGACTTATAATTTTCTGTGCGGTGGATATTTTCAGGCACAAGTTTTTTTTTTTTGTTTGTTTTGTTCCCCCTCAGTTCAACAGGCACACTCTTTATCTCGCACACATTTGCCTTCCTTGCAGACAAAAACAATGGAGCTCCGAGCGAAAACAGTCCCCAGACCGTGCAACTGCGCCGACACCTCAGCACACTCTTATTTTCAACTTTGCATTTGAACGTCGCAAAGGCAGGCGACGGTGTAGCCTCTTTATGGTGTGTGTGTGTGTGTGTGTGTGTGTGTGTGTGTGTGTGTGTGTGTGTGTGAACAACAAACTGCACGTTTCTCTGTTGGTTAGAAGTGGACTTTATTTCCAAACGGCAAAGCTTTGAGAAACTATCATTGTGACCTTCGTGCTTCCAAACCTTCGAATGACTGATTCGTTCGCGCCTGTGAACAGTGGACTCACATTTCACCGTCCAGGTTCCTTATTTTGATGCTGACATCATGCAGGAAATGTAAAAAGGCCGTTGTCCTTGTTTCGAATGAACTCGAAAAAAAAATCGAGAAAACCCAGTGAAAATTTGCAAATAAATAAGTAAATAAATAAAACAAACTTCAAGCCCCGAATGAATGAAAGAAAGGGGGAAGCAGCATATTTTGCATCATGTCATCTTTATCCTTTTGTTCCCAATTTGAAGTCAAAGATACTCGAGGCAGGAAAACATATGCAAATATAGTTCATGTGGGCTCTGTCGTCGGGGGCCTTGGAGTCATGTGGATGGTTCATATGAATGGAAAAAAAAATAAAACATAATTCAGTAGAGCTGGTTACATTCTGTGAAATAGTCCGCAGTTGTCGCCTATGCGTCATGTAGGCAGCATTTTACACACACACACACACACACACATATATATATACATTTCCAGTCTCTCACACAAAGAGACAAATGTCCTTTGGTCATTTCACTTATTAAAAAAAACAATCCACAGAGCCTCAGTCGTTGAACAGGTGAGACCCAGATCAATGCGCACTCTCTCTTCACTCACGTCGTCTTTTTAAACGCAATTGCTTCAGTTTTTTTTTTTTTTTTTTTTTTTTAACTGAACAGTCAAGTCCTGCCTTCGGAGTCTGTGAACCAATTTCAAGTCCGTGTCGTAGGTGTCGCTGTTCACCGCGTCTGCATCCGCAGTGCGAGCGTGTGCGGGGAGAGGAGGCTGCGTCTCAAGGCCATTTTCAAATCTCATTGGTGGGCTTGTCATGTGGTCGGGAGGCATCCTGACTTACACGGAGATTGTTTTCCCTCTAGATATGTCAGCTTACAAAGGACATCTCTCTCCTCTAAAGAACTTAACCCCCCCAAAATGTCCTTCCCCGGTAGCTCTCCTGCGGCAAACACATTTCTGGTGGACTCTTTAATTGGTGCCTGCAGGACGGACAGCTTCTACTCCAGCAGCAACATGTACGTGCCGTCCGGCTCAGAAATGGGAACTTACGGAATGCAAACCTGTGGACTCTTGCCGTCTTTCGGCAAAAGAGGGGAGGTCAGCCACCAAAATATGGGCATGAATGTCCACTCGTACATACCTCAAGTAGATAACTGGACTGATCCGGGTAGACCCTGCAGAATAGAGCCGTCCAGTCAGATGACAAACTGTTCATTTTCACAGAGCATAAAGGAAGAGAGTAACTGCTGCATGTACTCCGATAAGAGAGTGCAGAAAGTCAGCCTGACAGAAGTCCCCGCATATTCTAATGTTATTCCCCAGTCCTGTCCGGTCGATGGTCCTGAGATCCCGGTTCCGGGCTATTTCAGACTGAGCCAAACTTATGCGAACGGGAAGCATCAGGAAAACTACTGCCATGAGCCGCCGAGTCCAAACCCCACACTGATGCAGCTCAGCCGGCTCACCCCGAAACCGCAGTCCTCCTCCTCGTCGTCTTCTAATTTTACAGAGGTGGAAAAGAAACGTGAGGACGTTCAGCAAAACCCTGAGACGACCTCGAGTACCCCGGTCCCCCCAGCAGAGAGTCCGGATCCTGCTAAGTCCAGCTTGGAGGAGAAGAGCTGCTCCATGGAAGCATCTGTGTCCAGTCCTGAGCTGCAACAGAAGGAAGGGAAAGGTGGGTTGGCTACAATGAAAGCTTTTATCTCATGGCGCTGTGCTGAGAAGGCTCCAGCATCATAAAACCAAGTATAAAACACAAACAACCCTAAAGTCGTAATGTTTAATGAGAGTCTTTCTCAGGTTGCAGTGATAGACAGCAGAGAATGGTTTTACCATGCAGCATGCAGACTGTGTGTCCCCTGTTCCTCTGATATTTAAATCCAAACAATGCGTTTTATGCACATATATATAATATTTTTCACTGTCTATCTGCTTTATATTTAGACATATTGCACGGCTTTCAGAAATTAAAAATTAAACGTAAGCTGCACTGATAATTCCACTTTATATTTGTGGTATAAATTCAAAATTCAGTGAGCCAGGGGTCTTCAGAAATTGGTGCGTTTGCAGCTACAGCTGTAATATTTCAGACTGTTTCTTTAAAGATCCTTAATAACCAAATCACTGTATTGGAAAATGCATCATTTTAACAATTTAGGCTAATCAAAGATTACATTAATGGCACGTTAATGCATTTAATATTTAATGTAATGAACGGATTTAAAAAAAAAAAAAAAAAAAAAATCATGTTTCAGGTAAAGATGTATTCATGGAGTGCGGTTTGATCTGCTGGGGTTTCATTTCATTTCTCTCTCATTAGTGGCGGCGTGTAGGTGACTTAACAACACCCCACTGGATGTTATTTATTCCGAGGAAGCCTTTTATATTGTCTTATTTCCCAGGGGTGGAATCTGAAGCAGCAGGTGAGACTTGCTGAAATAACTAATGTCTCTGATCTGAAATCTTCTCCAGACTCCACGAACGACGCCCCGACGAGCAACTGGTTAACGGCAAAGAGTGGGAGAAAGAAAAGATGCCCCTACACAAAGCACCAGACCTTGGAGTTGGAGAAGGAGTTTCTGTTCAATATGTATCTGACCCGAGAGCGCCGCCTAGAGATCAGCAGGAGCGTCAACCTGACCGACAGGCAGGTCAAGATCTGGTTTCAGAACCGCAGGATGAAACTGAAGAAAATGAACAGGGAAAACCGCATCCGCGAACTGACCTCAAACCTCACCTTTTCCTGAGCCCGCATGCATCAGTGGCTAGCTGTCTTTTATTTTTTAGGTCTCTCATGTTCAGTTTGATGCTTTGGTGGCATTGGACGTTTAATCTTCAATTTCAACGAAACTGTGACAATATATATATATATATATATATAAATATATAAATATATGCCATTTTTAGTACTTTGTGTGGCGTCGTGTGTTTGTGTTATTTTATCACAGGGTAACACTTTTTCTGGTCTTAAATTATTGGAGTAGAATTTCTTCCCTCTGCCTGTAGACAGATATTCTATTGTGTCGGGATGGAGGGAGCTGTGTGGAAAGATGTTACTTTATTTCAGTCATGAAAGCACATTTATTGTCCTATAGTGCAACATTTGTTTTACAGTGAAGTGCAAGCCATTTGCTCAATAGTGAGATGTTTCTATGGGCCATTAAAGTGGCGGAAAACAATGTTTATCTGTGAATTTACTGCATGTTTGTGGCATGTATCTTGCAATAAATAGATTGTCAAATCCACTTGTTTATATTGTCAAGTCTCTGGTCTGTGCAGTTGTCTCATTTATCAGTGAATGCTGCCTCAGCACTCCGCGGTGTTATTTGCTTTGATGCAGGGACTATTTTGTTTAAAACGTTTATGGAGCGGAGGGAAAAAACAAAAACAAAAGAAAAATACATTTTCTAAAGGAGCCTGTTCCACTTTAGCAAAAGAAAAGAAATGGTGCTAATATGTTTCTAATTTCCCTGAATGTTTACACTTGTGCTCTAACATCATGTAACGACGTGCCTACAAGTATAGGCTCATAAAAAAAAATAAAGAAAAAAAGAATCAGAATTAGTTTTCGGGCTAGTAGCAGCCTTAACACATGCGGGGTTTAGCTGAAAGTCATCACAGGCTTTCAAAGATATTCCAGCTCCCTGAAGACAAACTGACAACCACACACTGGCCTTTGTTAAATGAAGTGCAACAAAACGGAAGCAAAAATGATGCAAATAGTCTAAATAACACAGCAGGAGTGGTCCAGCCTTTTCTGCCTGTGTGTGTAGGAAGAGGAGCGCAGCAGAGAGGCGGGGGTCATCTTAATCAAATAAACATGGTGTTGATTTGATTCCCAGGCCTGTTTGTGACTAAACTAATAGTCTCTATAAGACTCGATCAGGCGGCCTAAGTTATGGTCAAGCACAAATCCACAGGCAGGAGTCAGCTCCTGCTCCTTTACGAGCGGCGGAGGCCTGGATGGCCACGTTGCATTTCTGCTCATTCTGTTCAGAATAAGCTCATACTTCATCATAATCTGTGATGAAGTAACATGAAGCTGCAGCCCAGACCTGAATCTGTGCTTATTTACACGGAAATGAAATTTTTCTGCACTGAAGGTCAGCAAATTCAGCAAAAACATGCAGAAAGATAAACTCACTTCGACTCAAAATAGGTAAGAAATATATATTACTTTTAAATTCCACCTTTCAGACTCAGATTCAGACACAGATGGACTTTGCCTCTCCAGGTCTTTTTTTTTTTTTTTTTTTTGACGGCATGTATAATCACACGCACCTCATAAAACATTTATTGATACATAAAGATATTATTGCTCTCCTTTGAATGAATACAATAATCTCACAACTGCCATTTCCTACTTAACTTTAAAAATTCAACCAACCCAGAAAAAAAAAAAAGTTTCCTCACCGAATATTAACAATAGATTCACCGCATTGTGAACGGAAAAATGGCGTCTGTTATTTTACAGCATGTTATTACATCTATTTTACGAGGACTCCGTAAGTCTATAAAGCATTTTACTGGCATTGAGGGTATCAGGACGTTATTATAAGAGTTTTCTCAAACATTAAGATGCAGGGAATCCGTCTTGGTGAACTGTGTGTGTGTGTGTGTGTGTGTGTGTGTGTGTGTGTGTGATGGAAAATGTCTTATTCCCTTTTTTTTTTTTTTTTTTTTGTATTGCTGTAACATCCTGTAGCCTCAAGCTCATGAGAAACAGAACGAAAGGGGGGAAAACCCCCATTTGTAATTATTCCAACGATTGTTTTCTCCCTCTAGTCAAATCTGACGGGGCTTTTTATTATTTGTGAAATGAAAAGCTAAATTAAACCTGACGCAAAAAAAAAAAAAAAAAAAAAGAAAAAAAAAGAGGGAGCAAGGGCAGGATTGATTTACTCGCTGTATTGGTAAATATGACCACGTGATCCATGTAACCAATCCCTGTAGATGCAGGCCAGCAAAAATACTATGATTGTTCATAGAGAGAAGCTTCCCGTAACAGAGCAACCCTTATTATATGAGTAGGAAGAGATCAAAAATGTCTTCCAGTGGCACTCTCAGTAACTGCTATGTGGACGCTATCATGGGGCAGGAGCCGGAGGATGTGTACGGTGCTCGCTTCATTCCGGCCCCGCACACGGTGACCCCGAGGCCGTCAGGTGCTGGGGACAACGCAGACTTCTCCTCTTGCAATTTTGCACCAAAGTCCGCCGTCTTCTCGTCGTCGTGGTCCTCGGTTCACCCGCAGGGGATCTATCATCCGTACGTGCACCACCACCACCACCACTCCCACCACCACCAGTCCCATCTGCCCGCCTCGGACGGCAGATATGTCGGCGTCCGCTCCTGGGTGGACCCCATCTCCAACCACGTTTCGTTTGCCGGGTTTCACTCCGGCTCCGGCCGGCCGTACGGAACAAAGCCCGAGGCGCTGCCGCCGAAAGCCGCGGAGCGCGACGCGTCGGAGGCAGAGGCTCGGCCGCTCGCCGGCGAATTCGCTTGTGGAGTATCGGAGTGTCCAGAGAAGACGAGCAAGGAGCACAGTGGAAGTGAGCTTTCGAGCCACAGCGAGCCCAAAGAGGAGAAACAACAACAACTTGACCCAAGTAAGTGAACGACATGGCCAGTCCTGATTTACAACCCTAAGAACTGTACGGGCTGTGTGTAAAACTGGAGGTTTTACTAACCTATAAAAGTGTCTCGCATACCGCGGCTCGGGAAGGGGAAAAACCCGCCCTGCGAGGGTTATTACAGGGGATCCTGAACTATTTCGTGTCACAGGACACCTACAATAGACACGCAGGGCTTCATTTCGATACGATTTGAGCTGACGGGTGGATTTAGGCCTCGATTTCTGTCCTGTGTTCGGGAAACAGCGTGTGATCGAAATAGTCAAGTCTTTGCGCACTGTCAGTCAAGACTAAACTCACATTTCTCACGTTGCTTTTGATTCAGTGCAGCCACACCAGTGTCCCCTCCCGCTCCCCGAACAACCCCGCTTTAGAAAACATTTACATTAAAGCTGAATTTCGGCAACATCCTCATCACATGTGTCTTCACTTCAACATGTGTCTCTCTCCCCCACTGTTTTTTTTTCTTTCCTTCTTCTTCTTCTTCTTCTTCTTCTTCTTCTTCTTCTTCTTCTTCTTCTTCTTTCTCAGACAACCCTGCAGCAAACTGGATTCACGCACGGTCAACGAGAAAGAAGCGATGCCCCTACACAAAATATCAGACTTTAGAGCTGGAGAAGGAGTTCCTCTACAACATGTATTTGACCAGGGACCGACGCTATGAGGTGGCCCGCATACTCAGTTTAACCGAGAGACAAGTGAAGATCTGGTTCCAGAACAGGAGGATGAAAATGAAGAAGATGAACAGAGAGAGGAGCAGCAAGGAGCAGCTATGAGTCCACTGCTTCTCCTGCTGCTGCTGCTGCTGCTGCTGCTGCTGCCATTTCACACGTTTTGATCTTTGTACCAACGAAGCCATCTGGACAATTGCATTTACTTTGGTAGGAGCCTCTGCGTCCATTTCTATTTTATTTTATTTTTATTTTTATTTTTATTTTTTTTAGAAATCAAGTCAGCAAGTAAATATTGAGTCAGTGCCATAATGTATTGACCAAACGAGCATCACATGTGCAGGGATCTGAGAGACTGGTCCAGGCAGGATCCGTCAGACCGATAGGCCTATTTTCTCTTTCACACTTTCCCACAATCGCAAGTGTTGGATGTTGGTTCAGGATTCTCGGATTTGTTAAACGCCCTCCTCCCTCTCTGCCACACTATTAGACCTGCCTGAGTGTATTGCTTTTATAGTCGTTAAGAACCTGGAGTCGTATGTAAAACACTTTTCACAACACAGCCGTGCACACTTTAACTTTGCTGCCATTGCTGAGCATCAGGTGTAGCGCTGAAAACGCCCGTGCTGCCTTCTCAAAAAAAAAACAAAAAAACAAAAACAACAACAACCAAACTGGGGAGAAAGCAAATTCTCCATTTAATCTTTAATCCAATAAATATATGAACTTTTTTCCCCCCCTTTAATGAACAGCATTTGACCACCCTTCCCTGCATGCTGCTGGTATATTCTGGGCTATTTGTGTTTGATTTCTTCCAATCAAAATGATTCCCTGAGGGCCTGTTTGCACAGAGACCGCTGGACTCCAGAACAAGGCCTCGCAGGTAAATAAGACACCACCAAATTTAACCGGACAGTCACTTCCAAGCGGTCTAGTTTTCTGATTTGCAGCTCTTTCTAATGCTAAATGAGGTTGCATGCTGTATGTTCGATTTCACTTTTTGAACATTGGATTTGAATGGTAACAAGTAATAAAGTGTTTACGACTGTGAGAGGTGTTGCGGCGGATTTTCCAATTTATTGTCCAACTTGTACGAATAATTGCTTTAAAGCAGGAAGAAACGTGGTCCAATAAAGCTATAGAAATGGCTAGACGTCTGGCCTAAATGAGTTTATGGGCCCGGCCAGTAATTACACTCTCCTTTGAAACTCCCTTTTCTTGGGCGTTTGCGTCTGTTGCTGACAAACAGAATGTAGACACTTTTCCACAGGGTGTCTGGTCGATGAATTGTTTCAGAGGAAATCACCCCTCGACCTTAATGGTCACGTTTATTCATCAACTCCACTTCCCACCGATGGGGAGAAAAAAAAAAACCCAAAACAAAACAAAAAAAACTTCACTTTGACTGGTGTCCGATGCACTTTCCCCGTCTGATGAGTTTCTTTTTATTCTAACATACAGAACCAGGCTGTGTCCCAGTTTTACCTCAGATTGCTTTACTGCTGGATCCGTGGAAACAAAAACAGACCTGGAGAGAGAATTGTTTTTGCTCCTAAACTTAGATAAATATGTGATAACATGTTCAGGGGCGGTAGTCAACAAATAAATGAAATAATGAATGCACGACTTTAAGAAAAAAAACCTGAAAGATGTAGGTTTGAACAGCCCACACTCTGTTTACCTTTGCTGCACCCAGGCCTTCATTGGAGAGGTCATGGGAGCGCTAGAGGGCGATGTTGTCCTTTGAGTCTCAGTCACAGCAGTTTATTTACAGCTGGAACATGGAGCATACCATAATCTACACATGCATGGACCCATTCAGCCAGAGCACAGAAAAATGACTGTATATCTCTGAATATCTCTTGTAAAACGTGATTATTGTGATTCTCTAAAAGCGCAGAGTTTTAGATTTGAAAGCAACAGCAATAAAACTATTTTCCCCGGAGGAAAGAAAACTGCTTTTATTGGGGAAACAAAACTAATCGCATCTTCACGTTTCTTTAACAGTTGAAAACCTAAAACTCCAAATTCATTAAAAAAAAAAAAAAAAAAAAAAAAAAGGCCTCTTGGAGGTGATGATGTAGCCTACAGATTTTTTTTTTTTTTTTTCTTTTTCTTTTAAATGTCCCGATAATTTCCAGACCCCGACATTTCAACAGCAGCTCATTTGAACCAATAAAGAAATGGCTACAGACGCCAGGAGCAGCCTCAGTCCGTGTCACCATTCATACAGCAAAAAAACAAAAAAACAAACATAGATGTCACTCTGAACTTTCCACTCAGAGGCCACATCTCCTTCCGAGCTTCGTCAGATCCATTTAGTATTTTTCTTTTAGCGGTGGAGCAGTCCTCGGACTAACATCTTTTTGTTCCATCCGAGCCACACGGCGCTCAGATTGTCGCGTTGTTGAACCCCTAACCCTTTCTGTAGAAGCCACCGACATAAACAAAGCGGGGTGATGGCGCTGCACAGAGGTGGTGCTGCTATATCGGGCCCTGGGAAGGAAATAACCTATATCATTTTTTTTTCCTGTTTCAAATGGCCCAGCCTGCTCCATTGCGCAAAGATCTGTACAGTTAACCACTGTGCAGAATCATCACAGAAACCCTTCAAGCCTGTACATTTCATTTAAACTAGTTCATTAAAAGTAGGGTTATGTGACTCCTAACCTGAGATAAACACATTAAGGCCTCTTCAGAGTCTTCTGATTTCTGTGATCTAATTTTAAAAAAAACAAAACAAAACACGGATTATCACACTGAGGCGTTTGGTAGACATTTGCTGTTGCTGATTTGCAGGTTAAAAAAAAAAAAAAAAAAAAAAAAAAAAGAAGATTATAAGAGCTGCGGAAACGCTTCTCCTGCTGGGGTGTTTTGATTCCACGCAGCGGAATGAGAGTCGCCCCACAGTCAGTGAAAGCTGCTCTGGGTCCTGAGGAGTTTACAGCGAACATAACTTCAGTCATCGCCGTTGAAAGCGATGGTTGTCATGAGGTCTCCAGTCGTTTGCAAAGAGAGAGAGAGAGAGAGAGAGAGAGAGAGAGAGAGAGCACCAGACGGACACGAAATATTGAAGCGATTAGGGAAAATGTGGAATTGATTGTTTGGGTCTCGATCCTGTACAGGCCCGCATGTGTGATAAGTGCAGTGGCCTGTGATCGAGTCCACTGGTGACTATTAGGCGACTGTCACTGCTGAAAACTTGACCCCGGTGTGACCATGTCCTGCTTCTTTTATTTGGACATGTATGACTACAGGCCGTCGCCAAGGGCACAATAACTGGATTGAACATTTTCTTTGATAATGAGCAACATTATCATCCTCACTGCCCGCTGTCATGTGTCTCTGTCCTCCAGCTCCCAGTCACGTTAGAGCCGTGGATGCTTTCTTCTCCCACATCCACTCACTTGGTCCAGTGTTATTTCTGTCAAGGCTGCAGCATGGAGGCCAAGATATAACGGCTGTGAAACTGAGCTGAGCGTTACTGATTGGGAACACAATCCCAATCCCCCCCTAATGCTGGGGCTTTTCTGGAGCAGCGTTAAATAGTCCCCTGCATTTATAGTAACACAAGGACAAAGACAGTGTGTGTGAGGGACAGCGTGTCTGAGCAGGAGAGGGCAGTTTCTTGTAGTTAGCCTATTCATAAAAAAGGATGAGGTGTATGTGTGTGAATAAAAATGCATATTTCTGGTTATTAATATTTCCTTGTTGTTGTTGCATGTTTTTTGTTGGGTTTTTTTTTTTCACTGTTTAAATTTACCATTTTGAACTTGAAAAGCAAAAAAAAAAAAAAAAAAAAAAAACATTGTGTTCCAGTATCAAGTGAAGTTGAATTAACCAAATGCTGCTGTAATAAAAACGAATCTAAAGTTGTGCCCTGTAAGAAAACACTGAGATCAAAATCCATCACCACTGCTTCGGTGTGAGATAATTAACTGAGATGTTTATTGAAGTTGTGACTCTTCCGTGAGTCTGGTCTTCTTTTTTAACCCACAGAGAAAGCAACAGTGACTCTGCAGCGGCTCCTCGGTGCGTTCCTGCGGGACAATCATCCTGAGATGGGAAAAAAAAAAAAAAAAAACTGGAAAACGCAACGTTCAAACGTGTATCTGTTGAATGACGCAGGGCCCCGGTGCGTCAGGAGATTTAGATCAGAGCCGTTCAAGCTGATGCAAGCGTGGGTTGGAATAGCGACTGAAGTGTGGATGTTTTGGTGTAAACGGTGTATTTGATCTGATGTTATCCAAACTAGTGTTGCCTGCTACACTCAGCACTGAGACGATCAGTGGAACCAACATGTCCTGGAACCAAAAGGGGGGGGGGGGGGGGAAACCACAAGAGTTAACTGCCGGGGAATCAGGCCGCACAGAAAGTACAATTAGAGCTCTGTGATGAAAGGAAACCATAACATTTGAGCCTAAGTAGATTATGTCACATTACCATAACCCATAGGTTACCTCCCCGTTATAGGCACCTCTCTTTGTAAACACGTGTCCACTTCAAGTCTCATTTAAATTCGCCTTAGCCACATGTTTATTCTTTTTCATTTCTATTTCATTTGAAATAACTTATGAGTATTTTTTGTTTTGTTTTGTTTTGGAAGTGGCCGTAGGAGATGATGATTTAAACGCACATGTAAAAGCCAATTCAATTCATGAATAATCATTGTTTAACTTTAGCTCTGATTTGTAAGTGCACACTGTAGGCTGTATCAAAAATGTTCTTATTTTCTGCAGCAGACACCGTTTGTTTCCCCCCAGGTCTGGAGGCAATAGTAGGCCCGATGTTGGTCTCCAGCTCCCCATCCTTCATTCAGCTGGACCGGTTCACCAGCACATCACATATTGGAGCTAACACCGTTCTTCCACTGCAACGTGGCGACTCTCTTTCCATCTGTGACCTCAAATAAAAGGCGGTAACATCATGTTAGAGGAATGAGCAGACAAATAGTCCCGTATCTTTGCACCGAGACTAAACCCACAGTTAATCCAGATTTTTTTTTTTCCTGCAATAGACCAACCTTATCCCAACAGATTACACCGCGCTATACGGTTACAGTGCTGTCATAGTTGTGTAATGCAGCAAATTCTGATCTCTTGCATTACGCACAGACACACACACACACACACACACACACACACACACAAGCTATGGGGCTATAAGACAGGAAACCAGAGACAGAGCCATAGCCTGACCATAAATCGCGCCGTGCTGACTCTGGCATGCCACCAGACGAGCAAGAATGAAATGAAAGAAATTCCTTTTTGCTTCAGGAATATTCACACAGACGGAGAGACAGTGTTTAGCCTTTAAATCTTGCGGGTCAACCTCCCCTCCCCCCAAAAAAAAACAACAACCAAAAAACAAACAAACAAACAACAACAAAAAAAACCCCAAAAACCCCAAAACATATATGCCATGATTGATCTCTTCCTAGTTTTCTCTTCATGTGTGTGAATAACAGCAGGCCTGTAGGAGCCCGGAGAGAGGACGGTGGCCTGCGATAGTCTGTTCACCCACAGCTGCAGGAGCCGCAGTGTCCATTTAAAACATCCTGTTGTCCAGAACAATAACCACCAGTGTCACAATGTCAGACCGACTGAGCTGGGGGATAACCTGTATTTTCACTTCCCATTTGTTTACGCTTCACTACCAGTTAAGCTTTAAGCCTAATAACGAAGCTGCTTTTATCATGTGACATTATATTAACAGCTGGTGCACAGGCCGCTCACAAAACAAAAAGACGAAAACACCCAGTCTCATGGGTGCAAAACGCTTCCAGTCGAGGCGAAGTAATTCCTAACAGCCCAACTCCTAGTGTGGTTTTTAATCAAACTTAAAACAGAAACAGGCTGCCTTTCATTCTGAAAAAAAAAAATAATAAAAATGCATGGTCATGATTTTGCCATCAAAAGCGGATCAATTCAGTCTATAATCTCCTCTATTCTGTGTTACTCTGCAAAAAAATGTGCATTGTGCTGAAGCTGACACATTTTAAGGCGACGTTTTGCGCTTCTCGCATTTGAAGGCCGAGTAACAGAAACAGAAAACAGGAGGGAAACCCTCTCGTTGTTTTTTTTTTTTCTCGAGGACATGGAGGGGCTCCTGCTATTATGCGCAAAGATGGGGAGAATTGCTGCAGTCGAAATTCCTTTTTGTGAGAGGACAATTTACAACTTGGTAATAGACCTTTTTTATGTGCCTCCATCGCCTGTCATTGGATGCCACTGGTCATGTGTGAGAGGCAAACGTCTTCATGGCTCTTTTCCTGATTTCCCAGGCGATTTTTTCCCCCCACTGCATTCTGCGTCTATGGTGTTCAAACCGATACGCCACGGTCAGCTTTCCCTAAAAAAAAAAAAAAAAAAAAAAAAAAAAGAAAGAGAGATCTCCAGCCATTCGTTTCATAAACGTCTGATCAGATCTTATATCTGCGGCACAGCGCTGCTCCTTCTCCTGGATGATGACAAGAGGAGCGTTTTCAACTTTGCCAGTGTCTGACCTCCTCATTCACACAGCAGCTCCGGCTCTCTGTAGCTTTATCAAAACGCAGCGCGTAGGTAAACATCAGAGGGTGAGCATGGATTACCTCCCGGCTGTAGGTAAGCTTTCTGTGTGATAATGGCTTTTATTTGCGCTTGTGTGTCTGCAAGTGAAGCCTGACAGCTTCCTGTTCCATTAGTCATGTAAATTAGCTGATGGGCAGCAGCTCTCAGGTAATGTGGTGATTTCACATGTTTCTGGGTGCGTTGAAATAAATGGTTTTCATACTTAATACGCAGATTATGTCAGTGATGATTTAAAAAAAAAAAAAAAAGAAAAGGGGGAATTTCTATTGCTATTATGCTGCAAGAATCAAATATTTCAGAAATAATCGGATGGATTATCAAATGTTTCTGGGAAATGTATTCATCCCGGCTCATGCCTTTATATTTCCAGATTATTCTGCAGGAATGTGGCTTGTATTTGAAGTCCCTGATGATGGTGTCTGACAAGGATGAGCAGTGATTCTGACGCAGCTAACTGAGGGCAGTCATTTCCCCCAGCCTGTAGTGTTTCACTAACATTTTCCTTTCGGTTTTCAAGCTGAAGCAGACATGTTGCTTGTTGACAAGCCCTTTCGTTTCCCTCGCCTCCTCATAGTCGGGTCAGTGGAGCCATAACTTGTATGAATTTATTTATTTATTTTTTTTTTTGCATTTCTTCAGCTGCTGATGAATATCTGCGCACATTGCTCGCTTGGTTAAAAAACGCTGTGTCTTGAATGGACACAGAACAAATCTGCTTTGGTGTAGTCCACATATGCAAGTCTGGCAGAAGAGGCTCAGTTTTCATAGCTGTGCTGTTCAGCTGCCTGGAGATGGGGCCAACTGAACAAAGACAGTATTTCACTGTTGGCTGACAGGCAGCTGCGAAAGTATTTACAGCCTCACTGCAATGCGGCAAAATGGACTCTGGAAGACACAAGGCGCAAGCAGAGACCTGCGAAAATTAGACAGCATTCACTCCGTGGGGTTAGATTTGACAATGCACACAGAGCTTCCATCACTTCTGCATGTTTGTCGTATGTAATGAAGGAGAACAGTGTCTGACCGCAGGCCCTGCACACATTTGAACAGATAGCAGTTTTCCATGAATGGATGTGGTTTCCCCTCTTCACCCCGATTCAAATCCCCTCAGAGAAGTAGTCTGGTCCCATGTTAGCCTCTTCTGGGTCATCTTTTGCAGACTAAACATATGTTTCTTCATATAAAGTTATTTGAAACCTAAAAAGTTACAATAGCATTTTTTTTTTTTTTTTTTTTAGGCCTGCTGAAGTTATTTCAATTTTGTTCGTTTTCCACTCAGAAAAACCGATTAATTCATCGATTATTTGACCTTATCTCTATCGAAAACAACCTTTTTTTTTTTTTTCTTTTTTTTTTTTCTTGGCTTCATCTGCTTAATGATGAGTAATAAGATCCACACTGCAGAGACAGGCGCATCTTCACCTGGCGACCAGTGTCATGTTCAGTCTAATTAAAGGCCCTTAATGAGAAAAGAGTCTTCCAAAAGGCTCAGAGGCGGCTCCTCTTCTTATCAGCAGCAGTTTGATTTGTTTCAACAATCAAATTAAACCGAGTCTCGAATCAAGTGGCATCAGCTTTTGAGAGACCGACGCTTAACTGAACATGTGATGAATCTCATTTGCATTTGAAAGTTCACCTGCTTCTTCCTCTTCGCGCGTCCGCATCGATAGTTTCATGAAACGTAACATTTCATGAAATCACTTGTCTAGACAGAGGGACACTTTTTACAGTGGAAACAGCGGGGAGGGCGTTAAAATGCCAGCAGAAGGCGCTGTTGCCCAACACTCAGCCCCTCCGCTCCCATTCAGCGGTCCTTCCCCGGCGGCTTCCTGAGCGCAGTGATTGGCTGAAACAGGTGGTCATGTGACATGTTTCATTTTTTGAAAGTGGTTTTGGAGAATGCGTGAATGTGTGTGTGTGTGTGTGTGTGTGTGAGAGAGAAAACGCACCCTGTCAGCCTGCCGCAGCTGCAGGCTGCATCAGACTTTGTTATCGTGAGGATCAGCAGCTCTGATTATCTATGGCCGCCTCTGGTGCAGTGTGCGGTTTGTGCATCGTATTGCCCCCAACACAGAGGCAGACAGTTGTTTGTTGCCGTGAATGAATCTTATGCAGACAACACAGTGGATGTTTTGTTATCTGAGAGCGCCTCGGTTAAAGATGGTGAACAAACTGTGGCTCCAGTGACAGCTGATGTTTCAACACTGTTCTGAGTCCTGAGAGTGTGACACACTCCTCATGATGAAGAGGATGGAAGTGATGGTGAGGTGAAAGGAAGCTTTCTCTAAGAGAGTAGTTGAAAACATAGCTATGGGGGATTTTACTATATTTCTAGACATAGAACTGTATCACTGGAGAATATGAAGAATATGAAAAGCTAACATCTGGAGCTATGTGAGTGCAGCTGCTTCTAAAACACCCAGAAGGCCTTGCAGGGGTTTATACTTTCAAAGCCTTTTATTTTTTATTTTTTTATTTTTTATTTTTAATGAGGACATGCATGTAAAAAGTGACAAGCCTCTGATTTGATACCCTCCCATTTATCATACCTGCCCAACAGTGGCAGCCACCCAAAGCTCATCATCATCATCAGCTCTCTCCTGTTTGGACAGGGAGGGAGAGGAGGAGCGAACACGCTCTGCTCGCTGGGATTGGCCCGGAAGAATGAATGACATCAGTCTTATTGTGGCAGGTTCACTGGGGAGAGAAATGTATTTTAGCGCAACCCGGTGACGCATGTTTGATGTTTGTGTTAACACTTTAGAGGTCAAACTGCTTACAGTCAAATCATATCACCAGGTCTGCGCTGTGAGAATACAAATCTATGGAAAATCCTTCAATTTGAATAACCTGATCATATCATAGGCAATGAGATTGTTAATACTAATAGGCGGTAAACTTGTTGTTTGTTCAAGCATTGCATTATTAGCTGAGAAGCCTGAAAAACAATAATAATAATAATAATAATAATAATAATAATAATAATAATAATGAAAGTAATGATGATGGTGATGATAATAATAATAATAATGTCGAAATTAAAAAATATATGTAAAGTATATAAAGTATTTTTCATTCACCCCTGTTCCCATTTCTCTAACGGCAGTTGCAGCCTCCCAGCTTCCTCATTTCTGCGACTTTTCCTCAGTGCACATCAGTGTAATCGGCCTTATTGAGTAAGTGCAACTTTGAGGATTATTTATGGGCCTGCGCGGTGTTGTGAATGGCTGTGAGGAAACACGTGATGCCATTAAAGTTTGTTTTATGGCCTGAGACTTGACAAGCCAAAATATAATTCTCATTGTGTATTAGTAAGAGCGTCCAGATGGGTCAGGAATAGAGCTTCAGTTGGCAGGGAGCTGGGAGCTGGGCAGACTTTTCCCTCCACCATGGATGCGTTTGCTGCGCGGTGTGCCATGCGCCGCGGTGCCTGTGGTGAGCTGTGTTTTATCATTATCATTGTGCTGGTGGTATGGGCGTGTGATGTCATACGCGTAGTGCTCGGGCTGTGCTGTTTCCTGCCTCTAAAAGCTGCAGCAGCAGCAGCTTATAATGCGCTGCCGTGAGGAAAGTGTGCGTGTTTAATGCTGTGATCGGTGGGAGCTGGGGCCCGGGGTGGCGTTAAAAACCTTTAGAGGCTGAATCGATGCTTCCTCGTGGACGCTGCTGGTCGAGCTGCTGGTGTGATGATTTAATTTCATATCCCTGGGCTTTCTTGTTTGTGTGTGAGCGCACAGATCAACCTGTTGGCACCAGACTCATATTGTTGGTGGTTTTTGATGAATTGTCTTTGAAACGTCATGATGGTCAATTACATTTCTAATTGATTATAATAATTCTATTGTAATTCGTGTGTGCGAGAGTGTGAGCTTCCCTTTTAGCAGCACTGGGATTTATAAACCACAAAAACAGCACTGAGGTTACAACAATAAAATCTGTTTATTTATTTTTTTTATTTTTGCTTTATATTTTATCATTATTTTTCACATGATGTGGCTGCTGCTCACTTCACTCTAGGCCCTAATGCATTTCTACTACAGGCCTTTAAATGATTCATTTCGCCACTCATTGTTAGATCCAGTCTAATCATTTAAAGGTAATTTAAGGCAATTTAAAGTTTTATCTTTTATTATTGTCAGTCAAAAACGCTCGATTAACTTCCTTGGAAATGAGATTAAATAGGCCTTGTGCTTCCTGGAGCTCTCAAACAATCAAACGGCGCTTCTTGGCAGAAAAAGTAGGTAAATGCGGTGGAGAGGGAGTCGAGCTGAAGCCTTTAGCCTTTTGGTTGAAGCCGAGCTGCCAGGAAACGCTGACTTTATCATTCTTTTGTTGCGGATCTCGGCTTTGACCCGTCTGAAGGACGAGCAGCGCAAGGTGAAAGACAGGTCAGGCTGTCTAACCCATATTGAAATGTGAAGTGCAAGAGCAAATTTTTTTTTTAAACTGTGTGTGAAACGAATATTTTTTTTTTCTGCTTTTGTTAGAATTTCAAAGGGAATTGGCAGAGTAGAGATAATCGCCTCAGCTTGCTTTAAGATAAATTCTGTACTTTACGAAAAGACGCAGCAAAAAGTATCAAGTCGACTTCCTGTTTCATTCTCAGCCTGTCAGGGCCTGTGCGACAACTTTCAACTTTAGAATATAGTACTTCAAACCACAGCCAAAAATATTGTCACCCAGTAAATAATAATATTTAAAACTAGTAAAACTGTTCACATGCATTCATTTCTTCCTATCAAAGAAGGAAACGTGAGCTTGTATGTATGGTTCATATTTTATTCAAACTTTTCCAGAAGTGTGATGTGGCCCAGGGTCATATTGTGTGCGCAGGACAAACGGATTCAAATCTGATATTATGATTTTCTCACTATATCTACATATATATGTGTGTATCTATATAATCTAATCTGACTATAACTGAGCCAAAGCGTCATGTAGGTCATACCAGAATTTATTTAGGCCTGATGGTGTTACAATATCCCCACGCTTGATATATATAGGCCTATATTTGGATAAAATTATATCATTGTCATATTGATTTGTTGTCCCTTTTAAAAATATATATATTTTGGTTGGTTTTGGTTCATTTATAATATTACAACCCACCCCACGTCATCCCCACGCAGCTTTAATCCATTTGTGAGGGATGTTTCAGGAGGATTTGCAGCGGCAGCCATGGTGCTTTGGTTAATGGCTGACGAGGAATTGGTCAACTTTTGCACCCATTGAGCTGTCAGCAGCAGCTAAAATAATTGAACTTTTTGATAAGTTTGTAAATGATTTGGTTTGACCTCGGTGGCCTCTGGCCTCATCTTTTGGCCGCTGGGTGATAAGCCCCGCTATATTAGCCTGTTATCTGCTGGTGCGTTTACGGCGCTGATCTGTCGCCGGACAAAGGCTGATCTTGGATTCTGAGCTGAAAACGGATTTAAAGCCTGTTTAAGAAGGAGTTTGTTTTCCTCCTACTGTGAACTTGGACTGTGATGGAGGGAAGGAGACCTTCTGCACAGAAACCTGGGTTTGACCTGAGTCTTATCTCTTCAGTGTCTTTCTCTTGCCATTTTCCAGCTGGAAATGACAGCAATGATCTGCCTGCGGGCCTACAGTTTTCTTCTTAGAGGAGCTGACAGGCTGTTGAAGCTGCTGTGTGACCAGTTTAGATCCAAATCAAACAAACAAAGTTCCTAAAAAAAAAAAAAGAAGAAAAAAAGAAAAAAAGACACTAAACTGGAGGAGAGAAAGGAAAACATCACAAACGAAAGAAGAGGCTGTTTCAATGGGAGAAAAATGGTTAAAAGTTGATTGTAAATCAAATGACGCTTCTATTAATCTAATCAGGCTTTTACCCATCTGGTTGCGATGCCTGCCTCTTCTTCCCTTACGTAACCTTGTTTCTATGGTGGTTTTGTTTTGTTTTGTTTATCCTGACTACTGAGGCACTTTGTAAATTTGGTTTGGCTCAAGTCTTGAAGTGCTGTGTGGTCACGGGGCTCAGTGGGCACTGTCGCTTCCCGTCGTCTATATATACCCTGTAGAACCGAATTTGTGTGATAAAACCACAGTCACAGATTCGATTCTAGGGGAGTATATGGTCGATGAAAAAACTTCGATTTATTGACTTCAATCAGGGCTGTTGCTTTTGATGCGTGTTGTCTTGATGCCTGATGTGCGGTCAGAGGCTGCAGTGACAGCGCTGCTGCTGCTTTATGAATGAGAGCGAATCTGAAGAAGAGGCGTTGGGACCCCACAGGCTTCAAGGAAATCTGATGCAAAAATGTTTCACATGAAAATAAACACAATTAAGAAGGAGGCCGCGTTTCTATTTAGCTCAGTGTGTTGGAATGAGGTGGATTTGGTGAAAAAGAAACGAACCCTGAGCACAGTCCAGCTGTAGCCTTTCTCTCCTGTGGGTCGTTTCTGCCTCTACATTATTGATTCCCAGAGGCTGCGGCTGCTGCTGCTGCTGCTGCTGCTGCTGCTGCTGCTGTTGGCCAATAGGCTCCTCAGACACTTCTTTCAAAGGGATGGGAGCAGATGAAGTGATGAGATTCGTGTAACTTTTGGATGACCCCTTCTTGACAAAGACAGTGTCCATCAATTGTCCTCAGTCATTATTCGCTGCTTTTATGCCAAAGGGCTTTTTGTATCTTTTGTTGGTTTCTCTGTTGAACACAAAGCCTTCAAGCTACACTTTAGAAACTGATACATTTTTTTTTATATATGTGTGTGGATAAAACAACCTTATACAGCCCTAAATGTTTATTGTTTTTTATTTTTCCATACATTTATAGTTTAATATTGAAGTCAAGTATCATATGTGTGCTTTTTATTTGTGTTTTTCCAGCTTGACTTTTTTATTTTCCAAATGCGCGCACAGATATTTCGGGCTATGTTATTTGTTTTTTTTCCACCAGGCTCTAATTTTGATACATCTTAACTTAGATAAAAATTGCTCTTAGTTGTATGTTTACTCGCGTGTGGACGAGCATCACCTCCATTGGCCGATCTGGTCACATGGTCCGCTAACTTTATTCAGTTGACACCAAGTAGGAGGGCTTTATGGAGGGAGGAAAAAAAGACAACTCGAGAAAAATTAGTATTTTCTACCTTCAGAAATTAATGGCCATGAGTTCGTATATGGTCAACTCTAAGTATGTGGACCCGAAATTTCCTCCCTGCGAGGAATATTCACAAAATAACTATATACCTGAGCAGGGCTCGGGCTACTACAGTCCACCGCGGGACACAGACTTTCAGCATCCAGGGATCTACCCACGGTCAAACTACACGGAGCAGCCCTTCAGCTGCAACACTGTGCAGGACTCCACAGCGCAGCCACGGGGTCATGCGCAGGAGAGATCCAGCCACCAGAGCCCCTTTAGCGCACAGACTGAGCAGGGGCCCCCGGTCCAAGTGTCCGGACCTCGGACTTGTGGACAGCAGCAAAACACAAAGAGCCAAAATGGGACACAAGCCAAGCAGCCTGCAGTAGTTTACCCCTGGATGAAGAAAGTCCACGTAACTACTGGTAAGATTTCCCTTTCTTCTCCTTCTCCTTCTTCTTCTTCTTATGGACCAACTGAGACCTGCACTTTAGAAATCATTCAGTGTAATATTTATGGGAGTCTTTGAAAGGCCTCGCCAATTACACAAGTCATAAATTTTTATAGCTCAGGAAATAGGCCGCTAGGTGAGCGCCTGAAAGCTCCTGAAAACACATATTGACCGCTTGTAATGGCGCTTAAATCTGCTTAAATCCAGTTAAAATCATTCGTTATTTCCTGCTCTCGCTTCCCTGTGAATTGTCTTAAAGTTTGAGCGCCCCGGGTAGAGAGAGAGAGAGAGAGAGGGGGAGAGAGAGAGAGAGAGAGGCTATACTCCTGCATTGTTTTTGCTTTTGCATGCTACATTGGCCACATTTGGTGACTTTTCTTCTTTCTTTTTTTTTTGTTGTTGTTTTCTTTCTCAACAGTGAATCCAGATTACACAGGATCTGAGCCCAAACGGTCCAGAACAGCTTACACCCGGCAGCAGGTTTTGGAGCTTGAAAAGGAGTTTCATTTTAACAGGTATCTGACCAGGCGGCGGCGGATTGAGATCGCTCACACTCTTTGTCTCTCCGAGAGGCAGATCAAAATCTGGTTTCAAAACAGACGGATGAAATGGAAGAAAGATCACAAACTACCCAACACCAAGGGCAGATCTGCACCAGCCTCCAGCCATCTGCAAAGCATTCAGAAGGATAACCAGACTGATATCACAGCGTTATAAGAGAGAGGGAAGGGGTGTCATGTCTTAAGAAATTAACTGTACATACAAAAAAAAAAAAAAAAGACAAAGGTTGCATCCGACTTTTGCATGGACTGATGTCGTTTTTAGCCATCCTTTTTTTTTTTTTCTTTTTTTTTTTTTTTTTCTAATTTAACAACAACAACAAAAAAGACCCCAGCAGTGTTGACTCAAGACTGAGTCAGAAAATCAATCAGCCTTTGTAACTCAGAGCAAGTTGAGCCTCTTTCTGGTTTTTAATTTCCTCAAAGAATCACAAATGCATCGAAACTTTTATTTTTTTAAATTTTTTTTTTTTTTTTTTTTTTAATTTTTGATTTTTTTTTTTTTTTGGTTTTCGGACGTTTCACCCCTGGGGACGTTTAACGAGCAGCCTCGGCTGACTTCATGGATTTTAAACAAAGTGTCTGACGTGGATTCACGCTGGTTTAAAGGTTGAAGCATCTTTATTCAGAACAGGGAAGCCCTTCCTTTAAAATACACACACACACACAAAGTTTATTTCCGTTTTTTTTTTTCCATCCTGTTGAAACTTCACATTAAACGCACAATAAATGAATAAATATATAAATATATATATATGTATAGGCCTATATACTTGAAGCAAACGTAATTTGCATAGAGGCACGCCAAACACAACTCAAACCTTACTGCGAAAAGCCCGCTGAATATTTCAGTCCCACCTTTCTTTGTGACTTGTATGTTTTTAACTTATTTTGTACAATAAAGCTTTGAAATGTTCTTAGCCTAAATATTATTCCCAAAAGCAAGACATTCCTGTGTGCATACTATTCTCAGTGCCCTTATAAATCTCTCCTGACACCTTTGTAAACAGTGTACATTTTCAGAGGCTCTCTCACGCCATTTGAAACTCATCCATGAAAGATCATTTTGTTTCCTGCATGGCATCGAGTTGATATTGGATGTTTCTCATCGGAAATAATCAAATCCAGGATATTTAGGATTATAATTGTTTATTTTTTTGATATGATTTATACGTCATTATTTATTTGTTTAAAAAAAAAAAAAACCGTGTACATTTTCGCATAGCACACATACAATTTTTTAATTCGAAGTATTCGTTCAACTTCAATTAATCTAAAATATGTTTGAACTCTTGTGCATTATTAGCATGGCTTTATGCAACGTTTTAGTCTTAGTTAATGTGGGGATATTATAGTTTTTCATTTACACCAGGCTAACTGAGGGGGGGCTTTCACGTCACGTTTCAAGACAGATATTTTTTTTTGTTTTATACCGTCATTGTCTTCGGACAAAAAAAAAAGCCCAGAAGCTCTCCCAGTACGAGGAGGTCTTCTCTGTGAAGTCTTCACCATGAGAGAGTTGAAAAGGTATTTCAACCGAAGGTCGACAAAGCAGCAGTGGCAGGTTCATCCAGGGGACACATTTCAGCCGCAAGGACTGACCCCGGCACCCCTGACCCGCCGGACAGGCAGCATTTTCTCTCCCAGGCGCTCCTCGCCTCTGGTTTGGAGGCTTTTCCACAGTGAAGCAGCTCAAAGAATTCAAAGTAAGAGTCAGTGCGCGAATTCCACGCGTTTTAACAGTATTTATATCAGGCGCAGCCCCCAGAAGGTTCTGACCTGTGCGCTTGTCTCCTCATGTCGATATGCAGTCTTTTTGGTTTTTATTTTTGTACATGCTTTCTACCTTGTATTGTGCATTGAGATGTGAGAAGTATATTGGAAAAAAAAATAAAGATTTCTACTGATTATGCATTTAAATGTTTGCAAAATGCACTTTGTCGCGAAATTGAAATTTTCCCCTGCTCGAGAAATATTCGGACTCTGAGGAAACGTATTTTCTCTGACCCCCCTCCTGAGGCTTTTATGTTGTCTCAGATTTCTCTATTTTATTTTATTTTTTTTTATCGGGTGATTTTGTCTCATTCGTTTTGCGCCTTTTACAAAAGGATCAGCTTTGGTGAGAAAACATTTTTTTTTCTCCAGTGGTAACAAGAATGTGGAGCCATATGGACCTCCAGCTCCCTTTTCCAAAACATAACACAAATGCACCAAATGTGCGCTGCGCAGTCTCCTGTCAGATCTAGTTAAAAGCGTAAATCTGTTATTTTTTACAGAACGAGTGGAGTTTACCTTTATAAGTATGACAACGAAAGGAGTTAGTATAACTAGTATTACCCGCAGTGTCTTCATTTTTGCTCGTTAGCTCTTATCAAAAAGCAGCGTGTGCTCTGCGCAAAAAAACAAACAAAAAAAAAAAAAAACCCCATCCCCGCAGAAAAAGCTCTGAAGCTCTTACTGGATCTTTTCAATGTGATTTTGTTCTATGGAAAGGACGTTTAGATTTCAGGGAAACTTTGACTTGACTCTTTGCTGAAAATGAATCTCCACATGACTTTGTTTATTGTAAAACACAAACCCTAACGCAGTTCACTGGCCTCGTAAAAACTTGCTCAGAGCTGGTTGTCCTGCTCCACAACCAGATTACGGCACCTTTCCCAGAGCTGTATGAACAAGTAGACTTACATGATGTAGGGTATACCAACGTACTTGTGCTCGATATTAACCCCCCCCCCCCCCCCCCCCCGCTTCACGAGTTCTGTCTTTATTGGAGATGACCCACTGCAACAGTGACCTTCCACCCTCCACACTGCAGGATCAGCTCTAATCCAAACACAAGTGGCCATAAACAGACATGTGGAGGGACAGTCAGCAGTCACACACCCAGCACTGTTTCCATCCCCTGTGACCACTGTCTGATGATCCCCACTGACCACATGCGGGCTTATGTGCATGTGTATGTGTAAAACACAAGCGTGTGTCATTTGGCCTCAGAGAGAAGCTGAGACGAAGTGATGCTACCAATCCACCATCCTGCCATAAATGATCTGCACATAGATGCTGAAGAGAGGAGGGGAGGGGAGGGGAGGGGAGGGGAGGGGAGTGGGGGGTGGGGTGAGGGGGGGTGGGGGGGTGACAACTAACCTGCCTAATGTAGGCTACATTACTAGTCTTTTAAGGAAACTACTAAGTTCTGTCCTTCATTTATTATTTAGGGGCCGTTTGATATAAAAGCAGTCTGTCCCGAGCTCCTGATATTAACATTCATTGAAAATATAAAGTAGATCACAACACAGCTCCCCCCCCCCCCCGGCAGTTATCAGGTCAGAGCAGCCTACTACAACGTGCAGTGTGGAGCCACACTGACCTACATGTCTGAACAGCAATAAATGGGAGCCAAAGGCAGTGCCATTTTCAATGACACTGCACCCAGTGCAGGAATACAACGTCGTTGCTCTCCATCCGGCCATATTTGATTTCCAGCTGGTTTCGCAGAAGCCTCTCCGAGCCAGACAACCCCCTAAGATATATTAAAGTGCGCTGTCCGCATTCAGAGATATAATCCAGAGACTATACCACTCCGCTCTCTATTCTCGACCACGTGATTGTCTAAATAATTAATGCAGCACGTCCCCCTAGAAACACGGCGGCGTCATTAATCGCAAGGACTCTATCAGACTTGAAAACTGAAGAGATCCCCCAAGAAAATAATATCCGATACCCGGCGCAACCGTAGCCCCGCACTTTAGCAACACGCCCGAACCGATGGATGCTTGGGTAGGTAAATATTTCAGCATTTTTCATGTTGCCCGAGCTGGTAAATGACGATATCAAATGTCGTGATATTTGATAAATTGCTCCCTTTGATGTGTGTGCTCTGAGCAGAATTGTGGCGAGTCGCTGTGTGCATGATTGTTTGTTTGTTTTTGGTTTTTTTTTTGTGTTTTTTTTGTTTTTTTTAAAGATATATATCATATTCGAAATGGTAGGATTTTGGAGTTTGCTGTTGTGCTCGTATATCTTGAAATGGACTGATAGGATAGATCGTAAAGAGGAAAGGACAGTGACGTGTATTTATGGATGCTCACTCTGTGGATAAATGCTCTTTCGGACACATAGCTGAGTGTGGCCCCTCCACAGGGCCCATTCATTCTTTATTCACAGTCTAATTCAGATTTGAACCAGTTTAGCCAAGAATTTTAAAAAAACAAACAAACAAACAAAAAAACAGGAACTAAACATTTTTTTGAGAAGACACAGCATTGGAATTACACAGAGCTGTGTCTTATTTGCTGAGCAGAAATGATCATGCCATGATTTATAGTTGAGGTTTTGCAGAATAAGAGAAATAATAGGTTATTTATCTTCTCCTTTTACTTTGCAGGACAGTCTATTTCTACTGTTTTCATTGTTAGAAGGTGGTGGTGGGGGGGGGGGGGGGGTTGATCTCATTTTGATTTCTTAGAGGTAGTAGAAGTTTGGGCAGGCTGACAGTTCTACCTCCTTGTAAATCATTCTCAGTAATTCCTGAAAGGGTGCGAGGCTGTTGGGGGGCCGGGCGAAAACTGTAAATCTTTCACTTTTATTACCCTCTGAACATATGCTGCGACGCTACCGGTCCTGCATCCCTTCTTCCCTCTCTTCCTCCCAGCAAAAGATAACCCACCGCTGAAGCAGCCCGACGCTCTCTGCGGCTCCAAATCCTCCTCCTTCCCAACCCCGTCTGCGGTCTTTTCTCACTGTATTTATTTACTGCTTATTAATCTGTGCTATTATTTAATTGAATTCCCCCCCCCCCCCGTGATTGATATTGAAAACAATGCAGGAGAAGACATGGCTCCCTCACTCTTTGTGTTTCAGCAGAGTGTGAAGACAGACACAACAAACAAAAGATGATAATGTGGTTTATTTGAATACAATCCAGTCCCAGCTGGAAGGGGGGGGGGGGGGGGGGGGGGGAGAAAAAAGAAACCCACATGTAATTTATTTCATAAATCATTTTCAAAATGCACATCCCACATCGTTGTGATTATTGGGCGACTAAACAAAGTACTCTATCATTAAACAAAATTAGACAGAAATACGTGCATGTGTTGCACCATTTGACCAGTTTTATTGTGAAATCCCTGATAGTTTCCATTGGTGGATGCATGATGTGAAAATCCCCAGAAGCCTGGACATTTCCAAGCTGCTCTAACCTACAAAATGCACAGCTCATTTTTTTTTTTTTTTAACGCAAATACACTGCTGCAGCTACAGGGCCCCAACACAGCGCGGGCATTAGTAAATCTTTTTTATTATTAGTGGCCAAACCGAGGCATATCTGCTTTCTGCGTGTAAGCGCAGGCGAGATGTAAAGCTCGCAGTTCAGGAGGAGATGAAAAGAAATGGGCAGTAGAACATTTTCACACAGTTGAGGAGGAAATAAACGCCACCCTTTATCAAAATGGATTGGTGAGGTAAGGCTCGGTTGAAGAAGAGAACAATCACGTGAACAAATATGCTTGTATCTTAAGGCAGCGCCTTTATTTGTCACCATAAAGCGCCCGAAACACCCCCCCAAAAAAAATCTCTACGTTAGCTCCAAATCCGCACAGGCCTCTCCGTTTCTGAATTCCTGTATATTTCAATGTGTGATTGATTGCCAGGGATTTTTTTTTTTTTTTTTTTTTTTTTGCTGGAATAAGGATACCTTGTTCGCTTTTTATTGGTAGCTGAATGCGAGTCCTTCCATTCTTTCGGGAATACTGTCTCCACTGGTATATGGAAATGTCTGAAAAACAGCAAGATCAGGTTTAGGACAGCATTGTCTACAGACAAAGGGTGAAGGATTTATTCTAGGGACTGCGTGGAAAGGAGCCGAGACTGAGAGGGGAAGCTGCTTTATGATGAATTGATTCACAGGTAAGCAGCAACTGCGAGGCAGAAAGCAACCTTTAACCGCGGGTTAATATAATGCGAGGAAATATAGATATGATTTATTCCATTCAAGGAGGTGATGCTTGTTAATGTCGCTCTCACCGGCGACCGTGCGGATATGGAGCCCACAGCTCCCTCTTCAAAAGCAGATTCATATGTATATCTATATATATCTATATATATATGTTTTCAAATATGATCGACACATTGAGCCTGCGCTCGCCCTGCGCCTTTCAGCTGATTCTGAAGAAGTGGCAGAGGAACTTTTCTTTTTTCACTCTTGGATCGTAAATCACATTAATTTGTTGTCTTATCGTCACAGTGGCGTTCGCCGTGATTTATGTGGTTTCGACCGTATGGCTTTGTTAACCTGCGACGTTATATTAAACATGAATTCATATTGGATGTTTTAAAGGATTACCGGGCTGGATAGTCAACAAGGCACCAAGGCAAATACTTCTGTTTTCCTGCTATTTGGATGCTCCTGTGGTCAACTTGTGTTCAGCTCATGTGATGTTTTCCTCTTTTTTATGTGTTGTCTGTATAGAAAGAATCATCGGGCCTGAGTCGCAAAGACAATAAAAGCTTATATATAAGTTGATTATTCATATTTGGCAAACCGATTATTAATTGTTTGACAGTGACTTAAGATTTAGTTCATTCAATCGTGCACTGCATCTTTACAAACTATAAACTCGTGATTGCTGCAGAGTGGAAATTGAATTTTCTACTGAAATCAGCACTGTAGCAAAACACTGTTGATGCTGAAAGGATTTACGCATTTTGTGAGCGGTCCATATTTTCTCCTGGAAAACAAAACAAAACAAAACAAAACAAAACAAAAAAACTTTCATTTTATCACAGCAGCATGGAGTAGAAGTCTGGCATTGTGTTGGGCTGTATTAGCTGCAATTATTTCGTGGATGAAACAAATATTTTTTTTTCCAGAAATAGCAACACGCCTCTCAGGGCTGTTTAACTTGAAATGTTCGTGGACTTTGAAGGGATAAGCAGAGATAATAACACTCCACACTGACTCCGGCCCATTGTGCGAAGCAAACTTACCGTAACAACGCGTAGGCGAAAAACACTGTTGTCTGAAAAGAGGACCATGTCTGCTACTAGCTGCCCCAGTGTGCCCAAAAAGCACTTGAGGCGCAGATTAGCGGCCAGCTTTGACAAATATTCCACAATTTAAATCTCCATCATCATATTTTAGAGCAAGTATCCACGAATGCAAGCGGGGAGACAGAAGCGGTGGGTTTCACACCCACAGGAGAGAGAGAGAGAAAAAAAAAAAAAAACCCAAAAAACAAAAAACAATTAACAGAAAATGAATTTCCTGAGGTTTAATTTCTACTTGCTTGCCGTCGGCAGAGCTTCCTCTCCTCTGTTTCAGCCACCTCTCGAAAGCTGCTTTGAATTTAGTTGAGACTTGGCTCTTTACTTGAAGCCAAACTGCTCGTTGTTCATTAAACTTTGTCTTAATGCTGAATGACCCAAGGGTCAGCTAAAAAAGCTTATGACTGCTGAACGTTTGGCCTGGCTCTTTGTATATAAAAGTGCACATGCAAGACTTTTCACTCTCAGCCAACTGAAAGCGGAGTTTCAAAATAAATGTCACATTTGCTCCATTCTGTTTTCCACTCTAGCTAAATGAAGCAAAAACAGTATTAACTGTCCAAAATTAGAATTAGTTTTTTTTTTCACTTGAGCTTTTATAATTAAATTCCTATTATTATTATTATTTTATTTTATTTTTTATTTTATTGTTTTGTTTAGTTTAGTTTTTTTTTTTTTTTTTTTTAATAAAATGGGTCTGATGTTAATCTTTTATTTCTGCTACAACCCACAACGTGCATCGGATTTAAGGCCCATGCTTTGCTGTTATTTAAACGGGGGGAAAAGAAATCTGTAATGAGAAGACATTTTTATTTCATGTTATTTCCCTTGCAGGTCGAGGTGAGAGCAGTGATGAATGCGTGAGGGAAATAAAAGAGATCTGCGCAGATTTCGGTGAGTAACACTTCTTTAATGAAGGGAGCAGACAACGCAGCCAACTGCTAACCAGGTGAAAGGGTGATTTGTTATTAGGCTGCATATTAGCGCACTCAGAGTTTCACAGGAGGCTTAAATCACGTAAACAGACATGAGGGATGACTTTAACTTAACCTGGACGTGTAATTATTTACGCAGACCAGAGTCCCATTTAAATATATGCCTTTTTTTTTTTTTCGTTTGCAGCAGACTCGGCCGCATAAAGCCAAATGAATTGCTTTATGCGATGGGGAAAAAATAAATAAGTGGAAAAATACACAATTCCTCTCAAAGATAACAGATATACATGCAAAATGTAAAAAAAAAAAGGTAAGATGAGGAAGAATTTCACCACTGCATCCCACGATTTTCCCCACATTTTAACAGGGTGTTCGGATGCGCCTTCGCCAGTGTCCCCTGCCTGTTGTCACACCAGCGAAAAGCAGCTCCAGTCTTACACCTCGGTGTTTGGCTGCAGGACTCGCACTCAGCCTGAATGGAGGCATCATTTATAAACCGGGCCTCAAGTATGGGAGAAGTCGCCGAGTATGAAATTCTTTCCCTTGCCTTCCTCCTACGCTTGGTTTTACACTTCTGAGGGCTGCGAGTCTTGAGGAGTGTTTTGCTTTTCATTCCTCTCTGAGGCCGTTTACAACCATAACATTTGCGGTCATAAATTTTGCCGCGGTCCACACTGACAGGTGCAATTGTTATGCACGGCGCAGGCTGCACCTCCTCAAGCCACCAACATACAGTAGTGCAGGGCCTCTTGATATTTCAGTTTGGGCGTGTAGTTAAAATGCTGACATGCTTTCTCTGTTATGTTCGTGAAACAAATGTAGCTGCTATAAAAAAAAAATATCCCCTGGAATATTTTTGCCTTTTTTTTTTTTTTTTTTTTCCTCCACTGAATCTGAATCACTGAATTAAAGGTGAGCCTTGAGTGAATGGGACAGTGGAGGGAAACCGAGCAACCAGCCAAAATATATGGGTTGAGGCTAATGAAATATCATATTTACCTCCCACCCCCACCCACCCACCCAATCTCTCTCTCTCTCTCTCTCTCTTTCTCACACACACACACACACACATACACACACAGCTATCACCTACATTCCTGATGCTAACATTAATAACAAACAGTGGAAGGCTTCAGTATTTAGCTTCGTTGATGTGTAATCATGAGATCCAACTGCGTGTGCGCACGGCCTTGGTGGGCTATATATTACTGCTACAGGGAACAATGCATGACGGGCTTTGTCAGACCTTGTGATTAGTGAAAAGGGTATTGTGTGTGTGTGTGTGTGTGTGTGTGTGTGTGTGTGTGTGTGTCAAACGCTGATTCAGCTTATTTGTGAGGGACTCCTAAAGCCTCCCAGAGGGTCACTTTTTAGTGCAAGTTAAACTTTAACTGTTTTGTGCCAGAAATGAGTCAGACAGGCGGCTCGGATCTGGGGCTGCAACAGATGATGCATCACTGTTGCAGACAGTGTGGAGACAGTTGGTGGCTCCTGGTTTAATGGCTGCAGCCAGAGTCTGTGAAACTGGTTTATTTACACCTCAAATATCAAAACAGTGATCGGAGGAGTAGAAGGGAAAGTGCGTGTGGAATGAATGAAGGCCTTGTTCATGAGTGTCCAGATGAGTCTGATGTATTTTGTCTTTATAGGTCACAGACTGGAGCGACTGTGGGAAACATCAATCACGTGAATAAACAACACCCATGCCATTGGATAGAGCTGCTCTGGCTTATTGGCTTTGAATCCACAAAATGCAGAAAGCAACATACTACGATAACTCCGGACTGTTTGGAAGCTACAGCTACCCCAAACCCGACTCTTACAACTACGGCCCCGCACATCAGTCCTACCCCACTCCCACCATTGAGAATGACTACCAGGGCTCGGTGTGTCCCATCCAGACCTCTGCTGTCCGGCCACCAACTCTCAAAGACAGTGACCTGAACGGAGACTGCATGCGGCAAAGTGGCAGTCAAAGCAACGGCAGCAGCCAGGCCACGAGTATCGGGGAGCAGCAGGCACCCGCACTGTCCGCATCCTCTCCCAACTCCAACGCCCCTGCATCCCAGAAGAAGAAATCCCCATCCAGCAGCGCTTCCGGTGCCGCCACACCAGCCCTCACCAAGCAGATCTTCCCCTGGATGAAGGAGACCCGGCAGAACTCCAAGCAGAAGGGCAACAACTGCGCCACTGCAGGTAGAGCTCATGATGGAGACCTGTGTGCATGCGTGTGTATGGGAGGGTGGGGAGGGGTCGACCTGGTGACCTGGCATTGTTGTGCTTACAGTTTTGTGAGCCGGTGTTATTCTCATTAATATTATGGCTGGAAAGACGCTAAGATGCAGATGTGTTGCTTTGCAGGCGGCGAGGTGAGTGACGAGAAGAGCCCGCCGGGACCAGCCTCCAAACGGGTCAGAACTGCTTACACCAGCGCACAACTTGTGGAGCTGGAGAAGGAGTTTCACTTTAACCGCTATCTCTGTCGCCCCCGGAGAGTGGAAATGGCGAATCTGTTGAATCTCACCGAGCGCCAAATAAAGATCTGGTTTCAAAACAGGAGGATGAAATACAAAAAGGACCAGAAGTCCAAAGGGCTCGCACACTCTCCCCTGGGACACTCCCCGGACAGGAGCCCACCGCTGAGTGGCCCAAATCACATTGGATACTCTGGCCAGCTCCAAAACGTGAACAGCCTCAGCTATGACGCGCCCTCGCCCCCGTCCTTTGCCAAACCCCAGCAAAACATGTACGGTTTGGCCGCATACACGGCACCCTTGGGTGGCTGCATCCCGCAACAGAAGAGGTACCCGGGCTCCGAGTACGAACACCACAGCATGCAGAGCAACGGCAGCTTTGCCAACGCCAATTTGCAAGGCAGCCCCGTTTATGTGGGTGGGAATTTTGTTGATTCCATGCCAGCTTCGGGCCCCATGTTCAACCTCGGCCATCTTCCCCACCCCTCATCCACCAGTGTGGACTACAGCTGTGCCGCTCAGATCCCAGGAAACCACCATCATGGACCCTGTGATCCCCATCCCACATACACAGACCTCACCTCTCACCAAGCGTCTCAGGGAAGGATTCAGGAAGCGCCTAAACTCACACATTTGTAATATGTGGTTTCTGGGTGTGTGTGTGTGTGTGTGTGTGTGTGTGTGTGTGTGTGTATGTGTATGTTTATGTGCGTGCGTGTGTAGGCTATGTGTGTGTGCGTATGTGTGTGTGTGTGTGCCAAAATTACGTTGCGCTCTTTTTATTACCTCACTAGTCTAATAACTACACTCCAAGCGAGTCGTGTGTATTATTACAGTATTATTGATATTACTATTAATGCTATTGTGTGATTATTTTCTAAATAATACAGCTTTGTCCATTTCTCTTGAATGTGTGGGGATGCGCAGAGGCAGACTAGCCTGGTGGTCAGTTGTTCCTTTTCTTTTTTGATTTTCTCAAGTGCAATGCGCAATTGTTTTTGACTGAATATTTCATGCCGTTACTTGAAGGTAAGTCTTGTAGATCACGAAAGTAGAAGCTCATCTTTAGAGAGAAAGACTTTTAGGGAAATTTTTCGTCTGTTTGTCAGGATCTCATTTTCCTCACGGGCATCCTATTTATTTATTTTTTTTTATTACTATGCTGCATAATCTTTCGTACTAGCATTTAGCCTATTTATTATTTAATTACTTTTGTATTGCACATTATTTATCGTTTATATGCGAGTATTTATAAGTGTGGGAATTTTTTTGTAAGATTGGACAGATCAGTGCACTTGGAGATGTTGGTAAAACAGGGTTTGGATAATGCTATGACTCGCAGTGTATTGTTGAAAAAGAGCATTTCTAATTGTAAATCTGGGATAAATGGGGCATTTTATAGTGTATAAACACCACTATATGTCCATGGTTAATCTTGTGTCAAACCTTAAGCAAAACGTAGACTATCGACGTATCAAATATTATACACACCAGCATGTCATTTTGTGTAGTCCATTTTTATTTGTCTTCCATTGTTATTCCATTCAGTTGGATATCCATAAATTTATGAAACCCTAATGATATTGAAATGTTATATTTTATTGTGTTTAACATTTTGTAAATAAAGTGCTCAAACTTGTCTTTTTTTTTTTTTTATTGCGTTTTGTTGATTTTGTAAAAAGCCCTGCAGCAGGAACACATGGCTGTCCACTGCCTCTGATCACTTTAATTCCCCATTCAGTGAAACTGTCAGGTAACAGTATGGCGGGGAGGCTTATTGACTCGCAGCTCTACTGTACAGTCCGAACAGGGAGAGCCAATCGATAATTAGACACCATGATATCTAAAACTCATCAGACGGCTCTATGCTTCCAATGCAAAGTGCATTTCAGCGGAATAAAAGGCTCTGGAGATTATTGATGTTTTATTGGTATGAGGGAAGTGAGTCTATGGGCTTATTGCATCTTCCATATGTCACATCATTTTCTTTCTTTTTTTTTTTTGAGACTTGGCCACATGATTACCGTCCTATCTGCTGCGACCAGAGAATAAGCTTCATTTTCCTGTAGACCGACGCCTAATCACTGGATGGTCTAATTGATTGGTACACACTGAGACGGATTTTCAAAATAAATTACATACATTGGCGGAGTGGAAGTATAAAAATATGCCTCTTCGTTGATGGGTAAGGCAGGGCATATTAGTGACAATAAAACCAGAAAAAAAGAAAAAAAACATGGTGCTTCTTTGACATTGGAAATGATGCAACGATGGATGCCTGAGCGTATGTGTGTGTGTGTGTGTGTGAGAGAGAGAGAGAGCCAGAGAGAGGCAGAGAGAGAGAGAGAGAGCAGTTCATCCTTTATTGCTCCTGGAGAGCCATTTCAAAGCTCATTAATCAAAAACTCGTCGCTTTCAGACTCCTCGCTGATCCCTCCTCCTCCTGAACAAAGCATTTGCATTCCAGATCCAAGTAACACATTTCAAACCGAGCAGCCCAATCTGTGATGGTGGGGGAGAGTTAGAAAAAAGAACCCCAGTGCTTTCACATTTCCTAAGATGATATATCCTCGGATTTAAGAGCGCATCAGGGCAAATGAAACTCTTGTCACAGAAATCATCAGTGGCTTTAAATCCGCGCAAGGTCCCACAGTCACAGTGCCCCCCCCCCCCAAAAAAAAAGTTCCAGTCGGGGAAGTGAATGTGACTCAGCATGCAGGTATTATCCTAAATCCTCTAATGGCAGCTTTTAACTTTATTTCATCGGATTTTATGATGATACCCATCTTAGGTTTTGGCTACGAGCTACTACAATAGGCTGCAAATCATCTCAGTATTCAGTGGATGGCGGCCATTTTAACCCTGGGTGAGCTCTTTCTTTCATCTCCCCCACCGCCGCCGCCGCGCTGCACAAGTCAGTTACTGAGCCCCTCAGATAGCTTTCATAAAACATTTTATTTTATAATTGACTGAAACATATTTTTTCCCACAAAGCAGGCCGAATATGAATTATATGATTTATTATAATCAAAGATGGTTTTTCTGTGATCTGCATTATTTTGCATAAGAAACGGCACAACTGTCTAGTTAGTTTTAGTTTTAGAATTAAAATAGGACATAAAAATAAAATAAAAAATATATATATTAATTTGGACTTTTTATCATCTGATGATGATGTCATGATGGGAAACGTGGGACAAAAGCACCATCAACGGGAAATAATAAAAGTTGAAGTCTTACTCATGAAGCACCAAATGGAGCAAACGGAGTTTTCAGATTTTATCCTCGCCCCTGACTCTGTAATTAGTCATGGGTGCAGCTGAGATCAAATTCAACAATCTGGCATGAAAAAAGCGGGTTTCACCCCAATTGGGAACCGCAGCAGCACAGTTCCATTTGCTCTGCAAATAAGAAGCACAGACAAGTCCAGTTATAGTAAACTGTATGAATAGATGTTACTTCACAGACTTTGAATTTCTACATGATACATATGGATTTGTTTCAGACGGCGGGTACTTACTAATCACCTAAGTGGTTTGGATTATATGAATTTTAGATTTGGAAATGTGAAATAACTTCAAGCAAGAGAGGCTTTGTTGGAGCAGGCAGTGCAGCTGGGAGCTCATTTTGCGTCCCTGATTGGATAAAAGCAGAGCAGACCACGCCTGCTCAGTGGAGGGTAATGTTTACATGGGGAAGTGTAGTCCTACTGTAGGGCTAACTATTAATGAGAGCAAGTCCACAACTATCTCTACTCAGGACACCTGAACTGGGACATTTGAGTTTAATTAATTTTTTTTTTTTTTTTTTTTTTTTTTTTTCAAATAGGTTTTGGCCTTTTCTGTAAACATCGCCGATGTGTCAGGTGCTGGACAGAGGAGCCTGTGACAGTGGAGATCAGTGTGTTGTAGCTGGGAGATCCAGCCTTTCATTCAAAGAGTTTCTTCACTAGACTGAAAGAGGGACAGTCACGGCTGCTTCTTCTGCTTCTTGAGAGGACACTGGGAGACCTGTCCATTCCCGCTGCACCAACATGTTGCAGAAAGTTGCTCTGCTCGTCGGGCATCGACAGAACATATCGCGATGATTCCGCTGCGCAAGTGAGCAGCGTTCATTTCCATCCCAGGAGGGTTTTTTTTTTTTTTTTTTTTCATGTTTCTTCACGCTCCTGCTCGAGAGACAAGAGGGAGCAGCAGCAGCGAAAACGTTGCAGAAGAAATTAAGATCAGTAAATATAAAACTGTTCACTTTTTTTTTTCTTTGTTAAAACTGCTTTGACTTGAATTGCCACCTCCTACCCTGCTTTCTTATCACCGAACAAAGTTATTGTGGATTACCGTCGGGATTTCACGACAAAGCGGTTACCGGAGGAGGACGGAGGGGAGGACTTTCATCCCAGCTCGACCTGACACCGACGAGAAGGACCGGTCCGTGTGGGTGAAACCGCTCTCAGAGCTGGAGATGAAGAGTGGCGTGGAGCGGAAGACGGGGAAAGAAAAAGGGGGCCTGAAGGTCTGCTTTGGTTTTATCACAGCACCCCTCAGTTTTATTTATTTTCCGTAGTGGAGCAATCATTTGTATTGTGCCATTGACTTTTAATCTGCTGTAAAGTACAGAACCCACTGTTGTTGCTCATTTGTGACTTGTGATGTTTGCAGAAATAAAATCAGCAGCTTACACGTGAAATGCCTTTATTACTATTTATTGTACATAGGATCTAGTTTCTCTTACTTCAGATTTACTTTAAGATGTTGTTGGCAGCTTTGTGTGATGATGTCCTATAAATAAAGGGGAAGTTATAACCTGACACTGCTGTGTACATGTTCATTAAGGAATTCACTTTCCTGCTTTTATGTCTTTGTATGAAGAACAAAACTATTTCAATATGAACTCACTCACCAAATGAGTTTTATTTCATTTATACATGTTTCTAAGGCTATAATATGATGCTATAATTATTCATGTAGATAAAGCTGAGTGCCTGCTGTTATTATATGTGATGCAAAAGTTGCTAAATTAATTTGCCAGTGACCTCTTTAATGTTATTGATAAAAGAGAATTATTGATATCTGAAACCTATGTTTTTTCAAATAAAGGAATTAATTAGCATTTTTAAAATTGGAATTACTCACCCTTTTCTAAGTACTTATAGAAAATAAATGAGCACAACTCTTTTTGTTTTAATTTGTAAAGAAGGTGCCGTTTTTTTTTCCCCCTCACAGTGATCCATACTTCTCCACCGAGCACATTCTATACGAAGGGTTCGTATAAATGATTTTATATCCCAAAATTATGTTTCAGTCCATTAAACTGACAGTCAGGATTTCATTTCTCTTCCCATGCAGCACTCAATTTATGGTGATGTTGAGTAATTCTTTGGTACCAGACAAGAGGAGGAAGGAAGAGGTGATCCGCATCGCATACCCTGATCATCTGTAAACACTGACAGAGGATGTGAATGTGAGAGGACACTATTGTCAGAAGTCCTTCCTGTTCTCCGGCCTCTGCTGTCATTAAGGATTCACCACACAGTGTGTAGGTGAATGAGCAGATGAGGCAGCCACTCTGTTCATGGTGGGGGCATCTGTGTTGTTTGCCAGCTCATGAAGTCTACACTGTATTTCTCCTTCTGGAAGGAAAAAGACTACAGAGGACTTCACTGCAGGGTTACATCACATCCATGTAAAAAACTCATTATTTGTCTGTTGGTTGCAGAGGGCTACATCTGTCCCACGAAGGAGGGCATATTGCATGCATGGGGAAAGTTTGTGTGCACACACACACACACATATACACACACACACACACACACACACACACACACACACACACACACACACACACACACAACCACACTGACAAATGTAAGAATAGCTTGATAAAGGCAAAGATTCTGAAATGAGACCACAACACTCCACTCAGGAACCAACTGGCTGATGTAGAGCTGCTCTCCGTTCTTTCACAATCCACATCTGAAGCGCCTAAAAGCTTTAAAAACATAATCATTTTCCCTGTCAGCTCCCACTCTGCAGCTGTCGGAAATGGATTTCCAGCAAAACTATGTGGCCCTTTGTTTTGCACACTCACTTTCCTTTAACAGCAGGCGTATGGGTTAGTGTTTTCAATAAGGCCATGCAAAAGATAAAGTGGAGAAAGATGAGCTGCGGTGCGGTGATAGTGTTACTGGATTCATAAAACGCTTTAACGTTGAGAAACCTGTAGCTAAACTCCTAAGAGTAACAGTAGCTGAGGACCCTCCCCACATTGATCACGCAAGTTGTCACGGAAACTGATGTGCGTGGATTTATTGCAATCTTATGTGTTAGTGATATTGATATAATTGTAAGTATAATAAATGACTCCCTCCTCTGGGTATGATTTAGAGGGCTTGGCCAAAAGGCTCCTCTCCTCCTTTCTCATGTGAAAGATAGCTCAGTGATGTGAGGAAACCCGAAGTAACTCATACATTACCCAAGCCTTGACTACAATGCACTGCTAGTCTATATCAAAAAGTATTAGTGCCTCTACCTTTTTTCTGATGCACATATGGATTTCTTTCACAACACTTTCTGTATGAAATTATGAGTGAATAAATTGCATCTTCATTTATCTTCGAAAAACCCTTCTGTGCTGTCTGCGATACTCAGCTCTCAGCACTTTACATAATTATATTAGTCTTCTGCTACACCACGAAATTGATTGCCCAGGAAAATGAACCTGGCTTTGCTATAAATTTCACCTATGGATCATAAGAAATGTGTTATTTTGTTTAAAATAGTACCTAATATAATTAGAGCTCTAATTCATGGCAAGCTACAAGTGTGCCTATTACAGTAACAGGGTTTGGAATTTAATCTGTCTGCTGGATAAAGAATGATCCTGTGTGGTTTTCATTTGTAATCCCAGACACATTATTTCAGTAAAATAGTCTAGGACTTTTAGATATGAGAGATGGATCGTTGAATGAATAACTATATTCATAAGTTTCAGTATTAAAGTTAACAATTCATCCATGAAAGGAAGTTTCAACATTTAGCCCACAGCCCGTCCCGTAGAACTTTTCTTTTACAGTTAACAGCAGCACTGAAACTGGATCCTGCTTCACTGGAGGTCTTACCTCCGCTGAGGATGTGCGGTAGATCCCAATCAGTGTGACGTACAGGACCTTTACACAAAGACTTACAACAGAATCATTATCTCACTAAAGGAAAAATGATATCTGAGATGAAGACAAAGTCATTTTCAAAATCAGCTGGGCACTGTGGTTTTTAGCAAACGTTACTCAAGTTTGTATAAATATTGCATTTGTTTGGGACTATTTTCATTGACGGATTAATGCACACTAGTGAGGTAGCAGGACTGACTCAGAAAACAACAACAACAACAACAACAAAAACACACACACACACACACACAAATAAGCAAACAAAATACAACAACAACAACAAAAATCAAACTGAAACAACATGTCACCTGGTATTTTTAATAGCAAAATATTATTTTTATGTTATTACTGTATTTTAATCTTAAAAGATAGCCTTGTACCAAAATTCATCTTTGGTCTTAATCCTCTCTGCAAACTGCAAAGTATAGATTGAGTTTGACATCTTTTGCATAGTTAGCAACTTGATACAAATGTAATGTCAGTATCCATTACAGCTCTTTAGAGTTTCACATTTCAACTAGTAGATGGTTGCATAAAGAGGACATAGAGGGAATTTCCCAAGGGCACATTTCTTGGTCAGAATAGAACAGAGTATCATTTATGTACTATTTAACATGAACTTATGTTATTTTATGTAATTATGTTTTTTTCTGTTTATTATCAAATGTACCTTGCTGAGGTTCCAATTCACCTGTTAGGGTGGGTTCGTGCAGACCTTATGCTCATTTTTGAGATCAAATTTCTGGACAGCATGTGAACTGTTTTCTGTTGGTGCCAATCATCATTCTAAGACTGAAATCTCCGTGTGTTAAGCCACAATGTGAAGCCACATTTTTAAAGCACCTCAATTGCAAGGCACATTTCCTACCTCCATTGTTCTCCTTACCTACACACCTCTGCATTGCAATCTCGAATCCAAGAGCTCTGTGGCAGTGTGCGGGGTTAAGTAATTCTGCACCACTGAGAAAGACATTTGATTTCATTTGTAGCATGTCTTGCAGTAGGTGGAGGTGAGCCCACCTTTGGCTGCGGGAGGAGTGAAGCGGCACACATATCTAGTGCTGGGAGACACAAAATTGACAATGCATTTATCTTTGAATAATGTAAATGTCCTGAGAATACGGTGGCAGTGGTCCTGGTGTGTCCACTGAGGGCGCAGGCCTGTCAGACTCTGAGCTCTCTGGCCCTGCTGCAGCATAATGTGGCCTCCGGCTCCCCTGGAGCATCCCGCTGCTCTGCTCCGCTCGGCTCTGCTCTGCCTCAGGCCCACATTCCTGCTTCGGCACACTGCACTAGCTCCCCACTTAATTTACGCTCTGGTAGGAGAGGGAGTTAATGCAGAAAAGCCTGCCAAGAAGAATCTTATCTGCTCTCCCTCTTTAAAGGTGAGGTCGTTTAGAGCACAATATATCGAATAGAGGTGTGGAAGGTGATGGTATTTTTCCAACACATCCTCCCTCCTCATTGGATCTATGCTTTGATCATTACGCATACAATGAAATCAGACATCTGTGTGATGAGAATACACATTTCCAGTCTTGAAATTGCTTTTATTATCTTAAGTAGCTGGCATAATTTAAATGCCCCTTTGAATACCATGAGTTATTGTGTCCAAGAAATGTGCAGCTCAGTGACTAAAACATGTATTGTTTAAAATGGATGGTTCCTGGCAGGCTGACAGTGTTGTTCAGTGAAGCAAAGTGCCAGTAAATTGTTTGTCTTCTGCAGTGCTGCCCTATAATTCTTCTGGGAACCAGTGGCATTGTGTTTGCCAAAGAGAATAATGATAGATGGGACAAAATCAAACTAAAGGATTTTGGGATGCACTCTGACCACCAGGCATAATCTGAATACATTTGTGTCTCTGGGAGCGACGCTGCCAGTTGTTATCCTTGTGTCTTCCCTGCATCTTGTCTGTCCTCAGCCGAAGAGCTGATTTTATATGGGTAATTTTGAGTTTGTGTGATTTGAAAGTAATGATTAATATCCTCACTAATACAATCATTCCTGTTTTGATCTGTTTAATGCCTAGGCTGATGCATTAGCACATCTGTACATTCATGCATTGACAGCTACAGTCTAAGCTGCATCTGTCCTGGACTAAATATGCTGGATGCAACAATGTATGTTATTCTGTGCTGGCTCATAATGTCTCCAGCTCTCAGGCACAAATGTAAATGTGCAATCTGCTTGTTCAAGTGTCCTGTTGGCCCAACAACAGGAGTGCGTCCCCATCTGTTCTCTCTCTGTGGAGTGTGCAGACAATACATTTCCCCCCGCCAGACCTTCCCATTTGCTCGAGCAGAGGTTTCCCAGCCATTTCTAAGGTTACAGGGAGGGTAAGTGCCTCTACCATGTGCTCACAGTTTTCTGATCGGAACAAGTTGGTCCATGCTTGCAGGTAGAATTGGGCTAAATTTTTCTGATGCTGAGTAATATTTAAATGTGCTGTCCTCGGCTTTCAGATTCTTTTGTTGCTGTTGCTGCAGTTCCACAGGAAGCGAGCAGTGAAAAGACAAGCGTGGCTGTCAGTGGAGTGTGATTTGTTGCAAGCCCAGCCTTGCCAACTGTGAGGCACTGAGGTGTGACCACAGAGATGCCTAACATCTCCAGTTGCCTCAGGGCCAGCTAGTCAATTACACTATACTGTCTACCCTGAGCAATGACATGTGCTCAATAATGGACCAAAGGCAAATACACATCTCAGAGCTTTATATGGCCACACCATTATCAGAATAGTGTTGGTCAAATATTTTCTCATTATGTCACATAGTACTGTGGTCAGCTGTGAAAAAGCACAAATATGTGCATCTGTTTGCAAACTAGTGAGATTTTGCATCTGCACTGTAATACACACGTGATAATTTTGTTGCAACTGTACTTGCATAAATATATATATTTTTTCAACAGTTTACCTCAGAAGAGTAACATTTTGGTTAAGTCTGGAGCTCAACTGTTTATGAGGACCATGTGTGGGAAACTCCGAAAGGGTCCTTGTTCAAAGAAAGCTGCCTCTCCTTTGTGAAACACTTTATCGTGTGGATGCAGATGTGCTTTTTGTTGGAACCTTGCACCTCATCCATTACCCTCGGCCTGCCAGAGAGATAGTGGAGAGTGAATCCATTCAAACGGACCATGACAGAGCCTGCTGCTCAGCTGAACTCTCCATGAACTAGGCTCAACAGCGGGATCCATGCATCAAAAAAATAAGTAATTTCTCTTGTGTGCTGCTCTGGCCTGTGTTTCATACAGATTGCTACTATCAACACGTCTGGGATCCTCATGTATCAATCTGTCAATCTGATATTCACTTGAGCGCTGTATTTGTCTCAGAAGATCCAAGTGAGTAGAGACTAGGAACTGGGAATTTTGTGACTATCTTGTCTTGTTGGATCAAGATTTCACTGCACAGCCAGATTGTGTACAGATTTATTTAAAAAAAATATACAGACACAATGATACACAGTGGTTTCAGTGATCTGGAAAAGAGAGTAAAAACAGCTGTGCATTATTATTTTAATTTAAAAACTGAAACCACACATTTTTTTTATAAATACACTGTAATTTTTAGATACTCAAACAGTATGAATGGTCGTTCAATCACAGAAACTGTTTTGTTTTTGCTTTTGGCAAGATTTATTGTTCTACAAGATCATATAAATAAAATGAAAAAACACAAACATTTTAGTAGCTCTGTCCTAAAGCTTTCATTCCCAAATTCAAACACACTTACCCGTTTAAATCAGTCAAAGTAATTCACATCTGAGAGAATTCATTGTGTCATGTTTTAATGAAGACACAATAATACTTAACTCATGATAAAATGTTGTCTTCCCCATTACGTGAAAAGCACATGCTTTCAATTTATTATGTTTTATGCTCGTTTAAGTGTAGTTTCAGTTACAGTTGGTCTCCAGACATGTTTTAAACAATGTTCTGTGATTGATATTTTGTTTTACATGGGTTTCTTCTTAAAAAAAAAAAAAAATAAATAAATAAAATAAAACTGAGATATGAAGCACATCTACACTTCCTCATTGAGAAATTCTGGATTAGGCCTTGTGCCCCGCCCACCACCGCTGATCGCTCTTGTTGCCAGGTGAACGAGAGGCGCTTATCAAGATGGTTAAACATTGGAGAAACTCTGCTACACATTTGAGACCCAGACTGAGGAGTTTGCTTAGGAGTGAAGAGTTGTGCATCAACGTCGACGGCTAGAAAACGTCTCAGAAAGGTAAGCTAGTTTTTTGTTTATGTTTTTTGTGTTAGCTTGGAACTGGCAGCTGCTAACACGGTGTTGGTTGCTGTGCTAATGCAAACTCTTGCTCTGTGCTGACAAGGTTGCAGCGACCTGTGGAAGTGTGTGTCAAGTTGGTTAGTGTTAGAGAAAACACACATTTGAGCCGCAGTCAGACCTAGACTCAGATGAGGAGTCTGTTCTGCACAGATATATCAGAATGGTTAGTGTTGTTAGCATCTTTTGTTTGTTTATGTTGTTTGTCAGCTTGTAACCGGCAGTGGCTGACACAGTGTTAGTGGTTGTGCTAATGCAAACGCTTGTTCTCTGCACTGACAAGTTTTTTTGTTTTTTTTTTCCCGCTTCCCCTCCCCGGTTGGTTCTTCAGGTTGGTGACGTATGAAGCTGTGTGAAGCTGTTTTTGTGAGACTGTCATTGGTTCATTGCAGTTCCAAGGTAGACATAAACAGTCATGGTGTTGACTGTTTATTTAGATCAATATATGTCATGTATGACATAAAAAAGACCATATGGACATGTTATCAAGGTTAAAAACTAGATTTTTATTGGAATGGGTCTTTAACTAGCTATCTACGGCTAGTATTATTTTAATATGCTCACACGTTCTAATGTGTTTAATTCACAAAACCATTCTAATAGAGCGCTACCTTTGGAAACTGACTTAAATAACATACTGTTGTAAGTCTGACTTTGCATTATTAACAGAAATTGTATTGTATTGTGGCCTTCATTATCTTTTAGAGAATAGGCATGTGAAGTGTAAACCTACATTGTAGTATATATCATCCTAATTTACTGAATGCCATTCATATTGAAAGGGTGCAGAAACACACCCTGTAAAATTTGATTGTTGTAAGGCAACTAACATTTTAATTTCACCCATGTGAAAAGACAAGACAAAAATGTGTGCATCATTTTAAAGCCACAGGATGTCATAGCTGGTTGTGACTGGTAGGATTTTTCAGAAAAAGCGAGCAGGTTGAAAAAGACGCAACGTGAGATCAATTTACTTAAATTTCTAATATTACGGTTATTTCATTAGCTTCACAGAAATACATGACATGCCATGTTTTTCTAGCAGATTTACTGACAAAATTAACTTGCTGCTGATGTATGTTCTTACTCTTCATGGGGTCACAAAGAGCTGTTAAAACTGCGAAAGATGCACACTACATACACAGGTACCTTTATTACTAACAACTCAGTGTTAATACAAAGGCTGTTATGTTGATTGTCCTTATGTGATATTTCACAGCTGAAATTGTGCTCTTCTTTTATTAGAAATTGCTCAAGTGTGAGAGTAAGATAAAGGAAACTGAAAGGTTGACATTTGGAGTACAGGCAGAAAGGCTTTTTTTGCCTGCTCAGTAATGGCATTGAGACTCTGGCACTATTGACAAAGACCTTGGGTTGCTATATGAAAAGTCAGTGGACACAATTTAATTTCTGTCAGCAGTCAGGCTCCACAGCCACAATGGATTTTTTTTTTTTTTTTTTTTAATGCCCCAGCCTCTGACTCTCAGCGAGCATCTGTGTGAGCGGGAAACACAGATTCTGTTGAACCCCTTCCTCTCCTCCACCCACTGCCTCTGCCCTTAAGGTGCATTTCATCCACATAGAAAATGAAGTTATATCTGAACTTCAACCAATGGTCTTGCTTGCCCTGGGGAAAGCACTGTAAGGAGCTCGCCTAAGTATGAGCAGGCAGCACAGACCACATAGGGCTGCACAAGTTCATCAATCTCCTTCAGTTCTACAGAATCTCTAATGACTGCATGCATAGCATAACCTCCCCCTCTATCTGAAAACTTTTGCTGATATGTAATGGGCTATGCTTTAGAAAAAAGGTAGAAATTATGTTAATTTTTTCTAGACTTACTGTGTATAGATTGCTTTACCTATTGCTGTAAATGCTTCTAGCTTTCTATTTTCACAGCTGCAATAACTTAAGTCATAAGGTTCCCACATGGTGTTACATCCTCAGACCTCTTGTCCTAAAGCCACATGTTGAAGGCTTGGATTATCTCCAGAAGGCTGCGAGTACAGCTCCCTCATGAAAAATATGTTGCTAACAACCTGGGCGCAGCACTAACTCTAGAAAATGTGACTGTTTCCGATCTTAATGGTATGTAGCAGAGCAGTGTGTTCATAGCTCTCTTGCTCATGGTGACTGACAGCACTCTCGTCGTGTCTGACTGACAGGAAAATAAATGACATGATTTTCTTCTTGGGAAGCGCTGACATTAGACTTCTTTTGTCAAGGGCTGGAGGAATGGGATTTTTCTACTAATGTGACTCAGAGCTGTTCCCTCATCGTCACTATGTGCACAGAGCAAAGCCACATAATATTTTGTCTCATTGAGCATAAGTATATCACATGCAGTGTATTGAGAATCTGACCTGCTTATATTCCCAAAGAGGCCAACCGAGTGTGTGTCTCTGGCTTTTTACATATGAAATCAGCAAAAAACACTACTTAGTAAAAGTATGCAAGAAGCATTTTTAACATCTTCATAACTGTTTTTTTTTACTTAAAGCAGCTGTAATTCATATTTTTTACATGGACAATGACTCAGGTGACTGCATGTGATGTGAAGGGGTCGCTCGTAGTGAACTCTGAAGATCCCCTCAGGTCTGCTAAGCTTTAGGCTGGAGACACACTGGATGTGTCGCCTGTGCGTGGTGGCTGTGGAACGTCTTGGTTGTCATTCTGGCGCCCAGCGGGTTAGACCATAAACACTGTCTGCGTGAGTCTCTAGTATCGCGACTGCATCGTGTGATCTACAAGTTCGGCGTCTTGCCTATTTTTCATGTGACACAAGCGGCATGCAGCAAAAACAGACAGTGTCTAGGAGTCTCTGTCTAGGCTGAATTTGAACATGTCATTGACATGAAAAAATATAAATATATATTTTTATTTATAACCATTTTAGCAGTTGCATGTGGAGACAGTGGCATTCTAGAGGCATTTTCTGTCAAAAATAAATAAAAAATTAATTAAAAATGAAGAGAAATCCAAGATTCAAGTATCCTGCAAACTCTGTGTAGACCGATAGAGCTGGCAGCAGCAGCAACGGAGCCGACATGCAGCTGGTGTGAACACACATGCCTGTTTTTCCACAGTAGATCACGGCACACACACCATGGATCCAGTGTGTCTCTGGCGTTAGAGCGCCTTTCAGCTCATTGTTTTGGTTTTATGCCTGTCGACTTTACTGTTTTAGTTCACTCTCACTGCTCTCGTGTTGTTTACTGAGGCAGCAAGAAGGAGTTTTCAGTGAACTAGCTCGGATAAACCCACTATGCACTTACTGACAGCACCAAACAGCAGACAGATAAAGTGAGCAACAGGCTGCTGAGCATAGTGGAGCATTTAGCAGCTAAAGAGACAGACTTTCCCCTCAGGAGTTGGTGCAGAGTAAACCAGAGGCAAAAGGAGAATGAATATTGAACTTACATTCATCAGATGGCCACAAGAGATGAGTTATACAAGAAAAGAACTGTTTCACTTTATGCAATGATATATCAGCATGTACAGCTTGTTGCCCTTGACCCAAAATGACCGAAAGAGTTTTCAGTATCACTCTCATGTGATGCAAGCTATTGATGATCAATATAAAGATATTACTGAAGTAATATATAAACTGGGAATAACAACATAGGGTGCCTATTTACTGTGGCACTGTGAAGTCTCATTAAGGACATGATGCTAACCTTTTCTCATTCCCATCATTAATCACACCACCTGCCAGCATGCTGTTACCTCACACAACTATTACAACCACCCCAGTTTTTGCTGTTTTAGTTTGAGGTGTCTTTATGTACAGCTCAGTGAGAAACAAATTTATTGCCATCCATTAGCAGGTCAGCAGCATTTCCTCCCTCTCTCTGTGTCCAGCTGGTTGTCATGTGATGTGGGAAAGCAACCTAAGAGATAGTATACTCTCTCAGATCGTTTGTCTTTGTTAAATTTTAATGAAACGTGGCTCTCTGTACCATCGTGTCTTGCAGCTCATAAATGAAACATTTTACTTTGTAGCATTACTCACACAGTGCTCTGCACATTGTTCATTTTAGCCTGTTACAACAAATGCTAAAGCCACTACAGTAGCATAAGGGCTTTATCAATACCTTTGAAAACAGCGCTGGCTGTATTAATGAAGCTTTTGAAATCAAGGGATAATAGTTTTTTAGGACTGTTGCACTGTGGTAGTAATGAATTATGTAGGCTATTTTGATACTATATTTGTTTTTGTCACAAGTTTCTTTTGTTCTCTGGTACCCAAGCACGCAGACAGACACAGCCCAAATTTAGTTTGAAGATAGTAACAGTTTATTACTACAAGATTTGGTTTAAAATCAACAGCTCAGCTGGAGTTAGGGAACACAGTTAGTAGAGTCTTTTAATTGCAGACCAAAACACAGTCTTTAATAGTGTCTGAATCCCCTCTTTTCACATTAGTTACAGGGGTGATGTCTGGGAGAGGAGGATGCGCGTGGAGGGAGCCAGCTGCAACCCTCTTAATGCACTGACACAGGCTGCTTGGTCCAACAAGCCGGCTCTGGGTTTACCTCAGGGGGAAGGAGAAGGTAAAACACAGACACTACCCACACAGCAGGGCATTAAACAAATCCATCCAGAGTTTTTCTTGCCTCCCATCCTTGAGCATGACGCTCCACCCAGCAATCGGGTCTTTCCTCTGTCTGGAGCGCCATTCCGCATCTGTTCTTTCTCCACTGGGCCTGCTCCTCTGCAGCCCTGCTCTGGGCCAGTCCTACCAAATGCTGCTTGGAAATATTTTTATTACCTTGTTGCTGGTGTGCTAGGTCCATGCAGGGGAGGTCCTGTAGACACTCAGGAGATAAACACTTCAATCTAGTGAACTGAATTAACACACAACCACTGCAAACACTGAAGCAATATCATGCAACTGTGTAAAACCAATATCTCTTGGTCACTTTCTGACATTGTCTCCCATACTTTAAACAACCACTCTTATTGCCTCAGATGTGCAACTAAGGGTCACTTAGGGTCATTCTGTCACTTTGAACACACTGCTGAGGATGACCATCACTGCTGTTGTTAAATAGAGAGCCTTCAGCTTCAGGCAAGCTAGTTCCACTAGCCTCTGCAACTCACTGAGTATTTCTTTTATTTGTCTTTCTGAAAAAACTGAAAGGTTTTCCTGAGGTTTCTATCCATATTATTGATAAATTAGCTTAATTATTAGTTAATACGAAGTTAATACCGTTGTCATTTTAACAAAGTTAAGTGACAGTTAATTAGTTAGCATGTTAACATACAACAAAAACAAACAAACAAAAAATGCTAGAACTGCCTAAAAAATTAACCAGTATGCCAGCACAGGTACTTACTGCCTTTGCAACTTGGTTTCTTCCATATCTATAATATCCATCAACACTCTGTTACCTTTCCAACTCTTTAATCTCTGCTGTGTAAAAAACATCGTCCAGCCTGTTATTACATACATGTAGACATGCCCACTATAATCAAACTTATACCATGAGCACTCTCCATGGGCAAAACAGTAACTGTGCTAAAATTGTAAGTAATTTATTTTCAGTCATTTAAACCCTTTATTTATCTTTATTATTTTTTTCACTGGTAAAGGTTTGTTCAGTATGCTGAATGAAGATGATCACTGAGGTGTCTGTGCAGGCTATTTGCAGATTTGTTGCCCCAGTCAGCCAATGTACAGACCGTACATCTGTAGTGATCTACATACATACTAGATACACGTTGACCGAGTGTCAGCGTGTGCAGAGTGGCTGTATTTGTATTTGTATGTGAAAGATGAGAACTTACCAGTACTTTCTATTCTCTGCTGTTTTACTCCAGCTTCTCTCCTTTTTCCTGTTGTCCCTGAAATGTCATGATGTGGATTCACACAGCCTCAGGACAGGCACAGATTTTTCTCTCATACACTGTGAAAAAACAACATTGTTTTAACTTAAAAAGTTAGTGTCCAGGCTGTCTTAAAATTTTATGTTGACTGAATCTGAGAAGACAAGTTGAGGTAATTTCGAAACAATTCAAAGCAAATAAACTTTTCTAGTTAAATTTACTTCACTCATTCAACTCATCATTTCAACTAAAAGACCTCAAGTTGGAAAAACTCATGTTTTTACTGTAAGTTCAAAGATAAGATAAGATCGCCTTTATTAGTCCCACAGTAGGGAAATTCACAGTGTTACAGCAGCAAAGTGGCAGTGCAGAGAAACGAAAGCTGCAAAGAAACTGCAATAACAGATATTTAAGAAAGATAAATAATAAGAATATAATAATATACAAATTATATATAGTGTACAAAATTACATATTACATACCAAAACATTTGGTCTGAATATATTATGAGAAAAGATTCATGCCATTAAAGTCCTGTATGATTTTTAATACAGTGTATTGTTAATTTCTTTAATTTCTTTCTGTTTGCCTCTAATTGATAATAACCTGGTAAGTCTACATGCCTTTAAATTCACTTCATGTGTATCTAAATGCACCTTAAGAGTCATCTAAACCCTTAGAAAGCAGAAACTGTAGGAAGTACTGTTGCTATGGATACTGGCACACACGGGAGAGGGGCGGTAGAAAACAGGAAAAAACAAGAGTGACTCCTGGTGAGGAGGTTATTAGGAGGAGTTATTCTTGTGCTGCAAACTGCCCAAAAATAGTTTGTGGCATCTTGAAAATGTTGAAGATCCCACAAAGAAAATCTCTCTGCCAGCTCAAAGTGCTTTCATAGACATTAGCTGCTAGTGATGTGGTCAGTGTCGCAGATTAGATAAAGTAGGGGATAGTTTTTCTCTTGAAATGGGTGATGAAGAAACTCCTGTGTTAAGGTGAGGCACCTCATACTGTTACACTGTGTCTTTGGTGGTTTGATAAATACTGTGATGGCTCATCAGACTCTGTGATCAGTGCTCTCGCAATCAGTTTGACATTAGTTTCACACTTTGTGTCACAATGTGTGACTTAGTAACAGCTGCGGCAGATTGGATGTAACATATATCATGCTGTTATGCTTCTAACATTTCAGAAAAAAAACAACCTGTGTAGGTAATAAATGAAATACTTCACTTCCTGCTCTGACACAGTTTGTTATGAGTCAGTCTCTGCCTCTGTACACAGTACTCTACATGATGGGAGTGCATTGTTCACTGTAGCTAACTTTAATAAAGCTTCTGGAGATGCACACATACTTTATCAGTAATGCCAGGCTCTTTTCACCTCGGTCTGACATTAGCATGAGCCTCAGATAACTTGTTAAAGTGGCCTGAAATTTTCACAGCTTTATGCTGCATTGTTCATCAATAGAGCAGTAAAAGCCACACTGCGACTAATTTCTTGTTTGGATGGCGAAGATGAGTTTGTTTCATAATGTGCGCAGCCCTTACGGGTGGTCAGCAAAAATGTGTAACTCCATCTGATTTAACTGTAAGAAACCACCTAGTAGCACAGCTGGGTACTTCAGGCACGTGCACTGCACATCCTCATCTTCTGCATTGTCAGTCAGCAATTAATCAATAATCCATTAATCACTGACATCCCTAGTAGATATACTACTTACCAGCATGTTGCTTCATTTCTAAATGCTGACAATGTCCATATAATAGCTGTCATGACATTGTGGCTGTGTGTTTTTGTCTGTCTGTTCGCCTACTGATTTAGAGCAGTGGTAAAACAGCTAAGCAGAACTATGTTTGAGGAGTGACATATTAATCAGACAGCATTATCCATGACCATTGGGGTATATAATTTATAAGATTTTAATGTTTTCATATATTCTATTCAAGTGTTTTACATGACAAATTACAAATGTTTATGGACCAACACTCACTCACTCTCATTTTTACTGTAGTTTTAAATTCATCGATGTAACCTAAGATGATGAATTCTCAGATGGAAGAACTTTTATGAGGTGCAAATTACAGGTGAGGGTCATTAGGGATGATTAAGGTTGATCTAATGAGTTTAATCCCCACCTTTGTCTAATATTGGGCTTTTACCTTCCTCCCAACTAGCTTTTTAATGTTCTTGCCTTAGAGCTTTTAACACAAATTAGCTAAACTTAACCTGACCTCAATATCTCTGTGTTCCTGCTTTAATTTGCAGTTGACAGACCTTCAACGAATAGCTGTGCACAATAGCTGCTAGCTGGTTCACAGCACTGTTGTATGCTTGTAACATGCACACATCAGGTCTACCATTTGCTCTAACTTTGTGGATAACATTAATACAGCATCTGAACTCTTTTACCTTCATTTTATACTATCCTGATTTTTTATTATAGATTACATATTTGTGCATTTGTTTGTATCTAAAAAAGTGACACTTTTTGGAGATGTGAAAAAGTTGTTAGTACAGCTGAACCAACTGGAAATCAACACATGCAGATTGTTTTGTTTTGTGATTATTCAGATCCCCTAGTCCTCAGAAATCACTGTCTGTAGATTTAAGTAAACCAGATGTCAGACACCAGATACCATCTTCAGCAGTTTATAGTGAATCATGTCTCTGTTACAGACTGATTTGGGCATAGTGTTGAAGAAACACAGCCATGTCAATTGTACACTTCAACATTTGCTGTACCACTCCTAGTAATGGCTCACTCACATAAGAACGACTTCCATGTGTGTTTGAAAGTTGTTAATGTGTTTCAAACCTGGTACAGTCATGTTTCCACTGTACAAAACAGGCTTAGCTGTTGTGATAGCATGCAGGAAGTAACCATTGCTAAAGAGCATCCATGAGTTAAACTGAGGTGTGAAGTGGAATTATCACTGTTTACCTTTATTGAATAGAAATATGCAACAGAAATTTCAACATTTACAGATGAAATCATCTACACTGTATATTTTAAATACAAGAGCCAGTGGTGTCTTTGTCACTTGTTGCTGAAATGTTGCCAGATTTGCCTTTTTAAGGTAATTGTAATGAAGTCAATATCAATAGTGAGTTATTAACAATAAGTTGATGTAGACTTATAAGTCCAAGCATGATATGGCCTTGGTGGTAAATCATCATCATTTTAACTGTGCTGCCTTGCAGCTGAAGGGCGATCAGTTGATATGAGTCACAAGGAATACTTTATATGACATGTCCACTGTCTACTGATACTGTTGTCATGTTTTTTTGGACAATGGCATAAAGGAGGTGGAACCAAAAGGCAGCTTTCATGTCTGTCCTCTTTGAGTTTCATGGCACATGATGAACTGGGCGGAGATCCCCCCTTTGAAGTGCATCAGCTGTGTCTTAGTGCTTTCTTATGCACAGTGGCAGCAGACACGACCTCAGGAGTAGATCCCTTGTTCCTTCATTTCATTTACTTTCAGGAAGGGTGAAGGGTAAAGCCACCGGAATGATGAAATACGGCTACCCAACTCTCATTGTTTTTAAGGGGAGCCTGTATGCATTCACGTTTCTCTTTAACTCTGAGCGCAGGGGGAAATTATAATTAATCTGTTAATGACAGTCGGGGCTGTCATAAGCTCAGGGAGTGTATAATAAATTGCTGTAATAAAAATTAAGATTGCATGCATCATTGAGGCCTTCAGAGGGTTTGTTTAATGTAGTTACAAAAATGGTAGCAGCTGATGTGGCGTCCACTGCTCTACCAGGAGAACGCTAATTTCTGAGTGACACTTAACCTGCTGTAGCTCAACCACGGCTGAGGGAGGTGAGGGGAAACCTAATGAGTTTTTCCTTCGTCCCATTTTGAGAACCACTGAACTGGATGGCCTGGTTTGTTTCCGAAAGGCAAAAAAAAAAAAAAAAGAACTTGCATTGTTCATGGGAAATTAATTACACCCTCTGAAAATCTACCCAATTCCAAATTCAAGTAAAAGAATTCATTATGGTCCACTGCTCTGGACAGTGATTGGTCATCATTTCTGAGGGCACAAACTTTAGACAAATCACCACATGCTCTGAGAAGTCATGTGCGGGTTAAAGGTTGAGTTGTTCACTCGTCCCTCTTCCCCTTAGCTGGAACATGAAAGATGCTGCATCGTGTGTAACATGCATTCAGAGGGGCTTGACGTCGTTACAGCAGCAGAGGACTTCCTTCTCTTTGATGAGAGACAAAGCTTCCTCTGTGGTGCAGTGTCCCATTAGGAGAGAGCCCTCGACTTCTGCCCTGGAGGAACAAAAGGAGCAAATCTTAAGCGTCGTCGTGCATTAGAGGATTATCACTTCAGCTGATGTACTCCTAGTGGTAGAACTGCCTAACAAGGATACTCCTTCAAGTGTCTTTTCTGCTTTCCCATGTTCATGCACGCTCTCCACTTCAACTGTGATCTGCTGCTGTACAGGGCAGAGGCCGACGGACTGGTTTCCTGTCTAGTCACCATGGCTGTGTCACCTCTTCTGGCCCTTTCAACCAGAAATATTTGTCAAGGAGGAGACTTGGAACCTTATCTTTGGTTGTGCTGTTTGGGACACAAGGGGCCTCGTTTGAGCTTTAGCCTGCGGGCAAGCTGGTATATTGCACTCGTAGCCTGACACCAGTTGACACAGCATAGTTGCCCAGGTCACCCTACAAAAACATTGCTCTCTCTCTGGATGAAGCCACCGAACAATGGAGATATTTTTGTTGACAGACAGCCCATGGTGCTCTAATTGAGACTAAGCTCACTTGGCTGGATTTTGTGGTGAACTTTAAAGCAATGACATCCTTCCTGTCCTGATGTTCAACTCAGAAAAAGCCCCGTTCGGTGAGAAGATTTGTCAGGTCACATTGTCTCTTCATAGGAGCTCAGTTATTCGACAGAAGTAGTTGGATGAGTAAATAAAAATTACACTATAATATTTTTTAAATATGCTCAGCGAAGGTCAGTTTAATTTGAAATATCTGTCACGGTTGAAGTCTGGGCTTTCTCAGCTGTAACCAGGAGTCTGTGGCTGAAACATAAAGCTTGTGAGCCAAGTCTAATAGGGCCTCAGTGGAAACTAGACTGCAGCAGCCGATCCTCCACCATGATTCATCTCTATTGTTTTGCTGGTTTGTTACCTTTCTCTCAAAGAGCCTATTGCTCCCATGGCTCCCACAACAATTATCACCCACTTGTCTCTCAGCTTGTCTGAACACCATGTTGTTGTCTAGGCTTCTTTGCCACCGTCCTCCTCATCTTTGTATTTATCTTTACGTTTGCGCCGTAGCAGTCATATATAAACCTGTTATGCACCACCTACCAGCCATGAAAGATAATTACAGACCAAAAGGAGCAATGGGCTTAATTTTCCAAATTAAGTGAAACTTAATAATACTTGCTTAAATCTTGGCAGTGATTAATGGCTGGCAGAGGACCAGGCAAAAATGTTATGTACATCCAGGTTAGCTGCTTTGCATGGCAGATAAACAAAGCATTATTTTTATGAACATTATTGGATATGAAAAGAAACATTAACCACCACTACATGGATGAAGATTATGATGAGGAAAGAGAATAGTACGGATATATTTTATGTTTGCTGTAATTCCAGTGCATTTCCATCAAAGCGCATATGAGAAACAAATAGGCATTGTACACAGTATATAACACTAAAGCAGCTAGCACCACCCCAGTGGACCATCCACTTTTTCATACATTTAGGGAAAATATAATCATTCTTTTTAATTACTGCACCTAGGCACTCTATTAAAATTCTAATTCACCTCATCCACCTCGATTGATCTGTTCACAGTGGGTGGCTGTGGTGAAATGCACTGTATAATATTCATGCTGGTACGCCTTGGTTGTGCTGTGTGTCAGAAGCCATCTTGCAGCGAATCCCTCACCCACCTTGGAGCGCAGCCTGTGGAACTGATGAGGTGAAGAGCATTGCTCTGCAGCTCCATGCTAGTAATCACGGGACTGAAGAAACACATACATCATCTGCCACACAGGTTGGCATGGCGAGTGAAAAGCCTTCACATCACGTAAGATGTTGGACAAATGATGGCCATACGTGTGTTTGTCTCCTCACAGATGGCTGTGCATCTTCAGTCAGGAAAAAGCTGAGCCTGGCACTTATTCCCCTCCCCCAATCCACTCCTCTTGCTCCCTCTTCCTCTCTTCCTCCATCAGTCTTTTGTAGCACGTCCCTTTTTTTCCGCCTCTCCTCTGCAGGAGGTTTGATATTGGCAACACAGTTAGTGCCCTCCACGGAAATAACAGTGGAAAAAATGACATAAATTATTTGCCAATTGTTTGACACATGCAGGGCATTGTCCTTGCTATAATCATCAGCACTCTGTCACCTGAAGGTATGAACGGTGCCACTGCTGCTTTGTGTCTCTCTGCTAAGCCTCTTGGGCTGTTCAGGGCTCCTGCTCTCTTCAGTAAAAAAGATAAGATGAGCGTTTCCTCCAAACAGCAACCACGTAGGACGGTGGAATAAATCACATTGTGATTTTAAAATGTAGGGCTTCTGCACTGGCATTTGCAGATGTGTAAAAACAACATCAGGCCAGTGCTGTATTTAAACAAAAATGTGCAGCAGTGACACCTTATTGGCTGACTGACACATCATCTTTTCAAGTATCAGCCAAGTTGCACTGATTGAAGTTGCACTTTTGGAAATACCACCATATAACTACTAGTACTGGTGAAAATGTAATATCATGAACTCAAGAGAAGCAGCAGGATCAGATTGCCACAAGGCCACAGGTGATGTTAAAATAAGCATTTTTAATGGCCCCCCACAGTCTCCAAAGTTATAAAATGGCCATAAATATATATATTTCAGAACAATCGTAAAAAGCTATTTAATTGAAATTCTGTGGTTGACTAACCGTGAGGAAGAATCACTAAGTGTAGAATCAGATTCTGTACATTCTCTTGTGGAATTATTAATTAAAAGATTAGTCAGATAGTGCCAGCCTTTTTCAGACAGTAGGGCTGAAAATGCTTCTAAATGGTGTAAAAACCATATTATATGCCATTAGAGAGAAGCTAAAATCACACCAGACAGTGATGAATCTGTCCAGGCCTGCTCAACAGTTCACAATCAGCAGTGAATGGCATCAAACATTGAAACAGAGTTTTCCACTTGTATTTGCCCAGACAAGGAAATTATACTCAGCAGTCTATGCTATTCCATTAACAGTGGGAGCTGCATGTGTGTGAGAAAGTGAGTAAGAGACTGAGAGAAAACAATGTTAGTTTATGTGCCTGAGTGTTTGGTTTATTTTCAAAGAGCTTCCCAACGTCAATATGAAACACATTTTAGTTAGCCTGTGTAAAGACTATTGTTATTAAATTGTGGGTGGTGATGCATTGCATTTCATACAGCATGTAGCATCCATAGAAAACAAGAAGATCTCCAAGTGGCTCAGGCACATTGCTTGCACAGTGCACAACATATTATAGTGCATGAATATGAGATATGGTGCTGGATCAATACATGATTTAGCTAGATGAAGAATGATGTGCGGCCCAGAACAGGAAAATACAACAAGAGACGAAAATGGTCCCTCCTCATGAAAAATGCTCATTATCAATGGGGGAGGTGTTTTGTCTAGATGTAATGAGATACTGTCATGCTGTGGCACAGTGCAGAACAAGCAGAGCCACCCCTATGCAGCCTGTACCATTCTATAATGTCCTTGCCCTTGATCAGTTCCCGCTGCCTTCAATTGCACTGAAACCCATTATAAATTAATCACCTCGTCTTGCAATTTGCATAAAACACACACAGCACCATTTCCATTCACCTCTATCTATGAACTGGATTAGGAGAAACTGCATTAAATGGCACATTAAAGAAGAGGAAGCCGATCTGTATAGCGAAAAGCGGTAATTCGGTGACAATGGCAGCGGAGCGATTCCTGCGAGCGGTATAATTAATGTGCGCCTTGCAACCATACATGGGGAACAACTCAGTGGCATTCGGGAACAGAAAGAGAGAAATTTCTCCCATGAGTCCTCCAATTCCCTCTTGCTTTCTGTAACTTCTTCAGCATGATACAATATGATTTTGCTGCCATATATTTTATGTTTTGACAAAGCTCTGCATACAGAATTACACTGAGATTTCAAGGAATTTGCAGGTTTTATATTTATTTTGGCTGCACAAGGCAGTGAGATGGCACCTGCTTGCTCAAATGATAACAGATTTGCCCCACAGTGAGGAGGTAATCGGCTATCTGAAAATGCCTAGCGATTACTCAAACGACGAGGAGCCAGTCACGACAATAAACTTAACTGAAAGACTGAAGATTGATCACAGAGTTCTTATTTAGACAAACACGACTTTGAGAAAAAGGCAATACATCTGATCTGTCCTGCTGTATTTTCCCTGTGAATCAGCAAAAACAGAGAGGCCATCCCTGACTCAGAGCAGAAAAAAGAGCATAAATCATGTAATTACGTTGTCAAAACAACATCTGATCTTTGCACACACACTTTTGTTTACCTATAAAAAAAAAGTACTTTAATCTTTATGCTCTGCTTAGATGTTCCTAATTAATGTAGTTTTCACACTCACCACACGCTCCCTGAATTATAAGCAGACCATGAACTTTGCAACCAAAACAAATAGTCTGTTGCATTCACAGATGTTAAAGCCATTTGATGTGAAATTACAGTCTAATGCGCAGTATCTGCCCAGTGTAATATTTTTCTAATGTCTTTTAATGTTTTACTGTAGTTCCCAATGCATTTACAATGCACTGGCATAATCCAGTTGGTAATTCCTTTGTCATAAAACAATTAACAATCTAGAGGACAGTATATTGAAAAAAAAAGAAACGTGCATGCAGTTCAATTACAAAATGGTCCGGCTGTGTAATGGACATCAGGCTTGTAGAGCTGACTGCCCAACAATCTAGTTTGGCAGTGAGGAGCCCATATTAACAACACAACAGTAGTTATTCTCCCAGTGCTTTCCTAAATGTCACAGTTTGCATTTGTCAGATTGCAATGTATCACTTAGAGGGGGGTGATGGGAAACCCTCCAAGAGTAACCTTGAATGGCAGCCAATCGGCACGGGACCAATGGCCTCCCATTCCTCTGCTTCACTGTGCTGCACTGGTGCTGCGCTCTACAGTATATTTAAACACACGCCGACACCCAAGAGGAGGAGAAATAGCACCTGACCCCTTGAAACTGATACCCTCGCAAGCAAGGGAGAGGGGAAATTGTTTAATGAAGATGGATCACAGTGATGGCTTTACATTTCATTTCTTAACAGCGGGCATACGGCTTTATTACAGCCAGTCCTCACCTTTGTCCTCTCCCTCTCAGACGAGGCACTCAGGAGGCTCTGTATACTCACTTTAGTTTTGGTTTTAGTGCTTTTTTTGGGAGGTGTGTGTGTGTGTGTGTGTGTGTGTGTGTGGTGTCTGTTGCCTCCTGAATGAAAAACTCAGCCTGCATTGTAGAACTTGCTTAGCTGGCTAGTCAACAGGGAAATGTTGACAATTCAGCCCGGTTCCATCTGGCCACATTCTTCCTGGTCTAGCTGCTCTGTGAGGTCTCCTGTGAAATGATGTCCTCTATCAGCACTGAATGTCACAAGCCCTACACCATTATTGCAGAACAGGATCCCCACAGACTGTACAGAAGGAAAGGGCTTCAACATTTCTTTTTGTACCTTATTCGAGTCATTCCCTCCCCCATATACAGGAGGTAAAAAGATTCAATACAGGAGGAGCATTTTAATGCTAAAAGATGCACCTACAGTAGAATCATGAATGAATGTAAGCTGATGGTGGAAATAGAGATTTAAAAGATGTGTTCATTTAGATTAGAGTGTAAGTATGCTTTAAACCAACTGGTTCATACAATGTGTTGTCTGACTACATCAGAAGACAGAGCAGAGCAGTCTATAGCTGTATCAAATGGCCACACCTGAAGGTGAAAAGCCTGTCATCGCAGATAGAGATGCGATGAATTGATTAAATATGGGGATGATGACCAACACTGTGCGGGAGAGTTTTCCCTGGAGGGCAGTCATAGTGTTGCACTCAATTGTATGCAAAATGTGAGGTATGGTGGATGGGTGAACAAAATGTGGGACCATAGCAGACTGCTGTTCAATTCCTCTTTCCTGAAACCAGTTAATGTTTGTTTCTCGTGACAGTGACCACGATTGTTCCCTCACTTTAATGAATTATAACTTTAACTATAAGTATAACAAATCTCAACTTCAGTGGTGTCACACTGTACAACAGATTCATATAGTGATTTGTAACCATTTTAGAAGGAGCAGACAAATAAGGTCGTCCTGCCAATAAGGGCGTCAGGTCAGAAGAGACTTGTTGGTTCAACAGTCTGCGGGGCACCTTGGTTGGAGCGTATTGATGCCTTTAGATTCCATTAGATTTGCTTTGATGTCAGATTTCTCTTTTTTTTCCCACATCATGAGGCAAACACTGGTGCACATAAAGAAAACTATATTATCAAGCAGCATTTCATCCACAGTCAGATTCTGTATTGCAAACACACAGCTTCATCTCATGCTTCAACACTCAGTGTTTGACCTACATAGGTAAAACACACTTGGTGGGTGCATTACATCAGATTCTGATGCCATGTCATGAAGGACCTTCACAAAATCTTAGCGATTGAAGGGGTACTGTAGTCTGTTCAGTCTAGCCTGGAAGAGTTGCTGGAAGTTGTCTTCTTTTGTGTTCGCTGCAATCTGCTCGTAGCTCTGAGCAGCTGACTGAACTCACATCCTCTTGAGTTGTCACAGGCTTCTGTGTCATCAAGTTCAACCAGTCTAAAAGGGGCCATGTAAAAGGAACCAGCCGTATTTTGCTATAAATAACAGCAGCTCTGCAGTGACTGCTGTTGTGTTTGGGGCTGGCTAAGGCTCAGTCTAACTGCATGCTGAGTGTTCTCCTGAACAGGCTTGGATCCAGCCTACAAATATATAGCCTGCCTAACATTTTGATTATTCTGCAAGTATGGCAATAAATTTAATCATACCTGTGATCAGCTAATTTGCATACAGAGCAATGCTGTGTCATGTCTGCATGGAGCAGAGTCTGCACCTCTGGACCCAGGACCAAAGGCCAAGGGTTCAAATGAACAACAGTGCCCTCAGGCAGAAGATCTGAACCCTTCTCACCTTAGGTGACAGGACTAAAGTGCATCAGCAGTGCAGTATTTGCTGAAACTGAGGAACCCAGTAGTTGTATTGAATATTTTTACATCATGGAGAGATTTTAATCCACTTATGGCACCAAACATTCTGAGCATTTGAGGCTGCGCTGCAACAAATTCAATTTAGCACCACAGGTAATTCATTTTTGTCCAGCATATCGAGATATAGATGGACATGGAGGTATGGTAGTTCCTTATACAGTAGCTAGTGAATTTTAAATTAAAGTTAATGGAAGTTTCAGTCAACAAAAAACTCTGAACTTGCTCTGGTCATAAACCAAGGGGAGCATTTGTCTGGTATAACAAAGATATATGAGTCTTGCAGTACACAGCTCACTAGTCTTAATTAGGTAGCTACCATCAAATGGGAATTGTATCATCACATTGGTAAGTGTACCACAACATGCTTGCCCATAACCTTATACATTTATGAATTTCAATATTAACGGGGACATAGAATACTTAGAGGAATAATTAATGCTGGACTAAATTGAGTTTGAAAAGCCTGTGGTTTACCGTGTCATTGGTGCACACTGTCAGCCAATTGCAGAGGCTGAGGGATTGGGAGGGTCAATGTGTAATGTCCATGCGATGAGTAGTGCTGTTTTACGACTTCCATTTGCTCCAGTGCGGGCAGCCTTCCCACTGGTCTTCACTAATGACGCCTCTCTAATGCTGCATGCAAGAGCAGAGGAGGGTAATGTAAGTGGAGATAGGGGAGCCACTAGGGTAAAAATTAAAACGCGATAATTGATAATATTTCAATGTAGCTTAACGGAATTGCTCCATATCATGTTCAAGAGGATTATCAATGAATAATTAATAAAACATTAACATTTCATAATTGAAAGATATGTGCATTGGTTGTTGGGCTGCAGTGCGTGGAGGTAATGGCCAACATACAGTATGAAACTGCAAATGCTGACAATGAAAATATTGTTATAATTATGAGCGCTTTAAGTGAACGCTTAGCACACATGTACAGTAATTCTCCAGCAATGAGGAACTGAGTTTGTTGTATTTGCTGCCTCGGTGAATTAAAGGTATCAGTGTTGTGTTTTGGTTACGGTGTCTGTTTCTCTACATCTTCCTCCTTATTACCACAGTGGCTTGTGATTGGAAGACTCCCATCTCGTTAACATGTTCAGCCACAGCACCTGAGTGCTTACATCGCACACATTGCTCCCCTCATACATACATAATGCCCTACTCTGTATCCTAGTGTCTGAAACATACGCCCTTTTTAACCTCCATGTCATTAGCTTTGTTTTGCATAGGTGTGCTGTTTTATCTGTGCGCTACAGTGAAGGTAATGGGTTAATCAGCAGTGGGAGCCCAGCACCACAAACTACGTCCTCTAAAATGGTCAGTCTGCTGAATCAACACCTCTTTCACACAGTTTCATTGAAAACAGAACATTGAAACGTTCATGACGGGGGGATTTATTGCAGGGCTGATGAGTTAGTTTTAGCTAGGTGTCCCTAATAAACTGACAAAAGTATTAGCAATACTAAAATATACTTAAAGTATCAGTAAAAGTGCCTATTATGTAGAATGACCCCTTTCAGAATATCATATTATTATTTGAATTATATTTGATTATCTTTGATTACTATTATTATCATGTAGCTGTACAGTAATTTTACCAATGTGCTATGGCAGTGGTCAGCCAGATTATTTTGATTATATGTGTTTTTTTACAATATTGAACTGACAGCCCCACATTAAGCTGTAGCTAATGTCGAAATAGAAAATTTCCTCCCACCTGAAGATGCTTATTATACTTTTATCCACATTGAGAGTGAATGACAGACACAGCAGTGTCACATCAGGAGCAGCACACAGCGCCTGGTTCCACAGTAGCTCTCTGTCATAGCAGTAACAGTCACTCACAAAATCACTTCCCCTTTAGCGATTTTGTCTACAAAATAAAAGTGAAATAATGTTCATTTTTTTCTGCAATTCTATAGTCCAAACAAACTTATAGATTTTATTATGAAAAGTTCTGACAGGAAGTTCCAAAGGTTCTGTCGCTTGCTTGATAGAGCTCTGAAATTGCGGACTAATGACGTGATATAAAAAAATAACACCAGTTCAATGAATCAGTCAAGCGTATATATGTGACTGTGGCCACACAATAAAGTAAATTTAAGTTGCATTTTTATCAATCATTAAAATTAGCCTTTGATTATGTTCTGGCCTGCCATGTAATGGGTAAAGAGAAAATTGGCCAGAGGCCAAAATTACTTGCTGACCCCTGTCCTATGGTTTTGGTTTTTCTCAGTTTTCTATTATTTTAAACTAAAATGAATATTTTATTATAACTTTTTTTAACAGCACATACTGAAAATATGTAAGTAAAGCAAAAGTACCTCCGATTTGTACTGAAGTACAGTGGTTGAATACATGTACTGAGCACAGGGGTTAACAGTTGTCTATACCCCACTACAGATGAACGGGAGGAGTCATTAGAGTTAACCCACAGTGTCATGGTGCTATAGGCTCTGATGGTGTTCTGTTTGGAAGTAAAATAATTGCAGGAAGCGAGCGACCCAGATAAATCATGCTAGTCTCAGGGAGAGAGGGCAGCAGACAGGAGCTGGACTATTCACCCGTGATGCCTATAAGTGCATTTCCTTTGCCGTGCCCCCTCTGATCCAGCTGTCCCTTATATCAAAGATGCTCTGTTTATGTTTGGAAATCGATTGATATTGTGCATGATGGATGAGCTGTTGGCAGACCTGCCCTCTCTTTGGAGTGGAGTCAGAGGTGGCCCGATTTAATGGATAGCTTGTCGGCTTCGAAACTAAATGTGCAACTATACTGCAACATAAAATATACAGTTGGTGGAAGGCGGCGTTTGCTTACTGATATGTCATGATATCTATAGTGAATATGAAATCTATGAGTTGTGTGACATATTCCCTTCTTCAACTCAAACTGCTCTCAGAAGGGATATATTTCAGTCCATGCCTCGTAAAATGTCTTGTCTGGAATCTGTAGATATGTAGATAGATTTAGATGTGAAAACAGAAGTAAATACGTTTTGTGACTTGTAGCACAGAGGCGCCTTATTCTCCACACATTATAAATTCAGACTCATGCACCTCACAAATATTGCTTCATTAGACAGATAAGTTTAAGGCATATAATAGGTGGCTTATTAGGAGCTGAAGTGCTTTTTAATGGAGCCGCTGGTGCTTCTGCTTTCAGATAGTCTGGGAAGTATAAGACAGATAGGTGGCCTAGATTAGATAAAGCTGTGTGTGTGTCTTCCCAGTCTTATACAAATAGGGAGAGCCCAGCAATAGCCATCGTCTGAACGTACACTTTCATCCTTGTGCTTTTTCTTGCCTCCAGCGATGGGAGTGGATGACCTTTTACTGTCAACTTCGAACATGACAAATTACAGAGGCTGGATGACCGTGTTTTTTAGGAATGCAAGAGTTCACTGCCTGGTCAGGCCGCTAGCAGGGCAGCGGACCCCTACAATGGAGACAGATGTATTAATTGATAGATAATAGTCATAGATATATTGACTGGGGGCTCCATATTTTGAGGCCAGAAATGCGATAGCCAAGGAAGCCTTTAAAGGGTTTCGATACTCCCTCCCCACAGGGTCTGCCTGAGACCTGCACAGAAACGAGATCATGTACCCAACATCAGAGCAGATGACTCCTGAGATGAACCTCCACAGTGCCTCCAATGTGGCTTGGTCTGAATATAAAGACAAAATTAGGTGCAACCATTTCTTCTGTGCTGCTTGTGTGTGTGTGTGTGTGTGTCTGTGTGTGTGTGTTCCATAATGGGCTGGTGGTGAAAGCCAAGAGGGTGTGTGTGACATGTCTTGGCGAGTGATCCAGAGGTGGCTCACGTGGTCTGCTCTGGTGTATGATGTCAAGGCCCTGTTTAATTGAAGATCAGCTGGGCCAAATGCAGCAAGAGCTTTGCTTTCTGACCTCATCAGACCGATCTCTGCCATCCATTCAGCCCACTCGCTTGCAACCACATCAGTCACTGGCCTGTCAGTTTGCACAAACAGCCAGTAAGTATTTACTGATTATGTGTGCTGCACTGATCTGCCAGGGACCGGTCTTGTAAGATGCACACCTGATGCTTTTCTAATTTACAGCACTTCCTGCCAATCGCTGTAGTGAGGTCATTGATAGGTTTAGTGCTGACCACACTGGCGACTGTACGATCAGGGTCATTCATAAGACACAGTGAGGGCTTTTGTTCCTCTCGTCAGATGTGCAGCCATGTGGAAATCATTACATATTTACTTGCAGTGTTCATTCTGTCCCACACAGATTGGATCATTACATATTCCTCATTTGTTTAACAACGCTACTGTATTATGCAAATGCTTATTGTAATGGATTTAGTCCCATAGACCAAATATTACTGGTGTAGTTATCACATATTGCAGTGTAGCCAACAGTTAGTGAGCTGAGAAAATGAAACAGAAATTGCCCAACATCCCATCCACAGTTATGGAACTGAGCACTCTGCATTGTGGGAAAAAGTGATTATTTCATCCCTAGGGTTTTGAAACACTCGTAAACAATCACACAGCTTTCCACGCAAGCAGAAATAATGTTGGCTATGATATTAACTCAGGTTCTTTTGGGCTTCAGTACAGTTATTCCATAAGAATTAATTATACTCAGTACATACAGCAAGTATTTTGTGTGTTAAACATAAGTGTTCATTTTATTTTTCTCATTTTCTCATCATAGTCAGCTTTGCAACAAATGGAAAAAGTAAAAGCCTATATTTTTTGTTACAGAAGTAAAATTTAGCATTTTACTAAAATAAAACATCATAAAAAACACAATTCCAGGAACACAATAAAAACTGCATACACATCTGTTTGTTATTTTCACCATTGAACTGGAAAGACATAGTCCCGGGTGCTTTTAGTATGGAGAAACAAATGTTTGGCTAATAAAATCTCTCATGCAGACTGAGGGGCTCAACCTCACTGTGGCAATATCACTGAAGGCTACCTAGATTCATGGCTAGTCCTCCAATAAAATAAACAGCCAATAAAACATCGAGCTGGGACTCCCCTGACAGCACTTTAACATCATTACACTTTCAACAGGCTTTCATTGAAAACTTGAATATATATTTGACTGTTCCCTATTACTTGTAGTCAACCACATGGGTCCAGACATGGTTTTATGGCCGTCTACTTAATATCACATATCTCAATGCTCTGTGTGAAGTGCTGTAAGCTCAGTGAGTGTGAGCATCTTGTGGGGAGATCTGGGGCTGATTTGCGCTCACCATTGCTTACATAAACTCCACTTCCACCTAATCACTCTGCCTTGACATCAGTAGCCACAGAGCATATGGAGCATATACTGTTTCCATCCACACAGGAATTCACAGGGACTTTACCGCCACACAGGGAATTATATTACAGGAATTAAAAAATAATAGTAGTCATAATAATATGATTACGCAGTGATAGAATATTATGAGAGAAAAAGCTCATTCATTAACCAGAAAAAAAGAAACATTAAAATGTGATTATGCACAAATAAAGAGTATCACTGTTTGCATTATGTTTTGTTATGATGGTGCTCTTTTAATATATGATGGAAAATCAAATTTTGGAACAGTATCATTTATCTCTATGATTTTGTGCATAATTCAAGTGCAACACAATATGAGAGACAAATCGTCTATGTAATACGCAGCAGAATAATGTAATGGCCAACCTCAATGAGCATGATTGAAATCTGTACCATGTTACATGCAGTAGAGCCAAGAGATATATTTGCACTAACTACACTTTCTATTTTTTTTTTTTTTTTTTTGGAAACACCATCAGATCAGTTTCTCTGAGGTTAATCCCTTTGACCTTTGCTGTTACTGCAGTATTTAACCTGCTGTGTATGCATGGATTTTCAAGAGGATTACAGAGGTCCTTAATGGGGGATTAGCGAAATCCTCATGTTGTCTGTCCCAAATTCTGTTACACTCAGGGATTAGACCATCAACAATCGCTGAAGGCAGCTGGGTTAAGAGGGTGATGTTTAAGACGTGTTGCCCTCTTCATTTTAATTAGACTTAAATGGCTTGTAAGCTTCACAACATGGTGTAAAATTAAAGGGCTGTGTGCAACATTACACTTAAACAGAGGAGAGGTGTGAAAGACGTCACACCAGCACAAAATGAAGAACTGTTTTCTTTCTCTCTTTTTAAAACTCTGAGATCTTGCTCGTTGAAGTTTGTAATTACAAGCTGATGACAGGATTGCACATTCCACCAGTGTGTGGTCCTTTTCTTTTTTTTTTTCCCCCTGTTTGTGTGTGTGTGTGTGTGTGTGTGTGTGTGTGTGTGTGTGTGTGTGTGTGTGTGTGTGTGTGTGTATGTGTGTGTGTGTGTGTGTCTTCCTGACACAGAGAGGTGATGTCAGGCTCCCCCCATAGGATGCCTGAGGTACTTCAGTGAGGGCTGGAGACTGAACAAGCATTTCAACCAGAAAATCATAAATAAGCTGAGTTTTATTTATATATTGCTCATAATATTTTTGTCTTCTTCATTTGTATCAACCGTCACACAGTGTTATGTGTCGTTTTGGTTCAGTACTGTTTACATTGTACAGCAAATTGTTAGTTCTACCTGTTTGGAATAGGGCTTCTTAATATGACATATACACTCAATTGCCAGTATATTAGATACACCCAGATAAAATTAATGCTGTGTCATACGTCAGTCTTGTAATAAATCCCAACTTCATGAAGGTTATAATGTACAATGCTTTTATTGAAACTCATTCACCTTTATTGTCATTTTGAAGGCAACATCTTGTGGTACTTTAGAATTTCCTTTCATCATATTGACAGGTCTGTCTAATATTTTGTTCACCCCATTTATATGGATGACAGTAGATATTAGAGCTAGCTATTTAATAGTATTTAGTCTAACTTTATTGATATGAATGGGCTGGACAAAATATTAGAAATACCTCCTTTTATACAATATATACAATAGAGATCAACAGTATAAAGTTGAATCAGCACCTCTTTCTTGAAGGCTTCATGAGGGCAGGACTTATTGCAGGACTGTGGTATAAGACTGTATGAGTTTTAGGTAGGTATTCCTAATAAACAGCCAACTGAGTGTACTTCCCATTTTATGTTGTGCAATGTAATTCAAGAAAAACATCACAAGAAGTGATAAAGTTATTGTGATATACCAAAAAATTGCAACAACTGAATGAGACATAAAGTAATAGATAGAAATCAGCATATTAAAGTAATCCATAGCGCATATGCTTGATCTCAAAGAATTGTGTCAGACTGCATTAGTTTTAGGTAGGTGTGCTAATAACTGGAAACTCAGTCCATGTTTAGATGGCAGTGATATTTATGATACCACTCAGCAAAGCACATGCAGACTCAGTTATCACACCGACACCATCACCTCTAAACAGTGAGACACTGACCAGCCACGTTACATTCAGTTCAGCCTGTACTGTTTGTTTGTTTGTGTGTGTGTGTGTGTTCGCTGTCGAGCCAGAGGTGTAGCCAATGGCCAGCACACTCCTCCCCACTCCAGATCATGTCCTTCATTGTTTACTCCTCAAGAAACACAAATAACTCAATTTGTTTGCGACTTATGTTTTAAGGCATCCCCGCTTGTCGACTGATATTCATGGAATTTTTCAGCGAGGGCTTCACAGTGAGCCTTAGCAGAGACGCAGGGAGGCTGACAGCGCTAATGGCTATAAAGATAAGTAGAAGAATGTTGACGCTTGAGAAAGCCACAGGCAATGGAAGAGGATGAAAGAGAGAGTTCACCACTTAGACCGCTCCCTCACAATGGGGGGACACAACTAGTATTTATCAGCTCTTACACTTCAAATTACTGCCTTTAAATGCTGCTTATAAGAGTGAATAAACAAAGCCCACTCACAATCCCACAAACCAACATTATATCATATTAGCTCTGCAAATGTTTTTGGCCACTTGCCTGCTGTTTGAATGAGGATTCGCAGAAACATCAAGGCATAAATAAGCACAGAGAGGACAGTGATTGCTGCCTGTTGAGAAATGAGATGTTGAGATTGGCGCTGTCTGCTCGCTCTTCTCTTCCTCTGTCTTTTTATCTCTCTTTTTCTACCCTCGTCTCTGTCTCTCTCTCCCTCTCTCTCTCCTTCCATCTGCCTGTCTCTGAGGCGCAGCCAAAGTAAACACCATGTTCAACGCTCTCAATCACAGGATCTCTCAGAGGAAGAGGGGGCAGTGCCCTGGCACAGTGCTGGTGGCCAGACCTGGAGAGTGGGAGAGGAAGTAGGCCACTGCCTCAGAAACGTTCTATCACTGCAGCGCCAACAGGGAATTCACATCTATCAGAGCATGTGCTCGCATACTTAAGTGTTCCTACTTGACATAAATATTTGCATGACATGGGCTGACATGGGAGATCCTATCATAAGTCATACAAACTCATCATAGCCCATTACAAGCAGCACTCTCAGTGACCACCAAGACAGACAGTGGCTAAGTAGAGAATAATGGCTGACTCCTGGCCCAGCAGCAGCTACAGTTACGGAGACATGGGATCATTCTGTCACCACATTTTTAAACAAAATGTCATCCCGGCTATTAGATTGTCATTTTTAGCTGCTCTGTCAGAGCCCCGCAAAAAGTCCAGTGACAGATAGTTCTCCCGCCGCATGCCTCTTGGCGGTTATGCGCCTGTGCTTTTTCCCACGTACTTCAACCTTAGCCTGACTGCAGCACACATCACTCTCAATTGTGCTTTGTGTTGCAGCACGAGGAAGAGCCTGTTATTTTTGGTGTATGAATGTGTCCATGAGGTGTTGTGTGTGCGAGACAGGCCTATTCATTTTACTTTTGTCCATCATCACCTACTGTATTTGAGAGGAAGCCCCGGCATTCATGCAGCACAGTGGCGAGTTTGTGTCCATGTGAGCATTTCCTTCATTTAGTACAAAAAATACAGGCTCTGTGACAATATCTGGGGCTTGTTTTCCCGCTCAGGCTACTCCTCTGATTCAAACTGTGTGTTACAGATAGCTTTGGCTGGGAACCAGCACAGTTTGCCAAGCAGGTTATCCCGCTGTGCTCTTAAACATAAATCTGCTGCTAAATAGTAACTCCTAGACATGCAGACAAGTTGGTCTAAGTAGCCTGAATAAAAAAAATCACTTATAGGATGTTGGATTGGTGTTAGGGACCATAATGTATAAAGCAGATGAAGGAAATGGGTTGAAAATGTTTCTAACATGCATGTAAATCTCAAATGTGTCTTAATCTTATTGAGTCTCTTTACTGTTTCTGTCACATTTCGTGAACGTTTATTATTGTCTACAATCACATCTTAAGTCTGGAAATCCTTAAATCTTTGAACCAGCATCACAGGACTATCAGACCCCACGAAATAATGGATGTTAGTGTGGTCAGTTCACATGACTGTGATCAAGATAAAGATTATTTGCAGGCATTCATGCTGCGACTCTGTAGAGAATGATCACTGTCATCCCAAAACAATGGAGCTGATTTATGAAATATGACAATACTGAGACATTCATGATTATTGATTGGTATTGTTAGCAGCCTTAAAAGAGCCATATGTCTTCATCTTCAGCAATGACATACGTATAACAAATAAGTTTACCACACTGTGTGAGCCCGAAAACCCAAAGGCAACATTTTAGGGTTCTGATACACATCACAGGGTTACTTCATTACATCTCATGTCATGTCATTATAGTGAGATTCGTGCATGAATTAGCAAAATAAATGAATATAAACCTTTTTTCTTGACAAGCACATCCATAAAAAACAAGAGGGAAGAGTTTATTGTTGAAATACAAATGAGTTTCTTATTAGACAGGTGTGCACTTATTGTACTGTAATAAATACAATATCATGATACACTTATAACTCTTACAGTGGAGCTTGGCGAGAGAAACACACTATGCAGTTTCAGGGCCAATGCATCTTAGTCAAGTGTGATTCCTCTTGGAAATGTGTTTATGAAAATAATCTATTCTCTATTTGTTTTGAATTGTCACAGACAGGTGAATGTTGCTTCCTCTCAAGGTTAGCGAAGTTGCTCAGATGAATGGTTGTTTGAGGCTGCACTCATATGTCAATGTTTACCCCATTAGTGACAGCTCCGAGGCAGTAGGCCACTTAATATTGTCTGTGTAGCCCTGACCGTCCCCACACGCCGGTTCAAAAGTTCAGCCACTTCCTCAAGGGTCTCATCACATTCTCGCCACATCTTGATTTTCAAAGCTTCACAGAGAGACTCGACCTGTCAAGAGAGATACCACAAAAAACACAATGATGAAACACAGGTTTGGAGCCAGGGCCTGTCAGGCCAACAAAGCTGCCTCTTGGCTCTCTGGTTAGGAGGCCTGGACTGTGGAGCTCATATTAAAGGCTGTGTAGTGGTCCAGCGAGCGGCTGCCTGCATCTTGCTGGAGGAGCAATTGATTGTTCTGGAAACTGATGAAGCTCGGGCACAATTAGATTGCAAGGCAGTGCTGTGAGGTGAGAGAGCACCCTGCCTGCCTCACTCTTGATTGATGGTAAAATAATAACCACTGCGTATTAACTATAGAGTTCACCATCAGGTTAAGGTGGGCCAAAAATTGCTGCTCTTATTAGATTCCGATATGACTTGCGATGTTAAAAGATTATTTTCATTGTGACAGTGGACAGTCGTTTCGCATGCAGCAAGGTGGTTCCTTACAGTATGTTGCTGTCGTATACCCACATGAGAGTTTTGAATCAGGAGGGCACTGGGTCAGGAGTCACACCAGGACATAAGCCAATGTTATTCTGACATTCCAGCCTGCCAAAACAGATGGGAAGCTTATTCACTCACGCTGAAGGTCACATAGGGTCCCTTTATGTTTCACTGTTTCCTCATATCTCCTGCACTGCATCAATGTCCACTCAAAAATGTTGCTCCGAAAACGCTGGGGGAGCATCAGTTCATCATATTACTGGACTTCAAGATGAATATCCTCTTTCATGCACATGTCAAAGAGCCAAAGCAGTGAGTGCACAGCCATATCATAATGTATGAGTAAAGAAATATGCTGCTTGTGGACAGAGGTAGTTTCACTGAGCGATCTATCCATGGTTTAGATAAGGATTAGGGAGGCCAAACAGTCAAACAGCGCTTCCTCAACGTGTGCTTACAAAACAATTTTCCCTCCTCCTCAAAGTGTGTAATCCTGCTGGTCATTTGTTAGCTGGTGCAGCTCCCATGTGGAGGCGAGGCCGCTGGCAGAGTGCTGGGCTATAGAGGAGGTGAAAGCTTATAGTCGCATATCAGAGCTCAGGGATTCACACTCATTTATCTCCATTTCTCACACACGGTGTCTAGTAATAAAGGCTCAAGTGAAAATGGTGTTTATCATTGGAATGACAACATCTCCCAGATGCTGCAGAAGAAATCTAGAAAATAGATAACGCATTACAATAACAAGTCCTTACTCTGTGGAGAATCGAATTAAGAGAGCCTTACATCATGATAATCAAGCGGAGGTGGACTGGTTCATTTAGACCGCTGGATAACAGAGCAGAGGGAGGTCTGGTCCGGGGGACCAGGGTTAGTTGCAGTTAGACCTGCTGCATACATCAGCAGACATCTAGTGTGGGGAGCTTTACCCCCTAGTGGTTTAGTGCAGGAGTGCACCCTGAGCCGCTTGAATACACAGAATGGAAAATGTGTTTTAAGTGTTTTAATGCTTATTGCTGCAGTACAGTGAAAACACCCACTAATAACTGGAGGCTAGAGTTGAGCTGATTCACAGCGAAACAATACGAATTGTGGGGTTTGTATGGGATTATATATTTGTTTATATGTGCAGATGTTCATATGTGCATTTGTGAGGAACAACTGTGATGGTGGGACATGTTGTGTTGTTGTGGAGAGTGTGTCTGTTCTGGTGTGCTGCTTTCCTGCTGCTCAGCATTTCACAGGGCCTCGGGGGGACATGGAGAGGGGGGCATATGACTGGGCCATGCAAAGCTGAGCTAGTCACTCCTATCGTTCCGCAACAGAGACATCCCTTTGGCGTCCTTCTGTCTCTTCATTGTCATCCCACTTCTCAGCACAGCGGCAGACGAAGCGTCGAGCCTGATGTGCCTCTCCATGTTGGTTTGCAGCTTCAGATCCTGTTCGTTTCAAAGCTGGTGACTGCAGAGCAGGTGCACATGTTGCCACAAGGGCAAAATGGACATCTCTGCACTCCTCTCTCAGCAAAGCTCTATGCTGACATGATAATTTACCACCCACCAGCACATACTATGTTTGGCTCACTCTCTTAACATTCGCATGACCATGCAGTGATTTATTGTTGCTTTGATAATTCTTCAAGGATGCAAGGTATGCTCTAACATATAAGAGATTGAGATAACTGATGGTGACATGTTAAATTTCTGTCTCATTATAACAGCTGCAATATTATATATATATATAACATATAGCAAACAATGTGTGTATATATATATATATATATATATATATATATATATATATATATATATATATATATATATATATATATATACACACACACACAAGAAACTAAAGTTTTTTATGCATATAATAACACAACACATAAACACATAATTCTATATAAAGGTAGATGAAATGTAAGCAAATATATGAATAATGCAGAGACATCTTAGTCATTCAACATGTTCACTTCACTAAACGTCACTAAACACATCTGATTATCGAGTCCATCCAGGGTAAATCAATGTGCCATTTTAAAGGTAAGATTTCATTAATTGATTCCCAGTGGCAAAGTTAGTATGTTACAGCAGACTAACAGAGTTGAAAAGGGATAAAGATCTATTATAAATGATGTAAATACAGTCAAATAAAATTAGACATTAAGAAAATAACATTCAAAGTTATGTATATTGCTTGAATTATAACACCTATATTATACATATCATAGTTAGCTTTTATTTATACTGTACATTTGCATATTGCAATGTTTATTTTGTATATTTTACATTATACTATTATTATACAGTTACATCCCTCCTTCTGTTCACCATCCCATGTGTTTATCAATCATTACATTTGTAATTACATTACATTTATATATTTCTATATGCACTTTGCTACTGTTTGCAGTATCTGGTTACATGCAAAACTGTGTTTTGTTGTACTGTGTGCAACAACAGTAAAGTTGAATTTAATCAAGTTGTGCAAATGGCTGTTCAAATAAATATGTAATAGTCTAGTAGTGCAGCTGCGGGCCTTATTAAGGTATTGTGAGTCAAATTCACTTGTTGTGAAGATGCACACGGAAGTTTTGGTAGGTATATATTGTGTACGCTGAATACATAACATAAACATGATTACTGTAGAAAGGAATTTACATACATAATATCTCATTCCGGTTTCTGTATGGCACATACAAAATAAACTGATGTTGAATGAGTGTATTTGAGGAAAAAGCAAAAACTGCATGAGAACCGCATGAATACTCCATGGATGAAAAAAAATATCATGAAAATGTGTTTTGCATAATTACACTCGGGCTCATATGGGCAGCCTGTGCTGACTGTCTTCTCTCTGTGCTGTAGGAAAAGCAGTGCATTGTTTGTGATGAGCACGAGTGCCGACCTCTGCCCTCTCTGGTGGCCTCTGCAACCCCCCTGAAAGTTCACAGGAGGGTCAGAGAGTCCTTGTGCCTCTGCAGACACTGTGTTGATGGAACCCCCCTGCCCCCTTTGCCCCATCTTACCACTGCACCCCACCCACCCCCACCTCCCTGCAAGTCTGTCTGTCTGTCACAGTCAGACACAAACATACACAAACAAACCAACCAAACAAAACCTGGTCACGATGTGAGCATGAGATTGAGAAAATATTTCAGGTCTGACAGTGTTTGGCCATTAGTTCATGTCAGGACTGAGCTTGAAATATATGGGGTCAACAGCCTCTACTGATTAAAACTAGATTATCAGATTAAATGATTTATATTATGTATTGTGGACAGACTAAAATCTTAACTTATCTGCACACATTTAAAAAAATGAGGCCTATTGTGTTTTTGCACAGTGATCAATGATGCCTGCTTATTGTGAGTGTCACGGTGAGGCTTTCAGGGCCTCAGCTGCTGGGACAGATTCATGCATTTTACTATGCTATGTGGCTTCAAGCACGACCATTGGCAAATGGGGTTGATGCTCATCACATGAGGTATCACATGCTGCTAGGCAGAACATCCACCATGTCCTGTACATGAGATATGCTGCTGTAACATGGAGATCATTTTCATCTGGGGAAGCCATTAATACCACAGATCTCACAGACCTACTGATTTCAGAGCGTAAATTATTTTATGCAAGTCCAGAGCATGGCAGAGGGCTCTGGGATTGCTGCAATAGTTTGTTTAGGGATCAGATTAGGCCCCATGTCATTTCATGCTAGAGATGATAATAATGGCTGCCACTGCCGAGATGACTGTTGACATCATTACTCATGTGTTCTGCCACACGCATCAATCATCCCAAGCTGTACAGACGCTCCTGAGGTGAATGAATTTTTCACTTTGGGGTTCAGCGCGGGGTCACACAGACACATACCCTCACGTATGAGATGAGCACAGCAGGTAAACCAAAGGACTTACTCCACTCATTTTTCTTTTCTTCTCTTTTTTTTTTTTGTCCAAAGTATCAGGTTACCTGGGCTTTGTTTAATTCCTTCCACTCAGCAGACTGATGTCTTACTGTACATGTTTTCAGGAACGTTTCTTATCCAAAACACAGATGTATGATGTTATCAAGTGCAAGGACACGCTGGGCCGCAGATATACATAATATGTGGAAAAACTGTCAGCTGGTTTGAAGTTTTGTTACCTTTCAACACAAATTTTATTAATTACATGGCTAAGTCCTTCATAGGATCATGAGTGGCACATGGGTAATAATATCTGTAACCTTGCAATTTTAGTGCCATGTTCAACCCACTGGGCTTTAGAGGATAAGTAAAGATAATCCCAAATGAAAGATAAGGCCTCCACAAAGCTGCAGATCAGTTTGTAAGATCCGTCTTCTCCTTTTCGGATCTCTGGAAGCCATGAGGACAATACAGATGTAGATGTGATGGTGTATCATGTTTTAACAGAGGTGTACTCCAATGTCAGGAAGAGTGAAGGTGTAAGAAAGGCAGGATTTACCCTCCTAAACTGTGTGCTGTCATCTTTACAAAGTATGTTCAGGGGGTGTGAAAAGGATCATTAGTTGTGTGGCAGCGGAAGCAGCCGTGTTGTCAGCTACCTGCTATTTACTTCCCCTCATTACTGTACGCTGCCTGGCGCTGGTGGGAGTGTCAACATCATTAACATGACTGTCATTAGTCCTGTCCCACACTGCATGGAGAAGTTAGTCCTGCGGAGAAAAATGAAGCGTCTTCCACCACCAACCTCTCTGCTTCTGCAGCTACGGCGCCGTGAACACCTCCATTCAGTTGGACTTAATAGTGAATATGCTGCCTGAGAGGAAGGAGCAAGAGCTCTGCACAGTGAATTGAAATATCTCCCAGCTAGGTGCTAGATCATCTGTGCAGTTGATGAAATCTAAGAGAAAACGATATGATTTAGAATAACATAAAAATATAGAATGATACAGTATGATACAGCACAATAAACTGGAGAGATGCTCAAAGTGTCAAAGTGTGACAGAGTTAGCTGAGTATAAAATCTGATACATGTGCAACAGTCAAAATAGCACCAATAATCCCTGTATATTCACAGTTGTTACAGATGTGGAACTGTAAAAAACAAAAAACATCCTCATTTTGCCCAGAGGTCCCTGATTTAGAACATGAACTCATGCATGTTGTTATTATGACTTGAATTAATGATGGAAAAAAATAATAATCTCTGGATTGCACCTCTGTTGTTGTATTTACCCACAGCATCACAGTTTTGAATTGGCACCTACAGCAGGATTAAAACAAACAGGCTCTCTCACACCTTGTCATCTGCCTGACTTGGCTGGATGTTATTGTAGCCAACTTCAAGGCCTCAGCAGCAGCTGCAATCACTTATGGTAGTCTGCCTCAGTGCTCAGCCCCTTCATGCCCCCATCTAGCTTCCCATCAGCCTTGAGGGGGTAGAGCTCCTCGCACTCAGTTTCAACCCTCCTGCTCTCTGTCTTGCCTCGCTGAGACCTCCTCGACCTCTGCAGAGGTGACTGGGGAGGTGGAACAACCAAGAGCACAGCAGTGCAAAGCATGTCCCAATGCAAACTGATTCTAAGTGGATCCACATACTGTGTTTCCATATGCCTTTTGTACAAGCCTCAAGTCCACAGTGGGCTGGGCTTTCAGAGGCACAGTGTCGTCCAATGGCAGCACCGGGATCGCTGTGTGGCTCGTCTGATTTACGGTACATCATTAAGTCAGCGCATTCCTTCTCCCTGTGGCCCAGGTGGCTGTGGGGCCTGAGGCCCAGACTCACAGGAGCAGAGCGGGTCTCTCTGTGGAGCACAGCACAGCCAAGGGGAGCAGCACATAACACAGAGGAGCAGCTGCACACCAGCGAATCCAGCCTCCATACCACAGCCATGCCACATCCCTCCATTACAGGAAGCACTTAATACAATACATCTCAGCACCTCCTGTGTCTATGACGGATATATGTTGTCTTATTCTTAGGTCCACAATCCTGTTTTCATTCAACTTCAAGTGTGCAACAACTGAGACCTAGATTAAGAACTGCAAAAGCAAAAGGGTGCCCTGACCTGTATCCTATGCACCAGCAGGATCTACTCCCAACGGGCAGGTGCATTTCACTTTAAAATAAAAATGAGCCACCGTGCAGTTGTAATGTAAAGGTCTTATTGAGGAAAATGCATTGGCTCGTTCCTGTAACAAACTTTCATTTTACTGAGGATTTATGAGTTATTTTATTACATGTTGTAATTAGTCATTTACATCCTAGTGAATGAATGATCTGCCGACATCATTTTTTTTCACGTCCAATATCTCAGCCATCGCAAACAACTGAGGGTGGCATGAGTCACGGGAGATTTTTGGAGCTGCTTTGCCCTCTAGTGGTAACACACAGTGTCAGAGTCCTCATAGACATGAACCCCCACCTCCACCAACACACCACCAGGCAGCCACTGCATGAACCACAGCCTACAGTTACAACTCTTTGAACATGTAATAAGATTGCTTGTCAATCTGCACAGGATTTCACATCAACAGCTTTGTAATTTTCTGCAGACCGATAGTAAAAGAAATGAGCTTTTAGAGATTTCAGCACTTTATGAAACTTTACAAGCAGACTTTAATATTTACAAGGCTACTAAAAACCCTGGCAGGCCTTTCAGCTCTGACCTACGCATTAGTGACATACTGTGGTTTATGTTGGGGAAAGAGGCGGCTTACAGAGACTGGCTGTACAACTGTTTGATTTATCAGTTTTATGGTTTGTTATATAACTTCAATATACATGTGTAAGTGAAGAAGAAACTTAGCAGCAGACAGGACATCCAAACTGTCCCACTTCAACATAATCATGATCAAACAAACTGTTTAGCAGTGAAAGGTTTTTATACAGAGCATGTGTGGTTTAATTTAATGTTTGCTGATGTGTGTGTGTGTGTGTGTGTGTGTGTGTGTGTGTGTTTAAGAGAGAGAGAGACATGCACAAAGAGTGATATTTTATTCACTATGAACTATGAGTTCATTCAGGAGGGAAAAACATTGTGGTTGTTTCAGCTCTTGGCTGCAGCTCTGGGAAATCGAAACAGTGTGGTGATGAGGTACTTCCTGCACACTGTTCCTTCGTGTGTATGTATGTGTGTGTGGAGCCACTCAGAAATTGGCGCTGGTGTTGGTGAAAAGCTGCTCGGCTCCCTCGCTGACAGTGGTAACGCGAGACAGACAGTGTGCCATTTGCTGTGTGTCTGACTTGGATGTCTTGACCTGGCCAACTGGAGAGGTCTGCCTTTCAGCTCTGGCTTATCTCGCTGGCACAGCATTGGTCACTTCACACCCAGCCACTTGATCAGCCACATTTAAATGGGATCACTGAAACAGAGGCTGGTCAGTCTGCAGCATTTTGTAACGATGTGGTTACAGAACATAAACCTGAAGTTTAAATATCAGTCTTTACAACAAGTTAAGTATTAATTTGTTCGTTCATTTGTTGTTTCAGGACTAGACTAAACTATTCCAAACTAAACCCAGATTTTAATATTAATGCTCAACCTCCAATGTAATATCTACTCACATATACCCTTTGTTAGGAACATCTGTAAAATCTAATGAAATCCAATGCACCAGCACAACCATAAATTCCACCTTTACAAAGATAATAATGTTCAGTTTTGGTTGACACTGTCAGAGAGGTGTTAGTTATAGTACATGTTTATTACTGAGGTTGCAAACAGGGGTAAGTGTTGTGCTGGACCACATTATACTGAAATGTGTTTCTAATATTACCCTTATGTTTGTAAATGAGCTGGGCTCCTCTCAGTCTAATGCAGCCCAGTTCAACACAGCTGCAGCCTCAATAATAAACATATAGTTAAATCACCATCTCTGAGACACTGTCCATCAAAACTGAATATTATTGTCTTTGTAAGTGTAGATTTTATAGCTGAGCTGTTGTATTGGATTATATTTACTTTACCCGTGTACCAAATAAAGTGGCCACTCAGTGTAATAGCACATTTACCCATATATGCAAACATTCCTACAGACCTCATACTTATTCAACATATGCTACATATTGAAATAGCTTAGTATTAAGAATGAGGCTACTGTCACTGTGACATGTTAGTATACATGTGATTATTCACAAATCAAAGTTATTGTCTTGTGGCTACTGAAACATGATTATACACACTGTGTGCAGTGGCGCACTATTTTGCAGTAAAGCTCATGACCTCTGAGCTAACACTGTCATATACTGCAATTCTGTTTCTAAAACGTTGTATTTGACGGCACAGAAACATAGTCCTCAGGCTCGCTCACTTCAGACTCATCTTCATTTTCTTAGTTACTGTCATTAGTGTCAAAATGTTGCTCTCAATGAACCTGTCAAATCATCACTGCAATGTGTTGCTGCTTAACTTCTTCCTCCTTGTTTCTGCATTAATTCATCGTATCGGTGACAGAAATGAGGCAAAACAAGAAAACACATTACCTGCTACCTGCATTTCATGAAAAAAGAAAATGACTTGAGGGCTCAACTGAATAAAGTGAATGAATTAGACATGGTGTAACATGGTATTTGATTGAGGCTTAAATACAATTGAAAACTGTGCCCATGATATGTATGGAGACATGATAATGCTCAAGAAATCTCACAAGTCTGCAACGAGCAACCATTAAAACTTCCAGCAAGAAAAATACTTTGGCATCCAGGTAACACCCACACACAAAGCCCGAGCCTGTTTGCTGACACAGTAAGCCTACACCCGTCACACAAAATAAATGTTCTGCCCAATAGGAAAGCAATTTTGCAATGCATCACTTTAAGTGAGTGGACCTCTGTGCCACAACCAGTGTCTCTTAACCTTTCCTTAATTTGTCTTGTCTTGTTATGAGCTCACAAGAACAACAACGTCCTTTCACTATCAAGTCGTACGAAGCACTCAGCCCGCACAGAGCTGGGCCACGTCAGGCTCAACATGAGAGTCGAGGGCAATGCTGAAGTCAGATTTTGTTGTATTGCTCCTTGCTAGAGTCCATGCAGCTGCCGCCCCCCCCTCTGCACCCCTTCATTTGGGCTTTGAAGACGCACAGAAATACTGCATCGCAACATGAATCCAACACTCTGGCCCGCGCATTGCTTCCTGTTGTCAGAGTGCCATCATTAGTGCGTTCAAATGAGAGGTTAATAAAGAATAAGTTACAGCTTCAACTTTCACTACGCTCGTGATTTAATACCGCCACCTTTCTGCAGCACACAAACATCAAACACTTCGTTTCAACACAGAGCTGATAAGGAAATGTTATCTCAGTGTGAAGGAGGCGGCGACCTCCCCTCTGGCTTGTAAGAGGTTGCAGGAAAACATTTGCAGCATTGTCCAGCATTAGCATCCTCTGAGAGCCAAGGATAACAATTAACAGCTCGTTTACCACGACTGTAGCGTGTGAGGTGAAAATATGCACATGGAGGGAGAGAGTACTGCGTGGCTTTATGCGAGTCAGCATTGAGAGCAGAATCACAGTACAATGCTTCGGTTTCTTTTCAGTATGGCATAAAACGAGCGCCTTGTCTAGGGAGTGCAGCTTTTCCACTTGTGCGGGACATCATCGCTCTTGTTCAACAACCTGACACATATTTTGGTAGGATTGTCGCCACAAGAAGGAAGTTGTAAACCAGAGAGGCTCCCAGTGCAGGAAGCCTCCTTTCATTGTTGATAATGTCACCTTGAAAACATGGTGATCCTCAGTAGACCCTACACAGAGCTCACAGTAAGACAGGGAACAATGTGTGCCAAGGATACTCTTTGGACTTACATACCAGAAAATAACAGAATGAGAGAACCTGATCACAAAGTGTATCAAAAAATGTCCATCTTGTCTGGAACAGTTGCAAACAACATGTTTCAGATTGGCAAGTTTAATTTTTAGGACTTGTTTATGTGTTGTGTTTATTCCCTCTCATTCCCTGGACACTTTGGTAACTCCAACCCTTCATTAAGCCTTATTACGCACACCACTCACTCAACATCTGGCTTGGGGCTCCCAGAATGGCTCATTTGCCGTGCCTTTTATTGCAGTCATATAGTTGGAGTTGTAAATGCCTGTGTGGCTGTGTATTGTTTTCTGTTGCGGGGAATCACACAGTATTCTCAGCAGTGACATGGAGTGTTAATGTGCAGAAGTTACGGTCTCGCAGCCCCATGCAAACCTCTCAACAAGTCTTGGTAAAGCTTTTATCTGCAGGTGGGAAAACGTTTTTGAACCAAAAACAGTAGTGTCATTTTTGAATTATAGCTTTATTAGAAAATGCCATCAGCACGGACAGTATTTAGACTTTAGTGGAAGTGGGTTTTTCAATTTGGCCCTCGGCCTGTGATTGGGTGAATGTCAGCAGAGTAAGTGCCACGAAGTGGAGGGATTGGCAGCTCTATAACTCCCTCGGACAGGTTTGTCATCTGTGTCAATGACCCACCAGGGAGCTGGCCCTATTATCAAACCCAGTGCTGATGGATGACCACAGTTCCAGCTGTTAAAGCACTGTCAGAAACAGGTTCCTCCATGGCCCGTCACCCAGTTTATGTGTGTGTGTGTGTTGATGGGGATGAAAAGCCATGGTCAACCTTGGTTTCCTCAGTCTGTGGGCACTGGTGAAAATCAGAGCTGGAGCAGTCATCATTAACCTGCAGGGCCAAGTCTGTAACAATGCAGTTTTCTTTGGCTTTGGAAGGAACATTCACATCAAATTGGTTTTGTTTTTTTTTTTTCCACACAATAATGTTGCATTTTCATTATTTTCTAGTCTCACAGATTTCCTCTCGCTACAAATACAACTACTTCAGTTAGTAGGTTTTAAACAGGGAAAAACTTTTTGTTCACTTGACAATATTCCCACAACTTCTCAAGGTTTTCATCAATTTGTGATAGAGGCTGAATAATCTGTTAGTCAAGAAGTCAAAACTCTAAATTCCAGCACGAAATGTTGGATATAATTAAATCAAATCTTTTCTTTTAATATACTGGACACATCCATGAGTTAGAAAAGTGGATTCTTTTCAAACTGGTTTTGTAAAGTTCACTGTGTGACAAGAGAAAAATATATAATGCAATTTAATTGTTATTCTATTTAATTTGTCTAGAATACATCTACATCAATATTTACAGTCTTTTGAACATGAACAGGGGATTTTAGATTTTAGATTGTGATTTAATTGCCCTAATTCTGATGCATCAGCATCAAAATTACATAAATATCTCATGAATCCCTCACTCAGTGGGATGTAAGGTTTGAATTACTGATAAAGGTGAAAGTGATTAATACTGAAGGACATTATGGAGGTGTTACAAACCACATGTCAAGTGTTACTGCCTCAAACTGACACCCCTCTCTACACAGCCTCATTGTTCTGCCTCGCTTCTCTCAGAAAATGTGGTTCGTAGTGGCTCATGTGTAAACTACAGTACATCGCAGGAAGGAAGAGGGACCTGGTGGTGGGGGTTGGGAGCAGGATCCCAGACCATAAAACCTGGCAACCGCCCTCCTGCATTGTTCACCACCACCAGTCCAGCCCAGTTTCACTGTTCTCTCCCTGTGCTCTGTGTATCCTGTCCTTTTTAGAGGTAGTAAATGTTGTCGTTCAGCAGACAAACATGAATCCAGAGCAGGCTGCTCATCTTGCCTTTGTTGCTACCATGAAGACTCCTGCAGGCAGGAAGACAGTTGTGCTTAAAAAGCAAATAAATAGCCTGGTTATAAAGTATAACACAGGCTCATATGGGTCGAATCACAGAAATATCAGATTGCATGCAGCATGCATTACAATGTAGTAAGAGCGCAATAAATACATAAATACAATTCCCGCCTCTCAGCTTGATGTCAACACATCCAAATCTCCTCTTAGAGCACCACCTTGTGGCTGGACTCCTCTACATCCTGGAGAGCACACACTGCTGCAGTGTCATGTGTCAGCAGAAAGAGACCGTGATTCAAAGTGGACACAATATTTGACTTGATTTGATTCCTTTTGATTCTGATTTCTCTTTTACTCTGCTAATATACAATAATTTTTGCAGTACATTTTTATTGTCATAATGCTAATATGAATGATACTTTCCAAATTATTTTTAAAGCAAAGAATAGAGTACAGAATAAAAAATAAAAAATAAATTGAGAATAATCATATAATAAATGTCCTTGCATCACGCTGGTTGTTCTTCAAATTAATAATCCCTACCTACTATTTCTATAATGTTACCACAAACTGTGTCTATTAAACTGTGTAAAAACTTCACTCACTTAACCTGGTTCCCCTGCTTTCATGCGCACCACGAAACATTCAACAAGACTGCAGCAGGACCGTACAACTTTTGTGGAATGCAGATGCTTCTCTCTCAGTCTATTTATGTGATTTAGGGCTGTCAGGGAAGCCAAACAGCAGGGCCCAGACAGGAGGCTGGACATGACAATGAAGCTGAGGTGCTGCAGAAACTGCTCCCTCTGCTGGCGGGGCACAGAGCCATCTGCCTGAAAACACTGCAGGGAACATGATCTGCACTGAAACTCTTCACCTTGTTCTTTGCTTATGTTTCTGTGTGTTTGTATCCTGCAGACTATGCTAACGTGGATACATGTCACATGTCATTTGGGAATGATGAAATGTTACACACATTTTCTTTATTTTTAGGTATTCTGGGTCAGTTGTCACATTTTTCTCAAAGACATCAGTCATACTGACACATTAATCTTGATTTCTTTAAATATTATGTCCCAATTTCCTCACACACATTTACTCCCAGTTGATCTAATAACCACATGACCACTTGTTCTCCTACAGTGTCAATCCCTCTGCTTGTTTCGCTCCTCTTGGCACAACCAGAACTGTAAACACAGGGCAGAAAACAGCTCTGTGATCCCAGCTGCAAATAGAAAGCTGAGGACACAGCAACATTTTTTACAAACCACTATACACTCCACACTAAATGCTGCCTTTTTCTGAGATCAGAAGGACTGATGAAGCCTGTCATAATCATTTCTATGCTACATTAACAGAAGCAACACTGTAGTTTGCCTTGGCAGATGCAAGTGTTGCTGCACGGCCAGAAGCATTTATAAACTCCAACCTCCACTCCTGCTGAAGTGAAGGGTCAATGTCTGTCTGAGTTTAAGAAGTTTCACATCAAGAACACTTAGAGCTGCTTTTCTGATTTTCTACTTTTGCTCTGTGGAAAAAGTAAATATTCATTCAATGTTTGTGGAAGTGTGAGACCACTTTCATTTTCTCCCTCAAATCCAGGGCTTATCCAAAAAATAAAAAATGAAAGCCTGCAAGCCTATCAAAATGTCAGGGTCTTTATTGGAGTGTATATTTCGTATCCAAGATGTTTTGTTATTTGGGATAACTACATTTTATAGTCCTTTATCAGATCAGAGAGCCCATGGGAAGCCCACAGTTCCCAGGCACATGGTCTGTATTTTCAAAATCAATTTCTGTCTCACAGTTGGTTGCAGTGCCACTGAAGTCATCAGGGTCACGCACCTCCCTCCGTAGTCGTTTGCCAGCCGCTTCCAGCTGAAAAATGGTGCTTTCTGGACTGGAGGGGTATATGTACAGAGATAGCTTGACACAACCATTTGTTTGGCTCAGGTGAATACAGCCAGACAGCAACACAGTCCCTGCTCTGCAGCAGGGCTTGCACTATGGCCAGATCCTACTGGACACTCATTCCTCAAAGATGCTCTGAAGCTCTGCTGAGATACCCTGCTGCTTCACTGTACCATATGTGAAGAGACACAGCCATGGATCTAAATTTAATAGTCAAGAGTTTAGCTGAGAATGAGTGGCAGGAGTTGTCGGTAAAAAGCTTTTTTATGTGGAGAATATACGCTTTAAAGTCAAATAAGGTGATGCCAAATAAATGTATCATCTTTCTGTTTTAGAGTGTGTAATCTTAGTGAGTCCTTAAAAAGTCTTACTTATGTAAAAGAAAGGTGGTATTAACACAGGATTTTGCTTTTATGAGACTTCTTCTTTCACAGCATCATTCTTCATGTTTTAAAAGCCCTTCTTTTTTTTCTTTTACATATTATTAATCCATTCACCTCAATATACAAGTTTCTACTGTCACCGTAAAAAGAAAATACTGCACCAAGTATACATTTGTGAATTTCAGGGGCAAGAATGGCCATGGTGATAAATACAATCAATAATAAATAATAATTACAGCCAGACTCTGCTGATAATCATGCTATCATGCACAGATTCATTTCTCTGCTCTTTATGAACAGTGTCCTGTGCCTTCACATTAAGAGTTCTGCTGTAACTATTGTGTCGGCTGTCACAACTTCTGGGCCTGCAGTAATATTCATGGCTGCAAACGACAGAAACAGCTGGGCACCTTGGGTCTAATGAATTTGATTCAGTATTAGTCGGGGTTACTGCTCGGCCCTGCAGGAAATGAATTGCCCTTTATTTAACATTACAAATTACAGGTGACCCACCGTGAGCAGAACTGTGAGTTTGAGTGGTGCGACAAATAGATTTAGAGGGGCAATGATTCCCTCCTAGATTCCTGTTGTGTAAATGCAAGAGATTAGATGACAGAGGATATTAGGAAATAATTTGTGATTCCCACTGTGATACACCTAATGTGGTTAAGAAGCAATGAATATGTCTGTTTTTTGTCACAATTAAATCAAATCAGGTATTAGATTACATTATATTGATTTGTTGTATAGCAAATTGTCATGTTGAAGGTGCTAGCTGAAAGCTAATGAGGATACAAGGTTAGCATTGCTGCAGGGGTGGATTTGTTGAGGTTACAATGTGCTGGTGTAAGTGCTACAGGTCTGGGCCGACCAACACCCTCATTAGACATCCTGCACCCTGTGGTAAGGATTAAATCCTCACTCCTTACTCAGTATAGTCTTTTGCCAACATGGGTGCCAGTATGTAATAACCAAGCTAAGTGCTGTACTGTAAAATCCAGTTGTCAGCATGGAGGCTGAGTCATGCAACAGCCACTTCTAACTTTGTTCTCTCAGAGATTACTCAGCCCAGATCGGCCACATCAGTCGTGTGTTAAGATCATATTACCTCAGAGATAAATCCATCAGTCCCCTTGTGCATGTATCGAGGCAAATGTGCTCAAACCGCGCTTTACACCATCTTAGGCTGTCTCTCCAGCCAGTGATTCGGCCTGTTGAGTAATGAAGTGTTGGAGTTCAGTAATGAGACTGTTTACAGGGCGTGCTTGTTTCACATGAATCAAGCCCAGTGTGTGGTTAGATAAATACCAGCTTGGCCCTGCACGAAGCCAGTCAAACCTTCTCCTCTGCTCAGGAAATGGCAGCCAAATTCCTGTGGAATGAATGAAGAGGAAATCTGCGAGTGGCAGCCTACCACGAGATCACTCTGAAAGGAGAGGGTGGAAAAGCGGTGGCCCTTCCTCTGGCGTGGACCTGGGCCAGGGCTCACTAGGTGAGACTGATGGAATAATAATACACATCCTGAGTGTTCTTTTCATTAGCAGCACGGTTTCATGTTTTTCATCATCCTGCTGAGAGAAATGTAGAGACCCTTATTTCTGAGCTGGACAAATTACCCTTTCCCCTCTGGGAGATGCAGCTGCATTCAATATTGTGTGTGTGTGTGTGTGTGTGTGTGTGTGTGTGTTTCTGTGTCAGTGTGTTTTAAGCAGGGGCTATGGCTGGATACAAGGATTTCCTGTGGAAATAATAATTAACCAAAACATGCACACAGGGCCGGCGATAAAGGCACGGCCGTCTCACTAAATATTGTCTTTTACAAGTAACCGGGTACCTGGATTAATCTCATTTCCTACATGAGATTTCAATGTGAAGCAAACATCCATTAGGATATAAAGAGTATTAGTTTAAATCCATGACCTCAATCTGTCAGTTGTGTAAACCTCAGTCCAGGCTGTGTGAACTAAAGTGACAGCATGGCCGTCCGTATTTTGAACACATTATCCGTGATTCATATTCGCCCTTAACCAAAGCAATCCCTCCATTAACTCCACCTGCAAACACCTCATATCCCAAGTGACCTATTTTCCCAATTACCAGTGCCATTACTCTGCACTTCACTTCCACACTAGCCATCAGCAGACATCCAGATTAGAGCAGATTTCATAGAAACTCCTCCGACGGTTACATTAGTGTACATTTTTCTGCACTTATTACAGAGCACAGAGACGTAGAGTTACAGCACCTCTCAAATGAAACGGGCTTGAGTGATAAATCTCTAGCACTAATGCACATGCTTAAGAGTTTTTGACTGTAAATAAAGTCATGGGAGACATGCTGTACTTACACAGGGAGAGCCTAAAGGAAATGGTTTCCCCCTTGAAAGAACATATGGGTGTGTATGTCTGCAGCCAATCAGAATGCATGTTGCAAAAGCCTTTTTTCTCTCTCTCTCTTGGAGCCCCCCACCAAGGCCTCAGTGCTGCTTTGTTGTGTGATGTAATGCAATATTTGACAAATTATGACCTAATGACACTTGACTCATATTGATAGAAATAATCACTTGTTGCATTTGTTGGTTGTGTCAATTTCTCCCCAAAAAAATAACGAGCTATGGTCACATTTTCAACAATAAAGCAAGCGGAGCAAACAGCTGTGTGAATGTTAGTCAGATAAGCGGGATGACAGTTCATTCTGGGTCAATATATAGCTTTTCATCATGATCATCAAAGCGTCATCCATCTCTCTGTGCAAACACTGGTGACACCTTAATTGCCTTTGATAATACATTCATCCTGTCAAAACGAGCCGATAATCAAGTCGTTTCCACAGCAGCCATCGATGTCTCTGCTAAACCTGTTACAGTAAGATACCTCAGGGGATAATCATCCCATCTCTCATTTTTTTGTTGCTGCAAGATGTTCATTCTTTTTTTTTTTTCAAAATGTTACACTAAATATAAACTGCAAGCTGTACCAACATTGCATATGTTTAATGAGTGAAAAGGAGCAAGGGAAGAAGGGAAGTCTTAAAATAAGTAGCCTGATGGAAATGGTCGACCACAGAACATCCTCTTATGATGATGCTGGTCGATACCGATATCAGTATCTGAGAGCTTTAAAAATTAAATTTTTGCTTTATTGTTGGTTTGCGTCTTTGTTTTTTGTTGTGACTTGTTTTTGTTCTGTTGTGTTTTCCTTGTTACATACAAAAATGATTTAAAAAGAGTTTACATAAAACATAAACACATGATATAAACAAACGTGGATCCCATAGATTTGAGATACTCACTAATCTTCACCTTTTGCTGTTGAAAATTCCTCTAAATGATCTCAAACTAATTCAGTATTTCTTGTTACTTATCAGGGAGCATTTATACAGATACTGATATATCTGAAATAAGTTCATGTCTCCCAAACCCTACGCAAACATCAAAACTTACGCAAATACAACCAATGACATAAACGAGAGTGGACTTTACTAGTAAAGTTCTCGTATGCCTTTTGTAAAAGACAGGTTCACAGTCTTAGAACAAAGGATTTTCTTGTTGTGATTATTCTTCCTGTTCTCGCTGGCTGCTAAGAGATTTCCTAATGCACTTCCAATGTAAATGATTGGGGACAAAATCCACAGTCCTTGTTCTGTGCAGAAACATATTCTCAAGTTCATCAGAAGCTAATATGAGGCTTCAACACTAAATTAGACAAGTCATCATGTTCTTGTTTAAAGTTATAGACCTTTCATTACCATCGTGCCTCTTTTTGTTACTAGCCCTCCCACACAGATCAGCCTGGAAACAAGACTTGGACTGCTGAAGCCTGACATTAACTTCAGGCAAACCATGGACTGTATTTTTGTACAGAATGAGGACTTTAGCTTTTGTCTCCCTCTCTTGTATTGGAAGTGTATTAGGAGGACATCTCTTCACGGCCAGCACGAACAGCGGGGATGATTGCAGCAAACAAAACCAGTTTCAGTTGACATATGGGCATGTAAGTATTGTTTCAAGACAGACCCTATCCTTTAAATTCAATAATAGTTCAATTTGAATTATTAACATCTGAAATAATAAAAAAAAATGCATATGCACACAACCTGAATGATCAATAATTTTGTTATTGTTATAAAGTTTAGAGAGTAAACAACTTATAATACAGCATATTTAACACACACCACTGCTCGTGTGAGAGTTTCACTTTGAATTTCTTTGCACTTAAACTCAAAGATCTGCCGGCTGGAGATGTATTGACTATTTAGTTTAGCTTTCACTGGAGCGGAAACCACCTTCACGCAGACCATCAAGTGCTAATTGGTTAGGAATGGACCAAAAGTATCAAGGAACAGACTCCAGATGACACTCCAGTGATGGAAACATCCTTTAAGTAGATGTAGCAGTCGGCTCCAGCACACAGCACCGTGCTTCATCTGCTTGTGATGTCTGATTACACAAGCAGTGAGTGCCAGCTGAAGCACAGGGTTCCTCTGTAGCATCCACTTCTCCTTAATGAAGTGCACTGCTGCCGTGGGGTCTGTGTGGAACCTATCTGCTCGGCCTACGTGGGAAAGTTATGTGAGGCGGCGATGTACCGATGGGATACAGTACAGATGGAGCAATTAAAGGCGAGCCACAACAATCGTCCTTTCTGAGCCAGACATATTGGAGAATGAGCAGGAACAATGCATCCCGTTTAGAATATTTTACTGAAGTTCACAGACAACAATATAACTAGCCACAGGAGGACAGAGAATGTGAGGCTGCAGTGAAAATAGCCAGCAAGTCTGTGTTGCTTAGGGATTTCTTTATTTCGCTGTTACATGCGTCTACACATTGTTAATATTTGTTTCCTCTGTTCTATATGTTAAAACAGGCCACAATGAATACATTTCATCATCAACCACTGCATTATTTTACCTTTTTACTCCTCAGTGATTCCCAGTTCTACAAAAGCCAAAATCCTACACTGGTTGAAGCCTAATGAGAGGATTGGTGCACCACATGTTCCAAAAGAGGACGACCTTGTTCCCTAGTCTGTCAGAAACCCTTTTGAAGATCAGACCCGGCTGCCATGGCGCCCTCTAATAGGCTCCTCAGTCTCCTCAGCTCAGTGGGAGAGGGACAACAGCAGGAGGGAGTTGTTGGGAATTATATTTTCTCTCTCATCATGTGGTCTTCCCTTGACTCGCTGTGCTCTGGAGGTGTCAGGACACTGAGCCGAGGTTGATGATATCAGGCTATAATTAATACAGAAATTAAATTTCACCCACTTTGCGTCCTCCCACATTTGATTATTTTTGTGTTGATTAACATCATAAAGCACCATCTCCTCCCTACGAAACATTTTAAACTGTTTACTGTCTGTGCGTCACCAACTGAAAATAGACACATTCGGCTTTTAAAGACACTATCTTATGTCCTTTCTCAATCATTTCAGCAATATTTCAGTTAACGCCTTTGTTTTTTTCTTTATGCAGCCGGTTTTCTCTCAGATGTGTCTCTCAGATTTTATATATATCAGACTGGTAATAAAAATTATTTTTGCAACAGTGTGAGTTACCTCTCTGATGTTCTGCGGTGGAGGTGTGTTGCTACAGCAGGAACACAGATGGCTCTCACACCAGACACTCTGCACATCATTCTATTATGGCAATTAAAAGAGGGAGACCTGGGGTGCAGAAATGGAAAGTAACCTGCTTGGCTGTACAGTACAGCTGAGAGCTATTTGGTCAGCAAGTTCCTATCAAGGCCTCCAAGCTGTAACTGAGTCATATCCATGTATCCTTTCCTGTAGTGGGACTTCAATTTTGATAAGCAGCCAAACTCCTAGCCTCAATTGTGTCCTCAGCACTGCATACATTACTTCATGATTCAGGCACATAGTGTTTTCTAATTAAACCTTAGGAGAAAAAGCTAATTTTTTTTTTAACCTGTTATCTCACAGTGGGTTGTATCTTCAAAGGTACTTTCATGGTCCCACAGATGTATTCTGTCTGTCTGAAAGATGAAATATTTCCACAAGCTAGACTAGTAATAGGTTACATTTGGGAAAATATGCTTACTTACAGTCTTTCGCATCTGTACCGTAAATAAAAAGCTACAGCCAGCAGACAGTTAGCCAACATAAAGACTGCAAACAGTGGGAAACAGCTAGCCTGGCTCTTTTTCCCGGTATTTTGTTCTCTGAGTGTTTGGATTTTCTGTTTTTTTGCTCCTGCGTTGTTCCTGTTGAGTTTCCTAGTGCTTCTGTTTTTGTTCCTGCATGGCTTTTTGGATTAGTTTCTTAGTCTATTTTGTTATTGAAACATAATTTTTCCACCAAACCCTTTTTGTTCTGTCTGCATTTAGGTCCAGCAATCTCTAAATGTAAGTGAACAAACTGACCCAGCAGACACGCTTTTCCTCAGTTTGCCTTTTTCTTGGGCAGATTTTAATGTGATTACAGACACTGACTTTGCCCAAGAGGTGGTTTTCTTCAGGTGGAAGTTCAACGCCAGCCCTGCTCCATGGCCTCTAGTTACTGACTCTGTTACTTCAACCACCTGTTCAGTCAAGCCTCAATCCTCCCAGCCAGAAACCCAGTCAGCTAGCTTCCGGCCTGCTAGCCGCAAGCCTGTTTCCCAGTCATCTAACCTTTGACCTGCTAGCTCATCAGACATTTTCCGTGTCAGCTAACAGTGAGCCTGGAGTCTTGAGGCCTCTTTGCATGTTGGCTGATCCCATGTCTGATTCTGGCCTAGAGGAGCCTGAGGAGTCTCCTTTCAGGGGAACTTGCCTGGGCATTTTTCTGCGGTTCCGAAGACATTGAAGACATTATGGTTCTAATCACCACAGGAAGACTCAACGTAAGCCCCAACCAGCCAGATGTCCCATCTGTTCCTTAGCTGGTGTCCTGGGCAACATCTCACCTGTTCCTGCGTCAGAGGTTCCAGTACAAGTCTCGCCTGTTCCTGAGTTGGTGGTTCTGGGCATCCGTTCCTGCATCAAGGGTCCTGGTCAGAGTCACACCTCTTCCTGTGTTGGCCATCTTGGACAACGCCTCCTCTGGTCCGGTGTCAATCACACCGGATAATGTCTCACCTGTTCCTCAGTCTGTTCCTGAATCGACTTCCATGGCTGATGCATTAGGTGTTCCCGGTCGACAATTTGCCAGCTCCTTTTGTCCTGTCGTCTCCAGTCGCCGGTCCGCTCAGCATCGGCTCCTGGTTCCCAATCGGCAGTCTGGTCAACCCCTGCATTTACTCTCTAGTCGGCAGTCCTGCTGCCTCCTGGACATGATCTCCTGTTTGAGGTCTGGCCACCTCCAGCTCATGATTCCCAGTTGCTGCTCCAACATCAGCTCCTGGTATCCATTCAGTGGCCCAGCTATCTCATGCACCTGACCATCTGTTGTCAGTCCGCCCACCTCCTGCCTGGTTTTTCGGATTGGTTTTGTAATTTTTTTTTCATTATTAAAACAACAAACCCCTTTATGTATGTCTGTATTTGGGTCCCGCAATTTCTAAACATAACACAGACATGTAAACACCTGCCAAAGTGCTCAAAACCACCTCTGTGGTAGTGCAGTACTGTGTCTCCAGGATCACATTTGCCATGATGACACATTTTGCCCCAGACAGACATCATCATTGCAGGTAGACAGTGAGATTACACAAATACATATGAAAATGCAATTTGTGTCTGGATAACAGGTAACTCTATGTGACGAATCACGTGGCAATGTACAAAACGCTGAGGTCACAGATGGGGTTAATAAATGCATGTGAACATTTAAAACATCCTGAAGTAGTTTTCATGCTCTTATGCACATCATTAGCCTCATACCAAGTGCTTTACTTCTGCCAGTGCTGCAATCAGTTTCTGATTATGTTATAAAGACTGTTTCCATAAGAATACTACACTAAACAGTTGGTTGTGTATTAGATGGCCAAGCTCTTTCTTAGAAATAAGATGACACACTTATGTTTTTGTTTAATAATGAAAAACTGAGACAGTGTAGTACTGATCTGCATTCATCATGATGAGAAGAAGTTACTTGTTGCTTCTCAGCTCTGGTTCAAACTGTAATGGGCACAGCAGCAGATTTTACAAAGACCTGCCTAATGAACACTGAATTGTGTCTGTGGAAAAATGCAGACAAAGAGCTCAAAAGTTGTGAAACAACAGTGAGTTCTAGTTGCAACAGATTCACAGTCTGAGCTGGAGTAAAGATATAGATCACGGTTTGACAAATGATTATGATGATTTTGATATTACCCGCAGACAATTCTATTTTTTCATTTCCTGGTAAATTGTCTCAGCTCCAGTCCTGTCCTGGTGGGCTTCTCTCCCAGTGCTGTCTCCGCTCCATGGTTTTTATTAAAGCTAACATTTGTCAGCAGGAAGATGGTTGATATGCAAAGTGTGGAGCGGCGCACACCTCACGCTTTAGTAATTCTGGCTGTTTGAGAAATGAGATATGAGGAATGCCCTGCTACGACACAACAGATAAGAGACATGAGTAATGTTCAGAAGATTTTGGTGTTATTACTCTTTATTCTGTGTTTTTTTGTTTGTACCTGAGTGTGTTTTGAAGAATGATGTTACTAAAGAGAAATCACTGCGCTCTGATAGTGATTGTGAAAGAATGTTATTAACAATTTAAAAGCAATTTGGATGCTTAAATAAGGATTTTATAAGAATAATATTGGATAAACTTTTTTTTCTTGTGGAATATGCATTGAGAATTTGTTAATGTACTTAATGATGGATCTACTTCATGCATCTACTGTATTTTTTTTCTTTTTCTTTTTTTTTGGCATGGGAATTTAATAATCTCAAAATTTAAATGAAAAGAGGAGTTTGCTGTAATGCAATAGATAATGTTTACCGCAGTGTTCACTGGAGTGTGAATTAATTTGCAGCATTCAGCCACAATATTAATGAACAATTATTTATCACAAATCTGCACCATTCATACTTTTGCAGTCTGTCACACAGTGTAATTGCAGCCCAAATGTCAATATATTCTAGGTGTCACATGATTCCACGGAAATTAAATTAACCCAACACCTTTGTGCTGGTGATGAGATGAATTCCGGAGGACTCATTGTTTCTAGATTTCAGAGGCTATTACTTTCCATTTTTGTGTTTAATTTGTTTAGAAGAATGATTAAAATGTTCAGACTTTTCAGTGTGATGTTGATGAGACCAGAGGATATTTTAGGTTGAGGAAATAATATAAAACTGGTTAGATTTCTCATAAATGTATATTAAGTTGTGACTCAGACATATAGTACATGTTTGTCTATGGTAACAGTTCGGCTCCTGAATTATTATGTATCATCAAATTAAAGGGACAGATCTTTTTTCTCCCCTGATTTTGTTGTCATTCTAGATCTGTGACACAATAAGGTACAAAATGCTATATTTTGAAAGTGAGGCGGGCAACATGAAGCGAAAGAGCCATGCTGTGTGAGGAAATTGTTCTGCTAAGTGACTCTTCCCCTCACATTGCCAAGCAGCGTCTCTCCATATAAATGGCCATCCAGGCTATTTGTCAGGAACACACATCAATCTTTGTGTGTACAGCCACAGAGCCAGGAGGCGAGTCGGTGAAGGCTGCTGTTACCAGTCAGAAATGTGTTGAGCTTGTCTCCTCAGGCCATCCTCGTTCTGTACAGTATAGAAGCACAAAGCTGGAGCCACTGTTCTGAAGACTGGTCACTTTCATTAGGGAAGTCATTAAAGGAATTACAGGAGACTGCTCATAGATTTTTCTTGGATTATTGTACTTGGATTTAGCTCTGTTCATCAAGCATATAACTGAAACGCTGCAGCAGTTGTTGTAAAAGTGTTTGACTGTGTGTCTCTGTGTGTGAGAAAAGAGGAGTGCAATTTTTATTTTTGTATCACTCTTCTTTGCATCTGTGACTTGCTGATTTCCATGTGGCCTCCTTAATTATACCAAGAGGAAATATGAATCCGGTCAGGAGAAGAGTGACTACAAGATTTGACAATCACTCTGCACTTGGTTGGGTTGTCCCCCAGAACAGACTGATTTCTTCCAAGAAAGCATTTAACAAGGTGCCGACAACCTTTTAGTTCATCCTGGTGCAGTCATTCATTCTACACCACATCAAGGTGCTGTCTCTGGTTAAGATCTCACAGCTGTGCAGAAAACTAGTGCAAACTAAAGTCTTGATATGTTCCTGCAAACATGATGAGATCAAATGATACATCTCACGCTATTCTATATCATTTTAACTGTCACCAAATTGTCACTGTCACCAGTGTGTTGATCCTACCAACAAGTCTTGCCTGTTTAGTCAAAGCCTGATATAGCTTCTTCCTGTGAGCCACAGATTTCTGTTGTTGTCCTGTCAGTGACACCATCGCACTGGGTGACATGATCCTTTGTTATGATGAACTTGAACACAGTAGTTTATTTTGAGTTAGCATCAAATACAGTATCTTGCTGTAAATACTCATTAACACATACATTTGTATTAATCCACAGTAGAAAGTAGTTCCCCACAAATGCATTATTTACTTCTGTTTTAGTGGTGTTTGCTAAAAAGCACAGTGCCCAGCTGTTTTAGGAAACTTTCATATATATTGTTTTACAAAATGAAACTATATGTGTGACCTGCTTTCAAAGATTAACATCATCAGTAGGAACGTATAGGCCTCTGGCTGAAACATAACTGTTATGCACACAGCAATAGCAGAAAAGAGAGTTAATGTGCCCAGAACGTGACCTAACCTGTTGTGCAATGTGTGTACAAAGTCTGCACGACTAAACACAGCAAAGAGTTTGCATCAACAAGGTGATATCCAAATGAAATCAATCACATGGAGTTATTGACAAAATATCCTCTACACAAGGTCCATTCATGGGCTCTTCTGGAGCTTTCGATCAAATAACACAGTCTTCCACAGCAGATGAACTCACCTAGTTGTCATAGAAATGTAGATGCTTATATTTTTATTCCTCCCTCTACTTTATGGGGTTGGGGAGTTATTGTTGTTGAAAATTAGCTTATAGGATGGACAGAATTGGTATGGAGGGTCAGGCACAATTTCACAAAGACTTTCAGGAGAAATTTTCTTTGTTTTGATCATTTAAAATAAAACGTAACAGAATGAAATTTAGTTTCTCTGCAACTGCACCTTTCCACTGAGATGAGTGAGCCATCAGAAACATAATTTATAGATCCTCACCATCCAACAGAGACCTTTATGAGGGAGTTTCAGAAATGTGCGGTATTAATGAAAGTAAAATGTCTGTAAGCCCAGAGTTTCTACTGAGCTAATACAGAGAAATGTTGTCGTACCGTGGGATATGCACCTCCAAATAGCTGAAATACAACATATTCTCCCACAATTCTTTATCATTTGACTGATGCATTGATATTTAGTTAAATCAAAAAGCCTTTCAAATTAGAGCCTACACATTTCTCAAATCTTCCCGTTTTGTCTCATCAGATTTCCTGCATGCAGTGTGAAAACACAGAAACATTCACATCTGTCTTCAATGTGGTTATTTTTTAAGGTTTTGTCATCTGATAATAATCAGTTATCATAAAAGTGGCATATCTATATGTGGATTTCCACCAGTTTCCCCCTCCATTCATTTTTCATGCTTATATTGTCATGACCTAGAAGAGAGTGTGTATTCAAGGGGATGTTTCTGATCCCGTGTCCTGAGCTGTGGAATAATGTAAGAGCACTGGTGTGTTGCTGCTGCGGCTGGGGGAGCGTGTTGCCATAAAATATTAACGACTTGGAAGCCACAGCCACATGACAAGATGAATGTAATTGGCCCTCGCAGCTCTATCTGTGCATGTTAATGAGATGGGATGGTATTTAAATCAGTCGCGCCCCAGACACTGTGGCTGCAGTCTAGAAAACCACAAACAAAGACGCAGTGAGAGAGCAACGGATGCAGTGAGATAGATACAGAAAATGTCACTTATTATTCAGTTTTGGTGGCCTGCTACGAGCATCTCTTTATATTATTATTGTTTTTTGTTTATTTAAGCAGAACATTATTCGCAGCTCAGCCTCTGAATGACTTTGGATTGAAATAATAGGAACTAACACTGAGTTAAATTAGTTTTTCAGAAGATTTGAAGTGTGAAACTCACAGACAGGAGATGCTGAGGAATCCAGAGAACCTGTGGACAAAAGCTAGATATAAAGCTGAGATAAAGATGTGCACCTGCACCTGCGCAGCACCTGTCCTGCCAAGGCGCTGGGGTCGAGCCCTGGCTGTCATTAGCGGTCTGGAACAAAGCTGTAGTCCCTCAAACTAAATGTGACCACCTCAGGAGAAAACACGGGGCTGTGGTAACTGGAAACAACAGCTTCAGTCTGCTCTCCCAGGGGGCAGGACTCCAGAAATGTACCAGGTAGCAGTAATATACCCTAAATCTTAGAGGGAAAGAAGGCCAGCCTGTTTTCAGCGATGAAGCCCAGTTAAAGTGTGGATGAGAGATTGTGTGTGTGTGCGTTTATGTGTGTGTGTGAGTCTCAGATTTCCGGAAAACTGAATGAATAAAAAAGTCAGCAGATGGGAAACTGTGTCACTTTACTTTCATTATTCTGACAACATTTACCTTTTATGTGACAGTGCTGTGGTCATCCTCACCAGCACCTCGTAAAACTACACTCATGTCCCTTTGCTGCAGTCACGTGACACTCGACGGACAAAGGTGTGATGCATCAAAGCCCCAGACAAAAATCTTGGCATGCTGTGTTTGTATCTGTGTGTTTGTGTGTGTGTGTGTGTGTGTGTGTGTGTGTGTGCAGACAGGGAGAGACCTGACGCCAAAGGGTGGGGGAAGTGCAGGCAGGAGGACAGATGGTCTCCCTCATGGTGGCTGAAATAAAAGAGGGAATTAGAGGACTCCAAGGTGTACACTCTGACGGCAATTACAGCAAATAGATTGGAAGTGGACCTCCAGGCACCCGGGGAGGCAGCTCTGTGGGGGAGAGCTCCACCTCACCACATCTGGTTCGTACACCCTGAAACCAGCCAAGAAAAAGCCACACACCCTGTCTCTCCTTCAGCTGAGGTAGGCCTCACTGACCATTAGCATACCACTGTATATTAGAATAGGTGTTAGACCATAAAAAAAAAACAGAAAATAAACTTCATATGCGCTGTAGAGTTTGAAATGGATTTCTATATTACCATTTTTCTTTAGTTTGGATATGTGGCTGAAGGATTTGCAAAACCAATTTCAGACATCCCTGGGAGATGTTTTGGTTAGTTATTCCGCTGCCTGCAGGAGTTTGAAAACAGTCAATTATTTTTGTCTTGCTTGCTTCCGCCCATTGATTCTCAAACGATTTTCACTGCCCCTCCAAGTAAGGATATGCAACAATTGAATTAAATAAGCCCACCCAATCGATATAAAATACGTAACACATCCACACTTCTCTTTCATAGCTTCTGGAAACTGAGAATTCATTGCCGATGAAAATGCAAACAAAGTCAAAGACACATTTATGGACCTATGAAAGCTGTTATGAAGTTTACTGATAGCCATCAGATATTTTAAATATAACATATTTAATCCATTACTTCTGCAAAAAAATATTTATGCACAGAATCTCAAACAGAATTTGGGCTGCTTGTCTTACTTTTCCGAAGCTATTTAGAGCAGTCAGGATCAGCAGATTCCATTAGCCCTGCCCTGTGGCTGAATGAGTGAAATACCATTTAGAGAATAAGTGTCTCTAACCCCAAAACCTCATGTTCCCATCAATGCATAAATGATAAAGACACAGTCTAATGAAACAAAAGGCTCCCTGCCAAAGTCGGCCATAAAAGTAACATTTGGGCGCGAAAGACCTTAAGCTCATTCATTAACCTCAGGACAGTGTCTTCACTGTTACTCCCACACTGTACACTCTGCGGTGCCAGAGCAACTGATATACACACAAGACATCAGTAATAAAAACTCAAGTGAGTCAACTGCATCACTTTATACTTCAGAAAGTAGTAAGTTCCAGTGGTCACATGCAGCCAAAATCAAGATTTAAGGTGATATGTTTTATGAAAAATAGGGCTTTTGAGTCAAACTTACAGTCACTATAAGAAACATGCATTACATCATTACTGATGTTTTAATAGATGCAGGAGCACAGAAAATAGATACTGCAGATGTTCCTTGTTGGTTACTAATTCAGAGTCGTCCACTATCGTCGGCGTCATGTGTTCCCATGAAGATTTACACACCAGGCTTAAAACAAAATGAGAAATCAGGTTTGTATTGTATACAATGTAAATAAGGCCGACTTTTGGCCTATGAGTTATAGCCTCCGGAACTGGCTGCTTTTCCCTTGTTGCATAAATTCATGAACAGTAAATCACTTGCTTCTGAAAAGGCAAAAAGGAAAAAAAAAGGAAAAAGAAACCAATATATAAAAGATAATTAGGTAGCGAACATATGTAACCAATCAAATATGTTTTTTTGTATGAGTTTTTACCCAAATTATAAGAAGATACTAAGAGAGAAACTCCAAACAACACCAAATACAAACGTGTTTTGTATCCCAAAAAGCTTTTGCTTGCATAAGTGAATTATTTTATTGATGCTTCAGTGAATGGAAACACACAAGAAACAGCTGACAAATGTAAGGAGTGCTTAAGCTAATCTGCAGATGTGCAACATGTTTCAAGCTCAGTGCTCTTTGTAAATGTAGGATGACCCCAGATATTAGAGAAACAGCAGAAAGGAAAGAAGTGGTGTGTCAATTGAAGTGGACAGAATTATGATCAATTTTGTGTTGAATAATCAGGGACCAAATTATGGAAGAGAGCAGAGAGCAAGATTAACAAAAACTCACAGAGAAATCATGTTGGTCATGTCGTCATTTGGGGATTTCATGCACAGAAGCTAGCTGCAGTTTTGATCCTCCTCGTGGTTCAGACTTGTATCTCTGTGAATGAATGAGTCAAGAGTTTGTACTCTAGGAAATGTTCAGCAAGTTCAAATCCTTGGTGTTAACGTCACTCTGTCGCTGTGTTCGGCGATGCTGGTCCTAAAAATACCCAGTGTCTCACAACCGTATCATTTAAGACAAGAACAGCTGGGTCAAAAGTAGAGAGGGATTTTACCTTTTAACATCTTCATTATCTTTTGAAGTTTAGAAATTCCCTGAGCATGAGGGTAAAAAGGCAGACGTGTCAGTGTCCACCATGCTGGAATGAACAGTACATTTGCATTGTGGCTATCAGTCTCATGTTTATGTTGTGTGTGGATCTGTATCATGTCACATTGCTCCCGATTTCTCTCTTCTGTCTTGCTTTTGATGTCCTCTTCCCTTCACCTTCATTACTGAGCTGAAACAACTGCAGATCTGCATGTATCATGTGATGACAGCCACTGTAATGTTTTTAGATGCTTCTACCGCACCGGTATAAATCTTGAATCAGTCTTTTTTTTAACTTTAGATTACTCCACCACTTTCCACTTTGAGATGTATACCTAACTAATAGAAGTTTATAGTACACACAATGTGATTTTGGAATTTGAGTCATATTGCAGCAGCTCAATGCAGAGGATGTAAAACATCAAACCTTCACTGAGCATGAGTCCAGTGTTTGTGTTGGAACAGAGTCTGAGAATCATAGTAAGGAAATCTGCTGGACTCAGCCTGGACACATGTGGTCATAAATCATGCACAATATTTTTCCAAATAAATGCAAATCTGATGAAATGCTAAAATACACGGAAATGAAAATTGAAACACGGTAATTTCTGTATTTTTTTTAATTTATTTATTGATTTTATTTTTTGGTAGTACTTAAAAATGAACCCCAGTTATATTATGGCTAAAAAAAGTAATTCAGCGACAGCTCTGTTTTTCAGAGAAAATAGTGCTGTTGATGCCGTGATGAAATGCTGAAAATAACCCTAAATTAAAGTAACTAATATATAAATAAATAAAACAGTGGCGTCAGCAGACAATGACGATTCAGTGCAGTTCAAGAAAGAACATTAGATCACTGTGTCATCACTCCACATAGTGATTCCTGTATGTTTCATCTTCACCCTCCACCAGAGGTTTGTCTCTCTGAAGTGTCAGCAGGTTGACTTGGATCCCATCACCGCTGTGAACAAACAGCAGCTGCAGGAAACTCCCCGCCTGGCAGAGCAAACACGCTCGGCTTAATTGGGATACTGAAACAAAAACATGCTTTTGCAATGATTCAAACAACCTCTTGTGTCTGACTGTAGTTCATAAATTAAATGAAACCTAACTTCCCCCAGCCAGAGCCAACTCAAACATGTTGAGGGGGGCGTTACCATGTTAGTCAGATTTATATTCAGGAAGAAAAGCAAAAGAATTCTTTAATAATTGTATGTCGAGTTTGATCTCACACAGTTTTCATCACAACATTTGAATGTGAATGACGACAGTGCATCTCACTGAACTGATAATTGACCTACTGACGGTATTGTTGTATAAATACCATGTGATTGCAGACAGAGATTCATGTTTTCCCGCAAACAAACACATCACACGCCAAACTAATAACTAAACGCGGTCTGCGCTTTCGTCTGAAATGTAATCATCATAAAAAACATTTAATCAAATGAAAATAAATCTTATCAGATATTTGAAGTCTTTAAAGAACTATTCAATATCCTCCATGAATGATTTTAATAGAGTGAGTCATATTTCAGGTGGCCTGCTTTTCAGATTGTATCACTGCTCAACATTTGTCACCTGTCAAATTATTTTCCCCCTGCATGTCATGTTCATTTGTCAAAACAGCCTTGTTCAAAGTTGCCTACTGCTTCACAACCAACCAAATCAGATTTGGGGGGGGGGGGGGGATTTTTATTTGGATGTCATATTTATGATAATGTTAGGATAATAAAATTGTGAACAATTCTAAATGTCATTTATCTAAGTCTTGATGTATTTAAGCAAATATTAGGACTAATGACTGAACCATAAAGTGAGAATGAGCAGTTGAATTTTTCAGGGAGAACATATTTAATCAGTCTCCAGAATACATACGGTAATTTCGCAGAAACAGCTGCTGCAGACACTAGTCTTTCCTGAATGAGTCGCCTGCCAAAAAGAAACAATTGCAGTCCTGTTGGCGACAGGGAAAAAAAAGTGTTAAATTCAAAACTACCTGATTTTTGAAAGCGCATTTAACCTCCTCACATTAATTAGACCTGGACTTGGCCAGAGTCCAGACCACCAGAGGCCATGGCTGCTCCCAGGTAGAGATGTAATTCTGCCTCTTACCAGGATTTCAACACGTTAATATTTCTGCACTGTCTGATCAATGCCAGAGAAAACCATTTCTTATCATTCTTCCAACTACTTAGAGCCACATCTGAATTACGGTTGCTGTATCCGATGCACATTTATTCTTCCCTCCTGACAGTTTTATGGAGCTCATTATCCGCTTTGTGGCCGTGGCTGTGAATGGAGAACCTGTGGGGGTTTTATGTGTAGTCAGTAGCTCCTCCACTGACCACATTTAATGTCCTCTCTGAAACAAAAAAAAAAAACAGGCGGGTCAAGGGGGTGCATCCAAGCCCTTCTGACAACAGCAGCAAGCTCTGCTCACACACAGAGTGCCAGTGTTGGATCTGATGATGTGAGGGTGAGGGAGAAGAGGGAGAGCCAGAACAGGGTTTTATTTACCTCAGGTGCAACGGCTCATTATAATGGTGTTAATGAGGAGCAGATGTAGCTGAGTGAAGGAGGAGGAGGAGGAGGAGCGGGGTGGGCAGGCGGCTGGAGGAGCGAGGTGTGGCCTGTCCAGGGCAAGCCTACATGGAGGTCCTGTCCGGGGATTCCCAAATCCCCTTCTCACAAAAACCAATACACCCGCTTTTCATGTGTTAATATCCACTCAGCAAGTGCTATTAGCAAACACTGAAAACTGCCAACTGCAGTGATTTAGTGAGCCCCTCTAAGCTTGGCTATGCTGAAAGGTTATTGGGATATTACTGTAGTCATAAATGATTTGGAGCATTTTTTTAATGTTGTGGAGGCTTTTGGGAGATAAAGTCTTTAAACACAGGATTTTACTGCCAACGTCATGAAAACACCAAAACCAACACTGAACTGACCCCACTATAAAGTATTATCTGTGAATCCAAAGCCCTATATGAATTATTCCTCTGTGCCACTGACTGCTATTGTTGTCCAACAACTATACCATGAGCCTCACACACAAACACAGACACTGACTTCTCATAAGTAGACACAAAATGTGCATTTATCTGTAGCTGAAAATAGCCCCCAACAAAAGCACTATTTACTCCTGATATAATCGATATAACATTTCCCCAAAACTACAGTGCCCAGCTGTTTTAGGAAATGAGCAAGCCTTTTTTTAAAAAAATGATTGTGTATATGAATATGTTTGTGACATTTTCTTACAGGGGAGTCAGAAACTATTGGGAAATGGACTAACACATTGTTGGTTTTGAAGACAGTAACAAAAATCCTTTAAAAAAGATCTGTTTTTTATGTTTGGCCTGTACTTCACTGACATAACAACTACTGTTTAATCATAAGTGGCTAATTGATACAAGGCAAAGGCATCAATCTGAGTCAGACCACTGTTGCTACAGTTCACAGAACCAGAAACATTTTAATAAAGAGTACTATTCCAAACTCAAAGTAATTTTTCAGGACCTAAACATAGATATTTTCATAAAGTTTTGATGCGGCTGATGAGCTGTCCCATAAAGGATCAGGCTGCAATAATCTGTATTTTATCTTAATTAAAATATCTATGTTCTAAACTTGAGAGATCTTATTCCTCTGTGCCGTAGGGCTGTTGACCAGAAGATATTACAAACACATCAGTGAACTAAATTGTTGCAGTGGGCTGCATATTTCTTTATGAAATTACATACATACATCCTGGTTCTATAAAATACTCACTAGGATGATGAGGATCAAATGTGTATCAGTCCATGGCTGAAAATAGTCCCCAACAAATTCACTATTTTGTCCTGTTTGAGAAACTTCTGTTAAAACCTACAGTGCCCAGTTATTTTATGAATTTAGATAGCCTTTAAAAAAACTAAATCATATTTCTGTGAACTGTTTTTAAAGATTTACAACTTCAGTAGGAATGTGGTCTATTCTAGACTTGATAAAAAAAATTACTGAATATCTCGCCTGTGCTTCACTCAATAGCTGTTGTGTAATTGTACAGATAATAGATGTAAGCTAGGACATCAATCTGTCATACCCAAAGAATTCACAATCAAACCATTATTACTACAGACGACAGAACAATGTTAATATATCACTATCACTATCAGAGAAAAACATTTCACTGCACTTGTACTATGTTGCCTGGGACAAATAAAGGTCTTGAATCTTGAGTCAGCAAAAAGAAAGGCAGCCCTCTGTTAGTGACGAGCTGCTGACAATGGCTGCAGCTTTGAGATTGCCATTGTGACTTCCTCACTGTCTGAGGCCTAGTAGTAATAATCTCCATGAGCCCTCTGTGCGTGCCAATGGTGGGCCATAACAGTCTTTATTCACCATGAAACCTCCACTGGGGAGCATCTCGTGGTCCCCAGGACAACAATGCTGGCAGCCAAGCCCACAGTCAACCGGCCCGTCTTTTACGTTTTTATGGGCTTGGCCTTCCCCCTGCTATTGAGGCAAATGTAGGCCATCAAACAAAACAATTTATGACCCAGTCTAAATTTGACCTTGGGCCTCCTGAAATGCCATTGCTTTCAGAAAATGTAAAAACCCCTATGAATGAATATATGTTTGCATATGAAGATGTAAACTGGTTTCTTATTTTTCAGTGGGATTGGTTTTACATGAGAACATTTCACTCAGAAGGAGGATAGCACAGGAGTTTTCCTCATAGTTGCTGCACATGACTGATCTTGCCCGACGTGATCATATGTTATAGAGAATTTTAGGATCAAAGCCTCAACATTAGACATAATAGTACTGTCCTTCATTCCCGGAGCAGATCACACAGTGACTGTATTTTTACTGCCTGACCTCAAATATTTCTCTGCTATTATTTATTTTTTATTTTTTTAGTTACTGATGCAACACAGTGACCTGGTGGACTTTTGCCTTCTGGTTTGTGAGCAGACCTGCAGGGAATTCCTTATTTACTGCAGGGGTGTGCCTTCCTTTTCTTCATTCACCAGCACATGTTAGATTTCTGTCTCTGGCCCTGCTGCAAAGCTTCAGTTGTTTATAGCTTTGGTTGTTTATGGCTCCTCCATTCGGAGAAGTGGAAAACCCCAAGCTACTGACTGTGTTGTTTCAGATATTTCAGGGGTTTTTTTCTCTTTACCAGCCTCCCAATGGTTTGGTTGGGTTTTATTTGACATAAAATAACCTATACATAACACACTTGTCCAAATATTCACAAAAAGGCATACATTTGATGAAACATGCAACATAGACTTGAAAATGAAACCAAATAAAATTAACTACAAAAACAATTACAATAATAATAATTTTAATTTGTGCATAAAACTGAAACAAGACACATAAAAAATACTAACAAAACAAAATAACAAGCAAAAATTGTTATACCTCTTACATTGCAGACTTATGAAATTTGTGACATGCAGATTTCCTTATAACTCATTACAACAACAACTTCAAACTCTTTGGGTAACAGTTTTCAGAAGGAACATGCATGTCAATTTGCAGCCATGTAAATTAGATTACACTATTGCAGTTTACAAGAAAGAAAGAAAACATCCTCTGTCCTCTGAATGTGTACTTGTTTGCTGGATTCTTGCATTTGATGTAGGGAGTGAGCAAGAAGCATGAATGATACAAGATGAGAGAGGGGCTCTCCATCTCTGTATGTTATATGGATTCTTCTCACGCATTTTCCTCTGAGACAAGGGATTCAGTAATCTGTATCCTTTAGTGAGAGAACCCCATGGAGATGCATTAAAGAGATAAATTGGTATCATCCCCAGTGTGACAGACTCCTCATCTGTCTCTGCTCGCCTCCATTGATCACAATTTATTTTATTTGTGTTGTTTCATTATTAGGCGGAAGAAAAGCATTGCATTAATAAAGCCCTGATTATAAAGTTAAACAGAAATGCTATACTGTTACACAGGAAGCTGAGGTTAAAGCACGAGGCTCCAGCACGCCTGCCCTTGTATCTTCTTACACAATAAACTGAGATCACAGGCGGCACTGATCATTCACTGTGGCTCTAATTGGTTTCTTAACGATTATCAGGCTCTCCTGGACTGGGCACACTTCTCTAAACAGATCACTAAAATTCTGCATTTCCCAGCAGTCTCATCATATTTGTGAGACAAAGCACTGACATGAATCTAAAGTAATTTCACTGATACATCTTCACAGACAAGTCTTGCATAGCTTTGTTGGTAAGGAGGTCAACAAAGTGAATATGCAAAATTAACATCTTTTTACAAGCTACATTTTGCACAATGGTGGTGTCTCAATCAAGCTAACTCAGATATAATCATAGTAGGTACATTCCCATCATGACTGGGCTCTTAAATATCAACATGATATCAAAATCTAAAGAAATGACTATAATTATTATAAATTATGTGATCGTGTGACTGACTGATATGGATCACTTTTAATTGTAATAACGCTTGTTTATTCCACTAACAATTACTCTTCTTAAAATGGATAATCTGCTTTTATCTCTGACTGAAAAAATGTATTTGTGTTAATATTTCAAATTAATGTTTAAAAAAATAAAGAGTTTAACATGAAATATATATCATGTGCTGTTCCTGTGCTGAAGTCAGTTGGATTAGAAAATGCTATCAAATAAAATGTATTCCAAATTATTCCAAATAAGATGTAATTAATTGAATCATCTCAAATAATCTCAGTTTGGTACAATATGTGTTTGATCCTGCAAAACTATGGTTTATTTAGTGTTCCTTTGCTTTTGGGAAAATTTTTTGTATTTACAGCCATGAAAGTGCAACAATATTATGTTACATGATTGGTTGTGATGCACTATGATGTAAATGACCTGTAATCTAAAAGAAAGTTATGTTAAATGACAATATATAAAATAAAACTATTAAAGTGGTTACAGAAACAAAAGAAACTGTCCACAGTTCACTGTACACTAAATAAAAAAGGGCAATCACCCTGTTCATCATTTCACTGCTGATACAATAAGCCAGTTGTTGTCAGTGCAGCTGTGTTTGAATCACTGTAAAGCAAATTAGTCACATGACTCAAACATGACTCAGTATTAACGTCCCACTTTTCTCCAGACTCAAAAGAAGTGAGGTTGGAGCTTTTGAACAAGTTCAGGTTATTCCAAGATTCCCCAAATAAAATGTAAAGTCTAAAAAGAGCCAGAAAATGGACTCGGCTGGTGGCTGTTTCATTTAATAATGTTAGTTATAAATAGATGGTGATGAATGTTCTGAATAACGACATGGAGTGTACAGTATTTATGAACAAACTTGCAAAATTACTGCAGTTAAAATAATTGCAATAAAGGCTCACCCTCTTCTGCTGATTCCTGGCTCAGGTCAGAATGAGGGGGCAGCCAATAACAACACTGTGGTAAGGGGCTGGGCCTTGAGCTGTGAGCCCCAACTGTACGTCACGAGGTGATGTGGTAATGTGCTGACAGCACAATATTTCAACACCATTTCAGAGTGACCTGGCTTCATGTTTTTTTCTCACGAGTTGCTGTGATTCACCATAAACACACAGCAGCCGAGATTTGCACTTCTTATTATTTCTCTGTTTGAGTGCTGGTCTTGGATCAGTGACCAGTGAATTTCCAGTAAACTTTACATAGATCTACATTAATCTAGTGTTTTAAATTTTAAAACAGTTAAATGTCTCTGAGGTTAAAATGAAAAAAGAAGGGTAAATGACAAAATTAAATCATTTCATAGTTACAACTCAAACACAGCTGTAAAGAGGTGGGGAGGACCTGACAGTGAGGGGTAAAGAGTGCAGCAATGGAAAAACCTCAGTCACCTTTGGACTTGGACTGGAAGCTTGAACGGTGAGGAGTAACATATCTGAGGAAATGAGACATCTGAATGTAGAAGAGGAACTAACGACATCACAAATAGAAGCTGGTGACAGTCTGTGCAGAACAAATAAAAAAAAGGTAATAGTCAAGATGTAATGAAATAAACACGTGAAATAAGCCCTGTAAGCCTGTAAATCATAAGATATTTATTTTATTTTTTTTAATAATATACAGATCTACAGATCTACAACATGTCAGCTAAGTAGATAATTACTGGATAAGCAATTTAGATAAATAAAAAGTTCAAATAAATTTCTCAGCTGGAAGCTGTCTTTGTTTTTTTGTTTTGGTCTTTTTTTTTTTGCCACTTTTGGCACCTTTATTTTTTGAGTTGATGTAGAGGGGGACAAGAGAGGTATCACACAGAGGTCCCCCAGCTAGGATGAATCAGGGACATTGCAGCCATGGTATTCTCCTTAATGATGCTTAACTTGCTCTGTTTTTTCGACCCTTATTGTCAGTGAAGTGCTCATGTGGAAGAGGTTGAAGGCGAAAAGACAATAATGTGAGGCTGCACATTAAATGACCTTATTCATACTCCTTTTAGCTGCACATCATGACGATCACTAGAAGCCCTTTTTCACTTTCTCCAATCTGAAGAAACGAGCCAATAAGAGCCATTTGAACCAAATAAAATAACGTGCGAAGTGTGAAATAATGGTAACATGCCCTGTGAGATTTAGTTGCGAATGTGTGGCAGCCTCAGTGTGTGACAGAACCAGAATGGGGCACGGTGCATGTCCACATGTCATGTGCTACACACCCTCATACAGCAGGAGCTCCTGTTAAGGTTATTTTTACTCCAGCACCTGGAGGTGTTGCAGACTTGCTCTGGCCTGCACATTCTTTTCCCTCAGCACAATCAGGTGTGAGAGCAAGTGATCTTCGTTCACTGCAATTAAGATTCTGCCTTCATCTTCTCCTGGTACACAATTACTGCTCTGCTGCTGTTTGCTCTAATTGCTCTTTCTGCAGGGATTGGTGAGAAGCCAGTGATTGTGATGGGAAGGGGATTATCTCCTTCCCTTTACTCTGGCCCCTTAAAAAAATCATTTGTAAACTCCCCGGTGTAATTACTGAGCCTCATGATTAATTGTCTATTGAAATTAGCGCGGGTCTAGCTTTCATTTTTACTGCAACGAATATTAATTAATGTTAACTCTCCCCTTTTCTTTTTTTTTTTCACCCTTTTCTAAAGCATATCTTTTGAATATTCATTGTGGTCTCGAAAAATAGGCACAAGCCAGTACCTTGAGTCAGGGAAGTGACACTTGGCTATCACAAAAAAAAACATATCTGGAATTAAAAGATGTGTTTTAGGCCATAAATAATATTTACAGGAGGTCGACAGGTGAAGAAAGGAAGCTCTTATTTAAATCACGTCTCATCTGTTAGTCCAGAGGTGTCAGGGAATATGCAAAGCGGCGTCTCAGCTTTTGTTTTCTTTTGGAGAAGGGAGAATAGTCACATTTAAGTCAGTTAGTATTTATTTAACCCTTGTGGAAAATGACAAGTTGAATAAGTGCCATATAATCACATTCAGCATATTGTCATACCATAATGTATAGAACACAATGTCACCTTGAATAAAGCATCCTCCAGGAGAATACATTTGGGTAATAATATGGAAATTTACACTAAGGTCTGAATCAGATTAACATTAGAATATCTCCATATCCTATCATGTGGAAAATACACTCATTGGCCTGGACAGAGCGTAGTTATACACATAAACATGGTGGTTCAAGGCCACTGGAAATCAGCATCAATTAAAAATGAGGTGTTCTTGTGCAATATGTGTTTAATTCTCTTGGTCATGTGAAGTATTCCCACTCCTTGGGATTAATGTAATTTTTGTAAATTTTCATTGTCTACTTATTGAATTGTTATTAATTAGATGTTTATCACCCTGGCCAGGTTGGATGGTGAACAGCCTGTTGGTGGACATGTACATGGTGTGGTGACCATTTTTAAAACATTTGGACCTGACAAAGAATCCAAGTGGGATTGAAATGCGTCCTTTTAAAAACATTTGTGTTTTGGAGTTATTGTGAGGGTGTTGACCTGGACCGTAACATGTAGCTCAAACTACCAGTTAACACTGTGTGTGAAGTGTGTGTATGTGACACCAGTCAGTCGACACACAGTTATGGTCACACTCAAGTCAGTATAATGTGTTGTTTTAACTCATGTTTGAGCAGCGCTGAACTGATCTTTTTCCCCACATGTTTCTTTCAGTGTCTCATGTCTAAAATAAGACATTAAGCCCCAAAATGATATCAGTCACTGTACTGTATATATAAAGAACTTGGAACATTTTTTTAAAAAAGAGCTGCTTTACAGTGAAATAAGGTCGTTGACCTCCACTGTTGTCCAAAAACTATTAAAAACACATCAGTGAGCCAGACCTTTGCACTGGGTGACATGTTTCTTCATTATAATGAACATGGGCACTGTAGTGCATTTGATTCAATCCCACATACACCACCCTAGTGGTGTAAATGGTCACTAGTGCACCAAATGTGTATTAATCCGCAACTGAAAATAGTCCCCAGCAAATGCACTATTTACTCCTATTTGAATAATATTTGTCAAGAACTGCAGTGCCTAGCTTTTTAATGAAATTATTTAGCCTGTTTTAAAGATAGAAGAATATATTTGTGATTTGAGTTTAAAGATTTACATCTACAGGAAGGGATGGCCATGGGATAGAAGAATAACACCCACCTTATCCCTTAATTTTTTTGCTTAAATAGTTTTAAGACCATTATATCATGTCAAGCATAACATTAAACCTTTTGTGTCTGTCTTCATTCACTCATTCACTCCAGTTACAGTCTCTCTTTGTTTGTGTGTGTGTGTGTGCACTACAAAATCCAGTCGACCTTCATCTCGCCTTACTCAGTCCACATTCAGATAAAGGGATCATACCCAGCAGATCAAACTAATGTCTTCACCCCTCAGCGTCTCTGAACAGCCACTGAATAAAATCGCAGCTGCTGTGAAATGGCTGTGACATAACTTGATCCACGTAGTGACAGCACACACCACCGCTTGCTCCCTGTAATATATCATTGCCAGGAAACAGTGGACGTGGAGACGCACTGATTGAATCAGGGGCCATCGAGGCTCTGGGGAGAGTTCATCTATACCAAACCAGCAGCAAACACACAAGAATGCCTCGAACTGTGTCTGCTGTAACAATGTTTAGGGACTTAAAGGTTATTCAGTCAACTTCTTCCTGACTAAGCACACAAAAGAGGGAATGCAAAATGTTTTTAAGTTGTCAAATGTGGCCTTTAATGCAACCAAACCTCAGCAAAGTTGTGGTTAATTTATACTTTAAGTATTTATAAGTGTAAGTGTTTTCTGGAGTTACCTTGTGTCTTAAATTTGTGAGCATAAATTTAAGTGGCGTGCATAATTTTAAATGAAGCACATAAAAGTTGTTTTGATAAGCATGGACTTGGCTTAAAGCGGTGCAAACATTACTGCCCACCGTACTGCTTTGAAATACAAATTTGATTTACAAGTAAGGAGCGTGCAATTTATTTTGAGTGAGCATAAACAATAAAGTGTTTATGGCCATCACTTCTTTCTTTATGTCTTTATGAGTCACCAACTGTTACTCATCTCACTATATACAGACATATTGTTCTTTCTGGATAAATGACCAATAACTTTGACAAATGACAGTAAAATAGCTTTGAAGAGAGAGATAATAGAAATCTGATTTTCAGATTTGATAGGTTATGTTATGAGGTTCGGCATTTTTAATATGACGGTTACATTAAAATCCAATAAAAGTGTGTCATTGTGAGGTTATTTTACTTCAGCTTTAGCTGCCATGGAAGTAATAGAACTATCTTAAGTCTTGGCTTTATCCGTTAACAGTAAAAATACAATAATAATAGTTCCTATCCTACAACCCTGACTACAAGTATGCCAGGACAGAAAATGTACAGAAGATGTATGATCACCCTGTGTCTCTTTTGCTTGGACATATAGTGAACATCAATTCTAATTCTCCTTTCAGTTGAGTGGGTGAAATAAAGGTATATTTGTGATCATGTCCATGAAACCTTTATTTAGGGGTAATTGTGAATTCATATGTGTTACTCAGCATAGATTACTGGGCTTGGACAAATCAAATTAAACGTTTGGATGAGCTGTAAAATGATGTGGTTTCACTGGATTCTTTGACAAGTGGCTGATGATCAGACAGGAATGAGTGAGTTCTGCTGCCGTGTGTATGGGGAATTATCCTGACAGCTACTTAAAGAAATGAACGATGCCAGAAGAGGGTGCACTCCTCATATGATTTGCAGCCAATCAAACATATGTAGCAATTACAGCTGTGCTCATTTCATCGGATTTGCTGTTTAAGAACAACAACAAAAACTGGAAAAGACATGGTGAGATTGTTGAACGAATCTGTACAACCTAAACCCACATGACATTGTTTTGCCACCTGAAAGAAAGCCAGAACTATTAAGGCTCAGATTAAAAACCCTGTGATTTGTGGAGCTGTTCTCTGAGAAATGTAGATGTATTAAAATGTTTTGATTTTTACCACTTAAATTAGTTGAAGAATTTCTGTTTTATTTCATTGGCCAACCGGACACTACATGCAATGTGCAGTAATGCATCTCTCTGAAAATATGACAAGTTATTAAACTGTTCCCTAATATGCTAATTTGTTAAATTAAACTGTCTTTGGCTCAGCAGGAATAATAAAGCAAACTGATTTAAAAGAGGCCCTTTCATTTGTGATATTACAGCTGATAGTCACTGTACATCAGTCATGTTTCTGTACCTGTGTCTTCTGGCTGGGAGCAAGGACAAGTGTCTAATTTTCTTTACAAGTGCTGGAGCTCACACCTCCCAAAAAGAAAGCCAGCCCCATCCCATCTCTTGCACCGCTGTGACCCCGATCCTCTCCGGAGTTACACTGCTCCAAAGTAGCCCGTGTTGCCATAGTTACCTCCTCCTGGCCACTTTGTAAGGTCACCAGGTCTGGTGAGCTCTTCCCTCAGAGAACAGGCATAACTAATGTCCTGCAGGTTCAGGCTTGATGTAAATAGTCTCAGCTGACAGCCTACTGTACAAATACTCAATTACGTTTGCTTAAAGGAAATGATTTGTTGTAACAGCGAGCACTCAACTTGTGTGACATCAGTGTTGCCTGGGCAACGGCGGCTGATTGCACAGGCTGGAATTAGGTATTGATCAGAGGAGGGGGCCCGGCGCCAGTGAGGGACTGGAAGCGATCCGCCACTACGATTTACAGAGGATGGGGGTGGGGGTGAACCTGCACACTTCGCCCCAGCTCAGAGAGCTGAAAACCCCTCAGGAACCAATTTACACACAGCTACAGTGCAATATCTGCAGCAGTCAATAATGGAAATGTGATGCCCCCTCTGCCATCAATGTGACCGCTTTTCTCCCTCTCGTTAGAGCACCTTGAAAGTTCTAGGCCAATCCATAGACACAATAGATTTCCAATGGTGGAGGGATATTTTGACTTTGGTATTCTCCGTGTAATTACACCTCTAAGTAAGGTAGCAGCCTCCAACAGGATCCGTCCTTTAAAGTCCTCTTAAAATGAATCCTTCTTTAATTTAATCGTCTTCCCATCACATTCATCCTCCCCTTAGATTATTTCATACTGTTTCTCTTTCTGCCCATTTACAAGTCAGTAGGCAGTGTTTATCACTCAGCTCCTGTTGACACACACGTGATTGAAATTGCCTCACAAATAGCATGTTCACATAATGAATTAAGAACCGTCAGTGTATGTCAGAGTGGGTCTTACATCACTGCATACTTTTACTTTGTGCGCAGTGAGTTTATGTCCAAGCTTGCACTGGGTGAGTTAAGTATAAATGCAGATAGTGGCGCAGCTTTAGCTTGCAGAGACTGCTTTGAAAATAATCACAAGGCTAAGTTGTTAAGTAATGTAAGAGTATTTTAAAAGAGTAGCAGTGTTAATTTTGTTATTTTTTATCTCTAGGTATGTTTCTGGGCATCATGATTATTAGATTATTCTTGTAAGCTTTGGATGTACTGGCTTCAAGGTGAGTCATATTCAATTTGAATTTTATATTACACAAATATATATATATATATATGTGTGTGTGTGTGTGTGTGTGTGTGTGTGTATATGTATATATAATGTTATATTGAATTAGATGGACAAGTGGTGGCTCAGTGGTTACCACTGGGTTTAAATATTGACCACATTCCTTTCTACTGTATGTGTGTAGTTTGAATATTCTTCTCAGATTCATGTGGGTTTTCTGTGGTTTCCTCTCACAGAAAAAGACATGCATGTTAGGAGGAAAACCGCTGACCTCAAACTCGAAACAGACAAGCACTGCATGGAGGTAGAGTTGTTATCATGTCTGCTCAACAGATGATGTGCGAACCTAGAGCTCACACACAAGATACATCACACACACACAGTACTGAGTACCTGATTGTGGTTTCGCAATGTCTTTTAACTTAAGTGAAGCTGGGACCAGCTGTTGAAGCCTATATGCTGAAGTCTGTTTTTGCTGCAGTGTTTCATGCAAGCAGTGTTTGGACAGACACGAAGGAACTGGAGGATAATGCACTGCTGCTGTCATGGAGCCAATCACAGTCTTGACAAGAAAAACTCCCTCTCCTGGCAGTGCTCTGTAGTGCAATCCACAGTGTGAAGTAACACCCTGTGACATCTGAGGATGTTTAACCCTGCAGGGCTCACTCTAGCCAAATTTCCTCCATCTTCCACTGGAGACGTCTGTGCTACAAAAGATAGAGCTGTCTCTTTTACATTAAACAGACGTGGGAGATGTCAGCCACTTGTCTCATCACAGGAATCGATTATAGAATACATTTGCCATAATGTGATATATTCATATTAAAGTAAAGCCTCAAAGGCAACAGAGACTGCCTCTTTAATAGACTCCAGCTATCATCAAGAGTAAATTCCAAGACCTCGATGTAATGGAAAAAAACTGCCTGTCTGATCTTCCCAAAGCTCATCTCTGGAATCTGAACAACTCCTCGCTGCTGTTGTCAGGCTGTGAACCATCATAGTGGCTTTGTTGGTAGTCAGCCACTATATCCATGGAAAGGGGTCATTCTCACCTTCCTTCCCTGATGTGGCAAAGCAATGACAGCTTCATAAACACTGATTTAATCAGACAGGAAAAACTGAACCATTATATGACATAATCTGCAACTCTGTGATGATATATCTCAAATGTAATGTGCAACGGCACTGATTAGAATTCATCCTGTTGCGTGCAATCCTTGAGAATCTAATCTAAAAAGCAGCTTGAAACTAAAAATCTTTATAACATAACCACCTGTGTGTGTGTGTGTGTGTGTGTGTGTGTGCGTGTGTTCATGTGCATGTGAGTCTGTCTGTCTGCCTGCCTGCCAAAACATCTATTAATTTTCTTCTGTTTTGTATGGTGTTATTACACGCTGGCTGGCACTGCAAGTTTAATATGTTGTACATCTTTTTTTGTTTCATTCCTCATAGTAGGTTCAATGTCATCTCTTTGTTGTCTCAAAATGCAATCAATGAAGGTCTTCCTACCCCATCCACTGAAAGTCAAACCCAACCTATCTAGGGCCACGCTGAGCTGTTCTGTCAAATCTAAGAATCAAGCCCATATTTCTTGGAGTCATGTTGTGCTAGTCCTCACTCCAGTTTGTGTGTTCTCTCGCACCTAATATACAAAAGATCTATTGAAATATGCATGAGGACCATGATGCCTGCACTAAAAATACACTCAAATAGGGAATACATTGACAGCTCTGTTATTGAGCTCTCCTTGAGCTTTCTCTGTCACAGCAGCCACAGATCGCTCTCAAGACTCATGTATTATCAAAAGCACGCAAGAGCCCTCTCTCTCCCTCTCTGTACAAACAATCTCCTCCTCTCTTACGGTTGTATGCCTGCACCAACCAGTCAAGTTACATCCATGTCTAACTGTCAAACTCATGTAATATATGTGGTGAAGACTTTTAAGGAATTTAATAACAAGTTTTAAGTGTATTTGCAGAATATTATTGTGTCACACTGAAGTTGACTTTTGACTGGATAGAAAATATTATCACTTCATAATTTTATCCTGTTCTCCTGATTAGCACATGAATTCTAAATTTATGGCCAAAAATGTGTTTTGTGAGGTCACAGTGACCTTGACCTTTGACTTTTGACCACCTAAATCTAATAAGTTCATCCTAAAACCACTAAATTAAAATTGGTTGTACCACACAAACTAGTTCTCATGTAGATATTTGAAATATTTGCACCCAGTAACTGCCAGTCACGAACTTTAACAACGGACAAAGCTAACATTAGTTTGGTAACATGACCAGTTTACACTGAAGCATAAAGGAGGTAATATTGAATATAGTTGATATATCTATAAGCATCTAACCTGATCACATACTATGTGAAATTACATATCACATAAATAGCACCTCAAATAAAATAAACTTTGTGCCATTTACTTTAGCCCAAATGACCAAAGAATGAGCGTTATGTCACCTAAATCGGTTTTCCTCTCATTCTAATCAAAATGAAAACCAGTGATGTCCATTAACTAGTTGTATGTAATGAGATTATGCAATTACATTACAAAATAAACGTATTTGTAATCTGTTAAAGTTACTTAGGAATAAATTGTAATTAAATTGCAGTTGCTAATCAAAATGTTGGTAATTAGGAAGGGGGACACCTCTGAATATTCTCTTTTAGGTAAAAAGCTGATATGTAGACTGTAACATTAATTCTTTTGCTTTGCATCATTTGGTGGTGCAGGAACACCTTCTGCTATAAATATGGTTAGGTGCTGCTGAATGAATGATGGTAAAGATGTTTCCTAGTAACTAAATTACAGATTTGTTAAATCCTAGCTTAAGTTTTAAAGGAGCTGTTGCTACTTGACATTAGCATTAACAGCTGTTTATTTACCTGTTGAGGAGGAACGCTGTGGGTTCAGCATCAACCTTAATTCCTTTACTTGCAAAGAGCTGTCTCCAGAGGTGGAAAGCAATGTCAAAGTGATCTCTTGTTTTGCTTCTATTGCGATCACTCCTTTTCTTCTGAAGTTAGGGTTAGTGTTATGCACCAATCTCGTCACTTCCCACTGGCAAGTCCAGTCTGCCCTGAAGAATGGCCACTGCTTAAAGGGCCAATTATAACCTCTTGTATTGTAAACGCAATGATGGCTGAAGCTCCTGGCAAGCGATCAGCATCACCACCTGCACTGGAAAAGAAATGCCGTTTGGCAGCAGAAAAAACTTACTAATAGCCCCTTTAATGGTGCAACCCAACTGAGTAAACCAAACAAGCAAATGGTTACTAGTCAAGGAGAAATGCACAGCACACACTTAGTTATGGATATATGAATAGCTGATAGCTACCGCCTAATCCTGGGACATACTGACCCTTGGAAACACACCTCAAGGCACCATGTGTATAAATGTAAAGAGCAGTTAAACTAACCACCTTCGAAGTGCTTTCAACAATTATTCCTGTAATACAGCCCAGGCTTTTTTTACTACCACAAACAATCAAGAGGGCAGAGTTTTATGCCACATTAGCCACTGCTCTACCATAAAGAACAATGAGGGGATAGAAATTGGCCACCAACATATATGTGTAGACACTTTTAATTTGACATAATATGACATAAAAGCAGGGCTCATATCCCACAAACCTATTTGTGTTATTGGTTCTGTCAAAACATTTTGTCAGTATAATCACAGTAAACTGCACTGTTGTCCTGTCCACTTTGACAAAAGTGGTGCTGCTTTACAGTTTCGACTAAGGGGCCAAATTGGTAGGCATCAGTACCAGCTACACCTCTGTAATTGGGCAGATTTTAGAGAGGCGCTGTGAAATACACCCCTGCAACTTTAATAAGTTCCAGAGTCCTGGGCTCCAGGTTGCTGCTCCCAAGGTGCTGGTCTGAGTTAGCTAACATTTATCACATAAACATCTAACACCACTCCCGCTAAAGCAGACAAATGCCTTCCTGCTCTGCAATCCCTTTCGTAGCCATCAGAATCAGGGCAACAAATCCAGCTTTAATAGTTATCTATGGAGTCTCTCGCATGCAATGAACACCTACATTTATTTCTCTGCTTTCTCCCGATGAGGGTAAGTGGATCAATTAGTGAAGACTACAAGTTCAGCATCTTTACACATAGTATCAATTGTTAAGTTGAGCAACAGCAGGTCCCCAGATTATCTCAGATCTGTACCTCCCCTCACTCCCACCTCCCCTTTCTCTCCCTCCACCAGATCCAAAGCTAGCCTCATTACAAATGATCCTCTGATACACACAACCTTGGCACACACCTTCGAGCTAATGGCCCACAGATTGATTTTTAATTAGTAACACTTTTGGATAGTGGCCAACTCAAATGGACTTTTATGAAAAAGTAATCACCTTTTAGCTTTAAGTGTTAAAAGGTGTAAGTGGATGGTTTAAAGCTTTAACAGCCGTCAGATATTCACAACAAATGAAAGCTACTAAAACCTAATTATTCACAAGCTTACATTTATGTGAATTATAGTAGCAGGATTTTGTATAGGCAAAACAGAATTTATCACCACAAAGAGCACAAAGATGGCCTTAGAGTTCTTTAAGTTCTGTGCTGAGGGGACAGCCGTGGAGTAGATGAAAAGTGGGTCAGGTCAAATATCGTCTCAGGGTTGCTGAAAATTTTGGGCCAATGAAATGTCAGCCCGCATTAAACAAGCAGGTCAGATGAGCCCAAAACTGTGTACCCTGTGAGTTCATCTGGCATGAGTTCATTATCAAAGTGTACCCAGCTTTGATAAACTGGGCCAGTATTTATGATGGCAAAAAGAGACACGAACAACATCTGCAACATTTTAGGCCCAGATGTGCACACTGTGATTTGCTGGGTCAAGCCCATGAAGTCTGCTGCAGAGGAATACTCATCCTCCACAATCCTGAAGAACTTGTATTAGTTTCTGGCATTTGTTTTCAATTTTTATTTTTACACATTATTATTCTTTATTACAATCATTATTATTTCATTATTATTACAGTCAGTATGGATATATACTTTTGTTCTGATCTGTTTCTTCAAAGATGTTTCCTTTTTTTTCTGTTTTTTTTTTGTGGAGTTTTTCCTTGTGCAAACTGAATGTTTTAGGATAGAGGATGTTGAATGTTCTACAGAGTGTAAAGCTCCTTTGAACCAAAATGTGAAATGCAAGTTTGGGCAAGATAAATAAAAATCATTATACTGTGAAAGAGTATGCTGCTATGAAATATTTCTTCTGTTTATAATAATATTTTGAGGTACAAAAGCCATATTTACCATAGCTTAGGTTACAAGACCTTTGCTGTTGTTGGCAAGAAACAGCAACTTTTCTGGAGAATGTGCAGCTGTAAAAGAAAACGTGTCAAAATGTGGAGAGGGAGATGGCAAGAAAAAGCCTTATATAAAAGCATGAATGTCTGCTGCATGTCCCTAACACAAATGTAGAAGAACATGCATGGACAACATATATTCTCTTTTATAACAGTCTTCAGAAACTGACCTAACAACATGTTAAAAACCTACAACTGAAGTACAAGATGAGCTTAAGATCATTTGCTCAAAGTGTATAAGGGGAACAACAGAGTTTGCTGTGTAAAAATCCCCAGTTTGTACTGCATATTACATGGCATGCATGTACATATGTTTGTATTTGTGTACTTTATTTCCCTGTACATGTGTTTACCTTGCTCAGGGGGATGTTCATACTTTCCTGGGTGTTCAGGGCTATCACACACACACGCCGCAGATCACACACACACTAACACATCTGACCTAACAATCCACTCAACAGTAATTTATTGGTGTGATCCATCATTATCATGTTTTATTATGGCCACCGTTGGAGATATAATTCACAAATAGGCACACGCTGAACAGATGACAGTGAGGGAGAGGGATGTCCTTTACCGTCGTCCTCTGCCAGGAGCCTTCAGGAGTCTCTGTGGCCCTGTATGCAAGAGACCAGACCCTTGAATGGGCAGGGACACTCGGGATCTGGGGAGCAGGAGGCTGCTCTGTTAGCCCGCTGCATTGTGGGCCAGCAGGACTCCCATTAAAAAGAGAGAGAGAGCAAGAGAGAGAGAGAGAGAGAGAGAACGAAACACGCCACAGCAATAGCAGAGCAATGTTGGTGCCATGTCACATGACCACCTTTGTATTCGGTAGCCATAACTCACTGCCTGTGCGCGGGGATTGATCCCAGGCTGGACACTCCCAGGAGGAGCCCTGGCACTCAGCGGAGTTTGATCCCACAGATTAATGCAATAGGGATTCCTGGGCCAGGCCTTTGTCTCTAGCCAAACACTTAACGTCCCCCGAATTTGTATCCAGCAAAGGTTGAGACCCATGTTTATTTGGGTAATGAATTGCTGTAATTAATGCACCTATTGATTCCCCCTCAGTGTCTCCTACAAAGGCCAGTCCGATTTCTAATTTAAAGGGAGTGGGAGTGTTAGCAAGAGGATGAGGGAAGGGGAGGAGAGCCCAGTATAGGTAAAACAATTGCACTCTGCGCTTACAGAATGAGGGTGTAATTGTTCAATGAATCACATTTGAATACTTTCAATTAAATCTTTCAAGTTGAGGGCATTTGGTCTGTGCGTGTGCTGTTATATCACTTTAGTTTCCCTCTTGTGTTGTAATAAAAATGTAAATCCTTGGAGGGCATCTGAGAGCCGATGAGGACGTTTGCCAAGTAGCATCTCAGAGCTCTGGTGTCATACTAATAACCACAATGCAATTTTCTCACACAAACAGGCAAGAGTACATTAGCATATAATCCCCTGGAATTGTGACTATACTAACCTCCATCACTGCTACCTCCCAGAGGAATTCAGGGTGTGCAGTTGCAAATGCTGTTTCTGAATGTGGAGGAATTGTGAGCACTTCAAGGACAGCAGGTTTTCCAGGCTGGATCACACATGTGTGGTACGGTGTATGTGTCTGTTCTTTTACCTGAGACCCTTGCATGGCTCCTTTAAATGCTGTTTATGTCCTCCCCCCCTGCTGTGAGGCTGTGTGGCTGCGCCCTGTGTAAACACCTGGTCACTGCTGCTGTGGAACGTCTGACCACAGAACAATGAACAGCCAGCTGCTCCATCTATTATTGTTTGTTGAGGTTCACCTCAAGAATTGCATTTGCCCCCCTGTGAGTAATTACCAGAAAATGAGCCTTTGACCTTTGATGTATATTGGAAAAAAACTTTAAGTGTAATATTGTCAATATGTGTGTATTGATCACAGCTTTAATTACTACTAAATACCCTGACAGTCCAGAGGTGGGTGGCTGTACTGTTTGAAAGATATCCACTGCAATGTAATAAATTACAGCACTGCGAACAGATAACATTACTCTCATCATGAAGTAGTCCATTAGATTTGTTCCTGCTTACTATTAAGTGTGATATTTAAATTGGTTGATATTCAAGGAGAGCACTGATTGTGTAACAACAATGTAACGGAGCTAGTTATTCAACTCATTAATAATACACTTTAACTAAGTCATAGCCAGCGGTTCAGTCTATTGTTCAGTTTTCACCATTCTAACAACAGTGATGATGAATAATGATTCATTCAAACCTCCTAGATTTTCTAAGAACCTATGGCATGCCTTATTAAAGACAAAATAGGTAGAAGACTAATTAAGCAGACCAAATAGGAATGACGGCATGCCCAACTGCCAGAGCCAAGTAAGGGCTTGAAAAATGGCTCCTCTGCAATTTCAATTAATCAGTTGTATTTTGCTTAATTTTGTTTGACGTTGGCAGAGGAAACGTCCTCTGGGAGTATCTGTCCTTTGACCACTAATGCTTTAGTAATTCTTCCATCAGTAGAACCCATGATTGAAACAATCACGCGTGTGTGTGTGTGTGTGTGTGTGTGTGTGTGTGTGTGTGTGTGTGTGTGTTTATGTCCGTGTGCACATTCATTCAGCCCAGTGTTTGTGTGCATGTACCTACATACATAACTGTATTTTAGCCTACATACAGTGAATACTAGCACCTGCATTAACGTGAGCAGCAGAGCAGTATGCATCATTCATTCATCTGTCATTCAATCATTCACGGTGTGTTCTTCATTTTTCTTCCTCTGGAGACAAGTGTGGAGGTTGATCGCAAAGCCCACACAACTGAGAGTGGAACCTGATTAACCTCACAGTGACTCCAGAAGCATGTGACCACCACTGCTTCCCCTCCTCTCCAACCCATAGCCCAGGAAGGAGATGTTGAACTTAACCTCTACAACAGTGATGAATTAACAATAGAACAATTCAGTGCCCCAGTAATTACCAAACCCTTTGGACACGGCAACATTTTTCAGCTCTGCCACACAGGTTTGTCGGTATTGGTGGCTTTCACCTGGAATCCTGGGGCTCTTTGCTCTTCCTAACTTTGTTTTCTCTGACGCAGATTAGATCTGCCACCCCATTACAGATTCATTTTCCTAATTTTTCATGTCTGCGCCGCGCCCCATCTGCACAGGGCTGATAATTGTGGGGACCAGCCCTGGTGATTAACATCAGCAGAATTAATTACGCCCGCCATTAAGGCTCCAGGTTGCACACAATGATCAAGAGAAATTAACTTTCTCCCAGGCCCCTAAATCATCTCACCTTCAAGTGGAGTGATGGCAAAGAGACAGGCCTGGAGTCCTGGACCCTGCTCAGCACCTTCTTAACCAAACATGAGGTGCGCATCCCACACCCGCACTGCTTCCCACCAAGGAGATTATTTCCACAGCTGATGGGTATCAATTACGCTACCTTATGTGGTGGGATGAGCGAGAGGTGTCAAGGGTCTGGTGACTAATGGACCTGGGTTGGAGCCACCCTGCCGCTGCAGACCAGGGAGCTGACTGTTTCTCTGGCCAGGGAGGACCTGCCAGATGCTGAGGGGCTCAGTTCACCGTCCTGACACGCACAGGTATATATATCTGCACACCACATTTGACTGTGCACCCTGGAGTAGCGTCGTGGTGTGATTGTAGGTTAGCCAGAAACTGATGAGGAAAAAGACTTTGTCACCTCAGTCAGACTGCTGGATCAGTTTATCAGTTTGGTTTCCTGTCAGGAGTTGAAGTTACATCTCAAGAGGAGGCTCAATTAGAAGAGAAGAGGGTGTCTTTTTTAAGCCTTTTGACATGTTATATTGTAATTATGCTGTTGCTTTATACAGTATGAGCATCCATAGATGCTAAAAGGGAGCGAGAGTGATGTGTTTGTAAGCTATGCTAATGGAGCAGGCCCCATGCCCCCACAGCAGGGAGAACAGTGGTAATGTCAGGAGGAGATAAGCAAATTGCATCTGTATCATATTGACTTGTCAAGGTTAAGCAGCGTGAGCAGGGGGAGGAGTAAGAGGCGAAAACTCTCCATCCCTCTCACTCCTTCTTTGCTTGGCTACTGAAAAAGATGCATGAGAGGCAGGAGAAGAGGGTGAAGAAGTGAACACAAAGAGACAGAGAGGTGGCTTTGATTTGAGGCAGCCCACATCCAAACACAGACTCCTGTTGAGATAGCAATCACACAGAGCAGACAACAGACACACGTTTGTATGGGGAGGGTTTGGCTCTCTGCTCTCGTTTAGACTGATTTGATTTAGCTCCACAGGATCTAATTAAGCTCAGACCCAAACCTCTTCGGAGTTTCAGCAGCCATATTGTGAATGTCAAGCTCTGAGAAATGGCCATGAGCAATCAAACCTGTGTATGTGTGTTTTTATGAACACACATCACAGTGATAGAATAATGGCTGTCGATGGATATATGGCAATAAAAACTGACGATCGTTATGCATGAGGGGTCATATAAATTTTAATGACAGCAAATGCAACGTGTTGTAAAAATAATAACCACAACAGTAACAATAATGGCTCTGCTAAGTTAACTTGCACAAAAAAGTGAAAAATGCAGTGGAAAAAAAAAAAACACCAGCACTGCCTGAGGTTCATCCCATGCTGATTGTCACAGTGCTTCCCTTTGCCTCTAATTAGCTTTAGCAGTTTTGCTTGAATTCAGTGTATAATCCCCTGGATGAAGTGCAGTCAGCATCTTTCCTTTTCCTAAAAGCACGAGAGGTGCAGTATCATCAACTCCATCTTCGCTCCAACACTGCCTCTGGATGATTTAATAAGGTTAAAAGACTAGTCAGCAATTACCCCCCGCTCAGTGGAGGAAAACTCTGAAACACAATTGCATTACAGCTGTAGACAAATGCCAGACACCACATCCACAAAGAAACTGGCTATCTCTGCCTTTTACAGTCCAGGCATTGAAAAAAGAAACTTTTTTTAGCTAGAAATAATCATGGGTTTTTTTTACATTTGATTTTCTTGCTGTGTTTGTGTAGCTATTCGGGAGCCTTGTAATGGTCAGGATTGAGACAGTCCAGAGAGTGTCATAGGGTGACATTTACTGCATCTGCTGTGGGGAAACAGGTAAGCAGAGCACACCATCTACAAAGTAGTCCCCTTTGACACCAGCACTCTACAAATCAGGGCTGAAGGGCAGGCCACAACGGGGGCACTGACACAGAGGTCTTTTAGAGTTCCAGCGTGGCCCAGGAATGTGGCAGAGCGAAGGCAGCTGGGGCAGAACAACCAGACGTCTGGGATTTGTCTGGCACCGTGTTTGATTTTACTAACCTCAACATAAGACAGCCCAAGGGAAGAGAAGTATCTGGCCAGTGCTTGTCCCACTAAACTAACTCCACTCTTGCTTTCCAGGGATGAAAGTTTCTAACTGGGTTAACCTCTCCACAGCAAGAAGCTTGAAAACTGCTCGTGGGGGGTATGAGCTCTATTGAAATTAGTCCTCCTAGTTGCTGTTATTAGATAATACTTCCTGTATTAGTGGGGCAGCAGTGATAGCGGGCAGATTTACAGCTCTCCACGGCAGGCAGCTCACTTTAACATGGGCCGTGTTAACTCTGTTCATTAAACAGAGGATGTCATCACTCCACGCCACCGCTGCATGTTACATGTCACACATATCCTCCACAGGCCAGCCTCTGTCCACCTCCGTCCACAACATCCTCTAAATCTGTCATTGCCACCTGGACCAGGGTCCACAATTTCACCACAACACCCGGCTTGCGGCTCCGCATGTGCATGTGGTGGGCACATGTGGAGGGGGATACACAGGTGTTTGTGCGTGTGTGTGTGTGTGAGAGAGAGAGTGGCACACAGAGCATTACACACCCAACCTCCCCCTCCATGCTATTGTATGTGTGGACGGATGCGTGGGACAGCGGTCGGTCCATCCACATGGGGAGAGGTGTAGGCGTGACGCTCATTACAGACCCAACTCTGTACACAGGCCAGATAAGCAGAACAGGACAAGATAAGGAAGCGTGACTGGCTACAGCAAAGTGCAGCCAGATATTCAGATGCCACCACCAGATGAAACGGCTTCCAGTCTCTCTCTTAACATTTACTGTATTATCCGTGAAAGCACTATTTTGATAAACTATTTACCGCTGCATTTTGATCCACACAGGTAGAAGCTGCTTGAATATTGCTGAATCAACATACTTTGCCCAAAAGATACACAAAAATCCACTCAAGACATCTCTGAAAGGTCATCGCCTGTGTCTGTGATTCTCCAGATCAACATTTGCATTGCACAGCGTCTTTAATCATACAGTCAGCTATTTTATCTATAATATCCCACTACTGTGCAGAACATTTCTATTGTATTCTTTACATAATCTATACTAAACACCATTAATTCCTTATATATCATTTTGCACATCAAAGTAATATTGAAAACTAACATTCTACAATTTAGACTTTCTTTGTACTACCAATATTTGCTGAAGAAGAGAGAAAGGCTGTTTTGGCAATGGGCTTTCAGGTTAGGTTCAGCCTCATGCTTAAGGCTCCCTCCATAGTTGTGTCTAAGCATTGCATGTGATTCATTTTGTTTAAAGCTTCCACATACCTTTACACAAAGGGTTCTGCAATGAAAGTGGTCCCATTTGGGAAAGTTAAACCCTCCTCTATTTAAAGTTACATTTAATAGAAAAAGAAAAATCTTGATTCAAATTATTTCAGTAAATATAAATATTATAACATTATTTGCCCAAAGTGAGTACAAAGGTATCACATTTCATCCAGGGAATATTTGGCATTATATTTGTTTGTTTGCTTTTCGAGACAGTTTTTGGTCAAACTGTTCATTAACTATTTTGCCTCCTAAATTCATTTAGCATATTAAAGTTTTTGAAGTTTTCTGATTTTCCCCTCCATATACCTTATTAAATTATTTGTTTATGAAATACTCATTGTGGGAATCACATGATGAAAATGGATCTCTTTAAAGACTAAAAATATGTTGGAATGCATTGATAGTAATCATTTCTCTAACTGGATAAAAGACCATGGAGGATTTGCCTGGGTCGACTTGCAAAATGACCCATGCCAGCACTGACTATTATACAACATTAGTCATCGACTCCTGGGACCACGCAGGCCTTGTGGTTATTCTTCTTTAAATGGAGTATCATCTAATTCAAAACATTACAGAAATGTGTTTATCTGACTGCTTGTGTACATAATCTCTCTCTTTCTCTGTCTGTGTGTGTGTGTGTGTGTGTGTGCCTATTTTGAGTATTTTTTTCAAGTATATATATGTTTGCATTCTTGTTTTTATGAATCCATGCATGGGTTTGTGTGTGTTTGTGTGTGCATTCATGTCTGTAAACCAATACCGGATCACCTGGTGCGAAGGTCATAATTCAACTGCTTCATAGTGATGCAGATAGTGTTTACTGTATCCAAGTGGTGTCATTAGACATCATGTCTACAGAAATGTAGCCGTTGCCTCTCATCCAACAGATTGCTCCTCTCATCATCAGCAGTGCAATCATTTTCAGTGGTAGTAAAGCACAGGGGAGGGAAGAGGTGCCGGCCCTCCAAGATGGATGTGTGTTATTGTTTGTGGGATGACAGTGTGTTTCAATCAGGTCCTCTGTGCTCTAATCCCAGGTAGAGCTCTTGAAGTGCTGAGTCAGTTACTGCTTCATCGATCCATCACCGTGCGTTAGTAGTGGGCAGGTGTACTCCTCGGCTCCCAGGAGACCGAGGAAACACCTGCCCTGCACTGCTCGGGACTTCATCATCCCGCCATTCCTTTGTCTGGTTCTGCTGGGAGCTCAATGTCGGGCCACAGAAAACTGTGAAAGCAGCACTTTTGTGGTCGTTTGTTGCCCGTACACAAAAATTAGAGGAAGGGAGAGATGGTTTTCCCTTGGATCCCACACCTGCCCCCTCCCTTGTTTCTCACCCAGGAAGAAGAGACATGCACTGAATGGACCGCACACAACTGCCATGGAGTTGTGATCACTGAAGCTCTTTAAACAAAGAGCAGAGGTAGCGCAGAAACACTGTCCCCAAATCTTCATTTTATTAGACAATCCATGCATTATAAAATGAATACTCTTTTATGATGGCTGTAGAGAACAATGACTTTGGAAGTACATTGAGAGAAAGCATAGTGGTTATTATTACATCTGAGAGCAGTGAGGGGTGAGAGTCTATGTTTCTCCTGCTGCAGGCAGTCAATTAGTGCCAGAGGGAAACACAGCGCTCCTCTGTTGCTCTCCGCTGAGGAGCTGTAAATAAAGGTTTTTATTACACCACACTATCTGTGTCTCTTCTCTGGACATCAATAGACCAATACATTGGACGGTTTCAGAGCATAATCGCTCCTTCTACTTCTCCTATTTAACATTAGAGAGGAAGAAGGAAGGTCACAGTCACTGGCTTAAAATCACAAAAATGATCACATTTTTTGATTGGGTTTTTTTTTTTTTTTTTCTGACTTTAGCACCAACTTTAATACAAATGCCTTTTAATCCCATTGATGCATTATTCATTTAGAAAAGGATTGACAAAACGAAACAACCTAACACACTTTATTGCCCCACAGAGCATTTGGAGAAAACCTTCAATTATTTGTCCATATATAGGAGAAGGAGAAAGATTTGGAGCCCCTCCTGACCTGTAGCTCATTTAAAAAAGCTCTGTCCTGGCCTGCATGACAGTATCAATACACAGTGTGATGGTCACCATGTATCAGACAAGAAAAATAAGTCAATATTTAAAGGCAAACTAAGTGCATTGATACCATGTTCATATCTAGCTGTATATATGAAAACTAATATGTGTTGTACCAAGCAAAACACATAACTGAGTAAAGGTGAAGATTCGGCATCTTTCCTACATCAAAAGTTATTCACGTCTAATGTACATAAATTATAGAAACAAGAAACTGAAAGACATGCATTGACCTGTGTAACACCAAACAATAAAGGAGTGATATAAAACTATAACTTTTGCTTATCTCGAGATGTCATGGGTTAATTTTGTCTCATGTGTATATGTTATTATTATTGTTGTTGTTATTAACACAACGGTTATTGTCATTTTTGTGTGAACTAAAGTCTACAATTCTGAATTACCATACCACTGACTGAAATTAATTTTTTAATTTACCTGATAGTTACAGAGTAAATTACAGAGCCACATGAATAAAATCTCGGACTGTAAATATATAATCTAAAACCCTCTTTTATTCAAAATGCTGTATACTCAGATTATATATATATATATATTATCCCTGTAAGAAAAATGTTGTTTTTGAAAAATTTAATAATTTTTATGTCATTTTCCTGCCAAACATGTAGTTATGGGATCAGGAAAGTAAACAAATCCCTCTTGCTTTGTTATGTTTTCAGTTTAAAAACCACATTAATGTCAGTAATGCTATGTGATGCATTTAAATTCAGTGGTATGTCTCTTTCAACTCTTACTTACTGTAAGTCCCACAACATTTCACTGACAGAGAGATCCAAAATGCAAGGCCACAGTCACCAACTTTAGCTCTTGTAAATTGAATGCTGATTCTATTTATATTTGGTGTGATTTACACCCGGTTTCCTCCATGCAAGTGAACAGGAAACAGATGCTAGGAATTGTTCTTTCACTGAATTCCTCAGAGAGAGATTCTAGTCAACACCAATGTGTGAGATTGGCTTTGTACTTGCATGCGAAAAGGTAGTAGACAGTGACTAAATTGACTCCCTGGTTTCCCTGCTCTGAATATCCATTTCCTCAGAGTTTCCACTTGCGTATGTCCGTCTGCCCAAACCCAGGTTATGGCAGGCAGGCAGGCTTCCCTAATGGAATGACGGAGCCAAGTCTACGCTTTCTCAGGACAAGGTCAGCCTTAACACCCCAGGCACAACAGGCAGTGGAAGATAGATCTGAGAGGAACATTAAGTTCATAAAAAATATTTCAGTGACAAATGATGAGACAAAGTAAACACATATGATTTATGTCTCTAAAGAAAAAAAATAAAAACATAAAATATTCTAAAATTTAGAAACTAATGATTCAGTAAATCAATCCTTTTGCCCCTGTCTCCCTGACAAAGTATATTTTTGCAGTGCGACAGCTAATAGGCCAATAATAAAAATGTATTTCCCATTATTACATTAATTATCTAAACAAATAGAGAACAAATATAATTAAAATTTTGAGATGATTGCAGATCATCATGTAGTCAGACATGTGACACATGGGGAAAATAATAATTTAGTTCGAGGAATATTGTTTTATATTTACAAGGTGTGATGTTGTGAAAATGAAAGGCTCATCTTCTCATGGACCATGGTGCCATCTAGAGGACACTGAAAACAAAAGGACAACAAGGCAAAATGAAGCCATTATTAGTCGAGGTTATTCGTGTAAGTATTCCTAACGTAGTCATTTGCTTTGTGCAAATTGTAAGATCTGTGTTCAGGTGTATGTGGGCTCATCGTTCCAAGGAAATGGTCATTTTCATTTTATTTAGAGTTGATTAAGTGAATTAAGTGGAAAGGAAACCCTGCAGTGAATGTGTGATCCTTGACACTGGCCCCCTGTGTGGAGCATTATGATATGGTGCCACCTACTGTTGGATCACTTCCTCTATAACTATTCTTAGTACTGAACACAAATAGGGGCAGTAATCATTTTTATATAATCAAATTAAAGTGATGCAAAGGTCAAAAGACTACACAGTTTGATAAGTGAGTGTATATGTGTGTGTGTGTGTGTTTCCATACTTTGTGTTTTCACCTGTCCCACCTGATAAGAATGAAGGGGGGAAGGTTGAATTCATGTCATCCTGTGCCTCACGTATGATTTGTGGCCACTGGCTCCTCCCTCACAAAGATTTACTGTACATTAAATTTTTGCTGACATGGTACTCTTCAGTCGCTGCTTCTCAGATATATGGCAAACCATAATTTGGAGGTGTAAAATGGGTATAAAACCTGTATTAATTATTTAATCGTGGTTCTAAGTGCTGCCTTTTAGTCCAGACCAGTATGACATCCCCCTCTATTTCAGGGAATCGTTATATCACTCATTTGTCACGGACAAAAATTACAATCAAGACTGAGATTGTATAGCTGGATGATAAATCAGAGCAAACCGAGACTTTTTTATGAGTATCATTAACTAATAATTTTATTCCTTTTTACACCATTTGATGTAAATGAACTGCTAATTGCATTTAAATCTCAGTCCTCTAGCGCTGGACCTAGCTCAAGCCCTACCAGCATATGTAGCTGTGATAAATACCCAAATCTACAGTGATAAAACAGAAGCTGATACTGATTTAGAAATAAAAACCCTTTCCACTGGTTTCCTAAAATGCTATGTGAAAGGACAAACCAGCCACGGTAAGTGCACAAAATAGAAATGTCCCTGGCAGGTAGCAGTGTGTGGGACCTGTGATATATCTTTGTGTCAGGGGGCAGTTAGGTACAAAGACTGAGGGATGTGATCAACAACCAAACAAACACGTTGTCCTGAGGTTGGGGTGAGTAGGTGTACACAGAGCATCCATCAAACTGCATCTGCGAGACGCTGATACTGTAACGTTTTCTCACTATACTCAGCTCAGCTTCTCTGTGCAAATCATAGACTTTCAGTTACAGTGGTGATTACTGAGCATTGGTTCCTTGTAGGTCACGTGTCTTTGGGATATGATAATATGACATGTAACACAACATGTATAATGTACACGTAATAAAGTACAATTTCCTTAAGCATCAAGTTACATACCTACTTAAAGATATGTTTGATGACCCAAACACATACATTTTATGTTTTATAATAAAGTTGATCTCTGTTTTTCATTTTCAGCCATGCAGTTCTTCATTTGTCAGACATGTGTCAGTAGTGGACATACTGCAATGTCATTACAAGTAAAAGGCCTATTTATTTTAAAACCTAATTCTATGTGTCTTTTCATGTTGTCTTGTGTTTCTTTTAGATCTTTTCTTAATATCATTTATTTCTTACATAGAGCTCTTTGAATTGCCAAAATTCTGTATAAATAAACTTGCACTCAAAATGTAATATGAGGTGATGCTAACTAGTGGGCAAACTGTTAAAGTAGTTTAACCTATAGCAAGGCATTACATTTCATTAGCCTATCATATGTAGCATTGCATGTAAAATATTAATCCCCACTGTAACAATAAATAGCTGTTTATGTGTCAGAGCTATTAGTGGGGTAAAAAATATAATAATTCCCTTTTCAGTGTAGTTATAGCAACCTCAAAAATGTACTCAAATACAATACCTGAGTAAATATACTTAATTACATTCCACTGCTGACATTCGCTAATACATTACTTCAACAAATTCGAACTGCCAAGTGGAAAATTAAAAGCAATACATCAGTTATATTAACAAAAATCTGTGTTTTTTAGCTGTAGCCAAGCAACAGCTGGTCATATTGTGCAAACATTACGATGCTGCAGGAGGTAAACATCAGCTGTCTGGAGATAAAGTTACTTTATACATGGTAATACATAATAATTAGAAAATGCTGATTAAACTATAAAATACAGGTAATCTCAGAAACAAAGCTACGGTACCATGGCCATCAGAGACCTGTCAGTAAAGAAATGAAAGATAGACGCTGGTATGCAGAGGTTTTATTGCATGACTATTACAGAATGTGTTCTAATGCTTGTTGGGATTGTAACTCCTGCTTATTCCAATACAGACAAGAGAAAACCATTATGACATTTGGACAGTATTCCTGACCATCTGCTCTATTTCAACATCACAGGCTCACACAGGCTTCAAATGCCAAGTATGACGCTGGTCTTGCCGAACAGGTGTCGACTACAAATGTACAGATAAAATAAAGCTCTTTATTGTCCACAGCACCATCGCCAGTCTCAAAACGGCGCAACAGGGTCTAGTTTTCAGAGCAGACAATGGTTTTCACATGATCACACATGGCAGGATTTCAATAAATAAATAAATAAATAGGACTGTGGTATTACTGCTTTCAATATGTAGCCTGCTGTATATGCTCTGAAGTAGAAATTATGTTCTCCCCACACCCATCAGTAGTTTAATTAAGGTTAAAAAAAAATGCACTGTAAAAGCAGCAATTTGGTTATGATTTACTTGATGTACATTTTTTTAAATAAGAGGAATTTCTACTGTTTGCTAGTGCAAACATATCTATTATCTCTGAGCAAATACAGTAACTGCAGTAGAATAAAAGGGGAAAACACACACTGGCTCTTGAATGTGAACTATGGTCTGATCATAAATACTCATCATTAATATTGTCAGAAAAACATTACCCTTTTTATTGGGGCTGTATTTTCCTCACACACTACAATAAAGTTAATGACAGACATTGTCTAAACCATAAAACAGTCATATATTTGGAGATGCTGGTCAGCGTCAGCAAGGCTCAGTAGCATGTGGCGCATAGATCATACTTGCCCAATCAAGTATTCTTGTCAGAGAGCTCTTAACTTGGACTGAAAACACAGAAGTATGTCATGTTTCCACAATTATGAATCCAGTTGAATCCGGTGTGGTTCTGAGGAGGTTTGGTCTAAAGACACTGCTGCTAAAGCTGTAAGAGCACAACAGTATATCATAAAAGAATGGGAAGTTATCAATTGGATTGCTGCTTGAAAAAAATGACAATTAATACACACTTGTGTGACAATCATTTGGTTTATTGAGTTACTTTCTCTGTCTCACTTGTTGAGGCCGAAATAGTTCCTAGTCTTGTTAGTGTAAAAGAATGTGTTTACATGGTGCACATTCCTGTATACATCGTCCTATAAATTGGATTAAATCAAATTACCATGAACTAGGTTTCATTCCAGCACGAGAACAATGGTTGCACTGAACTTAATGGGAACTTTGTGGCACCAGTGGAGACCCAGCAGCTTACACATTTATCACGCCATGCAGCACGGGCAGAGATTTTACTCAGACAAGTAAGACATTACAGTTTTACATGTCTCATATCCTGCTAATTGTTAGGCTACATCCAAACGAATCTGTTTAAATAAAGTAGTACTTATGAACAATTGTGTTTTTACTATAAAAGTCAGACCTTCCTTTTAGGCTTTCGTCATTTTCACTGTTCAACTGGCTCATATAAGGACTCAGGTTTTATCATCCATAGTTTATTAATATTCATGTTTCTATTTTTATTTGGTCTTGACAATCAATGACACAAAGATGATTCAAACTGAATTAGGCTGCTGCTGTTCAATTAGAAAAAAAAATGGGTCCAAAGGGTAGTCCACCAACTCTGAACTGAAATGACCATCAAACAGAATCCAGCTGTCTCAATAGCTGATCACTGAACTTTACCAAACTGTAATCTACTTCTTCTACTTTAACAGTGTACAATATTTTCCACCCCTTTTTTTTTTTTTTTTTTTTACAGTACATTGCAAAAGATTAGGCACTTGTGAAGTGGGGATACTTTCAAAAAATAATGCCATGCACAGTTTTTATGTATCAATGAACTTCACTGAATGTACAGTGAACAAAAAAAGACCGAATTCAAATCCATATTTTGTGTAACAGCACCAATTCTCTTAGATACACTTGCACACAGTTTTTCGAGGTAGGCTACTTGGCAGGTAGGTAGTATCTTGGAGCGCACACTGATCAGGTGCATCAGCGATGGTCTTGCAGGATGTTTAAGAAACTTAAGATCTAAAATGCCAAAACATTTGCAAACTTTTGTGTGTTTTCCACTCGGAAACTAACAGCATTAGGCCACTCTTAAATTATGGACTGACGTCTGCCTCAGCAATGCAATGCGCACCTTTCAACCAGTAGATGGCGCAATTATCCCTTTTTGACATTGCAGTAAGACAGCAAAAGCAAAGTGTGCAAACATAACCTGACACTACACGAAGAAATCACTTCTCACATGCATAGAATGTGGCATTATATAATTGTAAACAGGAACCACCGACGGTATTTTGTGCTGTATTTAAACTCAATCCAGGAGGGACTGACATCCTGCAGGGTCGTCCACCAGACCGGTTTCCTCATCACATGACCCACTGAGATCTGCGCCTGTGGACGTTGGACATCTGCAAAATGGAGGTGAGGTGCACGCAAATGTTGCAAATTAAATCCGGGTGTATTTAAAATGCATCAAAGCCACTGTGAGTCGTTAGCATAGGTGGCACATTAGCGAAGGAAGGGACGGTGTTGTACTGTAATATGCGCTTTTCCTGCAGCTTTAACGGAGCTAACCAGTCAGCGCTGCTCGCGTCAGCCAAGCTAATGGTGGTCAACAGTAGTACAAGCTAACATGGTGGTGCAAGCACCTGAGAGCCATGTACTGGGTTTCGGTTACTTGTCACATGAACACCACTTGTTATGGCTAATGCATTACTGTTTATTTATTTACTTATGGCTAATAGCACAGCGGCGAACCTGCTGTTTTTCTGGAGTGAGCTAACGCTAGCTGCTAAAGCTAACAAGGCCGCTTGAGCTAAATCAGTCTGTCGGAACCGGGATGAGGGCCTCAGACTTGTGATTCTGTGCTTAATATGTGTATAATTTAATCTAGAAAATTCACGTCTGTGCACCGATTGTGTTTGTCCACCTAATTATGCAGTGTAATGTGGTCTAATGTAAGCTTAGCCTGTCGCCACCACGGCCTGGCACCGGTGCAGTCATCAGGGTTGTAGTGACAGATGCTTGTGTGTTTTACCATTTTCCTGCTGCAGGAGTACAGCGACGTTATGTAACCACACTACAGCGTTTCTTCAAGCGGAACCCTGTGACACGATTTACCACATCAACTGTATTTATCTTATCATTGTTTTACCTGTTTATAGGACCGTGAAGCCAAGGAGCCTGAGCAGCTCAGAAAGCTGTTTATTGGAGGTCTGAGCTTTGAAACCACGGAGGAGAGTTTACGGGCCCATTTTGAACAATGGGGAACTCTCACAGACTGTGTGGTATGTAGCATTATGGTCATCTCTATAAGAAGCCCTCAAATAGTAAGAGAGCTAAATAATAATTAGAGTCATTAGTAAAGTGTGAACATATTTAAACTGTTGTCACTAACGTTGTGAATGATGTTTTCAGGTGATGAGGGACCCCAACAGCAAGCGATCAAGAGGGTTTGGCTTTGTAACGTACTCCTCTGTAAGGGAGGTCGATGATGCCATGAAAGCAAGGCCTCATAAAGTAGATGGTCGAGTTGTTGAACCCAAGAGGGCTGTGTCCAGAGAGGTAAAAAAAAAAAAAAAAAACTCCCAGACCAGAAAGGCAGATATTACATTAGTGTTCATGTTTGGTCTGTGCTCAGTGATATTCTGTGTTTCAGGACTCCAATAAACCAGGTGCCCATCTGACAGTGAAGAAGATCTTTGTTGGTGGTATCAAGGAGGACACTGAGGAGTACCACATCCGGGAGTATTTTGAAAAATATGGGAAGATTGAATGCATTGACATCATGGAGGAACGCTCCACTGGGAAGAAGAGAGGATTCTGCTTTGTCTCTTTTGATGACCATGACACAGTTGACAAAATTGTTGGTATGTGGTTGTTTAGACTTCAGAGTTAACTTGGTTATTAGGAAAATTCAAGCAGCGGTGTGAAAGTACATTGTTTTTTCCCCTTTGTCTTTACAGCCCAGAAATTCCACACAATCAACTTCCATAATTGTGAGGTCAGGAAAGCTCTGTCAAAACAGGAAATGAGTGCCATATCAAGTAACAGGGGTGAGCACTCATCAAATGCAACATAAATGCTTTCTCTTTGTAAATGTTGCATGTAGCTGACTGTTAATTTTCATAATTAACATCTCTAAAATGATACAATTCTTTATATCAGGCAGGAGTGGAGGATCTGGAAACTTCATGGGCAGAGGTAGTAATTTTGGAGGTGGTGGCAACTTTGGCCGAGGTGAGTATTTGCATGTCAGATGAAAATGACTCTGGCCTTAACCACACTCATGCAGGTACATTTGATAGTGATATTCATGTAATGAGAGTTTCCAGATCATAGTTTCACATCGACACCAAAACAGCACAGTAAAATGCTTGTATCTCCTCTTTCACACCTCTCATTTTACAATGTTGAAATGCAGTCAAATTAATGATGCGTGGCCATAACCATCTAGTAAAACAGGTTACTCAACTTCGGGTGGTCAGGCGACAGTGTTTTAATTCGGCTAAAGTTTAATTTAACAAGACAATAGGAGCACAAAACAGTGTCAAGGTTCATAAAAATTATTGATAACACAGGCTAACTGTTGTAAACCCTGAGCTCAAATTTCATTCTCACGCAGTTGTGAAACAGACAGATTTATATCTCAGTGATGGCTCATGTTAGGTGAGCAGCCATAGTGACATGCAAAACAAGTGATTACAGACTGTGAGCTGAGGAAAGTTAGTCTTTTTAACTTTGCAACGCAGAGATATTTGAGTCATGTTCATGAAATGTTTACAGTCATACTCTATTGTCCCATGCAACATCAACATAAGACAGGCATTTTCAAATTTATCTGCCTCAGAGTAAACCTTTTTAAAGCTTGATTTTTGGACACAAGCCCAGAACCAGTGCAGAGATTGCTTTAGATGAATTGACATTAGTGTGGACATGGTCTCATCTGTGACATGAATAAATAAAGCAATCACTGTTGTCATACATAATATATTTTACGCTCCTTATTTTTTAGGTGGCTATGGCGGAGGAAGAGGTGGTTATGGTGATGATTTTGACAATGGTGAGTTGTAAAATGTAAAAAGTCAGTGTTTTGGGACTGTGAGTCACAAGGCCAAGCCTATGGTCGTTTAATGGGTTTAGTGTCTTTGCTCACTTAAAATCAATTGTTGTGTCTTGAGACAGTGTTTTACAACAGTCTTATGTTAATGTCACCAAGGTATGTGAGTATATGCTTGCATTGTTTTTCACTATTATAGGTCCAGGAGGAAATTATGGTGGAGGACCAGGTTATGGAGGAGGCCGAGGAGGCTATGGAGGTGGTGGTCCAGGTTATGGCAACCAGGGAGGTGGATTTGGTGGCAGTTGCGATGGAGGTTACGGGGGTAATGATGGAGGTAAACATTTAATTGACTCCAGAATTCTGCAAGTTGAATTTAGTGCTAGATTTAACAGCTGGAATCAAGCCTTGCCTTAAAATTGACACTTAACATCTTCAGGTTATGGAGGGGGTGGAAATTACAATGACTTCGGAAATTATGGTGGACAGCAGTCAAACTATGGGCCGATGAAGGGAAACAACTTTGGTGGCAGAAACTCAGGTGGTCCCTATGGCGGTGAGTTTTACCCTCCAATCCTATGTGTCACAATCAGTTTTCAAAATAACATAACATCATTTCCTCCTGAAGAGTAACTTAAGGTATTTTGTGGTCACCAATCTTAAACCTCAGGTGGCTACGGCTCTGGCGGCGGTGGCGGAGGTGGCTATGGCTCGCGGCGGTATTAATTATTTCATGTTTTGGTAAGTTCCATTCAGTTCCACATCACCCTCGTAGCACAGTACAGAGTGAGCCCATGAAAGTGCAGAATAACTATTTGTTCTATCCTGTATCCATTCAACAGGCTTCAGTTCTTAGCAGGAGAGGCGAGGAGGTGAGCAAAGGAATTGTCAGGAAAGCTGCAGGTTACTTTGAGGCAGTCATCTGAAAGCATTAGAGGAACACACAAGTCAGACATTACTGCAGCAAGAAGGACTGTGTACACAAAACATGAGTGCAGATGATACCCTTCCCTAATTGTGATAGATGTTTCCCTACTAAGAAATTTTTCCTTTTGTGCGTCTGAAGTGTGTGTGTATTGTGCCTATGGTATCAGGGGTAAAAAGTGAATTGTTTTTTTTAATCTGAAGTCAGTTCTTTATATCTTTATTTTTCTTTTTTTATATCGGTTAGTTTTCTGCTGGCCAATTAATCTTTTGTCTTTTAACCTGGTTTTTGTCAAATAGTATAGTTGTATCAGGCCCTCAGATGAGCTAGAATTATACTATTTTTCTTTCTAAAGTTATTATGATTGCTCAATTGCAAGTGTCAAGTGTATTTTGCTTTTTTGTATGTGAAGCACAGTATGTAAATCGTTCGTAGTACCAGTGTCAACAAATATAAGCAGTCTGGATTAGAATTAAGGGAATCCCTCACTCTTCCTGTTCCCAGCAAACCGAATTCTAGATTGTTCAAATATTTTGATTAGTAGAAAAAGAACGAATAAAATTGTGTAGTAAAGTAACATGAGGTTCAGTGCGTCATTGGTTCAGAAAAAAGATTAAATGAGTTGTTGATTTATCTGTTGCCTGCTTATTGTGACTGTGAAGTTTAGAAAATCAGCCTGTCCAGAACTTTCTCCTCCTTATGTGGGTGAATGTAGTGTGTATATATACTGTATGTATTTACTTGTATCAGGATCAATGACAAGGGAGTTTTGGGTTAGTCCTAGGGGAAGGGCCCATACACCACATATGCCAGTGTTGAGCGAGTAGGATTATAACAGCCACAAGCACCTGCAATTGGGCCCTCAGCGTCGCTAGTGTGGAAGATTGCAGATGACTGTCAGACAGGACGTCTTCAGCCACAGCACAGTGGACCAGTCAGCATTTTGAGAGAGAAGGGAGAAGGCAGCATCGAGCACAACGCCCATGGAGGAAGCTTGCAGTGTCGTGCCTGGTAGTGAGCATCTATCTCTCTTTCAAGGCTAGCTAAACCCTCCAGCAGCTGGTGCTAGCGAAGAAAGACTAGTTCCTGGACACATTGGAGTTCCTGTTGAGTCAGAGATACTTCAGTTTTACCAGCAAATGCTAGATTTCAGACATTAACAAGAAAAGGGAGTGAGTATTTCACAAAAGCTGACTTAAGAAGATGGAGCAGGTAAGAGTAACCACTTTGCTTGATTTACAGATGTGGAAAGAGGCATTCTCTTCTTGCTGAAAATCTGTAAAGACCTGATAACATGGAAGGTTCTGGATGGGTAAGACTTTTTCAAAATATTATCCAAGGCTGCTCATATTGTAATCTAACAGTGTATATGGTGATTATACAAGGTGGAACGGTCTTTTAAGGTAAACCGAGCAGGATGACATCCAGTGTTGTTCCACTTAGACCAGAATCGGCACGTGCCTTTCCACACACTGCTTGGTATACCTTGAAGGCAAAATATGTTGTTTCAATGTTTTATTATCCTTTTCTCAGCCAATTCTGATTAAGTTGATAGTGATGAGAAACTGAAAACAGGATTACCGTACTTCCCAAGAAAAGAAGAAAAGAAAAAAAAAATCTTGATTAATTGTTTGGCTCGTAAACTGAAAAATGCTGATCACAGTATACTTGGGCACAAGAAGATATCTTCAGATGTTTTGTTTTGTTCGATCAACAATCCAAAACTAGCAGATTTTCAGTTTATTATAATGTAAGACCAAGAAAAGCAGCAAATTTTAGCATTTAACAACCTGAAACAATCAAATGGGTTTTTTTTTTTTTTTTGCATTGAAAGTAAAGGATCAATCAGTTATCAGAGTAGTTGCCAATCAATTTTCTTTTAATCGGCATGGAGTTCAGGCGAATTTATCATTGAAGTCTTGCAGTATTAAAATGTATAAAGGTCTTTGGCATTCCTTCTCACTCAGTGGGAATAAGAACAATAATAAAAACGCATCATAGCGAAGCAGTTTTTACTCTGAGGCGTCTTGAGCATTGCTAAGAAGGCTCCATAAATACTACATACTAGTGTTTCAGTCATAGAAGAGCTGGTAATAATCACTTTGATCAGCCAGTTCTTAAGGCAACAGAAAACAGTAAAGACTAACAGAGCTTATAAGAGGACTCAAATCATAGGGGCATCCTCCAAAAGAAATGAAATGGTAAAAAATTATGTCAGGGAGTTAACAAACTGCATCAACTGAGAGTAATTGTGGTCATTAGTTGAAACTGCTGGTAAACAGAAATTTGGTAGACACAGTATGTATTTATAAATACCAGTAATTGGCATGCCTGTTCAGGAAGTGTTAACTGGGGTGATTTTTACTGCACCACATTTGGTCTACCCCCTGAGAGTTCAAAATAAGTTCAGATGTCAAGGGAAATTTTAAAAATTTTCCTTGAAAATAAAAAACAGGGAAGTCCAGGTCTACTGCCTCTGTACCTTTGGCTTTTAACTAGGAGCAGTATTTGAGCATTAGAGGATGGAGCAATAATTTCATGAAATATCTTTAAACAATTTAAATTTGGGCTTTGGATCATTGTAGCCTTAAGGTTTTTATACATATCAATAATATTTTCAAACTTGTCAGATAAGTTTAACATCTCAGTGGTAAAGTGAAAACCCACAATATTACCTGCTTTAAATGTTTTTCAGCATTTTGCGTGGAAAAGGATTCATATATGCACTTTAAGCATTTCAGGCAGGTCATGTCTTCTCGCTTTGAAAGAGAAAACACAATGCCTTCTAATGTTGCCCAATCAGCAGGATAATGTTTCTACTGAGGAGACTGTAGAATCACGACTTCACTACACAGAATAAAGCTGTGCTTGGCGTCAATGAACCATGTTGGTTTAATTGTAAGCTATGTAAATGTAAAATGTAACCTGTGTTCTTAAATAAAAACGTTTTCCTTGACGTGAGTATTTAATTTGTGAAAAGCAGTTCAAAGCAATATGCTGTGTTATAAATGTTTAATCTTTATGTATAATACAACTGTTATCAGTGTCAGAAGATTTTATTGTTTGATTTGCTTGATTCACATACGTCCTTGAGTTTGTTACCCTACTCCCCAGTTTAATTTGATACGCACCCTCTGAAGTTTGTCGTGAGAGCAGAAAATAAGCTTGGTGATCAAAGGTAGTGTTTGTGTGTGAAAGTGCACGTAAAGCACATACTGATTGCGTAGGGCTTTACCTTTGACTACGCTTAGCCGGTGTACCATTGTGAAGTTGTCATGCATGATTCGCACTGAGCATACTCTGCCGTAGCTCCACAATTGTGCTTTTTGTTGTGTAACATAATGAATGCAGTGGGTGTGATTTCTTTGGCGACAGGAGTTTTCACAGTATTAAAAGATTTAGGTTACCGTACCAACAAGCTTGCTCTAATAAAACGCAAGCAGATTGGGAAAGTGGTTTAAGCCTATGACACTTTTGTTTCAGTACAAGATTCCTTTTATTTGCTGCTTTGGTAGAGTCTTCAAGTCAAGACCTGACTTGAACATGTGGTAAGTTATGTAATCGCTCCTTACACTATATATCCATCTGGCATCAATCTGATACAGGCTGTGGTTGGAGTTTACCGCACAATGTTCTCTTCTCAGAAAACAGGAGGCCATATAGCTATAGGAATAGTTTATTGAAAAGCACAGAAGTTTTAAAAAAAGAACCTGGGCAGCAAATCATAAAGGGCAAGTTATAAAATATGAGTAGCAATGATTGAAACAACCATTAGCGTACAGAAATATGATATATACAATATATATATATACACACATACAGTAACATTTTTATCAATCTCAATAGCAAGTAATGTTTATATTTACAAACAACATTGGTTAAAGAATCTGTGAGGGTATCTGAGTACAAAAGAAGTAAAATATCAAAAATATTACAACATTCGAGAGAAGTAAGCAAAAACTATACAATAGTTCTGCTGAGCTACTACTGCTTTAAAGCTGAGCGACTAGAAAGTTATTGCATAGTATTACTATGTTAATGCAGTACCATATTACAGAGGAGATAAGTGGTTGTCTTCGCTCTTGATGAAAGTCTTTTTAATGCGAGGGACAAGAAAGATGCTGCCGTCAGTTGACTGCTGGAGGGAGTAGTCGGAGGGAGAGTAGGAGTTCCCCTTCTCGTCTCTCAACATGCTGAAGACCTCCAGGTACAAGCTGTTGAGCTGCTGCTTCATTTCCTTCAGGTTTGTGATGTTCTGGCTCTTCTCACTCAGCAGACGCTCTTTTTCCTCCTTCAGTGAGTCCAGCTCGCTCTCCAGACCCACTATGTTCTCCATCTTGCGTTTGCGGCAGTTCTGGGCAGCTACTTTGTTCTTGCCGCGGCGGCGTATGTCTCGGACCAGGGCCAGCTGGGCCTCGTTCAGTTGGTGTTTTGACATCATCTCATTGAAGTCATCAACAGGCAGATTGATAATCATATCAACAGTGAAAGGGATTTTGAGGGCCTTAGCCCTCTGCTCGTCTCTGGGGAGACGCACATCGGAGCGTTTCCTCCGCTTGTCTTTGGTGAAGGGAGCGTTGTCGTGGCCACTCTCCTCCGACAGGTCCGGCTTGTATTGTTTGGGTTTCTTCTCCTGCTGCTGTTGTGCCTGCCCTATTGGTGCCGATAAAGAAACTGCTGTCTGAAGATCATCAGGTTGGAAATTTAGTGAGAGCACCTCTGAGTAGTCAGACCCTACACTTCCAGGGTTGTGGTCCATTTCCTCCATGTCTGAATCACTGTAACCAAAGGACCCATCTCCATATGCAGATTTTGCAGGTGAACTAGCATTCGGACTTGTGTTGGAAGAGATTCCTGAATCTGAGTCTGGCATTTCAGCTGTCAGACTGTGTTTGCCTCTGTCAAATGCACCACCGGGTGAGAGGCTGTAAAGGTCCATGGGTATGAAGGAAGTCTTGTTTGGGATGTCAGACATGGTGGTGCTTTCATTTCCTTCAAGGCCATGCTGACCATTGCTCTCTTCCAGAATGGTGTTGGGATAAAATATGTCACAGAAACTTTCTGCACCAAAGTTAGTATTTAACTGAGGAGCCTTTGCCTCCATTTGGCTGAGATTGTCTGGTGGGGCCATACTGGGAACAGAGCCATCCAATGTATTGATAAACTCTGCAGGGCAAACATTCAAACTGTTTGTTTCCCCATCTGTGAGATTGGTCATGGGGTAAAAAGGGAAGTTGGGGTTCTGTACTTCAGGGCTGTTTGATAGAGGATAAGTTGTAGTCTCCAGTGTGTCCTCCATCTGCATGCTCAGGCATTGCTACAGGAAAAACAAAACAGAATCATGAAAATAAATACAATCAACATATTACAGTACAAGTTCCAAACCATTTTACAAGTTAAATCCTAGATGAGTGTTAATATGTATGTGTATTGTACATGTAGCTGTGGATGCATGTACAGTATGCGCTTTTATTGGCCACCACACAATGTGGTGACTTAACACGTTATGAAATAAGCTTTCAGACAGACCCCATACTCCACTTGCCACACTTTAAAAGTGCCATTAATCTCATGCAGGACTTAAACTAACTTAATCTGTTACCTTAAGCAATAAAGCTTCAGTAAGCGAGATCTGGGACATTTAGTCATGCAGTTGCTCCAGCTGCAGCTGGTTTACAGGACTAACTAGATATCGAGTAACTGAAAAAGCACAGAAATCGCCCAGACCAATCTCCCAGCTTGTTGCTGCTGAAAAGTTAACCGGCTACCTTATCTCTACAAAGCAGCTTCTAAGAACTGAAACAAAATTCAACACAACCCCTGTTTCGACAGGGGGGCCTTATCAGCAGCTTGCCAGAGCGACTAATGAAGTGATACTTGATGGTTAAGCTGCATGGTTTATTCACCCTATTCTGGGACATGTGAGGGCAAAGGCAACAAATGGCACACAGCTACACCCATCAGCTAATGCAAATACCAAAACTGATAAGGCAGCTACTGACAGACTAATGTGCACCAATCTTCACCTTTCTGCCAGAAAGCAATGGTTTAAGACTGCCGCACCCTCTCTGAACATATTTTCTAGTCCTACTAGATGAAGCTAGTGGCTAGTAATCATATACACCATCATACGCTATGAGCACCCACCTCCCCAATGCTCTAAAAAGTCTCAACAATGAAACCTAGTCACAGTGGAATAAGGTGTGTGCACATGTCTCCACATATGACATCCCATTTTCCTCGGCCAAACAAAAAACTGTTTGTCCTCTAATGCCGGGCTCCTGCCATTGAAGCATTCTTTGAATATTTGTTCCACAACACACACCACTGTGCCATTGAGGCGGTAGAATCCATGTATTATACCTGCAGCTCAGGGAGGGACAAAAGCTCCATCCAGGCCTGCTCCAAATCTGGGGACATCCTCTGTGACGGTGGCAGTGGACCTGGGGAGAGGGTGGTCGGTGGCAGAGCTTGCTGTTCGGGGGACATTACGATGTTGCTGCTGCTGGGTAGTGTAACAGCAGTTGTGTCCAGGCAAACTGAAGTGTTCTGCAAGACAAATGCATGAGAGTATTACAACTCCGATGTAGGTTAAAAACCATAAATGTGTGGTAATTGTTCGGCTGATATTCTTACCTCAGTTTCCTCTAAAGGAAATGTCTCTGCTAGTAGCTGCAAACATTCATCAAATGACATGGTATCACCATTCTCCTCTGCAAAGCTGACATTCTGCAACAAAGGTACACAATATTAAGCTTACCGACTAGCATGGTTTGTGCTGCGCCATCTTTTAAAAACAGCACATGATGGCATATTTATAGAGCTTAGGTCTCTGTAGAGCAGTTTCTGGAGCAGAATACACTGATGCAAAACTACAGAACCACCTGTTTTCTGTAATTACACAGGATGAGGTGGTTCCCTAGTTACAACACAGCCGCAGCCTATCAAATCTGGTGGGAGTGGTCCACCTCTGACATGAGTAATGAAGGCTTAGTGTATGTACCTGTGTAACCTCTAAAGGTGTGACAGCCGACTGCAGTGGGGCGCTGGGTGGCGGGCAGGGTATGTACTCTCCCGTCTCCTCATCGAGCTGTAGCTGTGCAAGCAGGGCCTTCTCCTGCTCCCGGAGCAGATGCAGCCTTTTCTCCTCCTCCAGTTCCCGCTGCCTCTGCAGCTCATGCTCTTTCTGACGGTGGTTGTAGTCGAACACTTCTCGCCTGGCTCCGAGATCAATGTCCTGCTTCCACAGTATGTCAATCAGGTCCATGTCCTGGAAAGAACACCTCACGTCAGTTAAGAGAGTTGTGATCGGTAGCCATGCTGAACTGCAGTGAGAATGTGAGCGGCACTGGAACAAGGAAGAGCGTCCCTGCTGTGAAGCGTGGCAGCTGCACCTGCCACACCCTGTCCCTCAGTGTCTGTTCACTGACAACAGCGCTGGCACTAATGTCAAGGGGGAGAAGCTCCATGAATAATAGATGCACTTCTCTGTTTCCCCTGTTGCCACCACACACCAGCAGAAGACACGTATCCCCACTTGATACCCTTTGCAAGGGAAGTGGTCATTACCCATCCGATTACACTGAGGTGTGAATTTGTTTGCCACATCCAGCTCACATGTTGGGCAGACTTGAAAGCATGATTTGCATAAAAGACTTCATGGTACAGTTAAGTTCTCTAAATGAAATAAAGTTAAATCCATTCATATTATATTTATTTATATATTTATTATTAACTATTTTATAGCAGTTATAAAGTATATAAAGGAAGTTAATCTACAATTGGTTTAAAAAATATGGTCCTGTAGTGCTTAGAGAATTTCTTATTAAATATTCTCGTGACATAACAGTAATATTTCTAAAAAGGTGGTATAATGAAACCAAATAAAATTAGGAATGTAAGACTGTAGATCTGTTGCTGGGTAGAATTACAAACTTTGTTAGCTTTTTTCTTTGCTGTGTCTTCAAATGAATAACTACAACTATAACCTGACTACTTAACTCAGCACAACACTACACAACTAGCCGAGTCCTAGACTTAGTATTTACACATAAAGCTGAGTTGTGCCTATAATACAGAACGTTGGACACAGCATACTAACAACTATGAGGATATTTTCATACCATTTCCTGTAGATTTCCCCTCACAGGCTGAAAGTTATTTGCCTTTTTAAACAAGAACATGTTAAGGTAAACTGTGGTGCTCTCTTCCTCAAGTCTTTTACTTATTTACAGAAGGAAACCATTTCACAAGGCCCTAGGATGTTGCATAAACCCAAGACACTGGCTCCTAAGAAAATCATTGAGCATGTGACTTGTTTGTTCCTCAGATTTGGGTATCAACACAACTTATGGGCTGGGCTTTATACTAATAATTGAAGTGGGTTAGAAGGCCAGAACATAAATAGTCTGTAAGAAGCCAACAGGGAACTGAAGGGAAATAAAGCACAAAGCAGAACAACAAACAACAAAGAGGATGTGAAACAGAGGAGCAGAAAACACTGCATAATTATCTTTCATAGCAACATTTAATAGCAAACAAGTACCGATATGTATTTTAAGACATTGTTGACACCGTTTTTCTGACTTCAGCTGTGGCACTGCAAAATAAGAACCCACTAACCCTCTTTGCCTCTGTGTTGCATCAGAGGCACGACCACTGAAGGATTACGCATTACGAAGGCTGCCTACTATAAATCATACTCACCGACTGAGAGGTGAGCACACAGCCAGGCATTATGGCTTCTGCAGGAATGAGGAAATGCCCTAGAATGCCTGTGCGGTATGTCTGAATGCACTTCTTGAGGTCATCTGTGTTTTCCAAACTGAAAAACCACACACTTGTCTGTTGGTCACACCTTCTAAGCTCATCAGACAAGTCATACGGGTCCCATAAAAACAATCTCATGTCTAAAGTCTGTTGCCTACAGATGGGAGGTTCAATCAGACCCTTTCACTCTCTCTGGTTAATTACACTGTTATATAATCAGGTCACAGAAACAAAGTAATTTAACTTTGCAAATATTCTGTATTAACACCAGATTGCATAAACGTGGGTGTGTGTGTGTAAGATCGGGTTATCAGTATGGGATCAGTATCATGGCTGTCACAAGACCTGGACTGGCACCAAAACAAGGAAACCAGCTCCGAAAATTACTCAGATTTCCCAGACAATACACATCGACACAAGCCAAACGACATGTTCTTAGCTTACAATAGACACAAAAGATTCACAAGAGGCACACAGCTTCATTTTGCCAGAAAACACATATGGACATATTTTGAGAACAGTTTGAGCGGTGGTACAAACTGTGTGTGCTTCAAGTATGGGTTGTTCATTTACCTGCTGATTAAGGGGCCTCAAGGGGAGGGGTAGGGGGCTGACCACAGCGGCTTATTATGCCTTCTTTCATCACAACTCATCCACCCATGACCAAGGATGATGAAACCCAGATGAAACACACGCACATGTTCCAAAACAGCCCTTTAGGCTCTCTTAAATCTACCATGTACTTCCACTGACCCTTTGCTTGTGACAGATCCAGCCAAACACTATAGATGTAAGGCCACAGCACATGAGAGACAATCCAAGTTGAGCTGTGTTTAACATCTCATTCAATGTGTATGGCCATACCCGGGGGAAACAAGTTCTTATTTAACAAGTCAGCACATAACGAAAAACAACACAGCAAAGACAGAGGAAACAGTGGAGCCTTCAAAGCATTAGTTCACCATGTATTACAAGTTAGCCTGTATCAGACAAGGATCACATGCTTGGAGGAAAGGGAAAGGAGGAGGGGTGGGGGGGGGGGGGGGGGGGGGGCAGTTACGAGAAAAACCTCAAGAGGTTTTCTGTTTACCAAACGTGTCAGGAGGAAAGAAATAATGTCATTTTCACCCAACAAAAATCAACACAATCGCTCAGACGGGAGCCTGGATTTGAATAAGATTGGTTTTATTTCCTTCCGAGGAGAAACGTCACAAGTGGATGACTTGCAGAACTGAAAGCGGCGCAGAGGGCGACCTTATAATCTCTGTGTTAAAGCCTCAACAGTGTATCTCCATGGTCTTTTCTAAGTCGAAGCTGTTATTTCCTACTGTCTGCCTCTATTATAGTGTCTAATCTGCGCCACAACAAGGCTGTCACTGTGTGCTGACTGACTAATTTGCTCTAACAAGCATTCAAAAGTTCACCTGAGCTGTGGGCTCGCCTGCCTCCCTGCCGGATCGCGTTAAAGAAAGTTAGCAGTCAGCCGCTTCCCCTCCTCCGCTTGTCTCTTTGAAGAAACGGTGTATTTACCTGTTGGCCGGGATGAACCACCTCCATTTCCATCATCCTGGGGATCGGTGTCGCCGTGAAGAAAAAAAAAACGCCTTATGGTCGATGAATGTGTGTGTTATTCCTCAAATAGCAGATTAAAATGGCGAACTGGTCCCGAGCCGACAGAGTCCGTCGCAGCAGCTGACCTGAGGGAAATATTGCTTCCTCTAAATCTAATGAACATCACGGAAACGATGGCCCTGCCCACCGAGCTGCGGCGCCGGGATCGTCCCCCTCTCTCCGGCCTATGAGGGCGGCATGTGTACACGCGTGGAAGTGGCTAAGGCTGAGCAGACAGACCGGCGAGGAATCAAAAACAACACATCTTTATGTCATTTTAAAGTTTTATTAAAAGACCAAGTGGATCCTACACGTGATTAGAAATACATTAGGGACTTTTTGTTTGCTACTCTGTTTTAAAACCATGAAGGCCACCAAAAATATTCAGCCTGCGTCTCACGTGAACACAATTTTGACGTTTCTAGCAGCTCATATATAGCAAAAAAAAAAAAAAAAAAAAAAAATTTAAAATAAAACCTGTGTTTCCATTTTTATTTAAATCCCGTCATCTGAAGAGTTTGGTTTGGTGCATAGCGCCCCCTGCTGATAAGCGTGGCCGGTGTGGAGCTGGAGGCCCTGGGGCCCCAATGTTCTGTAAACCAAGAGTCACTCTGCAACTGGGAGACAAATGGACTTGGGTGAGGGGTAAGTATTCGAAGTACTACTTTTGTACTTTTTTTTCTCAATCTCTGCAGTGACTAATATATGTTGGCGTAAAATAAATGTAGGAGTGTAAAAAGTACAATGTTTCCTGAAAGTAGTAGGAGTCTGAAAAGAGCCTACGTTGGAAATATTCAAGTAAAATAGGCTGCTTCAAGTGAACTACCTCAAAACCCACTAGAACAGTAAATGTAGTTACTTTCAACCACTGGCTTTGGTACATGTTTATTTGAATTGGTTTATTTATATACTGATGATAAAGAACTAATGTTTATTAAAGAACACTCTGCTAGAGATGTTTCTAAGTAAACTACAGTATTACATAATACATGACTGGATTAAAACTATATTAGTTTTATAGATCATAAACTTACTAGGGTGTATATTGGTGGGAAATGACTATTTACATTTACTTTTTGTTGTTTCCTCCTGTGTTGCACGCAAGTATAATTCTGAGGTACTACCACTTGTTGCTACTTCCTTATACATTTACATGTTTTGTTTTTTACTCACTAGCCTACATTTATTTGACAGATAACATATTATCACTGTTTAGCTACTTTTCAGATGATAACATATTAACATATTATGACTGTTTAGCTACTTTTCAGATTAAGATTTTACAGGCAAAACATATGGTCAGTTTATCAAATGATGCAGTGCTATGTGTAACTAAGTACATTTACTAAAGTACCATACATAAGTACAATTTTGAGGTGCTTGTACTTTGCTTAGATATGTCCATTTTCTGCTATTTTATACTTTTACTTCACCACATACCAGAGGGAGCTATATTTTTTCACTAGTATTTAACAGTATATTAAATACATCTTTACCAGTATCAACATTAAAATGCTGCTTATACATTAATGCATCGGTAATAATATTCCAGTATCTATAGCAATAGCTATAGCTCTTAATGTGATCATTATGGTGAGTAATAAGTAGCCTACTTTTACTTTTACAGTACATTTGATTGATACAAAATCTGTACTTTCACTTTCATATGGTTGTGAAAGCAGGACTTTGAATTCTTCTTCCACCACTAGTAGGCTATAGATTTAACATCCCAACAGTAAATGCAGTCACTGAAGTTACAAAATGAAAGCTCCTACATTACATTACTACTACATTAAACCTGCATAAACATTGATGTATCACAAATAATAACCCAGTTATATGGGCTATTATAAGTCAACACTGAAAGAAGGCAACCTCCATAATGACCACTTTTACTTTTGATACTTTAAATAGCCCACATTTTTACACTCATGGACATTTACCAGTGTCAGCTTTGAATGCAAGACCCTTACTTGCTATAGAGTATTGTGCATTGTGGCATTGGTGCTTTTACTTGAGAAAAGGGTCTGAATACTTCTTCCAACACTGGTGGACGCTGCAGACATGCTGGTATTATGTGCCTTTAACTGCCAGTTGTATACTTTACATGACCTCGCTATTAGTCAATACAAGAAAAGCATGCAAATTAAGTAAGTTCTTCAGGCTTATACAATCTTCAAAGTTGATGAAATTTGAACTATTCGGACACATCTGCGTGAGTAAGACGTCGGATCATGATATAATTCAGTGGCGTTTAAAATATGTGAAGGTAATAAAGCAGACTTGGTCCTGACTCTAGCACATATCTGTAAAGAAGCTCACACTGAAGTGCAGCTCACTGTGCCACTGCGTGAAATTACACTAAAAAGCCTCCCCCCCCCCCCTCCTTCATGCGCGCTCACGAATACGCGTTCACGTTTGGCAGCTCCACGTCGACATTCTTCCAGCTGCATATAGTGAACTGCACAGGACTGGGGGAAGAAAAGGTGAAAGCGGCGGTAGCCACCTTACGATTAGAGCGCTGCAAGTCCGCGGACGGACATCAACCGCAGTGAAAACGGGCGTTTGCACTGTGGACCTGGCCATGGCCTGCAGTGTCCTCAGATCGCTTTCTGCTTTTGCATTTTATGATCTAGACTATTTGCCCCTCGTGTTGGATAGCAGCTGGTCCCCTTGCGTCTACCTACACCAGGTACAGTATGACTTCCAGGACTTACTTCTCCTTTCTCATATCATATAAATAACTGAGAGGACAATGGTTGAAAAAGGATATTGCTTGTTTTCTTTCATTATGTTGCACTTGTAAAGTTGCTGTCACTTGAATGCTGTTGAAGTGCAAGTGCCCTAAACTACCTTCAAACTGACAGAACTTATTACTCCTGGGGCTCAGCTGGCCTTCTGCACTTTCCTCATTGCTATCATATCTATCTGCATTGTTGAATGAATAGCTCATTCTCCAGGGCCTGCTCAGCTCACAGAGTTGTTTAAATTCAACAGGTAGGATCAATGACATACTGAGCCAAGAGTGAAATAATGCTGCTAAAGTAGGATCACCAAAACTGGAATGTCAGTCAGTGTAGAGACTGGTTAATAAGTTTTGCAACCAACCAGATGGTCATGCTTACTGGGGTAAGTAAATATATTTTAGGATCTTTTTTGGTGGGATGTACTTTAGAATCAATTATGGCACATGCTCAAATTATAGCCATCCATATAAAGATTTCTGTAGAGAGCTGACAATGTGTAAAAAGACTCCATATGGCCTGCTTAACCTGTGGGAGTCTACACACATCAAGTCTGTCTGTAGGCCCAGTCTTAAAGCACTTAAGTCTCTACGGGAGAGATTTGATCTTGTATAATTGTATAGTACATTTTGTATTAAAGTCAAGATCATCAAAAAAAGGATAATCCAACATGGCTGTCCTGTTTTCCCTTGCTCTTTGTGTCTTACTGCAGGTTAAAGGAGCACCCAGCCGTGAGGAGGATAAGGCTCTGCACAAGGACAAACCTATGAGGTGGCACTGTGGCTTTCCAAATAAAGTTCTGTGATACACTTAGACTCTAATTGCCTGCAGTCAGTGCATTACAGAACTTTGTTTTGGGAGTTAATACTATAACCTGTGGGAAATAAATCCTCAAGCACATGGACATTTAAGTTTACAGTATGATGTGATATTTCTGGTGACAAATTACAGTTTTCTCAAATAAAGTTTCTGTCTGGCATTTTCGGTCTGTCTTTTTTTTTTTTGGATAATTTGACCATGTCTAATTAGTATTCTACAGTAGCAATACTGTTCTTTGTCATTTATACACTGTAACTTTGTGTTAAAACATTACTAAAATAACATCGCTGGGTGCCATATGGAAACAGTAGTCACGTTGGTTAGTTGACTGGGTGGAGGTGAGGAAGAAAGGTAAACAGTTAAGTCACATTGTTTTAGTTTACTCTCAGTTTTTTACAACAACATCACAAAAGTTACACATGATGATGGACACTTTGATGATGGTGGTTTATTAACTGAGAACATTCAAAGTCAGACGGATTATGATTTTAAAATGTTTTGGCAGACAATGGAATTTTAAAAATGATTAGTTTCAAACTATAGATATCTATCAGTTTTTCAGTCGCCAGTTTTACTTACATATACAATACATGGGGCGGGCAATTTTAAAAACTAAAAATTGATTTTTAAATGATAATCTAGGCATCATTTAACCCTGTAACCCTAACTCAGTTCACTTCAATATAGACTTAATTTTTACCCATTAAAATCTGTTTTGTGCACATGACGTCCTGTCCTATTGAAGCTTTCAAGTGGGAATACTAGAAGAGCTGAATTCCACATGTTACTACTTCACAACTATGCAAGCTGACTGGAAATTCCTGACTCAATGAAGACTATGCAACCAGCCCTATATTACAAGGCATGCTGGGAAATACGTAAAATGGTGCATTCAAGTGCTCCTCGTAAGCTCCCTTTTCAGAATAAAATGAACATGTGTAAACATGGTTAATTCCCTGATTTAAATGTTAAATCAAGGGAAATGAAAACATACGATAACAACACTTTTATTATGAACCCTATCATAATTGCAGGCAGAAGTGCAATTCCCTCACATTTGTCCTATCCTAAAACCTTGCACACCAAACCCACAACTTCAACATATCTTAACCAGGGCTGTGACTAAGGATAAGTTCTAAGAATTACTGATTAATGCGCTGATTATTTTCTTCTGGCATGATGTGCCATATCAGTACTAGTTTTGTCAGAATTTCAGTCTAAAACCCAAACACATACTACCGGTTACAATCATGTAAGACAAAGAAAGGCATCAAAAGCACAAATTTGAGAGGCTAGAACCAGCAAATGTTTGGCATTTAAATGGTACAAAAGTTGGGAATAATTTTCTATCAACCTATCATTTGAGCTCTAATCTGAATCAGTGCCTAAAAGCCTTTTAACATACCCCAAATGAACCGTCTGTTAGACTTCCAAACGTGGCAAAAGAGAAAAAAAATAACTATTTGCTAGGCATTTACCACTTTGTGGGTCATTCATGTGGACTGAGTGTGATATTTCCGACGGGCTTTGAACGCAGCGCACTTTCTCTGCGCTGACCTCTGACAGCCGCTCATGGATCCGCTCCTTCCTTTCACAAACACGGAAGCAGCATGGCGTCCAACGGCAGCGGCGGCAGCTCCGACAGGCAGCGGGTTGCACAGCAAAGACTGAAGATAATTGCCGGGCATTTACAGAGACCGGTGGACGGTGACTCGGCCATCCTAGCCGCGGAGTGCAAAGCCCAGGGGAGCAAGCCAGATGCCTCCAGTGAGGAGAAGACGGTGCCGAGGAGGAGGTACAAGGGTGTGATGGAGCGGTGGACAAGAGTCCATCCTCTGTGGCTTTAGCTTGTTATTAAGTGAAACACCAGTGGACTACCCACTAAACAAGAATAGCCGGGTGGCATTTAATGACAGACTGGCTTCCCTCCCTCCTGTAAACATAGATAACATAGGGAGACATGCTTGAAGCAGTGTTTAGTTAGCCTGTTAGCTAACATTACAGAGCAGCCATTCATTCGCTACGGAGTGGGTGCGGCTAGGCTTACACAAAGTTTAATGTTGGTGTGGTCGACTTTCTCAATCTTAGTCAGCTGTAGCTTTCTCCGTGGCTTGTAACATATTATTATTACTTGTCATGTGGTATTTTCTCAGTGTCGGTGAGGATATAAAAGCTGAACACCAGTGTCATCGTTACGGCTAATCTACTCATAATGCTTAAGTTAGCAAAGTTGAATCGAATAGCTTGTTACTGTAGCCGTTACTGTGACCGTTACCGCTACTTTCGGTCGTCACGGTAACGGTGGACTGTTACATGCAGCCGTTATGTACAGTTTATCATCAGCTTTGTCGCTCGGTATCTGTACATGAGCTATGTGGTTTCCTCCAACTGGTACACGTACTCCTTACTGCATTACACAAAGGTTAGTACCGGGTGACGCCTCCTTAGAAGTTTTTTTTTTGAGTTTTCCTAACTGGATTTCGAGATATGGTACACATAAAAAAAAACAAACAAATGTAAATATGTAATTGTAACGACAGTCGGAGGAGACAGTGAAACTTGTGTCCTCTGCTGATCTGATTGGCCAGGACAAGTGGTGGTCTGACTTTCAACCTATTGGCAGCTCAGTTCGTTTTAAGGAAACCACACTGTGCTGACATCTAGTGTCAGTCTGACACAATAACTGTAGCTGGAAGGAAATTAGCTCTTGAGTTTTGGAATTTGGCCTTGTGAAATTTATCATGTCCTGTTCTGGTCTTTATATCACAGTGATGATATGGTAAAATATTATGTCTTGAGGCCTTGACTGTTATTTCAGGTGTCATGCAGCAACTTCATGAGTCATTTTGTGTTAACAGTGGAAGTTTGATAGTTGAGGAGAAGGACAACAGAATTGCAAATAGTTAAACGGTCGGTGAATTTCAGGAACACACAAGGTGTTAGACAGATGCCTTTTGAACACAATCGCATACCATGATGTAATAATAAAATAACAGTTTGTTTGGAGAATTCATAAGAGACTTCCTCACTTTAGCCTTTGCACATTTTTTCTGACATTCTGGTTGCCACCTTTCTTGTATGATTAGTTAGGTGGGTTTGGGCAAAAATCCTGATTTGCTGGTTCAGTGGGGCCTGAGCTCCAGTTTAAGCAATGTTTTACTTCAAACTAAACCTTAGCCACTGCAGCAACCACTGAATCTTTGACAAAATGATATCCACCTTTGTTTTCATTTGGTAGATATAAACTTACCAGTTTATGAGTTGAATCTTGCTAAAACTTGCTATAGTTCTACAATAAATCCTTAGGTCATTTTGGAGGCGGTGTTGAGTGTAGTTGTACATACGTACATTTAATTAAAGACGTGTGCAACTCCATCATAGTCAGACTGATTGACATTATCAACTACTTTTATTTTCTCTCTGTATCAACATCAATTTGAGCATTACGATACACTAAACCTGCTGGTTATACAGTTTTTTGATGTTGATAGAAGAGGGAATTTTAGTTGAGCATTAAAAGCCTCTACAGTATTCACACATTGATTTTTACTTTCTTTTTTATTATTGTAAAGTTTCTGTCGGAGTCATGTCAAAGCAGTTTTATTCATTTAGCTCAAAATTACTAGTCACAAAAATTTCCTCAAAGGTTTTCACTATCTGTACAGCATACGACACCCTCTGTCCTTGGACCTTCAAATGTGATCAAGAAACAACTCCCACAAAAAAACAAATTCGTCAGGTGCCACGGTTGTGCCTTTAAACATAACCTCTCTAATGTTCTGTTGGTAGCAGTTGTCTGTACTCACTGACTTGCCCCCTTTTATAGATTGATATTTAGTCAGTATGTTCTGCACCTGACAGCATTTCATTGGCAGGAGGATTCATTAAAGTATGACACAATGTGTCACTCTCATTTCTGTTCTCACTCTTAATTTATAGGAAGATCCATTTTGGCCAGTATTAATCTTAATTATGGCCTTTACTCCACTGTGTTAGAATCCCATCCCAAGTGGCTCAAGAGTTATGGTTGGTCTGTGAGTGGTGGTGGAGCTGCCTTCCTGCAGCGAGCCCTATCACAGCACACAAACTGAACAGTGTTACAACAAAGACAATAGAGCGTCATCTCTGGTTGTGCAGCTGGTGATTATAGTGGAATATCCTTCAACAGGGATAGCATAGTAGCATTTGTTTGAGAAATTCCACATCCTCTTTGTATAGTAAGCTCAGCCATATTGGGGGGAAACGTCCTTATTAGCTACTGGCTACATTCCAACGTGGTTGTTGCTTTCCCTGCAAAGAACTGGTGCTTGTGTGCTATTTAAGTGGATGGCTCTCCTAAATGATTAGCTGAAGCTTATTAGACCAGCACACACATTGGGACGTAATCATAAAAACTTAGCGGTATTCAAAGTAGCCCTAGATAAGTATATCTGTCAGTTGTGTTAAATGTGAAAGATTTTCATGTGCTGAATGGGAAACAGCACAGGGAGATTATGTAGCTTCCTCCGGTGACTGATATGCTGTTTGAATGTGTCGCCTCTTGTTATCCATTACCATGTCAACCAGCTGTTTTCCTGTGAGCCTGTCAGCAGAGCGTTGTGTAGTGGTGGGCACTAAGGGAATATTGTAGGTGTGCCTGTCGGCAGCCTCCCATACTGTAAATTTGCCAACTGATAGCCAGCCCCAGCTTTTATGAAACAAAAAGTTGTGAATGACTGAATAAAATGAGGAAAATTTGACATTTTCTCTCATGAAAATGCTGTATGTCTGGGTGTTTTAAATATCAACAGGAAGTATCAGATTATCAGGAAGGATTTTTATTTTTTAAATTGCTTATGCAAAGCCCATGACAGCCCAGAGGGACTGTGGCGCAAATTTAGAATTTGCCAGGCCACCTCCCCAAAGAATCGCCTTCACATGTGTTTTTGTAACTACCTCTGATCATATTTCATGCCATGTCTTAACTTTAGTATAAGACATATAAGTTGTTATCTCAACCTGTGCCAATATTTATCTTTCCACAGGCAGGAGATTATGAAATGGAATGGTTGGGGATACAGTGATTCAAGATTCCTCTTCAATAAGAAAGGTCAAGCAGAATTTACTGGCAAAAGGTACAGTATAATGTCACACCACCGCTCTTGGGTGTACATTTCATCCATAACTGTTTATGATTTTGAGAAATCAATCAGTGCACCGCATTTGATTTTGTTTTAGTACAGCCATGGTGTTAAGCTTCAGCATTTATACTCATACTGTGTGACTTGAGGCTGGAGTTACGCCTTGAACATTTTCACAGCTCGTGCTTTGAACCCAGCCTTTGAAATCGGTCGCTGTCTCCTTCCTACGCTCACAGCAATGTGGTGCTACTGCCACCTAGTGGTTGGCATTTGAACTGTTCATTGTCATCTGAGAAGGTCACTGGTTTGGATTTTCGGCTTTCCCAAACTCTGTTGCTCATTAACAAAAACCTCTCTCCAGTCTGTTCAAAAATGGAACGCATTATGTTTGTAATTACTGATGTGTCTCTGGGGAGTTGTGGGTAAACACAGTTATTCACTGACAGTGTGAGAAGAAAGATTAAGTTTGAATGTCTGAGGGTATGCAGAAACAAAACCTCACAAAGTCACTGAATATTACAAAGAATAGCTGTTCCTGCAACGTTATCCCTGTCTCTGATGACAAGAGCAGAAATAGAGATGGGTCTTGTAATTGAAATCATGACATATGACTTTGGTAGGGACAGCCTTTCCTGTCAAATTCTAAACACAGAGGCCTGGCACAGGGTGCATGAGGATATATTTTGAGTAATGAGTGGAGCTGAACAGGATATTGCACAGCAAATGGTTTCCTCCTGTTGCAGCAGTTGCCACAAACTGCTCCGCTCCCTCTCGACTGAAAAGCTACCTAGGTGGCGTACAGTAACGGAGGCCGGGGCGCAGCTGAATCAACGTCAAAGACGGTGCTCTACTCCTCTGCGCTTACTGTCACAGAGGCTTTTTCATTATGGAGTGTGTTTCATGGGCTCATGGACAAAGGCACATCACAGTCCCCTGATTGGCTGGCCCAGGCTGTGCCAGCAGCTCAATTATGCAAGGGATGGCGAGGGCATTCAAATGGACAGCACTGTCACTACTGCTCTGCTTGCCTAATAAGCTCATTGGACTCAAACCTCACACTCTATTCTTATTAGACACAGGCTTGGTTTTCCAAGTAAATAAGACCAGACAAGCAATAAAATTTCAGTTTAGGATTTTGACTTTTGCCGCTGGAAATCACTAATACATGAGGTTTAGTTGATTTTTTAAAATTATTTTTTTCTCAAATATTTCATCCACACTATCTGTCTTACTTTACACATTGCAGGTATAGACTAAGTGGTATGATCATCCCTGGTCTGAAAGACTGGATGGAAGGCACATTTGGAGCCAGTCTGCAGCATAAAACTTCAGCAACAGTGAGTACACTTCATGTGTCCTCAGGAAATGGTGAAGGAGAGCACTCAGTCGTGGTACAAAATCTCAATGGCGTGTTTTGTTTCAGCCCATTCTGAATAGCAGTGCTGTACAGCCTCCCACTCTTAACGAGGCCTTCGTTGAGGACCTGAAATCCACAGGTATTCCCTTCTCTCATGATGCAGAGGACCGGGTGTTTCGTGCCCACGGTAAGGCGTGCCCAAAAAGAAGTTCCTCACATTGTAACCTCTTATTATTTCTGCATTTACTTGTGATGATCATATTAAAATTTCCATGGACCTATGTTGTCTCATTCCTGTATTTTCTTTTAGGCCATTGCTTACACGAGATCTTTGCCCTGCGAGAAGGGAAAGTTGGTCGTGTTCCAGATATGGTGGTATGGCCAAGTGAGTTCAGAAGCTGTGTCATTTTTTTTATTTTTTATTTTTTTTTATTGGTCTGTTTTTCCTCTCTCGCCTAGCATCACTGATCCCCCTTCAGGCTTAGGTGATTTAAAGGGTTAATCTCTGCAGAGGCAGGGATATTAATATGTATGAGTGGAGGCTTAATAAGAAGCGTCAGGGGGAGGACGGTTGACACCCAATACTCCACAGTCTGGCCCTGCACAGTACACCCATGAATTATGATTCTGAGATTGGTTTTCTGTTGTTATGGCTGGCACTATTTTATCATGCAAATGAGTGTTGACTGATGGTTGAAACTTGATTAGCAGCCTCCCAAATGGGCAGCAAATCACCGCGCAACTGTAGGCATCATTTCATCCACACTGGCACCAAATTTAAATTTTTTTCTGACCTCGCAAATACGCTGTCATTTACCATGTGTCTAATAGATGTTTTGACCTGTAATTTGCATTCCTCACTAGTCCCTCCAAGTCGAGCTGTATATTTTAAGTGGAGGCTTAGTTTGTTGAACTGTAATCCGCAAGCCAAAGCTGTGTGTTTAATTGGATGGCAAAATGTACTCGCACACAAGGCATTTCTCACTGCCTCTAAAAGCACTCGAGGCCAGTCAAGCACATCCATGTAGGTGGGTATTGCTACTCTTCCCACTCGCTCACCACTCCAGTGTGAATGGATGTGGGCTCTGTGATTGGCTAAACCGCGTTTGTATTGATCCAGCACATCCCACCCCAGAGAGCGGAGCTTCATGCAGTCTGACTCCGCCTGAGGAAAGCCCCAAGCAAATCACAACCATCAGGCAAATCAAAATGCACCCTGCCTCTCTGCTAGTCCCCCTGCTCTAATGGCTCAGGCCATATAAAGTTATTTATTGTCTTCTGTATACATGTAGTGTTTTGTGCCATTCTATATTTCCTTTGCAATGTGTCTACTCTTGTTATTATGAGAGCACTTAATTTATGAATGCAATATAGGCCAATGAATAGAAACATTTCCTTTATGATGGCCTCTAATTTTTAAAATGACATTCTGTGTCGTTGCAGACTGCCACAATGACGTAGTGAAAATTGTGGAGCTCGCATCCAAACATAACATTTGTTTGATACCATATGGAGGTGAGTCATAACATTAAAGCTTCTAAACGGCATAATAACCTGTCATTTACTGTATATACAGGGCACTAGATGTGTATTTAAATGTGACGTACTTTAATACAATATTTATTCCCACCCCATGCTGGTGAAGTTCTCTTTTTTTTGTTAATGAAGCCATATAATCTTTGCATGAACCTGGTAAATAAAGGCAAAAATAATCTTATGTGGTATTGCAGGAGTTTGTGGACTAGTTTGTAAGAATGATATAATCAATAAAAATCAGCCTCCTATCATTTTAGAAAAATAAAGTTGTGTCCTTAGGTTTCATAACATTTCAGTTTGTATGCAGTAGGTTGAGGTTTGGTACCAAGCCCTAGATTCCTAAATATATTTATATCTGCAACCAGAGATTATACTGGTGCAGGACATAGGAGGTAGCTGTGCGTGTGCCTATATATAGAGTAGGTGTGTTAGTGTTAAAAACTTGAAACCAGGAAACTGTCCAGTATATTCACAAGGCCCCTTTGAAGGCTTCTCCACAGTAACTCCTCTTGATGCTGTTGTTTTCCCTTTCTCAGGAGGGACTAGTGTCTCTAGCGCTCTCGAGTGCCCCCCGGAGGAAACTCGCTCCATTGTCTCTCTGGATACCTCACAGATGGTATGTAAACACCTGTGTCTCTTCATGTCACAAGAGTTGATCTGCACTGATGGCAACAAAATCAAATTCAGTCTGTCAAGTATAGTTTAATAAATACTCCCACTGTGAAACTTAAAATGTTAAATTACTATGTCAAATACTGTTGTACTGGCTTACATTAATGGCTCCCATGGATGTAAATGGAGAGTGACAAAATATGAAATTATATGTCGTCAATATAATGTAATTTAAGATAACACTATGACAAGCTGCAGCCTCAAAATGTGGCATACTGTAGCACAACATTCACCATGCCTTGACACCATCTTAAAAAACAAAACTCTTCAAGGGAAGTAAAACTAGGGAAAGTTCTCAGATAAAAGTAAGTTTTAAGAAGGGACTTAAAGGAGATCAGCCTGCCAACCTGATTTCCTCAGGCAGATCGTTCTAGAGCCTTGGGGCCCTGACTGCAAATGCTCTGTCCCCTTTTACTTAGATTACCTTGGATTAAATAGTTTTTCAAAGCTGGTGAATGCAGGGCTTCTGTATTAACTTGCATTACACTGTTTTGTTTATCTTGTCATTGAGGTTGGAATAACCATCTGAAGAGAGACTCATTCTGTTTCACTATTCTTGTTCAGAAACACCCAGCCATAAAGTGGGGAGGATATTTTTTCATAACTGAAAATAACCTGTGATTTAAACATTTTAATTGTTTCTGAATATCCTTCTGTTTATGAGTTTATGAGTATATATATTTTTGCATTATTAATTTTAAAACCAAAAAAGGTCTTGAGTGCAGTTGGGACACAGTTATGATTCTTTGACATCAGCCATTAATCTTAAAGGAATATCACTGCCCTCATCATGAACATGATAATATTTCATTGGTTATAATATAAAATGGTGAATATTGTCATGAGTACAGTACAGCCCTTTGATCCCAGCACACATAGAGGTGATATATAAGCTGTCTGGATGCTGCTAGCCTACTAGTCATTGAGTTTGGTGCCACAGACACCAGTGACCAGTGTTCTGTGTCAGGGGTCAGAGGTGAGGTGGCTCCAATGGAAGCACATGAAAGGAGCAGTATGGTAGGAACATAAAGTTTATTACCTCTGGAGAATAATTGATGGCAGGTGTGAAATGACCTCCTGCAGGTAGGGGTAGGCCAAGTGCCCAGCGGCCCAAATAAGAAGCTAAATAAGAATTTAACCTTGAGGAAGCTGACTCTTTTCTCTGTCCCTTAGCCCCTCTGCACACATTTACCCACAGACACGACCGTCAGACTTTAAGCACATACTAGTGCAAAACTCTGAGTATTGTAAGAAAACTGCCAAGGGACTGTCTCCATGGACTGTGCACGAAGGCAGTGTTTATGTCTGAGATATTTTAAGTCAACATAACAGATGTAGGCAGGTTTAGCGTTCAGATGAAAGAGATGGTGATATGCATTTTTAACATTTTCATAACTATCCTTTAACCTGCGTTAAATGAATGACGTGGTTTTCATTTAGACAAAGGAAACAAACAGCATGAAACAGTATTTTTTATATTGTATGGCAGAAAACATTTATACATAATGTTTATGACCTATTATGTTGTTGGTTTTTTTTTTTAAACTGCAGAACCGCATTCTGTGGATTGACGAGAAAAATTTAACTGCCCATGTGGAAGCTGGCATCGTTGGTCAGGATCTGGAGAGACTGGTAAGTACCGCTCATCCATATTCATATTAATTACTGAAAGAGCTTGCGTTACTGTAAAAATGTGGCAACAGTCAAGCTGGGTGACCATTCACATGCAGGTTGTCCACGCTCAGTCACCTTGGTACTTTCTGCTCAGAGGATCGAACAGGGTTTAGGAAGGCGTTTGAGACAGGAGCAGAGTGCTGAAGGGGAGAGATTAGAGAGTGAGGCGGTGGTCATGAACAGATGGCACCATCAAGCTAATTCAGAAAAATGGAGAAGGAGCAGGCGTTTGATGTAGAGGAATGCGTGAGCTGCATCTAAAGCAGACTCCACCTCTGCATTTGGACTGGGAGATTTCAATGTAGCAGATGGGTCTGCATTATAAACTGCCTTCCAGGGGAGCGCTGTGATAAAACAAGGCCTGATTTTTAGCCCCACATTGTGCTTCTGGTGGGGGATGTTGATGTTCTTTAAGGTCCTTATTATTATTATTATTATTATTACTATTAAATGTTCTGCTGCAAATGCAATCTTTTAGGGGTTGGACTGCCTTGAGGAGAATGTGTGGGTTCCTGATGATCTTGGAGGAATGGTGCATCAGATGAGGGCTACGGGGTCATTAAAACAATCTTTTTTTGTGTGCCATTACAAAACAATCCCAAAACTGTGCTGACACATTGTTACGGCCACATGGCAAGAAACTAAGATGTCACAGAGTGGTTGTGGCTGTGGAAGCTGAATGCTCAGCAATCTCGTATCATGCCTGTATAACACATAGATTTACATAGACATTCAAAGGTGAAGATTCTGTAACTGTCATTTGAATAAAAATAGGTTTAAACATGTCGCCTGAAAGTGTGCAGCCATCATTTCTCACATGACATCAGTGCTTCAGTCAAGCAGTGGAATTCGACACTGCCCAAATAATGCACTGATCTCCCGTCTTAGTCTTTTCATGCTCTTTCCACTTGGTTTATTTTAGGCCGTTGTAAAAATCTATGATGCCATAAACCCTGGGTTTTAGCATTGCAGCATAATGAGAGCAGTGAAATTCAGGGGCAGAGCTGCAATTATTTTTTTCCCTTTGCTTGCTCATTCTTTTTGGATGTTATTAAAACATTCTTGTGGGTTTACAACGTCAATGTTTTCCAAACACTTTTGGCTCAGTTTTAATTGCAACAACAAATGTATGCTTTTTTTTCCCCCCTTTATTCACAGCTTAATGAGAGTGGCTACTGTACAGGGCACGAGCCTGACTCCATGGAGTTCAGCTCCTTGGGGGGCTGGGTAGCAACCAGAGCATCAGGCATGAAGAAGAACATCTACGGCAACATCGAGGACCTGGTAAGCTACTCACTCTCACCTTTATCTTCCTGCTCGTGTTTGTTTCAAACACAGGATGACAGTCAGAACATAGTGGTTACTGAGCAGTCATTAGAAAGGAAATTATTAGCAAGAGTTGGACTTCACACTTAACTCTGAAAGGTATTGGTCAAAGTACCAGTTCTGAAACATGTTGTACATATGGCAATATCCACATTATGTTTTTTGTCAACATTTGTAGAGCGGTGAAAGAAAAGGAAACCACTGTTTGCATATTGTTGTTAAAAAGTGTTTGTTGTGTTGCTCTTTTCTGACTACAGGTCGTCCACATAAAGATGGTGACCCCTCGAGGTGTCATCGAAAAGAGTTGTCAGGGCCCACGCATGTCCACGGGGCCGGACATTCACCACTTCATCATGGGCTCAGAAGGTTTGCTACCTTTCTCATGCAATTTGAGTACACCACGGCATGTGGGCACATAGGCACGTGTGTGAGATTGTGTGTTAACACGGGTTTGTAAGTCTGTAAAATCTTTGTGATAAAACAGTAACATCAGGACGGTTCTCATGCTTTGGGGTTCTTACACATTAACCAGCTTTGGTGAAGAAGTCATCTGGAGGGGTGTTAGTTAGGAACCAGCAAGTGTCCTCCCCACCCCATCTGCGGTGCCCTGTCCTTGTGAATGCCCACAGAGAATACTGCCATATGCCAGGTTCCCCCTACATAATGAGGAGGTTCAGAGACTCTTGGCATCGTTATGTTAAACAGCTGTGGATACAAACTTTATATTTGCCCTACAAAGCTCAGCAACCTGCTCCCTGACTGGGCTGGGATCATGGAAGAAGTCTCCATTTGTGCTCTTTAGAAATGATTTCCATACCAAGAGAACACCAGTATAAGATCACGATCAAATTTTGTTATTTATTGCTAAATTACCAGGATTACATTTGCAGAAATGCCAGATTTTAAAAAGTTGCATCATGACTGTTCTGGTTATACAGTATTCACCATCTCTGTGATACTTAACCTAGACCTGCGTAAACAGGGACTCAGGCCTCCTGCTTTGGCCGACACTTGTCATGTTGGCAATATTTTATATGAAGTCAGCCAGATTTATTTTTACTCTGCATGACTCAGTCAGCACACAGTTAATGATCTTATGAATTCTTTATGCCTGGATAATCTTGAATATAACCATAAATTGTAAACACATGCAAGTTCATGGGGTTACATAGAGTTCACGTAGTTTCCCCTTAACCTTACTTCTCTAGAAGGAAAATTTGTAGGGCAGTGACGGCAGTGAACTGTACGTCAGGGTTTTTGTCAACACCCCCCCCCCCGATGTTAAAATTATGGCCCCCTGGAGTTTCCCAATCTGATTTGTAGGGACAAAAAATCAAAGGGAACTTTCTCACGAACATTTACATGTGTAAAAGCATGTAAAATAATTCAACATTATGACAGTTTCAAAGCATGTCAAGATTTCAAGAGAGGAGATGTATATGTGTATATTTATAAGAGGTCGGAAAACTTCATGTAGTCGGTGAGGAAGAGTGTTGAAAAATCAAACCATTTGGCGCTCAGCTGTAAAAGCCACATCAAACAAGTTTGCTGTTTCCAAAATAGCCGCAGTATTTTTTAAAAACTTTATCCTTAAAACACATCTTGTCATTAAAGTAAAAACCAAAGACTTGCCTCCTTGTCAATAAAATGTTTTTTTTTTAAGTTCAATCTTTGTAAAACAGAAATTTTATAGCTTGTAACATGCCTCCAAAAACTTGGCTTTGAGAGGGAACAGAATAGGCGAAGTCAACATAAATTGGGGTCCAAAAGTCTAAGACCACTTTCCCAGGGAAATCTTTTACTATTAATTCCTCGTATTGCATCATACAAGGGTTTGTAGAGCCATCTGTGAGTTTGCTGCTGGGGATTGGTGCACAAGTAGAGATGGGACGGGCCCACACGTCCCTGGGAGTGCATGTTCTTCTGGGAGGCCTAACACTGGAGCTGAGAGGTCACACCACCATTCGGTTTCATTAAAATTATCTATCTCCTCACCCCAGAAATCCCATCCTGCAGTCTCACAGTAGGCCACCACAACAACAACAAAGCACCACTCTAAAACCCTCGGCTATGCTCTGCATGCTAAGTGGAACGCATCCATTTTATTAGAAATTACTGTGAAACCTCCACTTTCTCATTCACTGCACAACCGGGTCTCTATCTCGCTGACCTTGAAATAGCCTGAATGCAAAGTATTTTCTTTGCCCCTGCTACATCCAGTGTAAAGGATGATTGGAATAATCAATGATAATTCCTTTGTCCCTTAAACTCCTCTCGACTGTGGAGGTTGTAATGTCGCTATGTGAAGCCAACCAGTGCTGAACTAATGGACAGAGTCGGTTCTTTGATTCTAAGTTGGCGGCTTCACAGAGGTCATTGTTGTCCCCAAAGCTTTTTTGGTCACAAATGTTTGATATTAAAAGCAGAGAGACTTATGATAGCGTATAGTTCTATACTAATCCTGTGTGATGAGGTTGGTTTAATAGCTTCAGTCATGGTAAAAATGGCTTAAGCTGCAATCCAGCATTTCTTTGCATTGCATACACCCCCAGGAGAGTGTTATTCTGACCTTGCTGTTCTTATCACCTCCCTTTATTCCTCATTTTCTCACCCTCCTTTACACCCACCACAAGCTCCTCCCTAGCTCTCTCTCTCTCTCTCTCTCTCTCTCTCTCTCTCTGCTGCTTCTGACTCCTCCTCCCTCGTTCCCTCAGTGACTCCTCCCGCCTACTATCAGGAGGGAGGAGTCTTTCTTGGCTGAAGCCTAATGGAGTCACATGTTTTCCATTGGACCACTAGGGAGCAGCGTGTGGCATGTAGTGTCACATTAGAGGGCTCATTAACAGCCATAACAGGCTGAGGAAGCTTCCTAATGGACCAGCTATGTTCAGGGGAGATGCATCTCTAAAATGGACATTGTCTGTAGTGATATAAAGCATTCAGGCTGATGGAGAAAAGCTTTGGTTTACACTGATGAAATTCACAAACATGAAATTAGAGCTGTTACTAACTTGACTGATCATTGAGCCAATTATATGTCCTAAATGCCCATTATGAGTTGCATTATTCAATTAACAGTCCAAGCCTCAAATATACTTAATTTATTATGATACAAAGCAGGAAAAAACAGCAAATCCTCACATTTAAGAAGCTGAGACCAGCAGAGGCATTTTGTTCAATAAATTATTTGAACAATTGAAGACAAAAGTCAAAATTGTTGAACATTGCTTTTCTGGCAGTCGACATATTGTAGCACTACATGAGATGACTGTAATGCAGTATTAAGACATCATACAGTTTGCAAATGTGCAGTTTAGAAAATGAGAACATTGTGAAAATTAATTGTTCCAGTAACTCGAAAACTGGGTTCACAAAAATAATTAACTAGCTGGCAAATTAGTTACTGTGGGATCCAAAAGTCTGAGACCATTTAAGTGGTCTCAGACTTTTCATATACACTGTTCCTCATGCTAAGAAGAATCAAAGTTTCACCAGGGAGAGAAAAACATTCAGCAAGGTCCCCGTAGGAAGTGCAACACAGCAATCAATCTACTAGAGAATAGAAAGGAGGGTGAAATACATACTCACCGTTAGTCCAACAGTAAATTAGCAGTAATAGTTTGTGTTATTTTAGAATGTATTAGCAACACATAGCCTCAGACAGCTTATATGATGAATAATTAAATGCAGAAAAAAATGACATCTGAAAATTCAAGCAACAGGAAAACTGTTAGAATAAATGGAGTACCCATACTCCACTTTCGTGTGAGTATTTATGTGGTCTCAAACAAAACAGTAGATGTAATGTCAGTTAAACTGCTACTGAAATGTGACATTAGCACCAGAAATTTCAACTGACACAAACTGCTGGTGGCAGAATATTGTATTTTTAGATGAGATATGCTTAAACGTACCGTTTCTTTATAATGTTCTGTTTGCTATATATTCTATTCTTTATGATGTTCTATTGTTCTTCATTGTTGTTGATGATAATGATTCACACAATGTTTTCCCAGACATTTGTCATTTTTAATGGAAGCAGTTGTTAAAGTTGGGTTAGATGTTATGACACATTGTCTCTACTTTGTGTTATCTCATTAGGATGAAAGTCTGACTAGGATTCCTGCTGCTGATATTTGTTGTGGCAGAAACTGGGGTATAGTTTTGTTTTTTACCATGCACTCTCTGTGTGTGTGTCAGACATTCTCTAAATGAAAAACCACATAAAGCCAAAGCCAGCATCTTGTCCATGTTGCTCTCAGGTCCTCTTTTGCAAAGATAGATCCTGTAATGTTCATACACTCCTTGAAGTGAAGAGAGGGTAATCTTGTTTATGCTAATGTTTATGAACTTTCTAGTATCATCCTTTAAAGTGAGGTCTACATAGTGTTACAGCATATGGAGCTTTTTTGGTTTATGATAAATAATATTCATGTTTCAGACTTAAGGGATAGCAAACAGCACTCCCGAGCCACAGTTTACTGTCAACTTGGATACTATGAGAACAGCTTTTGTTCAAGTATTAATCCCAGACACATTTGCTGTGGGAGGGAGAGTAGACACTCAGGTTTTCAGACATGCAATGCGACTCCCTCAGCGGCAGCAGCTTACGACTGACAGTTTGCAGGGTCATAAGGTCAGCCAGAGGTTTCCTTGTACCTGTATATGTGGTTCTGCTGTTGGCCTCACTGCCTTTGATAGAGGCCTGCTTTATTTCCTTGTGCTCTTAAGCTGATAAATCTTAGTTGTCCCCCAGTGTGAGGTAGCAAACCAGATCTACTGGGTGAAATGTGATACAAAGGTCACCCCAAAAACCCTTGGGACATGTACCAGAACCCTGTAAAACAGTCTTAAGTTCCGCTCTAAGAGGGGGTTAGGTCATATAAATTGTGGGAATTGATTTACTACTTTTTGTGCTACTCAAAATCTCTCACTATGATTTTCCACAGGAACCCTGGGTGTGGTTACTGAGGTAACGATGAAGATCCGTCCCATGCCAGAGTATCAGAAATATGGCTCTGTTGTTTTCCCTAATTTTGAGCAGGGAGTTGCTTGCCTTCGAGAGGTTGCCAGACAGGTAAGGTGTTAATCTAGCCTTTAAAATGTTGTGCTTTGTCACTGCTTTCTCTCCCTGTCTTAACACAAGACTAGCCCAAACTTAAGTAAGCTCTGTCCAATCTTTACTTCATCTCTTCATCTAAAACTGACCTGCCAACAGAAATCAGAAAAAAATGTATGTATTTTTAAACCAACTTGCCCTCTCTGTTAAAACATAACTAGTCCACACTAAACTAACAAATGTCAACACTTTTTGCAGCCACTAAAAAAAAGACTGTAATCAGATCTCTGTGTTGAGACTGTTTACTGCCAAAACACTGCAGAACATCTTGTTTTTGTATTAACAGCATCCGAGAAGTGCAAAGGCATCTTCTAGTGCTTGTATCCAGAACACTGTTCCTGCACCACAGACTGATGATGCCGGAACAAAGCAAATCAAAACTTTACAGTGCCAATTGGAACTTTTTTATCAAAACTAAAGCCCCAACAGTTTCGCTGAATTTTGACACCGATAAATATTGGTTAAATTTGGTCTGAAAGCTTTACTTTCATTAGACATAATTCTGCCATTTTACAGAAACTGTGATTCAAATAAACCAATATAGACCAACTTTTTTTTTTCCTCAGAGGTGTGCTCCAGCGTCTATACGGCTCATGGATAATGAACAGTTTAAATTTGGTAAGTTTTGCTACATCCTTCACATTATAGCCCAGCCTCAGCATATCACTGCTAGTTAAATTTTTACTTGACCTGGTTTTCATTTTCAGGAAGTGTTCTTCCCTTTTAGGCCCCAACGTAACCTTTGGCTTTGATCACAACTCTGTATGACATGTGGCACATGGCAACCAGCAGCATAATAGTAATCATATTTATTTAGAGTTGAATTTTGTTTCTCACACTGCATATTTTTTTCAATATTTGGGTTCGTGTTTCATTGATACACTGTATACGCCTGAGAGAAGAATAATCAATGGCGTTGGTATGGAATGCAATGATTTTACCTTCTGCAACACTGAATTGTTAACTTGATTATTATTTCTGCAGCAGAATAGCTGCACAGATACACACACAGATAAAGAACTGAAACAAGATTTTAAAAAATGACCCTGGCCAAAATGAAGTAGTTGTTACATTGAGGTTTTATGATGTTGTTTCTTAAGGTCTAGTGGAATACATCTGCTGTTGCCAGAGATCTCTGTAAAGTTCCCCAGTCTCCAGGGATCTCATTATCTCCACTATACTTCCGCTTTTCACAGAGTAGGCACTTCTTAGCATTAAGCAGGGAAGATGAAGCGACCAGGTTTTTCACTAATAACTAAAACTCATGGCTCTGTGATACCTTCTTGGGCTTATTAGTGGCTTGTCCTCACTTTTAATCATGTTGGCTGTTGAGTAAGGAGAGTTGATGTATTCACAGGTCTTTTTCAGATTGGGACTACCAAGTACAATTTAGCACTGCCTGTCTTGATACACAAGATGAAAAATGAGAATGTTGTAGTAAGTAGCAGGGTGTGTTGATATGCACAAAAAACAACCAAACCACAGAGGGGAGAGTTAAAAGTGAAATTATGCACAGTGTAGGTGTAATTTTCTCTCTCTGGATGTTCAGTATTTAATTAACGAGTATGATAGCTGTGAGAGACCTAAAGACCCGCAATCAAATTTTGGAATGGAAACAATTAGGACACTAAGTGATGAAGAGACTTGAGCATGGAGGGAAATAAATGAACTGTTAAGTCTCGGCGACATCACCCGTGACTTCCCCGCTGTGATTGATAACCATCCCATTGGCCCCAGCCCCTCATTTTCGCTTGTCCACGGGCGCTTTTGTGCGTCCGATCAGGAATAAATCAAAAAGTGTGGGTGAGGAAGACGGATATCGCTGTGTCAACCCCACTTCCCTTCGGAAACCCTCTGATTTATAGTCGCTGTCGCTTGCAGCCACTGGCCAGTTGTAAAGTTATTCAAATGTTGCCATTTGTTTTTCCTCCTTTTGTTTGAAATCCCCAAATAAATCTGACTCGCTTGCCCTCTCAGAACACTGAAGCATGCGAGCAGAAGCGGGATATGACTAACGTGTGAAAAATATAATCAGTTTTTCAGGCTCACGTCTTTGTGAATAAATGGAGCTGACTTTTATCTGATATTTTCACAGGTCATGCCCTGAAGCCTCAAGTGTCTTCAATTTTCACATCCTTTTTGGACGGATTGAAGAAATTTTACATCACCAAGGTAAAAAAATAAAAAATATTAAAGGCAAACATCACTATGTGTTTTTCATAAAAAATGATTCCAACTCTTTAATCACTAGTTCAAAGGGTTCGACCCCAACCGCTTGTGTGTGGCCACCCTGCTGTTCGAGGGAAACCGTGAGAAGGTCCTGCAGCATGAGAAGCAAGTTTATGACATCGCTGCAAAATTTGGGTAAGTAGTTGTTTGGGTACACTATTTTTCCTCTTCACGAGGATCACTTTAAGATCCTGTCCATGTAAGAGAACAGAAATGACAAAGCACCATTTATTAGGGTTTTAAACATGATCGGGAGCTGCCTGAGGCGTTGACTGCACTTTATTTAACCAGCCATTATGCGGTAGCAGTGGAAAGGATGGAGAAGCACAGTTACACATTTCAGATTTGGTCTTCCACTCAGTAGTGTGTCTCAGTGTGGATTGATGGATCACCTGTGGATGTCCTCCTGTCAGGCCAGCTTTTATGTTAAAGTAGGTGTGGTGTGGGCGGTGATAGTGGGGCACAGCTCCCCTCAGGCAGCACAGGGCGAGAGGACACAGCCTGGAAGTGCTCCGCCATTGTGATTGATCATTAAATGGATCAATGAGGACTTTCGGTGGAAATCAGTTACCTGTCAGCCAGAGAGTGACACTCCCTTTCTGTTCTGAGCCTGTTTTAAACAGAAGCATCATAGAGGGTTTCATTCTAACATAAGTTTACCTTTGTGCTGTGTGTCAACTGGTTACAATGATCAACCATGATTTTTTTTATTGGGTATGGCTGTGAAGTTATAATTTCAAACATGTTGTTCTAGTGAAGAGTTCACTGTTTCAGAAATGTTTTGTGTCCTTAACAGATAGAAGTAATTTATATACAGCTTTCTAAGAAGAAAACTGACATGTGTGAATGTTTGTTATTCTTTATCTTCTAAATGCTCAGGTGTCCTTACTGTTGGTTTTATTTTCAAAAGCTGGGAAGTTTCCTGTGTTTCTTATAAATGATTAAAAAAAATAAAAATTGGTGCAAATCTAATTTTGATGTATCTAATCTAATTTTTTCTCTATTCCCTCTTTTCATATCTTATTACCAGAAGATTAATCTAAGAGATCTTTATTTGCTATAAACTATCTAGATAGCTACTTCTTAAAGCAGGAAACGCAGCAGCTCTTTGGTGCATGGTGCGTGACTAAATATCCAAATAAAAATTAGTTTAAACCAATCTGCTTCTTCAAAATAAAAGTAAAATTTGAGAACAGATTTTGCTGACAATATACCATGCATAAAAGTTTGCTTGCTTAAAAAGAAGTACTGATGCAAATGTGACCAGTTTATTCTTGATATGTTGTAACCATCATCTTGTTGAATGGAACCTAAACCAGTCAAACAGGGACATACCAGGGATCCTCAGTGCTCCTCACTGGGCGACATCACCCATTTCTTCCTTGGTAAAGCTTACTGATTATGTATCATTGTTGCTCTTACTCTTTGGCAAAGCGCCCAGATTTGCAGGTAGCTGGAGTAGTGTCCTGGTAGTCGCCAGCAATTAAATCATAAGAAACTTGTCAGTTACATGCAACACCCTCTCCTTTATTGCATTATTTCCAATAAATCATGATCACCCATCAGATCAAGTGCCAGTGATGGATTAGTGCGGTTCTGTAAGGAATATTTTCTTGTGGTGTTTGGAAACAGGAAGAAGGGTGAAAATCAATATAGTGATTTTCTAATGAGCTTGGCCTGATTAGTTTGGGTGGTAGATGAAAATCTGATTACCCGCTGCAGGTGATGGATGTGTGGCTGACCTGTGGCGATGCACAGAGCATAGCTTCATTGATCTGTGTGTTGTTCGATTGACAGGTTCCCAGGCAGCTGTTGTGAGGGGGAGCGGTCAAACCAACAAAGCTAGAAGAAAAGAGCTGTTAAATATTAACCCTGTTATCTGCTTCCAGGGGGCTGGCAGCTGGAGAGGACAATGGGCAAAGAGGCTACATGTTGACCTTCGTCATCGCTTACCTCCGGGTGGGTCACTCCTTTGGCTTTTTTCTTCCAGCCTGAGCTGACGGGCAGGTGGGGCGGGCAAGATGACGCAGTCTGACAGCAGATAGGATAGTGAGCAGCGCAGAAAGTCTGCAGAATGTGACCTCAGGAGGTCTTTGATTTGATCTGGTCACAGTTGTTGTCAGGGTGTCTGACACTGAGGTATCTATGTCAGGAGGACCGCACAGTGGCTGCAGTCAGAATGACAATGGAGAGTTGTCTTAGATCAATTCTGTCAGAGGCCTGTTGAAGTCTTAAGAAAAACTGAAATGGACACAAAGTGGCTTCTAGAAGTCACTTTCCAGAGCTTAACAGATACACAACCTTCAACCTTTTCTTACATCTACAACTGGCACCCTTTCTGCATAAATAATGGCTTGAAAAGATTAATTTGTCCTCTCTCACAAAATTTAAATTTAAGCCACACGCCTCACACTATATTATTAGCTATAAACTGCATTATAATGAAGAAGTTACCTGTTCTTCAAATGCGTCAACAAAACAAAAAAAGACAGAAAACCTTCAAACAAACCAAAAAACTAAGGAAACACAATTTTGTATCACTCATACAGTTCAAATCAGTAAGCCACAGCTCTAAAATAATGTTGGGGTTGGGCAAGATACCTGGTTACTAGCCAGCACATGTTTATTCTACAGTAACCAGGTTGCCACAGTGTAAGTAAACCTGACGTCCGTTTACCTGTATAACATGGTTTCTTATGTGCAGGGAAACATAACTGACTGACCTTTCACTTATCAGCCTTCTAACACTAATATTGTCTCCTGCACAGGACTTGGGGATGGACTACTATGTGATCGGAGAGTCCTTTGAAACCTCTGTGCCTTGGGACAGGTAAATACACTGATATGAGGGCTTTCCTCTGTTAAATTTAAATAGCTGTTAACATTTTTCTTTACTCACCTCCCACACATTCAGTCCTGAGAGAGTCCTCTGTCTTCCTCCTGCTCCTGTTTCCCCTCCTTTCTTTTATTTCTCTTTGCCTCTGTCTTTGACGTTCATCTTCATGCCTACCTTCTCCCCTCTATTACCCAGCTCTGCGTTGGCGGAAGCTTTGCCTCCTCAGCCTACAAACCCGCCGTTATTGATATACAGACACACATACACACACACACACATGCAGAGGAGCGATCCGTGTGTGTTTGGTGTGGGGAGATGTAATGTGAGAGGCAGATTCATCTCACATCCACATGTGGTGGATGTGTGGTGTGCATTTTCTACATATTTTCATCATGTTTTTTTATTTTTTACACATACACACACACACACACACAACAAACAGGAACACACTCAGCTCCTTGTCGTGTAACATGCCTGACGGGAGAGACCAAGAGATCAGGCACTGAGGCGAGCATATGTGCCTGGCTCATTACCCTTCCTCCTCCCCATCCTCCACACTCCACACACGGCTGCACATGCTTAGGGCTGGCAGCCATTTCCACACCACAATGGCCATCATGTTAGTCAGTCTCGGCTCCTCCTGTTTCCTGGCTTTGTGGTCTTTTTCTAAATGTTAATAATTTTGCACTAGTTTATCCCTACAGGTCACTATCATATTCAATATACAAATATCGCAGTTTGGGCGGCGTATTAAAACATTTCATGTACAAGTTGTGACATTAGTGACATAAGTCTCATTTTGTTTCTGTTCTGTCTGGTTCCGACTTTACTTTTTCAACCTGCCATTTACTTCATTTCCAGGGTGTTGGACATTTGCCGGAATGTAAAGGCGCGCATTGTTCGAGAGTGTAAAGAGAAAGGAGTGCAGTTTCCACCGTTATCCACATGCAGGTACTGTTTGAAAACAAGAGTTTTAACATAAATTGAGCCTGAAGGTTGTATTCACTAGATCTCACAATGGGTACTCGTGCAGATACAATGCCTAATTTTCCATCCCAACACCAAAAGAACTATTTTGTATCAACTGTCTTTGAATAATACAAACTAGGGCTTCGACATCCAATTATTTCCCTTATTAAGTGATCTGTCAATTATTTTTTCCAATTAATCACTTAATCATTCTGTGTCAGAAAATAGCTCACTGTGCCCAGATTGAGGTCTTTAGTTTGCTCATTTTGTTCGACCAGCAGTTCAGTGAATATTACAAAATTGAGAAAAGCTGCAAATTATCATATTTAAGAAGCAAACATGAGCAAAAATGTTTGGCCTATTTTTGAATAGTTTTTGACACAGTAAAAAGATGTATAAGGCTTTGGATCCACAGGAAATATTTATGGTCTTTGTATTTGTTAATAATAGGAAAAATGCAGAATATCATCAGACTTATCATTTAAATGTTGTCTAAACTTATGCAGCTGAGAAGAACTTGTCAAAATATGTGCTGCAAATCAGGATATGAATGATCTTATGAATGTGACCGTTCATTGCCAGCTTGATACTTAACAGCGTCGATACTTGATATAAAGGCACATTTTGTTTGATACCAAAAAAAGTATTGAGATTGCATACACAGCCCTGCCCCCGACCCCTAGTGAGTTAGCAAGAGCCACACAGACAGACAGACAGACGGACAATCTGACAGACGGCGAGCTGGTTGAGGACCGATTAGTCCTCAGCCTGATTATGCTACAGCCATTTATTTCCCGGCTGCAGTCTGTCACATGATTGATTTGTCCATTTAACCTCTAGAACAGTCAGTGTGCCAGGTGATGGGCCATGTCAAATGAACAAGGGCTCTGCACCCTGCTCCTCCACAGGGAACAAGGCCAAAAGAGGAGGCATTTTATTCTCAACAAAAAGATTATTACACATGTTCTTGAAGAGAAAACGCCTGATTTCAACCTGCATTTTATTCAGAAGCAGCAACATGAACAGTGTTTGTTTTTGTAAAACAACTAAACTGATCAATTTTCCGTTCCACATCAAAGTGACAGTCGAGTCACCCTCTTACCTGCAGTACAAATGTGGCTCAGATGATTCAGTAAAAGTGTTTGATGGCCATTTAATGTGTGATAATGTTATGTTATTAAAGGTGACAGTGCTTCCACACTGCCTCCCCTTTCTGGAAACAATGAATGGAATTGAGGTCAGGGGTTCAACTACGAAGGGGAAATATATTGCACTTATTGTATGAAAATGGAACCCTTTCACCAAACACTGCTCTTTGGATTCATGTAAATTAGATTTTCAGAGAACCATTAAGGAGTCTTTTCTTTGTTTAAATATGACTTATGGTTTTTTTTTTTTACAGGGTGACTCAGACGTACGACGCTGGTGCCTGTGTCTACTTTTACTTTGCCTTCAACTACAGGGGACTCAGTGATCCAGTGCACGTGTATGAACAAGTGGAGGTAAGTCCAGTTTCCAGCCTTATGCCATGCTCCTGTCTTTTCATTACATCTGATTTAATGATACGTTGACTCTCCAGCACCCCACAGAGTGAATGTCAGAATACAGTATTATTATAATATGACAAAAATGAGGTTTCATTTTTTGTTTCCCAGCATGCGGCTAGAGAAGAAATCCTTGCCAACGGAGGAAGCTTGTCACATCACCATGGAGGTACTAAAATCAAAAAACAAATACTATGTGCTGCTGAAAACAGGTGCACATTATTCACAAGCAGCAGTGTGAATTGGATGACAGTTTCATAAGACGAACATTTATATTTGCACCTTCTCCTAAATTGTTATTTATGAAAAGAGGTTGTTGTGAGTGGCAGCGGTGGCGTGGCTAGCTTTCCCAGTGTGCTCTTCCACGGTAGCGAGCAGGCAGCCAGTCGTGCTGTAAATGTGCATTTGGTCAGAAACATTTCATTGGTTCCTTCACGTGTCCAAAATATCTTCCTGCAGCTCAGATGAATGGCCCTGACTCGGCTATTTGTTCATTTCACCAGTGACCAAATGAAACGTGAGCAGGGGAGGGGGGCGAAAACAACTCTCTGGGCCCCATCAGGGCTAACCGAAATGGCTGCCTTATCTATATTGCCATCCGCCTCGCTGTTTTCATACATCACTTCAGGCTATTCATCACACCTGTCAAAAACAGTATGCAGTGAATCAGCTGCGATATTAAATCACAATTTTTCCTGAAGGCGGGGACGGGTTCAAAATTAAAAGATGGCTAATAAAAAGGAGGCGGCAGGCCGGGGTAAATGATGCAGCCGTTATCGCCGGCTGTATACTGACCTCCAAACGGTGGCCTGGCCACCCCAAGCAGCACAGGGAGGTGACAGGGGGGAGAGGAGGGGATATTGATGCAGCTCCCGTGTGCGAGGCCCACTCTGTAATTGTGATTAATAACAGTGGGGCTTGCTATCTGGGCGCAGACAGGCCGGTTTGTCTGCCCACAATCAGCGTTTGACAAATGGAGCTACTTTCACTGGTTTTTGTGTATCAAACAAAACAGATGTAGTCATGGATGGTGAGGTGGGAGGCCACCGGAGGAAATATACATTTTTGTGGCCCTGTATTTACAGCAGGTCAGTTTGCTGCAGCGTGGGCGTAGGTAAGGGAATCTGGGTGTGCAGACCCCTTTCCCCCTTCTCTGCAGGACATAATACTCAGTGTGCACTCAGCCCATGTGTTGACTGAAAAATGTTGGTGCGTTTAACTCAACAAAGCGTCAGATTTATCACATATACTCACTGGCAAAACCTCTGTTATATGTTGGATTATTCTGTGGTTCTGATACCCAGTATACTGGGAGAAATGTCCTCTTTAACTAGGTCACCAGTGTGGCAGCAGTGAAGAGTTGTTAAACATCCATCACCAGGAGAGTCATCCATCTATCAGCCCTACACCGCGGCTTCTCAGCCAATACCTCCACCTCGGCCATATCACAGGAATGCAGGGCCCCTACCTTACCCCGTCTTTCATGTCCTGACCCCCATTTGTCAGAGAAACCCGGCGAGGGTGAGAACAGAGTGTCGAAGGGGTGAAGCTCAGCTCGGCCTATACAGTCTCCTCTCTATGAGGGCCACCCCAGGGTGCCCAGCATCTTCACCTCACCTCTGTGGCTCCACAGAGTTCCAATCTCTCACAGTCTGCCAAATGTACCTGCACACAGGTCACTGCACTCAGGAGATAGAAAAATGACCTGATTTAGTGAAGTTCCCCTCGTGCCATTCGCCCTGCACTTCCCCAGGCTTTTCCACACTAGAGAAATATGCCACCTTTAAAAAAAAAATAAATAAATAAAAAAAATCTGTCATTTAAAATAACTACCTGCACTTCTTTGCATGTCTCAGCTGCACAGACCAAGCATGGTGAGATTGATTGCAATAGCAAGCAAAAAAGAGAGAATATGACAAGATAGATGTGTAAATTATCACAGTGATGGAGGCAATGATGCAGTCCCAGCACCTTCTGTTTTCTCTCCTGAGGAGGGAGGGATGGAGGTGGAACAAGGGGGAAGGACTAAGGAGGAGGAGGTGGTAGAGAGCAGGGTACTTTCTTAGTTACTGGGTAGCAGCTGATTGGTCCCTCTGTCACCATCTGGAGGTTTGTGTGGTATCAGTCTCTGGTGACCCCGCTGTCTTCCCTGTTTTGTCAGGAGACGGGCCTCACTAGCCTCATGGCTGATCCCCATCTGGGTTTCCTGGCTGGGCTCTGATAACATGGCGCTCTCATGTGTCAGGGAGGCCCCCTCCCTCACATGCCCTATTAACATGTTGAGGGAGGGGGCATCTGCTACCGATGCAGAGGAAGGCGCGTGAGCACTCATCACGCACCTTTGTATTTTCAGGCCTCTGTATCTAATCTCCAGTGATTACGCTGCGGGTTGGAGGTGTTTACCCAGCGCGCAGCAGCTGTTCCAGGCTGATCTATTCTCAGATTTATCTTTTTGAGTTTTAGAGTTAAGATATTGAGTGTTTTTCTTAAGTTGACATGACCTCCAAAAGTTCACATTCACCCAGCTCTGAAATGACATATTCTGCACTGTGACTTTTACCTCAGTCATTGTATTTTCTGTATTCAGTTAGTTTGTCTTTTCTTTATGTAGCCAACGTAAAATCCTTTCATTAAGGCCCTTCAACCACGTTAAATCTTATAATAATAACCAGTGAAAGTTTTTAAACGTCTCAACCTCCAGATGCTGCAGGGGTGTTCTTGGTGACTTAGTGTTCAAAGGTGCATTACTGTATGACTGCAATGTCATAGTTTAACTCAGGCTGCCAACTAAAGTTGCAATTAACAGCTATTTTTAAATTATCAATTTGTCTATAGTTGTTTGAATTAGTTTTTTAGTCTAAAAAATGTCCATAAAATCATGACAGACATCAAGCCCGGTTGATATAGTTGATATTGTGGTTCAGATTCCATAACAAATGTGCAATTAATTAAATTACAAAAAAAACATGCTTTGAATCTGGGGCTTAATTGGTAATCCAGTCTTGCTACTAGGGATTCTCAACCTCTCACACTTATTTTCATCTGTCTTTTCTGTCTTCACTATCAAATTCAAGATACTAATACATAAGCAAAAAAATCCAACTCTTTAAAAAATGATGCATTTAAAACCTCAACATCTATACATCACAGCTGTGGCTCAGTTTTCTTTTTATTCAGGTTGAAAAGTAGAAAATGTAATAGGCTCACAGATTATGCCATAACAATGTGCAGCTTTAATCGCTCTTACAAAAATGGAAGTTCCTATTTCATTTGAAGTTTTCCAACAAGAGTTTGGCTCCAGCGAGGTTTCCCAGTCCTCCGTAGTCACCAGACCTCTCGCTGGCTCCAAACTCTGCGCTGAGAACCTGTCGGGTACAGACGCTGTGGAGTATGTCGGACTGGACAGCTGGTGAAGCAATGGGCACCCTCACTAGGCTTCATGCCACAGCCGCACTCGCTCCTCAGGTTTTTTTTTGGGGGGGGGGGGGGGCGTTGGTGCTGGAGGGAGGGTGAACAGCGGCTGAGAGCCAAAGTCCTGCTGAGGACAGAGGACCATTGTGTGCTGCTCCACGGTTGGCTTCGGGCACCCTGTTGGCGATCAGGCCGGTGTCAGAGGGCGCAGAGCAGCGTTCAGGACAAGCAAGCACAACACCCTCGCAGGTCAGCAGGAGGAGCGCGCTCGTGTGCACAGTGAGACAGAAACACACACAGAAAATGCCCCGGTGACTCTGGAGGGAGGGAATTGGAGGGGAGTGGTGGCTCAAAGAGTGAGGGAGCCGGGGACGGCCCGCTACAACCGCCAGCCGGCCTCCTCCTCTGGGAACACACAGAGCCTAATGAGTTTGATAGTCTGCTGAGCTCCATAAATCATGCCATGCAAAACATTTCTCCTCTCTGAATAAAAGCATTTATCACCCTCTGTTTATTCACTCACTCTCACAAGATTGATTGGCTCCCAGCAGCCTGCTGAGCAATCAGCCGTGCCGATTCCTCTATTTCTCCCCCTTCGCTCTTCTTCCATGAGTTTATTTATTTATTTTTTTCTCTCCTCTGTCATTCAGTGGGGAAACTTCGGAAGGAGTGGATGAGAGAGACCGTCTCCAATGTCGGCGTTGGGATGCTCAAGTCTGTCAAAGACTACATCGACCCCAATAACATCTTCGGCAACAGGAACCTCCTCTAATTTCCCGCTCCTGTCCATCTGTATCTCACCTTTTTCTAAAAGCATCTTGTGCATTTTGAATGAATAGATACTAAAAGTGAATTTAAAATGGACAGAGATCTTTTCTTTTTCATCAATAGTGTAATTCGGTGCCATTTATTGATTCACCCAAACCTTTTTCTTTTACATTACGTTGCACTTAATATGCTGTAACAATCATTGTCGTTCATGTTGAAGCTCATTTCTGCTATTGTGTCGTGGCCTCAGCTTGTTGGAGCGGCGGCCACGATGCATCATGACATGATGCAACAAAATTTTTGTCATATTTAACCTCATCCTAAAAATCCTTGCCAACATAGTTTACCCTCATTTGTTTTTATTTTCCTCTTGTGTGTGTGTGTGTGTGTGTGTGTGTGTGTGTGTGTGTGTGCATGCGTGTGTGTGTTTGTGTTTGTGGGTGCGCGCCTGTGTGTTTTATGCGTGTGTGGGGCACTTCTTTAGTGGTAAGTTCTAGATGAATGCGCTTTCTAAAGCTCTGTGCCTTTCTAAAGCTTTTGTCTGCCTTCCTCTTCTCCTTCTGCACACTCCGCTGGTGTACAGTGAGTCCCTTTGTGAAGTAAAACAGACTTGGACATGATGGTGTCAGTGTCTCCTGTTTGTCTTTTTCATGCCCTCATGCCTTTTGTTGTATTGACCTATTGCCATAAGAGACTTTCTCAGCAGTATGCGTGTGTGTCCCTCTGCCGACAAACTTGTACGACTAAAATCTCCACACCTCCAGCCCCACCAAAATTGAATAACCTTTAGAATAACAGTATGACTACAAAGAGAGATATTCCTTGTGTGTCTAGTTTTTGTACCGAAATTGTTTTCCTTGCATGGTCTGTCACTGAGAAAGTGACGTGGGGGGAAAAAAAGCCATCGCGTTTTTTCGATCATGCCTGCTTCAGTGTGACCGTGTTTTGCAATTGAAGGCCTCTGGATCCCGGTGCTCACGCTGTACCAAAGACTCAAGACATCAGACCATGTAAACATTACTGCAAACATCAGTTTGTCTATGTGTAACCGCCACCTTCACACACGTTGACATCATCCTCAGCTAAACTAGATTTTTTTTTTTTTAAATCCACATATGCAAAGATGACCCTTCTGAGAGCTGTAAAAAGTCGATATTTGTGACTGTTACATGTGCTAAAACTTTCTATTAACCTCAATGACATCATGTTTCCTATGTTAAAGACACTGTATTGAATTGTTTCTGCTCCATATAATTGGTTGTTATTTGTTGTTAATTGTTCGTGTATCTATATTGTGTAAAAGGTTTCTGGAATGGATACTTTAATGTACTACAATTTGATACCAGACTTGTATCATTTAACTACTCGTTTTGAAGCCAAGTTTAGCTCTAAGTGAGCTGTTTGCATTTTTTTTCCTTCTGATCTGTGCTTCACATTTTCCTGGATCACCATGTCCTTTTAATCCTTAATATTCCCCCAAATAAAATGACTCGTTTGGGATCCACTGACTGACTGATATTTAACCTTCCGTGTCAAAAATGTGTGAGAGCTTATGGATGTACCTTTTTTTTTTTTTTGTTATTTTCCACTTCTTAACAATGTAGTAACATCAAAGTACATTTTGTCAATGCTGTTTGTGCAATAAATATATAAATAATAACTGAAACATCCCAGTTGTTGTTCATTGTTGCATATGCAACACTGTTAAGAGAGCAGAGGACCCCCCCCCCCCCCACCCATTCCCCAATCATATACATTATTTCCTTGTCAGCTCTTCAACAGTAGCCTTTACTTATGTTGTCAGCTGGTGCTGTGAGGGTCAACAAGAGCCTTAGAGCTGGTTTTTGTTTGCTCTTTCTTTACCTGCACCGCACTCAGCTCAAGGTAAACCACCAAAGAGGAGTTTAACAGAGCCTGTCTTTTTGTCTTTTGCTTCCTGACAGGCTTTTTTTTTTTTTTTTTTCTACACACAGGCTCATTTGGGAGTCATCTTCACCCACACAGCCACCCACACACTGACTTGCTGACGTCACCACCACCTATCAACAACAGTAGAGCTCAGCCTTGGACGATGAATTTCACTGCAGCTGTTACATTCCTCACACTGTAGCTTAACGCCCAGGATTGTCTGAATGAATATGTTGGATATAAATAAGACATGAAGGACTTAGACTTTAACATTATTTCTGATTACACATTGTAACAGTCAGGGTTGTGTAATATTGATTACAGACTTGCATATTTGCAGCCGACTCCCATTCTCTTGTTAAAGCGTTAATATCCTTCTAATCTGACTGCACCATGCAATTCTTCTCCATGACTTGAAATGTGTCTCAATGAAATGTGCTTATGCCTGTAGTGTTTCATTGAGAGATACAGTTTGCATGTAGTGTTACAATTGTCCACAGGAGGTCAGCACTGCACTGGGAGAAATACTGTGTAAACTGGGAGACAGAATCAGTGATGGAAGAGGAGGCAAGGCCCCTTACTTAAGTACAATTGGCATGACTTGGTAATAAAAAGCTCCATTACTACTGTTTTACCATTATGTATTGTATTATTGGATTGTTATTACTGATTTTTACTCATATATCATCAAATATTTTGTATGTAACATCTTAATCTGTAAGGAAACTACTAACTGAAGCTGTCAGATAAATGCAGTGCAGTTACATGCAATGTAGTGGAGTAGATTTTGATGTCAGAATAAACCAGAGCACATGTAGCAGCATATTTTTATTTAAACTCTGAACAGAAACATTGCACATTTGCCTTTTCATGCCTTAGGTTTCTTTCAGTTTAGCCCGCCATAAATAAATCCAGAGTCGAAACTAGGAGAGGAAAGAAGAAATACAAGAAGCACATTACATTGCAAAAAAGACAGGTAGAAGTTGGCCACGTGTGGAAACCTAATAGAAAAATAGAACAGCAATATTCATAACTCACATAACATGATGCAATAGAATTTAAGTCATGCATTTCCGATGAGATAATGTGTTTACTGATGAAGTTCAAAATACGAGGTATTTGTTGGCTCACATGTTTGCTACATCCTTAGCAAGTGGTTGAATTTAATACTGCATAAAACATGCAATTCAAAATTCTTCAGGTTGACTTCACTTCAGCTCTTCAACTAAAATACAGTAGAGCACACAGATCCATGCCACACAATGTGCACAGTCACATTTTAAACTCCAATTAACAAAGGTACAACACAACTCATAAGGCATACCCTCACCCCCAAAAAATACTTATAATAATAATAAAATGAAAATAATAGCTTGTGACTAAATGGGCACTTCAGTACTACAAGTCTCCGTGTCTAAGACTTCTAGAGAATATAAAAACTGTTTAAGTAGCATTTGTGAGCGTTGAGAAAAGGCCAAAAATGTAATTTTAGGAAATGCACTTATTCGCCTTCTGAGTAAAATTTGAAGATATCAGTCTCATATCTGTCCCTTGAATAAAGCTACAGATAGTTAGCTACTGTTAGCTAGTTAGCCAGTACAGCAGTTGCAGAAACTAGCCTGACTCTGTCCAGCAGACACAAAATCTCCTAGCACCTCTAAAGGTCACAAATTAACACACTGGATCTGGTCTGTTTGCAATGTACAGAAACTGAAGTGTAAAAATGACTGTCCAGTGTTTCATGAGGGTTTATGTGTTGGATTGTTTCCTGGCAAACACATGACCCTTTGTAAAATAGTGAATAGTCATTTGTACACTTCGGTTTTGTATGGATGAAAACAAAACAAAATGAATTGTTCATTCATGAGCTGCAGAGTTCAGAGCAGGCAGATTTCATTTTTGTCCCCCCCCCCCCCCCCCCCCCCCCCCCATTTCCAGCCTTTATGCTAAGCTAAGCTAACCACCTGCTGGCTGTAACATGCGATCAGACCACAATAGAGTGGTCTGATTCTTCAACAGAAAGAAAGCAAGAGCATTTCCGAAAAATGTATCTATTCTTTTAAATATATAGTTTAGTGTGGAGTCATATTACTTTGTTGTCAGTGTTAAATCAGTAGCTAATTTTTTTTTCTGCAGAAATTTATGTGATACCAGAACAACTTTATCAAGGCACATTGTGTGTGTGTGTGTGTGTGTGTGTGTGTGTGACAAGTGAGACCCTGTGTTTATAAAACTGGGCAAAATAGATTTCCATATGTATATAATGTGAGTGCTTTGTGGCTAACATGGGGTGAAGACAAAACTGCAGTCATGGGTTGTACAAAGTATGGCAAAAATATACGTCATGGTTCAACATGGATTTCCATACTATCTAAGAATCTCGGTGAGGAGGCCATGCATTTTTCATTAGGATCTTAAAACAAGGCACAGGAAGGGAGGGAGTGGAGCAGTCAATTTGCATTGCAAGCGCTGTCAAAGGTCCTGCTGCTCCTGCACCCCTTTCTCCTTCAGAAACTCTACAGCCACATTACAATCCAGAGCTTACAGTTTTTTTAAACAGCACTTGTAAATAACTTAATAGCCTATATACAAATTTACAAAAAAATATCTCTGTTACCCCAGACAAAATGCGAGCAACAAGGAGGTACCTGGAGCAAAACCAACCACAGCAGAGGCAAACATTCCTCTGCAATATTCTTCATGCCTTGTTGTGCCAAAAATCTGTGCAATGCCCGGAGTGGCTAGTGTTAGTTCACTAGTTGACATGTTGACACAGTGGTTTGAGTTTCCTTCCTGACATGGTGTCATCAGCTGATTTGTAGCTGCTCCGACAAGCTTGCCAAACACAGCTCTGTCAGACTTCAGCATGGGAAGACTGAAGGGAGCAGAAAAACCTCTACGATAGCGCCGCACTCAAGTCTAAAGCTCATCTCTAGTAGCAAAAAGCAAAGAGGAGCAGAGCCCAAGAGCCTCTGCATGCACTGCACTGCCTCTGTTGCAGGCTGCATTTAAGAGGGAATAAGCCTAAGAGATCAGCTCGGAGGTGGCAACAGAAGCTAACTAACAGGTTTAGATGTTGTGTCATCAGCATCGCTGCTGCAGCAGGGTGTGCTGCCAGTTTTGGCCACAGTGCAGCCACTGGTTTCTGTGCTGTCGCCACTGCACGGGCTCGCGGGCGCAGACACACTCTGGCCACGTTGTCTCTTCCTGTTCAGTTCCTCCCATTTGGCCCTGTTAGCTTCGATCATGTCAAGCATCGGCTGAAGTTTGGGATTCAACTTGACCAGAGTCTAGAGAGAGAGAAAGAGGGAGAAAGATGAGAATGAACATTTATATTTGCAGCAGGAGATATTTCACAGAGCCACAAAATGTCAACCTCATGGTGATGGTAGAGGAAAAGTCAGAGGATCACCTAAGTCACCTAACTCTTTCTCATCGTGCAACAGAGAGACTATTTTTCCATCCAGACAGTTAAAGGAGACCTGGAGGATTTGGGAAATACTTGAACAGTAATGAGTGTTGGGTTTTTTAAAGGTATTTATTTTGTGGAAAATCTGATGCTTAGCTTTGTGACGGGAGGCACAAACGGGTATATATACAGTAAACTAGGGCTAGAAAAGCAGAGCATTATTCATCAAATGGGCAAAACAAATGAAACAAAACAAAGAACACCCGACTACAATAACAGCAACATACAGTCAGTTGATAGCAGCAGTCCATTAAATGGCTGCTCTCTAAAGATTAGAAGCACATGTATGACTGAGATTAGTTGCCGTTGTCATTTTTCTGTGTTGAGCTGTAACCGTGTAACTGTGGCAGCGCAGTAGAAGTTGTCATCCACCATTTTAATAAATTACCTGAGAGACAGGGGGATTTTGTTCCCTCTGTTCTGCTAACAGTGTCTTCTGTAGCTATTGGATTTCCAGGGAAGTCTGTGTAATTAGTTAGCGTTTCATTTACCCTGTTTCATATGGAAATATAACATGGGCATGGGTCCCACATTTGAAACAATGAAATCTTTCGTTTATTCACACACATAAAGGAGTCGATTGGGGAGCCATTGCAAAAAATGATTACTGTACACATACACTGGGGGTTGTGTATTGCATGTGTGAAAAGGAAATCACATCTGTCGTAACACAACTAATCACAGCTGCCAATTAACCCAACTTTAAATGCAGGCTGGTAATTTGAGAGGCATTTATATTCAGTGGGTGTATTCGCTCATTCATATGAACAATCAAAACACTTAAGACTGACAACAACAAAGCTCTATAACGTGGCCAAGTTCAGACATCAAGACAAGTTTCCTTTCTTTACGAAAACACAGCCATCTACTCACTACTTCACAATTTGTACTAATATATGACTTAATAATGCATAGTATTGTAATTGCTTGAATGTGCATGATACTAATTATGAAGCGGTTCACCTGCGATGCAGAGCAACATTAGAGCACAACATGGATTTCCATTTCTGTCATATTAGGTGAAGTCGATGCTCATTGCTGTTGCCAGACTGCTCCAGCTCTGCTCATGTTTGTGTCAGTTTCTGCACACATCTGGTTTACGTGTGTGCACCGTGCAGAAATGTAGAATTGAAATGATGTGTTTTGACAATTGAATAGTTGCTTTGGTTAGTATTTAGCAAAAAGGTCAAACATTCGCTGGTTCCAGCTTCTCAAATCAGAGGATTTGTTGTCTTATGAGTTTGTAAATCAGTGATTTTGGTGTTTTGGACTACGGACTTCATTTTTCACTATTCCCCGATATTTGAGATTAATTGATGTATTCATTACTGTTATTATCAATATTATGATTATATTTTGCGCACTTTTAATTAAGATTACAACGGTTATTTCAACTGTTATTATGACTTCAACCATATTATCACTGATCATCTGTTTCTACACCAGCATCTAATTATATATGCCCAGAGGAGGAGTTATAGTTGTTGACAAACACATTAACAAACATTTATATCTGCTTACACCTACATTATAGGGCGTCATAAACCCTTTATTAACTGTTTGTATACTGCTAAAGTGAATGTTATTTGCAGCCCAGGTGTAAATGAATGTGTGTTGATTATTGATAATAATAAGTGATAACTATTTGAAGCCGTGAGCACACTGCAGTGGCATGTGGCCTACAGCTGTTACAGCTGTCATTTTAAAGAACTACAAAAACAAAGTGCACTGATCATCTAAATCTGTATGGATTTGTCTCGTCTGCAGGTTAAAAGAAGAGGATTTTCTACAGCAGAACAATTTCCCTTGTTCTCTGCGGTATATACCCTCTGTGGGACATTATCATTGGTTTCTGTGTGTAGCATCATTATTCCACTGAGGCAGAGGCAGAGGAAGGAGAGAGACTTTTATATGGTGGGGTATGAAGATGGAAGGTTATATAATGGGGGATTAAGATTCCACAAAGTAGCGAGCCACCACCAGGAGAAGGAGATCAGCGAGATCAAGAACGAGATCTCTTCCGCCCACGGACAAAAACCCTGCCGCCTCCCAACTTCCTCTGTTCTCCCCCTTGCAAGTTTAATTGGCAGCAGCATGATCGTGAGCTCCATATCTGCATTCTCCAAACATCAGCCTTTACATGAAGCAGTGTGGAGACAAACCCCCCACGCAGACGACACACACACACCACTTTGATGCTTTTTATCTACACTACACAGACAGTAAAAACGGTGAAACCAGAGCCCTGCACAGATTAGTCTGCTCTAACTTTTGACACTGATCCTGTGATAATTCAATAGACGTGAAGATGATCTATTGTTTGTTTTCTACTCATGCTGACTAAGAGTAATGTCTTTAATATGACAGAAGAAAAAGGAAGGAGGTCTAACAGTTCAAAAACAAAGAAATCACCCGGCGTTGTAAGAATGAATGAACTATTTTATCCATGACTTCTTTCACGACTCCTCTTCTGTTTGACTTTCATGCATTTGCCTTCAACACGCCTCATCTCTTAACAGACCTGATCTCCTCAGTAATTCAGCCTTCTTCTTCGTCTTCCTCTTTTTCTTCCTCCCACACAGCCACTGCTGCCGGCAGTGGGAGGGGCAGGTGAGTCTCTCTTGACGTCATCCGGAGGCACACACACGCACACATACACATTATTATACCAGGGAGGACACTGTATAGATTTCCTTTAATTCCCTCGGAGACAGTCACAGGCTCTAACTCTGACCCTAATATTTGCTCTGCTGGCATCCTCCAGTAAAATCAGCCTGTTTGTCTGTGTGTGTCTCAGAAGAAACACATGCAGTCAAGAGTCCGTCCTTATGTCATTACTGTGCAGTGAAGCCCAAAGTACACTGTCTTACGAAGGGGGATTTCACCCGACTACCATCACAGCTCTATTCACACACTCCACTACCTCTGAGCTTTCCTGCAGTCAGAAAGTGCACACTCATTCTGCTATGCTCAAAAGAACAGGATGAAACCTTGAAGTTCAGAGCTTTCAATAAACCATTTCTATTTATTTTTTTTTTTCCCAGTGAGAAATCTGAAAGAAAGTTGAATAGTTGGTGACAGTTTCATTGCTGGCGTCAGTCGGGGACAATAGCTGAGGAAGGACAGATGCTGCTGATGTCAGAGGCGGATGTGTGACAAAGCACGACACATTGAAGGCCAGAGGGCGGCGAAGCCTCAAGCGTTACCTCGTACAGCGGCGCACAAATTCCGTCAATCCACTCCAGCTGAAGCCCTGGCAACTCATCCTTCCTGTTTCGATCAAAGATGGCCTGAAACACAGAAGAGAGAGAGAATGTGTTTACACCTACATCTGTGCTCACACTGGAGAAACAAAGGAGAAACACGACCCTGCTTACTGTAAGCCTAGTTCGGTTTTACAGTCCATAAAGTGCCGCTCTTACTGCTTTAGTTAAAACAAATTCTCCCTTAGCTCTCACAACAAATGAGTTTATTTCATGTACACTCTCTTTTCTATTCTTCTGCAGCCTGAACTTGAGAGGCTCTACCGAGGCTGTGCTTCAGAGATAGTTACTGGGCTACGACTTAGAAGTTAATATTTAATTTCCAACACCCACACACGGAGCGGTAAAGGTTTGACACAAGCGGCAGACCAGAGGCTACTGCATTAGTTATTTCAGAGGGGAAGCAATGTGGCCTGACTCGATTAGTCAACAGCCATTAATTGCAAACAGAAAGCTGTTTTTTTAAATATTTTTTTTTTATCCCCTTTAAGAACTTGCGACACAGTTCAGCCTTCAAAGCTCCTCACTCAAACAGACAGTCCTCTAATATTGAGGTGCTGTGGCGCTGAGCACAGTATGAACACAACATGAACAAACATCTTTATTAGGACCACAGTCTGTCCCTGCTTATTATTATCATTATTATTATTATTATTATGCTATTTTTACATCCATATGAGAAAAATAAAGACAATTTATCACCTCTGCTATCTGCAAGTCAAAGCTAGCAGAGCTCCACTACACCAAAAAACCTCCTGTGTATCTGTGTTTACAGCTGAATGAATAGAAAGGTCAGTATTTGCTTTGAATCCTTTGCAGCAGGATTTTATTTTATTTTTTTCATTTTTTTTTTAAGAATGATTGTTACACGGTCCACAGTTTTGCTCTTGGCACAGCGGCGAGGCAGTGGAGCGGTCAAGCTGACAGTACACTTTTCTCACACTACAAGACACGAGGTCTCGTGTTTCCTACGCAGTCAGTACGTTTGGAACTGCAGAGAAAACATATCTTCAGCATCATCAGCTCATGGAGGTCACGGAGGTGAAATAAAACTGCAAAAAGCACTAAACCCGAGATGGTTCAGCGGTACTCACGGAGGGTGTGAGCTTCAGCTCTGATCTCTCTCTGTCGCCCTGCTCAAAGAACTCGCTGGTCACCAACTCTGCCACCTGAAAAGACACAAACCAATCGTGTGGGACAACATCTGACTCTTATTTTCATCATCATTTAATCTGCCAGTTATGTGCTCAATGAATCAATTAACAGTTTGGTCTGGAAATTGTGGAAAAAGCCGGTGATACCCAATAGTTTGATTAATCCAACCACAAATATTCTGTCTTTAACCACAAGTCAATGAAAAGCAGCAAATATCCACAATTTTGAGGGTTTATTGATAATCAATTAATAATAATAATAATAATAATAATAATAGTTTTCTGTCAGTCAGCTAATCATTTCAGCTTTAGATGGCTTAGAAGCCAGAACAGATGCAGGCTTTTTTCTTATTGTATTTATAAAGAGAGAGTTTACCCTACATTTCTCACCTTGCGTGATATTTCCCAAGGTTTAGTGACAGCACCAAGGTCACATGCTGTCATCATCATGGATCTGAGAGGAGATCAGACCAACAGTTTTATTCATTACCTCTTACTTGTAACAGACTTCGCACAAAAAACTCCTGAGGAGACAAAGCTGTTATTGCTGTGTGCGGGGCTTTACCTGCACATGTCTCTATGAGCCTTTACGTTCCAGTTGTACTCTCCTTTGCTGACCAGCTCAAAGAAGGTGTTTCTGTTCCTAAGGGGGAAAGGGAGCATCTGAATATGCAGGTGTAAGTTACATAAAATCCACAAGGGGGCGGTATTACCTAAAAGAAGCCTACAAACCTACAGTAAACTTTGTCAAGAGGCAGAGTAGCAGTTAGTGTGCTTCAGTGTAAAACAGTCAAGCCGGACTCTGTGGATGTCTCACTAACAGGAGAGCTAAAAGTTTAATAAGCAGAGTGTGTTTGGCAGAACATACTCAAAGTAAAGTGTGAGGTCTGTGGCCAGGATGGACTGTTTCAACAGCTGCATGAGGTCACTGTACTCTGTGGACGAGAGGTTGGAGAAGATATTGTGACCCTGTGGAGACAAATACAGACATAACAGGATGAAGAATTTCTAAATATATGTCACTTTTCTTACAAAGAACCTGAAGCTACGTATTACAGTCCCTAGATTAATTACTGATTACATTTAGCATGGGTAACATGTCTTTAACAAAGGGTCATTACCTGTTACATAGCTGTATTTTCTTCATAATTAATAATTCAATAACAGCTTGATTGTCTTATATTATATTTTGTCATCAATCTGCCACCACTATGAAAAGCAAACTTCAGCAATCATTGCTAAATGTATGCAATCAATTATTTGATTTTACTTTTTACTCTCAATTATCAGCCTTGAACAATCCAGTTATCACACAGGTTTGCTCGCTACTTGTTAACTAACAGGTGAATGTTTTAGGAAGTCAGTCCACTGAGTTAAATTATAGTGTACAATGTCTTTGGATGTTGAAATAACCGTGTCAACAACGGATGTATCACAGAGATAAAGGAAACAATTTTCTTTGGTGACTGTTTTTAAACGGGTTTCTATATATGCAGTAACAGTGTAAGGTGCAGCCTTGTTCTTTTCAGTGATTTAAACAGTCCAATGAATAAAATTCATATAACTGCAGAAAGAAAGTGATGGCAAATCAGTCAGATTATCAGTAAATTATTTTATGAAGTGAAAATTAAAAATTAGATTAAATTTTGCCCATTAATCAGTTATGTGGCCAAATTAATCAAGACAGGCCACCATCACTGAATAGGATGGTGCTTTATATTTGCTGTCCACCATTTTATATGAATTTAATGGGGTAAATCGTGTCCTCAAGGATTCCCGCAATGGAAAGACAAAAGTCGTGTCTATGGCATGTGCACTACTTTCTGCTAATAATCCCACAATGCAACATGTCATACTAATTAAATGTGAAAATTACAGTTGTGCAACACTACAGCTGCAAACGATGATGCAAAATGACAATGATTCACAAGTGCCTAAAATCCCATTTTACTGCTTAGGCTACTATAGTGTAAATTACTGACTGAAAGAGTGAACAGCGGGGTTACCTCGTGTTTCGTACTGTGACATATCAAAACGGCTTTCATGGCAAAGGCCTGTTTGCACAATTAAACTAAGAGCCTAAAAAAAGAAAAACGTGCAATTATAAATCTGAATGGATCTGTGGAAGCCAGCAGCTCTTAATAAGTAAGCAGCATCTCGCACTTGAGGCTCTCTATCATTAAACAGGCCTCTCCCCATCATGTATTATACATTCATTCGCCACTTAGACACCTTCCTGCAGAGGACGGAGAGTCTGTCCGTGGAGAAAATGGAAGATGAAGAGGAGATAACAGAAAAGGAAGAGAGTGAGAGGATGATAATGACCCGCAACAATTAAAAAGCATCTTGAAAACTGTAAGACTGTCTCAACACGATTCCCTCCATCAGCTCATGTGCTCCCATGAAATATTGAACAACGTAACAGCAGAGGCACACAAGACTTCTCTCATTCTGTCACAACTGGAACAGATGAAGGAGGGAGGCGAGGGAAAATAGGAAGTGAGAATGACGAGAGGAAACTGAGAGATACAAAGGGAGTGAGTGACGTTTAAAAGTTTACGTTTTAATTAATGGTTTGCGCGGGCTGGCGGATTGAATCGTGAGCGTTCTCTTCTACTTGAATTAGCTACACTATTCATTTATATGCTAATAGGACAGCGGTAGTCCAACCCCAGTATCAACAGAAACCATTACGATATTCCGAGCAAACATTTGTCAGCTTACTGTGTTGTCAGCACCGTGATAATGAAGCCACTGGAACCTACCCCGCTAAGCCTCGTCTCAGCTGCTCCCTCAAAATGTCTTTAATTACAACTTCACACAAACCCAGTCACCTGGTAAAATGTCTCTCTCAACCAATTACCACCAAATCTATCGCCTCTGTAATTACATTGATTTGAGGGCGGCATGAGCTATTTGTCTACTCGCTCACATACAGCACACATTGAGGCACCACATGGTTACCTTCAGGCTCAGTGGGTCTAAACTCTCTTCAACATTTTTGATTAATTAACATGGTTAGAAAGTAAAGAAAAACATTCAGTACCAAAGAGTAATCTCTAACTTTGATACTGGACAGCAGTGGCACACATGACTTGACAGGTAAGTAACTGTATCCATTTTACCAAGTCAAGGGTTTTGTAATGTTACAACAGAGGCACAGGCTACATTATAATTCAGCATTTCGGGTTATGTTATATGCTATTGAAATTGTTTGCTTTCGTTCTGAAAGCTAAAGATGAGTGTACCATCAGCAGCATAAGACTGGAAACAGGAGGAAACAGCCAACCTATCGCTGTCCTGGAGTCTGCAAACCTCACGCTGACGATGCATCGTGGAAGTTGTTGCACCCGGACAAAAAAATAGTGCAGCACGTAACATTCAGGAAAACCAGAACTTGTCAGTCTTACTTTTCGGATTCTGTATGGATGAAATAAACAAGATTCGATAAATTTTAGTTATTTATCTTTATAGTTCATGGTTGGTGTATTTTTTTTTTATTTAATTTTTTTTTTTACTTTTGGACAGAGCAAGGCTAGCTGTTTCCCCTGTTCCCAGTCTTTGTGCTAAGCTAAGCTAAGCTAACCATCTGAAATCAGAGTGGTATCAATTCACTCAACTAACCCTTGGCAAGAGAGCAATACACTTGGCAAGTGTATTTCAAAATGTTAAACTATTTCTCTAAGTACACAACTTTAATCTTGCTCCACCAGCAGAGTAACGGATGTTACTCGAACATGTTGACTTGTCACAGCAGGAAAAGCACAGGGGTTAGTAAAAATGACTGCATTTCATTTAGATGAGCTAATTCCAAGATCCTGGGATTGAGCATGCTGGTTCATTGTCATGACATAGTGGGACACCTGAAGGAACTGAGCCATCGTTCACAAAATTTGTTTCACTGCTGTTTTTTTTCCATTTTAACTGACTTACTGCCATCATTATAAAAAAGGAAGCTCTGTCATAAAACTAATTTAAGTACAAGACAACAGAGTAAACAACTTCCTGTTTGAAATCATAATGTGAAATGTATTGCACAAATACAACATGCACGTGTTGGCATAAGCAGAAGCTTCATGGTAACTGCATTGCAGCAGATATTGGAACATGGTGCACCTCGCTCTGCAGGATCATAACAGCATGGTTGAAGTGGTGGTGCTCCAGTGTAGCAGAGGTCCCATAAAGCAGAGCAAGGGCTGAGCCCGTCCTGACACACACACACACACACACACACACACACACACACACAGGGATGAAGAAGAGGGATAACATAATCAGCATTCAGCACATACTGAGAAACAAAGTCTGCTGTTGAGTCTGTTGTAATTCCCTCACCAATTCACTCTGCACGCTGTCGCCAACTTATGGCTCAATAAGAAAAGAAGCTGGAGAGTCATAACCTAAACTGCAGCTGAAATTCAACTGTTCAACATTGACTACGATCATCATTCAGCGTGGAGAAAAAGTACTCAGGAGAACTGAGGCTGGTTTGCTGATGGTGAGGCATGTGGGCCAGGGTTTTAAAGTTTGGGATCTTCCATTAGTTTTTGTAATATTTTAGCACTGCTTTCAGTTTTTAATTTGGTTAAAGTTAAAGTTTAATTAGTTTAAAGTTTATTTCTCATTTCCACAGTAAACAAGCAGTTAAAATTAATATGTAGTCCTAACCTTGTGTGCTGATTTTTTTTTCAAATGTTCATTTTAAGTTCAGTTTTTATCTACTTTCTGTTCCAGTTTTAGTATTACAGTGACATCAGGCAGCATTAGGGCAGTAATATGTTTTTGATTGCATTGGCTCCATACTCCAACATCATGTATTTGAAATAAAACAATGACTATTAGATAAAAGAGCTGACTTTTAGCTTTGGAGTGTGTTCACATCACATGTTGGGTGAGCACTGTAGGACTCCTTGTCCTCTTCATAAATACATATAATTTTTGCACCATGAATCCTAAACATACAGATATCTCTCTTTTATGGGCAAAACAGTGAAATGATCTTGGTTGTCCAACTCAGTCAGCTGACCTCAGTCCAGCTTAACATGTTTTTGTACTTGCTGAAGACCAGAAAAAGGCAAACAACACCTGAAACCATGTAGAAGTGAAGACGGCTGCAGTACAGGTCTGACACAACATTAGCAAGGAACAAACATTGTGTTACTGATCACAAATAATATGACCCCAAACAATAAATATGATTTTTTAAGATTATGTTAACTTGTCCAATTATTTTCTTGTACCCTGACCTGGGGGATATGTACAAAAAAGGATATTATTCCTATAATGTCAATGTTATGAGTCTGCACTTTAACCTCATAGTCATTGAAATTTCTACTTAAAGTCTAATATGCTGGAGTACAGAACCAAACAAAAAAATGTTTATTTTCCCAATACATCCTCAATTACAGCCACAGTACACTCTCTGATAAAGACGAAATACATCTCCATAGACAATAAACTAAAGGCTCTCAAATTCTGTTCCAAAGAGGATGTGTTCATTGTGAAAATCTGCCTTATTGACTACAAGAGCTTTTATTACCTCCTTTGTCTTTTGTCACCTAAAACTAATTTTTAACTAAGCGAGTCAACAGTCATCTAAAATTCAGACCATTTAGCTCAACATAACGAACAACTATTTTTGACAGCCAAAGGGATGAGACTGGCACCGCCAACATTTCACGAGCTAAATGGATGCTCGTGGGGGGCAAACAAATCAGTGAACTGGAGAGTACAATGTCATCTCATGATGTACTTAGATTCAACAAAAACTCATTCAAGCCCGCAGACGAAAATACAAAAATGTTTCTCGTTCAAATTTTGAATTGAGCTCATGACTATTCAGTTTACGATAATAACCCCAGCGAGGGCAGAAAACACTAACTTTTTAACTAACAATTTTATAGCAATTTTAGAGACAAGCCGAAAGGCTGTTTGTGTGACAGGTTGTTATAACCCATAGTTACATTTTGTTTCTAGGTGACATCTAGTGGTTGAAGTATGACAAGAGCGAAGGGAAAAGCGCGGTGACGTGGTAAATACAGCGATGGAGGACACAGGACTATGATATAGGAGAGCAGTGTTCCCATGTGGAAGTAGCAGTTTGTGTTTTTTTATATTATCCATGACCGTTCGACAAAGTTAACCACGTTGTTATTATTGTTACCACGACAACAAAGATTGCCTAATGTTGAGGAAGTATTTATTTTGACCCAAATCACAATGTTTTCCTAAACCTAACCAAGTCATGACTGTTATTATAGTAGCCATGGCGACGAAGGTAGGAACAGCACTTTCAATACAGTCGCATGTTTATTAATGTAACCATGACAACCAAGGTCTGCTACGCTTGCTGCCATAGGCACGCTATTTCAGGAGACACTCCTATGGGTCGTATCAGAGGGTTGAATATGGCCGTCGAGGTAGGAGGACTTGTTGGAAACAATTTTACCTGCTGATCTAAATGTGCTCAGAGTCAGCAGTGTTTACAGTCTCTTCGTTAAGCAGACCCTTATATAAGCCTTATACAACTTGCCACTTGACTCTTGCTGATCTGGGCTGCTACTGCAGACAGCTGCGGGTGGGAAAACACGCTATAAACAGTGCGTAGGAGGGAGCGTGTTTATGTCAGGGAGAGAGACAGAAAGAAAACGGGAACTCTTATGTAGACCCAGTGAAAAGTAAAGGATTAAAACAAGTTAGGTCCTTATAAAGTTAGATGAAAATGATTCATTAAGCAATCAAATTAAAGGTAACGTTAAATGAAAGAAAATGGTTAACTGAGAGATTAAGGTAGTCATAAAAAGTTAGTTCAGTTTTTCCATTTTTTTTCCAGGTAATTAAACACACAGTATGTAACTTCTGCCTCTAGACGTTTCCCAATCAAAACAATAACAAAAGATGGCACTGGGGTAACATCATGAAATAGAGTGGGATCATGGGAGTTGTTGTCTTCACCACCATTGCCGTCAGCTTCAGTTGTTCAGGAGGTTTTTACCAGGATATTATAACCAGTAGAAACACTGAAAAAAGCTGTTTCACTTTAAAAATCAGTGATTCGCCAACGCTCTTTGGCAGACACGGGATGTCTCAGAGTGACTGGTAGCTGAGGTGCCAAACACTTACCTGGCCTTTTTCTCTGATAACTCCAATGACTAAAATCCTCATCCGGTTAAAATACATAGTTGAAAATGACCATAATGTAACACGTGTATCTTAAATGTGGCTGAAATCTGGCTAAAAGTTTTGAGCATCTGGCAGGTAACCATGGCACCAATATTTTGAAAGTTATTATTTGTTATTTTAAACAGGTTTTGTTTCATTTCAACTGAACGGGCAAATATTGTTTATATACTCCAAAAAGCAGACAGTAAACTTTTGTTGTCTAGGCTCAGTTATATAGAATATAGCATAGTTGATGTGAATAAATGTACGGCTGACAGATTCTGAAGTTATGAGTAGAGCATTATGAAGTTCATTCAAAAGATGTAACTTAAGCATGATAGAGAGTGCTGGGGTGATACACTTACTTGGCCTGAAAAGCGTTGTTGGTGCCCCTGTGGTCCAAGTCATGGCACACACAACCTACAATAAGAGCTAAGATCTCCACCTCTGTCAGAGTCTCCTGGAAGCCTGCCGTCTGATTGGAGGAGAAGAGGCCGATGAGAAAACAAACAAAACACACACTATGCACTTCCACAGTTACATCTCTTTTTCTCTGATTCCATGAGGCTGTGAGGAGTATGCTGAATAAAAATGGAAAATACTCCAACAGCAGCATCATCCTAAAAAACAGCTACTCCCTATAATGCCAGTGGGACTGCAGTAATGCAATCACACAGGGAGATTTATGGCTTGGATGAATGGGTTCTGGAGGCCATGTCCTGAATGAGTCACTATAGGTCATTGTGGGGATAGCGGCAAAGATAGCACGGCCCTCTCATTAAAACACACGGCAGGAGAGTGGAGGGGCCCAGAATAGCTTACACACTATTATTTCATTTCCCTCTGCCAATAATCAATTCAGATGGGACGCCATGCACTAACGCCGTGCTTGATTAAATGAACTACACTGTGCTGTTTGTATAAGAGCTTGTGTGTGTGTGTGTGTGTGTGTGTGTGTGTGTGCGTGTGTGTGTGTGTGTGTGTGAGTGTTTTGCCCCAAGGACCTGATAAAGTAAAGACCTACTGGAACTGCATGAAGTAACTCCCTTGGGGTCTCTATTTAAACAAACATCTCTGGTTTGGCTCTGCACAGAATAATCTGTTTGTATAGATAGTAATGCAATAAGTCGTCATTTAACTCTCTGTGATCTGAGCACTGGAATGCATCATGGCATCATGAACTCTCTAACAACTATCTAACAGAGCATCAATGAGCACTGAAGTGGTAGCCTACATCATAACCTGATACTTCCTGAAAAAGTCCCAGCTGCCTCCACCACAATCACCAGTGATAGAACAAGATTGAAACTCATTTATTTAAAAAAAAAAAAAAAAAAAAAAGAACCAACTACAATGGCGAAAGTGCATATCTCCGCCAAGGCCAAACAATTTTTTACATATCTGTCAGATCCACATTATTACCAGATTATTATCTGATTATTATCTGGATCTGCACTAAACTGTACAAAGTCATATATCTCAACACCATAAACATGCCTTATGCTTTACATCAAGATTTCCTGAGAAACAGACAAAAGTGTTGAAAAAATGCCCTCTTGTAGAGTTTAGGACAGTGAAAATAAAAATTCCTGAATCTGCCCCTTTAACTAGATCTGCCCCAAAATGTAATAGGTTTTTCTCTGGCCCCCTACCCCATCCCTCAATCAGTTGGTACAAATCAGTTCAGGGCTTTTTTGTAGTCCTGTTGACAAACAAGTTCAAACAAAGTTCTAATTTACGGATTTGTATTATTTTCAGACTTTTATAAACTATATGCAAAACATGAGATAGTTTTACCTCTCTGAGTCCCAAACAGTAATTCAAATGAAACAATCTGAGATGTTTAGAGAGGAAACAAGTAGACAAGTAGTAGAGACTGTTTTTTTGAAAGGGTTGGGAGCCACTGCATTGTATTTTAAAGGCTTATTCAGTGGGTTTTTTTATGTATCTTAATCTAGAGGGTAACCAGTAGCTATAGCTGTCAGGTCCAATAAATGTAGTGGAGTAAAAGTACAATATTCCACTTGAATTTTTGTTGAGTAGAAATATAAAGTAGCATAACGAAAAACACTCAAGTACAAGTACCTCTAAATCATACTTAAGGACATGAGTAGATGTGCTTGTCACTTTCCACCGTTGCTGACCTCCTCCTTGTGTGGCAGGCTTTTGGTAATGCTAATTTAACACCAAGCAGGATTTATTCATTAAGGCGAGAAGAATCCTCCTTGTGGCTCAAACTCTTCGAAAGCTCCAACAAAGAGCAAATACGGAAGCTGAGAAAGGCCATACTTGCAAATATATTTTATCCTGTTATCTCGAGATAACAATGCTCGATATCTTGAGATAATGAGATATTATCAGGAGAAAATTATTTTTTGTTTTCTTGAGATCTCGGGATAATTATTCCATTATCTCAACATAACAAACTCTGTTATCTCAAGACAAGAGGATAATATCTCCAGAAAACAAAAAATAATTTTCTCCTGGTAATATCTTATCTCAGGATAACAAAAATGTGTTTTCTCCTGATAATATGTCGTTATCTGGGGATAACTAGCTTTGTTATCGTGAAATAATGAGATAAAAAAATATTTGCATAGTATGGCCTTTCTCAGCTTCCATAAGCAAATGTAAGTGTATGAACCTTTGCTACAAATTGTCACTTCCATGACTTAAGTGTCTCTGACTCACATTGATCTAATGATCTAGTTAGCATGATCCGTACCGTTAGCATGGCAAACATGCACTGGCAGACGTTGAAGGCATGTCTCCAGTTGTGGTAGAGGACCATTCTGTAGTTTTTTCTGACAGTCAGCAGCCATCTGCACAGTGTCTGGAGGGGAAGACAGAAAAGAGAGAGAGTGGATGAGCACATGGGTCAGCAGTCATCGTGAGGATACCAAGCGAACAGTGTTCTGGGCAAAGTCAGTTTAGTATTCAAAAAAAAATTAGACAGAGAATATCAGTGGTTTTACCTCATAGTCGATCTTGAATTTCTGCACCATTCCCAACTCCATAAACATTCTCAAAGCGGCCGTTATCATGGCGTCAACATCCAGAGAGAAATCATCAAAGGACAGCTTATCGATGCCCAGCTCACAAACCAAGGGAATGTTAGCAGCCTGTTTCGTCACGGTTGGATAGAAACACCGAGGAGGAAAGAGAAATTGAGAATATGAGTTCAGAGAGCAGAAGGAGGATGGAGAGGTCAGAGGATGCTGTGCCATTTTCAGATGATACATGGAAATATGGAGACATGCTAATTAAGACTCTGAGGACTCATTCAGAGAGGGTTAAGATTAATGAGGGCAAATTTCACTGTTATTTACTTTCAGAGCTCATTGACAAACCTAGCTGTACAGCAGTGATCATCAACAGCTTTTTTTTTTTCATTATTAAACAAACAAAAACACATAACACATGCGTGATTCCAATTAACCATATTCATACTGAAGCATCCAAGTCTTCTGTCTTCAGTGTGGGCTAATGAGCACAATGAGCAGATATGTCCTTTCTGGCTCTAGCCAGCATTTGTAATGTGACCATTTCATGCAGTGTAACCTGCACCTCCTTCCAATGAGTCCAAGCTCTCTTTAAAACTGTTACAGTTTCAGCACGATGCTGTCCGTCTTCCTCTGCTGTCTGACCAGAGCCCAGTGTTTCCCTCACAAATGTTTGCCTGTCAGGTCGGCAGGTATTCTCCTCTCTCTTATTTCACCGCCCCGGGTTACTAAATGTCAGCCAGGTTTGTTTGCCACAGCTATGGCTCTATATGTAGAGCAGTTACGAAAGAAAGGGGGGGAAAGGCAGGAAGCAGAGCACGATGCTGGATGAGGGGGCTGAAAGATCACACAAGCACACTGGAAAGCAGGGTTCCTACTTCACGGTAATGGCCACAGGGGAAAATCCCACACATGAAAGTGCAGGAAAGTAGGTCATATCTATATTTCAAAAATGTCATGCCAATTAAAAATGTAGATATTTTCATTTTTCATCTTTATAAATAATGCATTGAGAAAGATTGTCTATTGATTGGAGTAATCCATTTCAAATACCACAATTAGTTTATTTTCATTGGGGAATTCTCAGCCCATATTTATGCGTCCATGTTATTGTGGTTCTGTGGAGGAACTAGTGAATAGAGTCTAGATGACGGGCTGCCAATAATTCCTCTCTGTTGCCACAGATTTTTTTTCTTTCCCAGTAAAATGAATGAGATATTTTTATTTAATTAGAAAAGTATATCTTAATTAAAGCACCCATGAACAAAACAAACACTGTGGTGTAAATTTCCAAGCTTTTACCTTAGTGTACACCACAGCTACATTTTAGGCATCAAAGAAATTTAAGTCACTGCTGTTGCCTTGTTTCATGCTTTTGTGAAGTGGAGAGGTTTAATAGAATCATAATGCACCTTTAATGCATTTATTTTCTCTAATATGTCTCAATTGAGCTGAATATCAAGCCAAGATATTAAGAAACACATTTACTGTAGTGGGAAAACAATACAATTATATTATAGCAATTATCTGCACCACCAGAGCAAACCAGATAATCGCAAATTGTAATCCACACCGAGTGTGTATACACACTGCAAACTACAGGAGACACCGTTCTCACCATATCAGAAAACATTCACATGGTTCCTTTTGGGAGGCAGCGACAGAGACAGAACCCATGTTGTCTTTGAGGTATGAGGACTTGTTGGACTATTCCAGGTCACTAGGGTGTAAGAAATGGCTCTACGTCATCCCTCATCCTCTACTTTGTGGGAAAAGTATCTTGGAAGACAGTTATTCAGAGCTGCAATTAGGCCTTTTAGTGACATTTGTTGTTTTATGAAAGGGAAAGCACATTTCATGGTAGTAACAACTTGTGCTCCTTTGAGCTTGATCTTGGTTTACAGGTTTAGTTTGTCAACAAACTCCACGACAAGACAAAAACTAATCATGGAATTAAGTCCATCTCTCACTACTTTTGAGTTTCTTCTCAGCTCCAACCCTATTTATTCCTACTTAAAGTGATAGTTCAGGTTATTTGGTGTGCGGTTGTATGAGGTCCTTATCTATAGTCAGTGTATTACCCGCAGTAGACTTGAGTTAGTTTGCTCCCACTTTGAAGAAACACTTAACACTTAGCCAAATAAAAAAATAATATAATTTTAAGTGTACGTCGTATTTTGAATATATTCATTGCTTATCATGCCGTCAAACATCCCTTTCCTTTGGCACTACATTTTCTCAACTGTTGAACGCAGATCAGCTGTTGAGTCGTAAACTGCTCTGTGACTGAAAGATAAAGCAGATAAAATATCAAAAATATACCATACACTTAAACTAATATTGTTTTTATTGCTCAGCTTCTGTGTCAGTACTCCTGCCTGCTTCTCCAAACTGAGAGCGCACAAACCGAAATCTACTGCAGGTAATACACTGATTATGGATAAGTACTGCACACAAGCCCACGTCAAATAACCGCCGACTATCACTATGGGCTTTGAATCCTTTTTATATAAACTTTCAGGGATTTCTCCCACAACAGTTGGGCACTGTAGTGAGCAATACTCAAACAGGCCTAAGCAGTGCATTCTTCAGGGACCACTTCCAGCTGCAGATTAAAGTGGCCTGTGAAGTTCTCTTTTAAACATAACATTTTCCTGCCAAAATGTATTGTATCGGTGTATCACTGGTGTATAACACATGTTGAATTTATTTTTTTCCCCCTAAAACTTCTGTAAATCTATAAAACCTTTTAAACTGTACATTGCTGACATGTTTGCTTGCTGGCAATCTTCTTCTTCCCTGCCTTTGTTGGGATGATGGACAAAATACTGTGAAACCAATGGTGCCATGTGCTTGTGCTTGTGCATGTGCACCCCTGTGAACAGGGAGCCCACTCTTAAAAACATTGCTTATTGCCACTAGTGGTAAAGATGGTACCTTTAATACATACAAACATAATGATATGTACGTGGAATTGACCCAAAATAAGATACAATGCCCATATTCATGGTAATGAAGGAACACATCATCCAGTGGCTCACTTGTGTTTTTAACAACGTAGGTCTATGGCACAGAGGATATATCAGGTTTTGGCTACACAGGCAATGTTACTGTTGTTAAAGGATAAGAACAAGCAATGTCTTGAGTTGTGACTTTAATATCTGTGTTGAGCTCAGAGTTAAAAAACTGAATCCCCTTGACTACTGTAACTGTTGGGAGAAACAAATGGGTTTGCTGAGACAAATGTAATGAAGGCAACTGTGAATATCTGTTACCTTGAATTTGTCAACTTCAGTCTTGGAGCAAGTGGCATGGTAAGACAGAACCTGCAAAATAATGACATCGTGTCACTCAAGGTATTTTTCAAATCATTAAAATAACCAGTAAGAGCTCCAAGGGAAGCACAACTGCGGCTACGGCTGAAAACACTGCACATTTGTATTACTGTATTTCAGTGGATCTTCCAGATGAGGAAGTTAACACTCGCTTCTCCAACAGTCTACAAGAGCAGAAATGTCGGCCCTGATTCCATCGCCATGTTCCCTTCATTTCCTGAGAGAAATACCTCGCACAGACCTGCAGTTGCTTATTTGATCATAAACGCTCATGTTTATTCAGTGCTGCCAGAAGCAATGCATCTACATATTAGTGCATTCTGTGTCTCTCCTTTAACCGCTCTATCTCTCTGTTCCCCACCTCTCCCATCTTGAAACAGAGCTAACTACTATAATGCACCTGGAAGCTCCCTATTGTAATCTAAGGACATACTGTAAAGGCTGAGTAGTGCTGAATGGCTACATACTGCGGGGCAGATGAGGGATTGCTTTTCACTGCCTCTCATTAATTTTCAATAAAACCTTTGTGAGAAGGTTATACACAAAGAGAGATCAGCACTTTTTTCATGCGTACATTCTTGTGGAAATATGAGACTAAAAAAAAGGAGCCAAGCACAAAGAAACCCTGAGAAAGAACAAGTCAGACAATGTTTTGTGTTAGCCATGCAGAAGCCGTTGTTTCCTGAGTTCTGGGGAAACGTTTCAGCATGGAGCATATGTTGACTGGAGAGGAAAATAAAGATGTACCTAATGAAAGAGACGAACAAATAGAAGATAACAAACACAATGAACATAGAGGAATGACAAAGGAAACTGAAGTAAAAAAACAGGGGTAGTGCAGAGTCAACTGGAGTCAACACTGAAGCAGCATTACAGTTTGCATAATAATGTTTTTTGCAAATTTAAGAGGATAAAAAGATTTCTTGTTCATAATGTGGAAGAAATTGCATTTTTTTTTTCAAAATGTGATATGAGGCAGGAAATCGAATAAGACATTGTGTTCTTACATCCAAAGCCACAGATTGCTTAGCCCAAGACTTCTTCACCTGGTCGTACATGATGGTGTTGTTGATGCCCAGTCCACAAAAGATCACAAACGCCTAAGAACAGGGCAAAATGCAGAAAACAATTAACTACAACAGTTTCCAATGTGCCCACAGGATACTTGATGTAGAAAAGATATAGATAGGAGTGTAATACCTCAAAGAGACGCTGGTCTGCGTCATCAAATGGTTTACCGTCGAGCCTGTTCAGCACTTGAGCAACACCTGTTACACAAATTCAGTTTATCCATACAACAGGATTATTTTATGTAATGTTTTAAGGTTGATTGTAGCAAAGCTTTAGTGTGTATAACCTGCCTCCAATTAAAAGAGGATCAAACCCAGACACTCCATGTAATTGACTAACGTGCATTATTAATGTAAATTAACAAATCACACATAAATAGCAGTATATGTATATATATATATATGTATGTATGTATGTATGTATGTATGTATGTATGTATATGCAGAAATTCTTCAATAGTGATATGTGTTGTGTAGCCTTGATGGAAACTACATGAATGCTACATATGTTACACTCACATGTGGTTAGACAAAATGACAAATATCCATGCGTCCATCCATTATCAATACCACTTATCCAACAGTGCTAACCAACAAATACATTGTGTATATATATGTAAAAGCTTTGTTGATGAAGCATGAATATTTAATTGATTGGGACTGACTTTTATTGTTACTGAGAAATTATGCTAAGAAGTAATCACACAAAACATTACCATTTTTTATTCATCTCTAGGAGGTCAAACAAACCTGCCATAGTTACATTTTAATTTCAGTGTGTACCTGGAAATCCACAGAGGTGAAGGGATTAGTGCTGTAGCTGAGAACAATTTTCACTGTGGTGTCATTAGATTTAAAATACAGGTCTTCTCAGATCTATTACTGCTTTGTCTGTAATGAGCATGTAGTTTGTGATGAGTTGTAGCCCAGGTGGCCCCAAGCATAAGCAAATGAAATGGCTGCCTAGAGCCCTGTGGCCATCACATAATCTTTAACTACACCGCATTCCCACTGTCACAAGTGTTATTTTCCATTACCATAAAAATTATCAGAACCATAATATAATAAGTTACAGCTCTGTCATTAGTTATTACATAGATGACCCATAGTTTTGTGTGGCTGTACAATACAGTTTATCCACTGGGTGTCACATTCTGCTTATTTATACCAAATTATACCAAACAACCAAGCTCAGCTCAAAGTAATCTTCATGAATGAGCTATTTATCATATTAGCATGAGCAGTTAACATATTAATATGTTTGTTGTAGAACAACAAACACAAAGTGCTGTTAGCTAAAATGACTTTTGTCTTTCAGAGGCAATGTATTGGCTTTAAACACAAATCCAAAGCTACACAGGAATGGCTTTCAAAAACTACATTAACGTCCTGGAGTGACGATCTCAATCAAAGTTTTTTACAGATCATGATCACAGTGAAGCCCACTGAGGTCAAGTTTCTCTCACTCCAGAGCAACAACAGCCAAATGGCTAGGGTGCACGCCATGTGGGCGCAGGTGCTCTGGGTGGCTGAGTCCCCGGTTCGATTCCTGAACGGCCAGACTCTTTCCTGCATGTCATACCCCTACTCTCTATCCTGTTTCCTGTCACTCTTCACTGTGCTATAATTAAAGGCAAAATACCCCCAAAAATAATAATTAAGTTTCTCCCACTCACCATCAATCCATCCATCATCTACACCTGGTTCTCCAGGTGCACGAGTCTATCAAAGGGCTGTCAATAACCAAACCAGCTGAAACTAACTGTGCAGATCACATGTTTAATATGATCATAATACTGGTCAGACTCTCAGTCAGCAAGCGAGAGATCTGGATCCTGACTGCATACACTATGAGACAGTGACCAGCCCTGTTTTGAGCAGACGTTATCAAACTGTAGTTACAATCCTGCTGTAGTGTTGTGTTTCTGGCCTGAGGCAATTCAGTTAAATAATTAATTTACTTATTTCAAAGTTACCTAGTTGTAATGTGATGAATTTATGAATTCAAAATTTGGCTGTCTGGCTCTCTCCGAACCACCATTCACATCTCCAATTTTTCCAGCAATACAAATGATCGGACCAACACTTGTGCATATAATCCACGCTCATTATTGTGGATTATTTTGTCACAGCTGTATTTCCTGTGGTTACATTCTGAAGGAGCTGAGTGTAACCTTGGCAGATGACACAACATTTGTTTTCTAAGTGAATGTATCCTTGACTTGAGAATGTAATCTCTTGCTGCTTTGTTTGTATAATGGTTTTTCACTCCAAATCCTCAGGTGCCACCCACACACACGCACTGCATTTCTTTCCCCCTTCACTGTTTCTGTCCTTCCTCTTCCCTCTCTCCTCCCTGACAAATGCACTTACACCTACGCAAAAAAAAAAAAAAAAAAATGTAAGTACACATGGACATCACACGCACACACACATACAGGTCTTAACCAACCATCTTCAGCAAATATGCTGGTCACTTTGCACTCAAATAAAACTAATGAGTTCCTGCGTGAAATCTCAGTGGACCAAGTGGAGTTGCTGTCATTGCTCCTCGCTGCAATATCCAGCACCAAAACCAGACGAGAGATCAATGTTTTATCAGAGTGTCAGTGTGGTGTCGGCCTGGGGCTGATTCACAAACACAAAGCACACAGCCAGAAGAAGGGAACCTCCAAGAGTAGAGTGGTGGTGCAGCATGGATCTAATCACACACATGCAGCCTCAGCTGAACGTACACTCAAGCTTCACTATTGTCTATGCAGCAGAAATGGAGGAAAACAAATCAGAAACCTACGATATGTGTGCATGTGAGTGAAACAAGATGTTAGTGCTCAATATACATACCTGCATCATTCATACAACATGTTGCCAAAAGTATGTGGACACCCCTTTTCTTTGGTTCCTGGCTGTTTCTATGGTTTGATCTAGTCCCATTAGTTTCACTTAAGGTAAATATTATAGCCACGGTGAACAGTTTGAGGAAGGTCCTTGCCTGTTTCAGCATACCAATGCCCATGTGAAAAGAGATCCATAAAGAAGTGGTTGTCCCAGTTTGGTGTGGAAGAACTGGGCTGGCCTGCACAGAGCTCTGACCTCAGCTCCATCCAACACCTTTGATGAGAGCTGGAACACCAACTGTGAACCAGTCCTTATCACCCAGCACCTCTCACTATTGCTCTTGTGGCCATATGAAAGCAAATCCCTGTAGCCACATATTTGTCCACATAGTTTTGGCAATATATTGAATTTCTCTACATTTAAAGCACCCACATTTTGCACTTTCACAGTGTTTTTGTTTGAAATTTTGATATCCATAAGAAGATGTATTTGTGGTTTTAGGTACCAAAAACCATTTCTATGTGTTTTACATCTCCTCACTCAGGCTTCTCTTTGGAGCTCTAGCAACAATAGGTCTGTGAGCCAATAAGATGAGAGTCTCTCTTCTGATTGGCTGACTGTTTTCTGAGTGATTGAATAAAAAATATAGCAGATTTCAGGTAAACATTCAAGAGAAACCAAATCCTGCAAGGCTGGATGGTGAGTCTATGTGGGCCAGGCTTGGAGCATGGCTGAGGGCAATGACAGCTTTGGTGTCATCACAAAGTTATGGAATGACTCATTTTAAGGCTCAGTTTCTGAATATGGGCTCTGTGCATTTCTCTGTGGACTGAGTGCTTTGATACTTTACCAGTATTATGGAAGAACCTAGACCTGCTTTATACTCAAAAAAAGACATCAAAATCTAACTTTGTCCAATATAGGACCTTTAATCTCCTTTTTAACATGGGCAAATTTTATAAATGATTATTGTTGCATTTATAGATCAAGTAAGTTCAGCAGCAAAGAAAACAAAATTTGTTAACTTACCAATGATTTGGTGGTTGCTGTTCCATATAGGAACACAAAGTACAGAGCGGATGTGAAAGTCCGTGAATTGGTCGGCCTAAAAAGAGCGTGGGTGTGAATAAAGTATGATACGACACCATCCATCCTCATAAAAATAAAACCGAAAAAAAAACCACATTTCCATGCACTGCGCTCAGCATTATACTTAGCAGTATACATGAGAACCTCATCAAAAATCACAACACAAAACAAGCAATTTGAAAACATCGCTTTGAGTTTCAGGAAACTGTGATTGATATGTTTCACTATTTTATGAATCAAATGATAAACTGATTAATCAAAAACATTACTAGGAAATTATACATTATGAAAATATTTTTATTTGCAACCCTGCCTATTTATTTATACCCATAGTAGTTTCTAATAGCAGTTTCTAGTGCCATAAATGAGTATACGTTGTCCGTTTCTTGCTACTGCTACTTAAGGTTGACCCTGTCAAACTTGTGCTGCTTGCAGCTGGATGCAGAGCAGACCACCACGCTTGCTGCTGTGGGATTCTGTTGAAATCTATGCAGCATCAGCACCATTCACTGTGGCTATCGCTTTATCCTATAGAGATCAGTTAACAGCTGACAAAATACAAAACTTGGTAGTATATAATTTCTCACCATGTGGTACAATAAGACAAGATTTAATGCTGTTTATTTAAAAAAAAAAAAGCACTAAGTCAAAGGCAACTAGACTTTATGTTTGGTGTTGAAGACATTTCGATGAGGCGTTGTCAGTTCTACTGACTGGTGGCCATTTTAACATGTGTGAGCTCTGTGAGTCATGTGTGAATCATTAAAGTCGGACGAGACATCGTGTGAGAGTCCAATTAACAAAGGTGTGAATTGTTACGACACCGCCCTGAATGTAATGTCAAGACAGCAACACAAACTGATAAACAGCTGGGGGATGGATGTTAACAGTTTGACATCGATGATCCTCTGTTTGAAACCATCTGTCCCCTCAGTGAAATGCACACTTCCAATGCTATTCTGACGTCGCTTTTCACAGCAATTAATAAATCCCCCCCCATCTGACCTCACTCGCTTGCATGTGACATCAAGGTGTAAACATCCCATAGTGGTTTGAAGCGCCACACCAGTCTTGACGTTGTACTTGTAGATGTAAATGATACCTTGATGACTGAGTCTTCTAATCATTTTACTCAGATTAAAATCCCTGCGATGTCAAATCTGAAAGGAGCATTGCTGTGTGTTTACCTCAGCATCAAAGCGAGGATCCTGATAGGCGTCACTAATGTTCACGGGTAGTCCTGTGGATGCCACCAGCTCTGCAATGCTGTTGTTAATGAGCCAGTCGGAGTAAGATGATTTCTCCATACTGTCTTTGAAACTAGGGCCAGAAAATAAGAGAGGAAGATGACAAAAGAAAAAGAATGGGAGAAACAGTGTGAAACCAACACACTCTTAAGCTGATAAATTTGTTATCATGAAAACAACAAAAAAATACCCTTTTTATTGTATTCAAGTGAAAAGAAATTCTCTTTCACACCTGAACTGCAAGCTTGCAGAAGGCCACGCTCATTTCTCGTCCTCTTTTACGTTGACTTGCATTTAATGAACTTCTCATACAGTAGATATCAGTAAGCTTCTTCTGCAGCACTGAGAAGTTAATTGTGTGATTGTCTTCCTCGTTGCCAGACGCCCCCACACTCTGCCACAGAAGCACCTGCAGCCCTGCTCAGGCTTCCCATTCACATTTATTGCAGTGGGCCGTCGTTGACTTTTTACCATCAAACGCAACCAGATAAATGTTCAGCGTTGATCATTTTGTCTTTCAACATTATAATAAAGATAGAGAGACACTGATGTCAGATCTTTTGAATCCCTTTGTTCCAGTGATAACAGCTGTGTGTGGACGTGAAACCCACAGAGCGGCAGGGAATAAACCTCATGAGTGAGATGACAAGCTACCTCACCTCCTTTTTCTTTCTTTCTCTCTTCATCCCCTATGTCTCTTCCCTCTCTCATGTCTGTCATTTAGCTGCTACAGACACACTAGCAACACTCTACACTCGTTCAACATTATCCTCCCCATGGGGGCAGCCGAGGATTGTTAGACACATTAGAAGACCTACAGCATGCTTTGCCTTTTGACGCTAAATTTATTCACCTAATTACACACATAAATCTTGCACAGTAGCTTTTCTTATTCAGATTTGAACCTTTAGGAAGACTAGGGTCATTACAGAGATACTGTACTTTCGTCAATTCAGCTTGATTTGAAATGTTGTGTAGCTGTGGCCATTTATTTAATATGTGACCCTAGAAACACAGATTACGAGGGAGTGTGTTTAGTCAGAAACTATAACTTGGCCATTCAAGCAAACTTACTCTGGTTATTTCTTGTGTTAAGATTTCTATTGAGGCTATCACTACTGAGTTGAAGTGACCACATCAGTTATGGCAAGTGCAGGACTCGGGGGATAATTTGTCTTCCTTTTAGCTTTGCTTTCCATCCATAAACATCCCACACAATATTAAGCCTCTCTTTCTCCACTCAGCCATTCCTAGCAGTGGAGAGAGGCAGCAAAACCCAATTAATTAGGGCTCCTACAGTATGCCTTCTATTCAGATTCAGCATATTACTCCCACAGCACTACACAATATTCAATTTTTATACTTCCCTTATTTTCTGTCCTTGATGGAAGCTTTACAGATTCATGAAGGGTATGTGCAGTATTTACAGGTGGCATGGTGCCAGAGGCAAACAAAGGTGGAGATGTGGTTGTTTAGTGAAAAGGTTAGTTGTGTGAGAAGATAGAAAACAGAAAGAAAACATAGGTTTTTCATCAGGCAAGGCATTATTGAGCGGATTTTAACACACCATACATACCTGCTTTCAGTGTCCGCACTACACTTAGGAGACAGAAGCTCAAACGACTTGGTGAACTTCACCACCTGAGAAATTTTAAACAGAAGAAACTAATAAAGCTCTTGGAAAAATTGCATGGAGGTGTTTTTACTGGCAAAAACTTAAGACAGGCAGAAAGAACAGACATGCATAATGTACAGACTGACAGACACACACAGCTGGACAGCTGAGAGAAAATCAGTACCGGTGACTCAATGTCCTCCAGCAATTGAACAGAGCAGCGCTCGCACTTCAGCAATGTCTGGGCACGGTGCATGATCTTCCTGACAATCTTCTCCAGGTCAGTCTGCTCTTCAAATAGGTCATTGACTACCTCCAAAAGTGCCTGAACACCAGCAACAGAAAAAAAAGATACCACTAGCATTATTCCCAACAATCTGAGCCACACACTATAAAACCCAGTGAATAAGAAATCTGTCAGCAAATAGTAATGTGGACCCCGTAAATAAAATTCTGCCCCTCTCAGCTGTTATAGCATGATTATTATTATGATCCTTAAACCATAAACCAAGAGGATGATATAACAGGAATATTCCCCCAATAAAAGTAAATTAGGCCCTTTATCTAAGGCAGAGTCAATCCAATTTTAAACACAAGAACATCAAAAACATTTGGTGTAAAGGGTGCGCTCCTCATTTCTCTCCTCTGTTCACTGAGCTGTGTTCTCATTATGTTCTCTTCCATCACAGATCAATGTGTGACATGAATTAGTGCATCTCTTAACATCCCCTAGGAGATTTAGATCATGGAACAGGCCTTCATCTGGATACAGGCCCATCCCCCTCAACAGATCCAGAGAAAATGTCCATGCAGCGGCATGCTGCTCCATGATCCCCACTGCAGTGGCAGCAAGTGGGCTGCTGCTGATCAATACTCAGCCTCAATGTTAGCATCAGGAGGGAGGAAGTAATGCTGATCCCAGGGATTGGGGGCGGGGGGTGGGGGGGGCTATTATCCTGTTGGGTCTGTGGCCCTTACCCGACTCCTGTCATACTCCTTCCTTGAGGCGGCAAAGAGCTGGGCATTGGAGATTGCAATACCACAGAATGGCAGGTACATCTGCAGCACCTGTGGACACATTGAACACTGTTATTACTGAGATACATACAGAAAAGACTGGGTTATTTACCCAAAGGGTCCCGGAAATACAGCTATTATATACGTACATTTCTTGAGCTGCCCAAAAACCCTACAATTTAAAAACCTTTGCTTTTTATTGTAGTTATGTAACAATCATTGAAATGTAACATACACCTGTTACATTTTATTTAGGGCTGTCAAAAGATACATTTTTTCTTAATTGCGATTAATCACTGAATTTCAATAGTTAATTGCGATTTATCACGTTTTACCACATGATTAAAATTCTATTATTTTGACTTTCAGGACTGTTTTCTCTTGCTTGAAAAGGCTTTCACTTTTTTTTTTTGGCAAAAAAGCAAAGCATTAGCCAACAAAGGCAGTGAGGAATAAGATGGCTGAATGTAAATAAGGTAAGATTTTAAAAAACATTGAGTCGATGTTGGAAAGTGACAAGATTGTCTGGAATGGGAAAGGGCTAGCTAGCATGCTAACTTCATTAGAAGAAAAGAAGTGATAGACAGAAGAGTTAACATTAGCGTTGCTTTCCACCAGCTCTTAGTGAGCAAAGGAATTAAGTTTGATACTGGACTTGCATTGTTTGTTCTACACTGGTAAATAAACAGCTGCTAATGCTAATGTTGGCTATGTAGCAATAGCAAAACTTAGTTCTGTTAATGTTGTAATGTTATATTTTAAGTCTATATTTTATATCGTATAATTAAAGCTATTTGGAGAAAAAAACAACAAAAAAGCGTGTGAGTAATATTTTCATCCAAGAAAAACTTAGCTTTTGAACTGGAACAAATAAGAAATGGCCTTTCATTGGCATCATTATTTTCTAGGACAAATAAATCAATCCAACTGACATTTTACCATTTGACTGAAGAGTCAGCCTTGCTTGTGCCTTGGGCTGATAATATAAATTCCTTTTTTCACTCATATTTTCTTCACATAAATAATGTAATCGCTTGATGTGGCCTAATGACTATAGTTAATATGTATCCTGAAATCAAATCAAAGTCCCACTTGTTTGGGAGTGAACAACATTTCTTTCTTCCTCACTACTGTTGATTCATAATCACCAGGAATATGCAAGCATCCTGTACACAGGTTGAAGAGAGGTGGCAGAACTGCATTCAACTAAAGACAGCGGGAGTGTGAATACACAGGTTGAATTCTATATGACTACAATTACTCCACAATGTGGCCTTATCGGAGAGACACTCAGCCCTCATACCAAGGAATCGATAGAATTTAGGTTGTGTGCGTCCTTACTCTGCCTCTTTGTTTAGTTATCTGTCTTTAGCATCTGGCTGCTGTGTAAACAATACAATCAGTACAACGAACCCACTAATATTTACCAGCCTCCAGTGCGACCTCAGGGTAGGGGCACTACAACAATACATGAATGGGAAGTTACTCAGCTGTGGCTGCTGATACAGGGATATCTCTCTCACCTTTCAGAAAAGATAATGTATCCGTTATTCATCAGCCGCAAATGAACATGTGAGGAACACGGTCCCATAGCACTGTGTTGAAAATATGACACTTGTACCACTGACCTGCTCAAAAATATCTTTTACAGGTAGTCCACAGGTTCACAGCCTTGAGTTAGCCAATGCAGGAAATTAATAGGCTAATGTTGGCTATTTATATTTGTTTGATTTGCTTGAGAAGACAAATACAAAATGTGTATTTAAAATATTATAATATTTAAGTATAATACATTTGAAGCTTACTCCATGCTCTTACAGTTGAGTAATAAATTCACATGACAACGTGACAACTCTAATTGCTGGGTTCACGATCACTGTAGACCGAAAATGGCATCACAGACTGGAGAAGGCTGAAACCCTGCTCTAATTGTTACAGTTCCTCTTCGCAATCAAACAGGTCTCTTGGGTTAGCTACACATATTTAATTTCTCACTCTATGTTTCAATGGTGGTATTGTTATCTGAATTTAAATAGCATGTTGGCTACAGCAAGAATGGATTGCTTATCAACTCCGATGACGAAGTTACACTTTGCAGGACCACAATAGAAATAAGCCATTCAGCTTTATTATGTTTTTATCCTCAATAATTGTAACAACTGATAAACAAAATATATTATTGTGCTTATACAGTAGTGCATTTTTAATCATAAAATAAAATCAGTCAATTCATTAAAAATAGAATTATTCTGTTCTGGCATTTCGCACTGATGTGTGTCTTATGATACTGTTTAGAACTACACTCAGTACAAATTGAATTACTAAATTAAAATAATTGCTAATTCTGACATGATATGACTTATTACTATGTCATGCTAATGAGTAAATTAACTTGATGCGCTTCATTCAGTCATTATATATATAATCAACTGCCTTATGCAGTTGTTTTCAGACAGAGAAAACAGATGATGCTGAGCAATAAGCTCATACATAATGCTATTTCAGCTGTCCTTTGGAATTCTCTAATAATGATCTTCCAGAAAGGCAGTGGCCATCAATAGCCCCAGCAGGAGCAGATTCATTAGCGAGCTGGACTTTGGGGATCTGGCTATGGATCTGCCTGTGGAACTAACAGGCAAACCCAAGAAAAGCACTGCTCTCTCTAATTACATTCTGTCAGGCAGACCATTATACAATGTTGCATTACAAACAAGACGTTTTTGCCTGTGGACTGACCAGTAAAGAGTGGTTTAATAACGAAACTAACTGGCCAAGGCTTCAGGGACAGTCAGTTCCTCTAACCTCAGTGACTTCCTTTTGCACAACTGGAATTTCATATGAGGCAAACCAAGATAAATTACATAGCCAACACTTTCTTTCTCCAGTCACACCATAAATAACAACTACTAGTTGATTTAAAAAGCTGTGCTCACTTTGCACGAGGGGTAAGGTGAAGCCATTGTTGTTTTGCCAAGAATTGCTCAGGAAAAAAAAAAACTGAAGCTCTCCATTTTCTCCAATCTCATATGGGACTCCCCAGCTTGTGTCAGCAAAGTGCATAGCAGTTTTACAAATACACTTAGCAATGATTGCTTCTTTTGAAGGTGACATCAAATATTTATGCAATAGGAATCTACACCCCAACAATTTTCAAAAAGTAAGTCGCCGTTGTTTATTCAGAACATGGATATCTACAGAAATAGTAACACGTAATAACATATACCTCACAAATTAGGCGAAAATGAATGGTATGCATGTTGCTTAGCTATTATGATTTACACATTATAATTTTATACAACCAAACTTAGCATTTGATATATACTGAATTGACTGCCTGGAATGTGTGGCTAATAATACAGCACAGCTATTAAATACTGTGCCACACCAGTGGTGCTGTTCAATAGCCATTATCCATAAATAATTAAATTGTTATACACGTCGCAGGTACATGGAAAAAAGCCAGGAGCAAAACTAGGCAGCAGATGTTGCATCAGTGCAGTCACATCAACACAGATCAAGTTTTTTAAACACCCACTGCTCCTCAGATGAATCTATCTGTGGCCATTGAGAATTCAGGAAACTTTTCTACTGGGTTTATGAAACTTCTCAAACTACAATGACTCTTTTGAGATTTTCTTGACTTTGTAAACAAATTCACACAAAACCTTAAAAAGAAATGTGAGCAGAGAGCAGAGTAAAAAAATGTAAATTGAAAAAATGCATGAAAATTAAATATTAGTTTGTATTAATTACTTAAGCAACAGGTAACTTATTGAAACTTCAGTGCAATCTAGATTGAAAACTGTCCATATCTTGTATTAAGACCGGACCAAAGAGTTACAGTGCAGTTAGTCACTGAATCTATTCACGAGGACATCAAGTGAATGGTGCTGCCACCTCTCTTGGCAGTAATACAAGGTTGTTTACACATGCTAATTTGATTTCTGAGAAAATTAGCATCATCAATTAACTTCAATAATTAATGAAGGCATTTACTAATCAACAGTAGAGCATAGTGGCACCACACATGTTCTGTGCCAGTGTCAGATATAACCAAGGTACAGATTGCTTGTATTTCAGTTGCTGTTCTTGTGTTTGTACAAAACTGTGACTAAGGTATTAATTAAGGTATTACACATAGAAATATCCTAATTAATTCTCACTCTTGAGTTATTTAACTTAGAAGAACTGCAGCTAATGATTAAAGGTGCAGTTGAATTTCAGTTTTTACATTTGCAAACCTTTACCTTTAATTTAATTAGCATTTAATAGATATTCCCTACAATCATAGTGATAATCATTATGTAATCAATTTCAGCAAAGGTAAAAATTATTTTAGGTATCTGTCAGGATATGACTGGCATCTCTAACTGTGGCTGCTAGGTGCAGTCAGCTAGTCAGAAGGTTTCATTTGTTTCTGTCCTGACATGTTTTGTGATATTTGGGCTCTCTATATTGCTTTTCTAATTTGCTTGTTTTCATTGTGGTGTCTAAAATATTCAAAGTTGGACAACTTAGGTTGTTGAACTGGACTGAATTAAATTGTGTAGAATCATGAGGCGCCTCACTCAGGGAATTTGCTTCCTGACGACCATGGTGATGTGGTTACAGGTTAAAGGTGTGTACTGTGTTTTATTTTTGACACTTACATGTGAAGGTTAACTATCTCTTTATTCAAAATTGGTGGAAAACTCTGGGATTTCATTTTTTTCCCTTTTGTGTCAAAGTGCTTTGAAAGTCTATGCATCTTCCAGAAACAGAGACTATCGTTGAAGTCCTAAGCAAACTGTAAAACACTAATATCCTCAATGGCGAAAAAGGTTTGTTGAATGGTTACAGACCTTACTCCTGATAATGATCTTCTCCGGGGAAACACTCTGTGAGCAGTGAGCCGCAGTTCTTCATTTCAAAGTCAGTTCAAAACGAATACAGCCATTCAGAATAATACAGGAACCTTTTTACTCTGTGTCAATGATGGCTCTACACTGAGGTGCATTGGTGCGTTGCTGTCTTTCAAAAACTCAAACCAAATTATTGAGACTTTCTGTTCTTTCCAAATTAACTGGTAAAGTGAACTCTCATTCAGTCACTCAGTTATGCACATTTTATCTGTTGGACACCTACACTTGACTCAAATAAACACGTCCATACCATCTTAAATGCTGAGAAATGGCTCTTCAAGGCAAACAAGAATCACTATCTGCCCGATACTTGGTTGTAAATGTTCTTTCTCTGTATCAGTTCATGTTTTACTTGTTTTGAGAGCTCTCCACTCAACTATCACAATTTGTTGTAGCATGGTTAGATTTACTCAGGCATCCCTCATGGCACAGGTTTTGATCAACCCTTTTTTTTCTCTTTGGCTTATTTGCAAATGACAAACAGCGTTGCCTTCCACTGGGTTTCTAGGGCTATATTAGAAACAGGATAGACTCAGAACCCACTTAGCCAGCATAGAGCTCAGTCCCTTAATCACCCCCATCAACCCCTCTATCTGTTCCACTTAGAGAGGCCAGGCAGGTAGGTCTGCCTTTATTGTTTGGGACCCCCTCTGTACAATATCTCATCCACTTTGTTGTTGCCTTTCACACAGTAACATTTCATAGGTGCAGTTCACCAGCATTCATATACAATACATTCCCACATACTAGCCTCTTATCACAAACGTTCTAATTTTTAGAAAATCTCTTGATTTAAGTGGATTTTCGTGCCTTTTTGCAGCCATATAAAGAACTCTGTAAAGAACCTGTTTGGTATAATACACTGTATAAATTTGAGTTGATCTCATACCCTGCAGGAATGTATTAAAAACGTGAAGACTTCTGCTTTAGATTTACATTGGCAAATTGTGTAAAAGTGGCTATTACATTATCGCCTCGAGCCAATTCGACAGGAAGTTTGGCAGCCAGAGGGAGCACAGTGGTGAGGGGAGAATGGTATTTGCCAATGAACTCACACAGATGTTAAACTATTTTGGCAGATGGAACCTACATGGGAGAACTCACGTCTTATTGAAAAAAAAATTATGAAAGTGCCTACCTGTGGATAATACATTTCATGTAAAATGTATTAAAGGGCATGCAAAGTCAATGAAAAGCTTAATCAAGATAACAATGCAAGATGTAGAGATAGCAGGATGAGCTCAGCTTATACTCTCAAATGAAGCCAATAGGTATATTCCTCCACAGATAATAAGACAGTGCAATTACACGTGGGTTAAACCATTATCCAAGCTCCCCCAAAAGAGTCTACCAGGGATCAACAGACCACAGTTAAGGCAGCGTGGGATTTAAAACAGCCACAATGTGTTTAAATACCGTATAAGGTTTCAGTGCATAGCTAACAACATTTGTTTTAATAAAGGTAAACTTAAGTGTCTGATGACATCTGCTATTGCAGTATAATTTAATGCTTTGAATACAGTGATATAATGTATTTTCTTATTACAAGGTCTTCCATAACAGCAGAGCTGCAGCTGGCCTGTGCAGCAAGCTTACTGTGATGCTAGTATTGCATTTCATTACTAATTCAGCTGTAGCCATCCCAAGCATTTGTGTGACGTTAATGCAATGTGAAACGTGTACTCAAAACAAGGGAAAGAAAAAAGAATTCCTAATTTCCATCTGTTATGAAGAATGGATAGAGTCTAGAGATGCAATTTTGACAGTGGAGCATCAATGGAGAAAACATACTGTAAATAAGAAATAACAGTCATTTGCTACAGTGAAACCTAACTCCACAATAAAAGCACAACTAGTTTTGTGCTTTCATGTTTCATCTTTTCTACCCTTCAGGGGCTCGTAGCTGTAATAAGAGAATAAGTCAGTGCATGTGCTTGTCACTGCCTTTCTGATGATGGACAAACACATGCTCCTCAAGCCTCTCTGGTGATGGCAATAAGCCAAATAAATAATCATTCACAAACAGAAGACTATCTGGATCAGTGCAACATGTAACATCTCCACCTACTGCTTTGACATGTTATATTTGTATAATCGACTTCATTCACTAACATCTGTGTCTCACTGTTTACAGGTCAAGTTGATTCAGAAAGGAGTTAAATGCTACACGGTGGTCATCCAAGAGCATCTCTGCTCATGTATCTGATCAACAACACAATATCTGTTGACAAATGTGCAGCAATATTATTCCATTTTTGTCCCATACACACATTCACGCCTGCCAAGCTGCCTAGCACCAGTCTGGTCTGTTGGTCGCTGAGCAGCTCCACTGGAATGGTCAGAGGACCCCACACTCTACCACAAGTCCTGTTGTGCCAGTGTTAATTCTTTTCACATAAGGGAGGAAATCTAAATGGCGACACTTAATTAAAGATGACAAGTAAAGCACTAACCAGTTAGAGATTCTGAACAGCTCAGATAAAGTTGTTATTCTTGGTGATATTACAACAGGGTCCTGGCCCTTTGGAGGATACTGGCTTCCAAAGGGCCATGTTTTGAGTACTGAAAATTGAAGACAGGCTATGACCCAGCTAGAAACTGAGCACTGAGACTTTGCCTAGGGGCAAGTGTACTTCATGTCAGACAAGTGAGATGGGTGATTTTTTTTTTTTTTAAATAATAAATATTAGTTCTCAGACTGGACACTTGAGCAAACAGAGAGAGAGAGAGCAAACATTAACTGCTGTTTATCAGATAACATGTGTGCAGTTAGGGTGGCTTGTGAAATATTGTAATTGCAAAGGGAGGATGCAAGAAAAAAAGACAGATGTGACAGCATAGCATGAGCTACATTGAAACTATGAGGACAATATGTGATGTGGACAGCATCCCAGGTGAGAGTGCTTATCCATTCTAATGAGGGCATTGCTTTTTCAGTGTTGTTACAGAGAAATATTGTTGTTGACAGAACACATTAAGTCTGATTTAAATATAAAATGAAACAACAACCAAACTCGACAAAACCATCCGTGTAAATACGCTAAAGAGAAGTGGTTTAATATCTTTATTTAAATAATTGTTTGTGCTGTCTTGTCAGTTCCAATTTTCATTGTATCTACATGAAAAATTTGTTGAAAATACTCTATTGATCTGTTAATGTGAAGCCACACACACATAGTATAATTCATATTGATTGGAAATATACTTTTTTTGATTATTGTGAAAAAACTAAATGTAGTTATAAATTTAACACTTTAATTGCTGTATTAAAGAAAAGAAGGAGTCTACTTTTGGTACTTGTAAGAACCTGTCATCAATCAGTGATAATAACCAGCAATGAATGAATGTCCCTTGCTTGCAGGCCACAATGCAAATCATGACAAAATATGAGAAAAAATCCCCTTTTTACTTCAGAGAAGTCCATATTTTTTAAATATATCTGCTATTCCAGACATGTGAGTATAACAACATTAACAGCAGTGAGAAATGACTATTCACATCACTACAGCCCTGCTTGGCCTGTGTACTGCCCTGAAAAAAAACTGAGTACCATCTTTGAAATGCCACACATGAATCATGAAGACAGTGAGCATTTACTTCAGGCCTTACACTTTCCTCTGCACTTCACTTCCCTGTGCTGCAATAATAACAAGACTAAGAGTCTAAGGCCACACTAGCAGCTCTGTAAAGCTGTGTTTGGGCACCACTGTAGCTAAGTGCTAATGTCAGCATGATAACATGCTTACAGTGACATTGCTAACATGCTGATGTTTAGCAAGTAACGTTTACCTTGTTGACTGACTTAGTTTAGTGTGATAGCAAGCTAACATTTGCTATTTATGTAGACAGGAATGTCTTTGCTATTTTTGCTTGTATTTGCCCATAAACCATAAAAGGGGACAACTTCAAATTTACATAATGACGCCGCTAGAGGAAAAGTCATCACCAAAGTTATTACATCTCTCTAGTAGGGAAAATTAATGTGCCAAATTCCGTTGCAATTCATCCAAGGGTTGTTCAAACATTTTACTCTGAACAAAAAATGTAAACAAATGTCGATGGTTCTAGATGCAAAGGCAAGTGATTAAGAGACATCATCAGGGAGCCACAAATGTCTGTACCAGATTTTGTGTCAATTAACAAGGTAGATTTGGAGCTATTTCACATGTAGAGACATTTGACACAAACAGAAAAACGTCAACATCACGTTGGAACTAGAGGAAGCGTAAGGACATCACTAGTCATTGTGATTCATCATCTGGGGAACCTGACTATCTGGAGCAGAGGGGTGGACTGACCCACCGACATTGCTATCCCTAGTGCAATGTTGCAAGTGTGGCTAAGAATTTTGATAAAACTACCACATTTCCATAGAGCCGTGTGGCAATGTGGTTATTTGTATATTTTTATCCATATACATACATATATATATATTTTTTTAAATGACACAATGTCTAAATAAAATCCTTATCTACTTTCTCTTATTTGCTATTCTATTCAATAAAGCTCTTGTATGTATATATGACAAAGTGTGATTTCACCCATCTTTTCAGTGATTTATTCAAACTGCTAAACAAAAAAAACAAAACAAAAAAAAAACAATCACACTATACAAGTGTGTGTGTGTGTGGGGGGGGGGGGGGGGGGTAGTAAATTGACTGGTCATGAGACAAGACAGCACATTAGAATCAAGAATTGAGAAAAACAAACACAATGATCTTGATGGGATCTGTTCAGGATGCTCTAGCATGTGACACTCATCCAGCATTTTTACTCACAACCATAATAATGAAATTACCTTTTCATCATCTTCAGTGAAGAGCTCTCCACTGGAAGTCTTGTTGATGGCCTGAGCAACTCCAATGATCTCCCCATCACTGTTGCGAATGGGCATGCACAGGAGTGACTTCGTCTTGTACCCTGTCAGCTTGTCAATTTCATCACTGAACCGACGATCCTGCAATCCATGGGGACAGTACAGAATAAAAGACACGGTGTAAGCACTCGTTGCAAAAATGCAGTTTTCCCTGTTATTTTCAGATGACAGCGCGTTACTCCAAGTCTTGCTGCCAAAGAAAGTCTAAAATAAAGACAGTATATGACAAACAACAGCATGGCTTGAAGTTTGCTTTGATAAAGTTTTGCTTGGACGAGTGTCTGACTCGAAGTGTCGCTGCTGTGTTTGGACAGTAAAGCAATGTGCTGTAACTCTTCATTTTGTTTGGTCAGCCACTAAGAGGTCTGCTCAGGCTTTTCTTCTGTTCTGAAAAGCAGCTGTTGGCATCATTTAGCACTTTGGTGTCTTTGCTTCTCAAATGAAATCTAGTATTGCCTTACTTTAAAAAAAAAACTAACAAAAAAAAAAAAAACTTAAGGTAAACTACAAAGAAACAATTAGACTTCTCCTTTATTGCCTTATTTGAATTAGTCCGTGATGTTTTGCGTGAACCTGTGACTTGACACAAACTGTGTCCAGCTCAGCTCTGTCTCAGTTTGATTGATGATCAATTAACTGGGACAGATGAAACGACAGACTGGAAGAAAATGACCTCTCTCTCTCTCTCTCTCTCTCTCTCTCTCTCTCTCTCTCTCTCTCTCTCTCTCTCCCTGCCATGCAAATGCCCACAAGCATGAATGCACAAAGAGGGGCAGGCACCTGATAAGCGTCCGGGATGTTCACCGTCTCTCCGTGCTCAGCCACATATCCGATGATCCCTTTCCCCCACGGAACTTGAACTTCATCTGAATTCATCGAGGGTAAAACTGTGGTCCCTGCGTGCACGTCAAAGAATTTGGACACTAGTGTCTTCTTGTTGCCCGTTCCCTCCACTAAAAACAAGGAGCACCGGTCTGCATCCACCATAATGCAAACAAACACCAGGATTTTGTAGCTGAGACTCGTTAGATCCAAGTCGTTGGATATGTCTTTTACAAGCTCCAGGAAAAACTCTCTTTCGTTGTGTTCTTTGAGGTAATATTTGAAATCCACGGCTGTGGACGGGTACTGGGGGATGTTGACTCTGGACTCCAGCAGAGCGCTCAGGATGTGCGCAGTGGTCGGGGGCAGAGAGCTCGCTTTCCTCAGCAGAGCTCTCCTCCTCATGCTCGTCAGCGGCTCCTGGGCCCTGGAGTTAACATGCTCGTCGTATGTCCTGTTGACATTGATGGCCTTTGATCTGGCGAAAGTTTTGCGCAGCTCCTTCTGCGAGGCTCTCCGTTGCAGACCGTCACATTTGCTCGCCCAGCTGTCCTTGCAAGCGTTGCTCTTCTCCTCCCTCGGCTCGGCGGGAGCAGCAGCCGCCGGACTTTTGCTCGCCTGGTGATTCTTGAGCCATTTCTCCACCATGCTATAATTCCCCTTTCTGTTCAGGTAGTCCTCGAATAACTCGGGATGCGAGTCCAGAAAACTTTCCACGTCAGAGAACACCATATTTGGCACTGCCATGTCTGTTCGTCTGATGGTCCTCAGTGAACCAAATCCATGAAGTCGCGCAGAGAAATACCATCTATGAGGCTTTGCTGAGGGTTAAAGCAGAGAATCGTTTGAATGCCACAACTTCCAAGATGCAGATGGTGGGAACACCCCTGAAGCTCTGGCTACATATCCAGTTTCCACTCTGTGGGGAGAAGGATGCAGGCTCCCTTTGCGCACCAGTGTGCCCCTCCACAGCATCTCCACACCGTTCACTCAGATTAACATCATCCAAGTGGGTCCGAGCAAAGCAGCGCAGAAGCAAATGCGGGCTCAGGTGTAGACTTTCACAAGCACAGGAAATCTAACAGAGAGCCACTACACCGAGCATCACCGTCGTATGGGTCTTCCAGTGTGCAAATGACGCTGGCTGTGGTTGGCTCTGTCCCGCTGACGCTCGCCTCGTCACACACACACACACACACACACACACACACACACACACACACACACACACACAGGAGCTCAGGGTTGCCTCAGCACTGAGCCCTCTGGTCGTTTGAACCGTTTGCCCTCCTTTAGAAGCGCTTTAAATATGGTGAGGATGATGCTGAGGATGGTGATAACTCGGGTAAATTCACCTATAATCTGCTCAGCATGGACAATACTGGATGCATGATGCAAAGTATAGGCTACAATATTTAAAAAAAAAAAAGGTGTGTTAGAAAGGCGGATGTTTGCCCACTAATGATCGTTACATTCACTGTTATTCTAGATGTGTAAGGCTTCACAAAAGCAAAAACCCGTGTGTGTGTGTGTGTGTGTGTGTGCGTTATAATTGAATGAAATGATGCTTCAGCACCGTCAGACAATTATAGTTTCTTATGCATTCCCTGAAAAGGCACTGGTGATGGCACTGCAAGGCTGACAAGAGTAATCAAAGTGAAGACTGCCGTCTGAAGAAACGTGTTTCATGGCATTAATAACAGTTTCTGCAACTCGGCGGTATATTTATTTCACATCCGCCAAACCTCTGCACATGTGGAATCTCTATCATTTACGCATACAACTGCGACTTTTATCGGCAGAAGGAGGATGTCAGAAAATCAAATTCCTTTATACAATATTATTAGTGAATCTGTGCGCGGGTGTGGATGTAAACGCTAGAGGGAGCAATGCTCCGCAACTTGGACCGGGAACACGGACACATCCTTACTGTGATGAATAAGACAGTCTTTGCTGACGTCCCTTGTCATTTGGTCACTTTCAAGTGAGACTTGTCTTTCACCAGCTTTTGTCCTGGGGCAGCGATACAGCAAATGCACTCAGAAACTTTCAGTCAACATGCACAATCTTCTCCAACTTTAATGGAGGACAAACATCCTCAAAAGTATAACCATCGTCATCAGAAGTATGCAGCAGTTATGACATTCATATCAGTTTCCAAACTTAAATAGAAGTTACTTCATTTAGAGGGAGAAGTTCCCCTCTTCTGGAAAATATGGTTATATACAGTATCCGTGTCACATAACAGACATCAAACCAGCACCAAGTCACACCTGCAGTATTCCACTGCTGAAGCACTGATCTTATGAATGGATTACAAAATGCAGGAGACAGTTCAAGCAACATTTCTCCATCTCCCTGATGGAGAAAAGGAGAGCTACACACTCTCTGGTTTATGCCAATATTCTGAGATTCTGACGTATGCACTTTAATTTGATTTACAAATCTACTACAATAGCCCAAACTCTAGTCTAACATTGATCACATATTCACTTCAAACAAATTTCAAAGAAAATGTTTAGTGTCAGTTTTATTCAAATTGCAATTTCAAAAATCGTATAGTAAAAGGCTGTTGAGGTATCGACAAATCAGAAGCAGAAAAGCATTTTCATTCTTGGACTAGACATTATAAACGATGAGATTATGGAGTAACAAAATGCTGGATGACAGTCAATCAGCAAACATAAAACACAGCTTTCAAGTCCCTACATTAAGAATACACAGTATATGGTTTAATAATTTATGTTAGAAAAGGAACCTGTTAAAACCAGGGGATATCATTTACTTCACCACAATGGAGGATCATGTCAGAAACAGAGGTACAGCTGCCGACACCACTCAGACTGCTTGATGTTCTGCTTGATTTTGGAAGAATGACAAGTCCTGGCCTCTTGAGCAGTTTGTCAAAACACAAAAATTGGCAAAGATGCACAGATGACGAGTTCTTTATGAAGTTGCAGACTTAAGATATTCTATCAGGTCAGTACGCTCAGTCTTCTTTTTGATGCCGGCGAAGATCATCTTTGTTCCGGGAATGTATTTCTTGGGGTTCTCCAAATAAATCATCAGGGTGTCCTCATCCCAGATGATGCCTGGAGTTAGAGTGAACAGATACAGTTGAGAACCACCTTTTAGCCAAAGAGCATTATGATTCCTCGGACTGTACAAAAACGCACTTACCCTTGCTTTTGTTGGCCTCAGTGTAGGAGTAGCCTTCTGCCTGGCCTGTCTTGCGTCCAAACAGACCCCAAAGGTTGGGCCCAACCTTATGTTTTCCACCGTTCTCCACTGTATGGCACTGGGCACACTTCTGGACAAATGCCTTCTTGCCTTTGTTAACGTCTCCAGGCATGGTTTCTATGAAAGAGAGAGGAGAGATAATTGGACTTAATTTTCTACTTCATTAGCCAAAAACAATTATTAATAATCATTGACCAAAGTTAAGTTACTTCCATAATAAAAGTACATTTTGTTTTGTATTTTACCTGCTTTTGTAAGAGGGTATAAAAGTCATACCATCATTCAGACACAAGAGGGAGCTCACTTACAAGTTGCGCAACCAACGTGGGCCCGACATTGTTACCAAACTGTCTTAGGTAACGCCACTTTAATAACAGTTTCTCTTATAAAACAAAAGCAATGCCTGTATACGTTCACTACCTTTGAGATGTTGAGATTTTCATCTAGAAATAGTGGTAATATACGGTCCGCTATCTAACACAGGCCAAATATCAAATAATGTTAGAATACTATTGTTAGACAAAACCCTATGTACAAGTTTTGAAAGGGAATTTAAATGTATGATAAATGGGGATGTATTTAAGTTAACATGTGAGGCAACTTATCAGATTAAAAGTCTCCGGTAAAAAAAAAAAAAAAAAAAAAAAAGTCGTTTAGCCTCCGGTAAGACCACGTTGCCATCAAAGGAGCCGGCAAAGACAGATTTAAGTTGTATGAAAACACTCTGCACTGAGCACAACGATCACAAAAGCTTCGTTTTTTGTGATGATTATCGTCTTACCTTTTCTTGATACGTCTTCAGCCGACTTATTGAGAGTTTTATCTCCACGGGTTCTCGTCCTGCTGCCGGCTCCGTCGCTGGCGATTCACAAATGTGCTTCCTCCCGGCGGAGTGACTCCCGTCAGACGTCATCAGTCAGCTGACCTGTGTCGTCACGCTGTTCAATGAGTCCTGTTGCCTAATCACATGTCAGACCTTCACATCTGTTTGATAAACAGCCTCTCTCTGACAACCTTACAGTCAGCAGATTGATAGGACAGCTCACCACTGACCGAACAAGACGGGAACAGTGAACCAACGCTTGTAAGGTTTCCTGAACAATGACATAATACCCTCTTATTGTTACCAGCATGGCCCAGAAATTATAAGATTAAATAGTGCTATCTGAGTCATGTCACAATGACAGTATCAGTGTCACAGCGCAACTTAGCTTGTTTATTGTTATTATCAGAAATCAACATAATAATAAAGAAATTATATTAAAATATGATATGACTCAAGGTACAATGTCTGGGATTATTCTGTTTCTCTCTGTTTTCAAGCTTGAGAGTGTGAGTCACTTCATCATGCCGGAACAGACAGCTGAAAAGTAAAATTACAGACTTTATTCATGGACTCTCTTTTTACCGATTTCTGCCCACAAAGGACTCATACAGTGTCTCTCCCCCCACCCCCCCGTTCTACAACAGAAAGTCTTAAAATGAACTAAAATGAAAATGTTCAATCATGACCGGGGCTATTCTGGAAATGACAAGCTGTGAAACAGGGGGAAGCTTAAATTGGAGCATGTCTGAGTTCACACTGGATATGCCGGCCATGAAATCTGATATTCAACCATTTTTGAGACAGACACAGACAGATGAGAAGAGTTTATGGCTTCAATCGCCAATAGACTACGTCTCAAGTTACGTTTGAACTTAAAAGCTCCTCCATAAACCTTACTGTATGAAAATATCCCAGGAGTGTACAGGTTTCCAAGATACCAGGCCACCGGAGCACCACATACTAATGAGCAACAAACAATCACACTCTTTGCCTCAAGCAACAGTAACTGAATCCCTTAATACTGACCTGCCAGCTTTTCTTTATTCAGTATAACAGGATAAGTATGTGTATGCTGCTTTTACTGACTGTGGTATCACCGAGGTCTTCATTAACCACTGTTTTTATTTCTCTTGCTGTTTTTGTATTTGAAGGCAATTGGACATATTTAACAGGTAATCTCCTTACTAAACTCAAATATTTACCTCAATACTGCATTTTCATCCCCTTGTTGTAATGTCTCCTCAGCCTGTTAAGTTAACAATGACCACGTAAAGCAGCTAAATGGACGTCTGTAGCCTTGGTAATGTTATGGTCACTGACAATTAGTCAGTGTTAACATGGCAGACCTCACAGACAGAAAGCAACATGGGTATCCCACTCTCTTTATGTCCATTGTTTAATGTGGGCTAAGTCCAGTACATTTAGCTCTGGTTTGGTCCATCAACTACACAGAAGTAGTAATACCACACTGTAAAAGTACAGCATTACAAGCAAAAGTCCTTTTCCTTGAGTAAAAGTACAGTGTGATTAGCTAAAGGTACATGAAGGACTCATACGCTCACGTATTTTCACTTAACACAGGCTGAAGTCTTTGTGTCACCAAACTCAATAACCAAACAAGAATAAGAGTGAGGGAGCTGTTAATAAGCCTGTAACTTATATGTCCGCACAGTCTTGAGAGGAGGTCTAATCAGGCAAATGAGTACTATAAAGTACTGATTATGCAGAATGTCCAATTTCATAGTGTTAATGAGCATAAAATATTAATCAATTAGACATTACTGTTGCATTAATGTGTAAGCAACATTTATTGCCTTTGTATTAGGTTCTCTGTAGTGTAAGCTTTGTAACGTATGCACAGCTCACACCTTTAGGAAAGTGAAAGTAGCAATACTACAAGTAAAAGTCCTGTGTTAAAAATACAGGTATACTTAAGTAAAAGTACAAAAGTAAGTATTGATGCCAAAATGCACATTAAGTACATTAAGAACTTGAATATAAGTACATAATATTATTGGGATATTGTTATTGATGTGTTATTTGTAAACAGTATTTTAATTCATAAGATAATTTTAGCTGATTGAAATGCAGTTGGGTAGTTTGATCTATAACAGTGCGTCATAATTCATAAACTGATCCCTTACCAAAAAAAAGTCCCTAGGGACACATTTCAGTTGTGAATGAGTCTATGCAGATGTTGTGCACAACAATGAATCCCCTTTGTGAGGGATGTAAGATGTAAAATCTTAAAATGCAAGGTAGCTAGTAACTTCAGTTGTAAAATAAATGTATAAATACTCAGTCGTACAACAGTCGTACAAAAACATGTGCAAACTTTCTACAAGCCAGGGGGAGTCTATTGGGTCCATAGAAGTTCATCCACTGACATTCACTTTAAAGTTCAAATTAAATTGTATTAATCCAAAAATACTGAAAGACTTCTGAACTTGTTAGCTCCTCACATCTTTAAGTGATAAAATGATGAAAGCCATGTTTTTGGATGTGAAATTTACCAAGAATGATCAGCAACTGAACTATGCAGGAAATATAAAATTTCCATCCCACTAAGCACAAGATACATCATCTCGACAAACGCATCAGTCTGTGCATCCACAGAGTGACTTTGCACCACTGGATCTGACGGTGTGCTTGTTTGCTGCTCATTAGCTGTGAGGATGGGATGGTGAGAGCCGTTGCCAGGCAACCATACAGTCTACAGATATACATGGCTTAATTAAAATAAAAAAGGTAAAAGCAGCAAAGAGCAGCTAAAAGCTTCTAAGCTGGGTGATTAAATTTCTCACAGGAAACATTCACACTCATTGAATCAGTTTACACGACTGATAATATAAAGAGTAGTGTGGCTGCAGTGGCAGCACTGGCCCAGATTTCACCCCAAACGTCCTGATGTAATCTGTGACATATGGAGTGCTAAACTCATCATCTTCTGTGTCATAACATTTTCCGATTAGGCATTTCAACAAGTAGGGGTCTAATGAGCATAATACCCGGAGGTAAAGAGATATCTCAAGGGCTACATTGACCTCCTAGGGGACCCCAGAGCAAAAGTGGGCCCCCATTAACCAGGAGAGTACAACTGACCAGTGCTCTTGAGCTGAAATGATTATTTGATTAATAAATTAGTCAGCTGACAGAAAATGAATTGGCAACAGTTTTGATTAACTGATTAACTGTATTAAGCAATTTATCAGTAGTGGGGTTGTTTTTAATTTTGCCAGTTTCTTGCAGAATAGAAATTTTAAATTAAGAATTACACAATGTAAAAGTACAGTTAGAGAAAGAAAATGCATTTATTCTCACAGTTTATAAATGTATTTGAATTTTTTTTTAAACAGTTTTAAAAGCGCTTTTCTCGGTTGGTATGATCCAGTCTTTGCAGCGTCGGGTGCTCCTGAAGTTTTCCACTCCGAGTCCGAGTTTTGCGCGACTCCATTTCCACGTTTTGCGACCAGCCGCCGCCCGCCCGTCCGTCCGTGTTCGATCCGTTCCGGTGATTTCTTCCCGCTCGGAGCCAATCTTGCTGCAGGGAGGAGCGAGCGGAGTGCAGCTGAGCCGAGCCGAGCATCACAAGCCCGCATTCAAGGAAACAGGCAAACACAGCACTTTTGCGACTTTCCACAATGTTCTAGCCTCCGCACGGCACACGTCTGTAATAAGAAGAAACACATATATTGGACGTGGACCCCTATGGAAGCAGTTCGTCTTTGAGAAGCTGGGAATCTCTGCCCAGTCAAGGGAGACCCCCTCAATTGTTTCCTGCGCCAAGAGCTGTAAAGACATGGTCATCGCTCCGCAGCTGTGGTAAGCTCTCCCCTCTCTCTTTCCTTAGCGCCTCTCTCTCGCTTATACCGAGGAAACCACCGTGTCAAAACGCCGCCACGGTAAACTGAGGCGCAGGGCCACCGCTGTGGTGTTTTATTCAGACTGAGACCCCAGCATCTCCTCTTTTGTGTTTGCGTCCAGAGTGAATCACCGAGGACCAGCCTCCGCTGACTGAGCTAGCTGCTGCTAGGCTGACACAGGGATCCTTGTGTCCAAAACATGCATGTCCCAACATCACGGGGGTATGATCCTGATCTAGGACCACCCCCACCCACCCTCCAAAAAAAAAAAAAAAAAAAACATGGATGCAGTCGTGGGGTGATGAAACAGCCAGGCATCCAACTCTGTACCTGACTTTGAAGATGTAGACGTAATGCGTCACTGACATGTTCACCTTTTTTCACTGAGCTTCATGGCTTCTCCCTCCGTCCCATCAGATACCTGTCACCATACAATCAGAGGAATAAGGATGGACGTGACCTCCACCCACATTATCTTATATATATATTCCACTCATCGCCTTGTCAGTGTTGAGATACCAACTAATTGAAAGTTAGCCAACTTCTGTCACTTAAAAGATTGCTCCACAATATCACCCTGCCTGGTTTCCAAACTGAAGGTCAGCCAGTGACTTTGCAGTTGTTTAAAATAGCACCGTTTCACATAAATTAAAGAACAGCCGAGGGGACTGGGAAGCTGGATGCATTTGTGGTTTATCATTGCCAGTGCTTTCTTGAATGGATATTGCTTTGATCAGCAGTGATGATTGATTTTCTGATATATTTCTTGGCCCGGCCTGAAGAAACCTCCTCCTGAAGGTGTCCCCGTCCCATTTAGACGAAATCTTTGCAGAGCTTGTGCACCTTATAAAAGGAGAGGGGATAAAGCAGATGCCAACCACACTTTGACGCTCAAAATACTGGATTCAGATGGTCTGTTTTTCCCCCACGTCATTAATGTAATCAGTAAGGAGGAAAGCACATAATTAGTCATTTTTACGCATTTAATTGGCTTAGACATTCAATAACTAATGTATGGTTTGAAGGCCCATGACTCATCCACAACTGTCCCCCTCTTGCCTGATCTTTTTATGGTTCTTGTGTTTTTCTGGAAGTATCATCAAAAAATAACAGCCTGTAACATGATACCTGATTTTTAGTTGCACTTCCAAAATGATACTTAATGTTACGGCCTATTTTTATGTGCTGAGTATAAACAGACTTTATTTTACCACTAAACAAAGTGTGGCAAGCATATAACGCCAAATTTGTGTTTTCTTGACACAATATAAAGTTAAGAAATGAAAGTTTACATCAGGCAACAACTGACTGGATCTTCAGTGTTAACTTTCAGTTCCTGACAGTTTCCAATATGGGCACAAGTCAGGAAGTACTTCAAAAGTATTGAAGTGTGATACCCAGCTCTACCTAGATGATGTAATGTGTACAGCACAGGATAAACTGGCTCCGTCCAGTTGGTGTTGTTTAAAAAAAAAAAAAAAAAAAAAGAAAATAGACAGGTCTATTTTAAAGCTGCTGCTCCAAGATGTCATCCATTTAGCCTGCTATCGTATATCCAGGTAAATGGTGAAAACACTGCTGTGCAGATCGATATGCATTATTAGCCAGTTGTAAATTCAGACAATGGCTGTCCTCGAAGACCCTGTAATATAATCTTGGGACATGAGTCTGCTTTTGTTGGCCCACTTTAATTATGCAACAGAGAGGGGAGATCACATCAGCAAACTTGGTTGGAGTGCTGGTCGATAACGGGATATTGTGGGTGGTTTGGATTTGGTGACAACACAAACATAAATGTCTTTCCTCTGCTATTAAAGCACAGTTGCTCATCACGCTTCATCGTATTACATGTCTGTGAGGAGTGATGCCATTAACGTTTGTGCGGTATAATATGCACAAACAGCAGCAGGGTGATCACTGATTCACCTTCTCTCCCTCTTGTTTTTTTTTTATTTTTGGCTTTGGGTCCTGCGGTGCTGCTTGACACACTGGGTGTCTAAATCTTAAGTTTGTTTTCCTCACCCCTCTCAGATCTCACAGAGCAGGGCACACAGATCGAGGGATTACTTGGCTCCTCTAAACCTCTCTCTAGACGGCTCTGCTTCGCTCTTCTGGGCTTGACCCACATCAGGACAGACGATAGTCACTGCTTTATTTGTGATACTCTATTGATCCCTGAGGGAGAAATTTGACTTTTCACTCGCCACCTCCCTCTAAAGTCACAGCACATATTCAGCTGCAAAAAGCCCCTGGAGCCTGCGGGAATTTAGCATCTTGTTCAAAGACGTTTCAGTGGAGCAGACTGTCATTATCGCAGGTGAATGACGCTGAGCCACACTGTTCGAACGTCATCGAGGTCGTCATAACTTTATTCTTGAAAATAGAATAATAAACCAAAATCATTCACACGATCACAGGTGCTGTAACTGTATCTGTGACCATATTTGTTGGACCATGAAATGTACTCACAGCCCTAAATTAAAAGGACTACATTTCTTGGAAATTGCTCTCAACATCCTGCGGGTTTTGTGCTTAATTGACACAAATATTATGAACTACTAAACCTCAAACACTTAACCAACTTATTACACTGTATTCATATACAACCAGTGAAATGTTTTGGTTTATCTAAAATTCCTGATGACAGTAGTATACAATTATGCCATCAACCTTTTCATTTGCTCAGTTGATGCTCTGAAACAGGGGGAGATGTTGACACTTCAACTATTTACTTTACTGTGGAATCAGCCAACTAAAAGAGCAAGGACTAAATAAATGGGTGTCAGTGGATCTACTCCGTCGGGTTTCAGTGACAACAACCACATGCTCTTCATGATATGAACAAAACAACACAAACCCTTTTATTAATTACTACAAGACAAGAAAAACATCCTCAATGATGTAATAACAATCAATCTGTAGGTTGGGGATATGTTGCAGATATGCTGCTGATATAGACAACAGAATAGTCACGAATCGTCTCCTGTTAATGTCCAATCATTAGAGCTGTTTACTCAGCTTGTTCTTCAGAGTCTCCAGAGTTTAGTTTAATGAACCTTGTATGAATGTGTGGCCCTGAATCGTAAATTCAGCAAAAAAAGAAAACTTTCAATGGTATATGATCAGATGACAGAGGTCAGGGGTCAAGTTAATTTCTCTCCAAGACCTCTCTCTGACAGTTTTCATCATTACTTTTGATTGAGAGAAACTCCTCTCCATAAATGTGTTGCTTTTCTGGAGCATGAAATGAGACAAACAGAAGTTGTGTTGTGAGTGTGCTTGAGTGTTTTGGTTTGAAGGAAATGGAAGTGAGAGTCTTCTTTCGCTCATCTAGACCTTTGATGGAAGTGGAGGCACACAACTCTTAACTGTTAATGGTTAGGATCGAATTTCCATAAAGAAGTCTTTATAGCGTGTAATGCATCAGCACAAACAAAGAGGCTACATGTTGCAGAGATGCAGTTTTGTTAATCAATAAAATAATCACAAATAATTCAGCAGAGGCAGCGATATATAGACCAGAGGGGAGGGGAGGGGAGGGGAGATTTCCTCCAGCAAATCCAGCATTTAAGTTTTGTAGGATCACACAATTGCTTTTGCAATACCACTAATTTGCAACCAAAGATAGACAATTTAAGGTTTTCAAAAATGTTATTGTTTATCCTGTTCAGCTGTTTATCTCCTAATTAAGATATAATCACATTTTTTACTGTGGATCTGTTGGTTCATGTCAGCTGATTGAAGGATAGTCACCTGCCATATTCTTTTTTTTTTTTAATGAAAATATGTCTGTGCTCTGATGGGGAAACTAAATTTGATAGTGATAGCATGGTAAGAGAGGACCGCTTAGCCTCATTGTAGCAGTGAATGTGCTCAAGTCGCTCAAGTTTGGTGCCATTTTACCCCGACTTGAGTCTTTATAAGCATGTGGTCAGAAGGCTTCTTGTTGCTTCTTGTAACTGAAGGCTGCTCCTCATGCCGCCACAGTCGATATCTGAACCTCAGACTTTCAGAAAATGAATTTGTGCACAAGTCTACATAATATTGGAATATTCTGTTTGATATACAACTAATTTGAAAGATAGATTAAATCATTTCGTCTGTTCATCTATGCTTCATATATCATTGGCTATCATGTTTTGAATAATCTATTCTCTGGCTTTGAATTTGGGTGCTCACATGTCCAGTTGCAGCAGGAAAAACCAATAACTAAAAACATGTTTTTTAAAAAAAAAAAAACGAGTTCCACATCCCTTCCAGTCACTGTGGAAGCACTAGCCTCTTCTCCCTTGAACATTTTAAAATTTTTACAGTACATTTCATCTAACAAGTGAGTGATCCTAAAATTATCCCACTGACTCAGCATGTTTTATTTACACCAAAACACACACATAATCATTTAAGACAGCATAGTGTGTGGTTTGAAATTGTTCTCACGGTAGCATCCACATAGCAGGGCATGCTTTGTCCTCCTGCTTAGAGGACCATAATCACGGTGACTGGATTTAGAAGATTAAGCTCATGGCTAATCAAGTCCTGAGTAGATGTTCCCCAACACGGTAACTGGCTTCATATAGAGCAGCACTGCTGTCTGTCTGAGCAGGAGTCAAACAGACAGCTCCATGTGGGTCTGACAAATTTTGAGAAACTTTCATGTGCTTGTAAACTGAAAGTTTGCTGAGCTGTGTTTGGATCTGTTGGTTTACACAACAAATCGTAACAGTTACTATCTACATGAAGACTTGAAGGCTAACAATTGGCCAGTTAAGTCAGCTATTCAAATTGATTTGAGTCCGTTTTACTGTGTGAACAGAGTCACAACGTGTACTTCACGTTGCCGGCGATGAAACTATATGTTCTGCAAAAGTGAAATAGTCAAGTTATTTTTAAAAGTAATTGTTGTAAGTTTTCACTTCTCACTTGCTTACAGGAGCTTTATATTTGTTCTGAGATCTCTCTGTCGCTTTCATGTGCTGACAGTTGGCTCTTTATGTCTTTAATGTACAGTAAACTATAACCTGCACATGCAGAGGCTAACAGTGTATTAAAACAGTCTAGTTTACACTGAAAGTACTCCCCACTTCTGCCTCCTTATTAGGTCAAGGAGAGTGGATCTATTAAATAGGCTAAGTGGCACAGACTCTCTGAATGGACTTAGCACCTTGTCTTACAGTAGCTTAGATCCTAGTTGGCCTAAGACAGGGCAGGGATGATGACGTTGTCAAAGGATCTGAATTATAGATGATAGTGTGTGAGAGTGTACTGCACCATCGCATGTGAGAGTGCATACTGCTGAAGTGTGCAGAGCTGCCCCGTGGACTCAGGGAGTTTCCCTGACACATGGGAGAGCCTAACACACACATCCTGTAGCTGAAACCACAGGGAGCTCAAGAGTTGTATACAATGACAATGAACAAACAGCCTGTGATGTTGAAATCCTGCAGTGCTTTACAGTTTTCTATGCCAGTCTTATAGATTTGGTCTTTGGCTTAATCTAGTTCAATAATAATAATAATAATAATAATCAATAAAAATAATTTTAAAAAATCATGTAGAACTTACAATACACGTAATATTATATTGTGTCCTGATATGAGACCTGATGTCAGTGAATCTGGTTACAACTAATGATTATTACCTCCACCCAGGTGATTATATTTCCACCCGTGTCTGTTTATATGTCAGCAGCATAATGCAAAAAGTACTGAACCGATTTGTGCCAAACTCAGTGGAGAGATGAGGCATGGGCCAGGGGAGAAACCCATTAAATTCTGGGGCAGATCTGCATCATTTACTATAAATTGGAATTTTTTTCTCTGAAGTCTGGTGTCTGGTATTGGCCTTGGCGGAGGTCTGCAACCTCTCAGTGCCCTTCAATTTTTTCTTATTTATTTATCTATTGCTTTATCAGTATAGAATGTCAGAAAATGTCAAAATGGCCATCAAATATTTCCTAAAGCTCATGGCAATGTTATCAAACTGTGGTCCAAAATTCAAAGACATTTGGTTTAATATCACAAGAGACAAAAAACTGAGAAGCTGTAGCGAGGGTATGTTTAAATTTTCATGTTAAAAATATTACTTAAAACAATTGTGGACGTGATTAATTAATTTTATGCTAATCAACTAATGAATTTATCAATAAATTGTTTCAGATTTAACCATATTTTATTACAGAGTAACTACACACAGGCTTAAAATACTGCTTTCCCTGCCAACAAGTGAAGCACTTTACCTTCTTGTGATCAAGGTTAACAGACCACACCGGTGCAACAATGCTTTTCCTCATACAAGATTTATTGTTAAAGTGCTCTATAAATCAGATCTTTTTCTGGTTTTAAAAGCTCCATTATATGATACAGTTTTCTGTGTTTATCAGGCTGTTCTAGCCAAGGGAAATAAACAGTGAATGTCTCTTACTTTGCGTTCATTATAGCCACTGTACTAATATCTGCCTCTCAAGATGTGTTTAAATACAGCATCCTCTGTATCTTATCCCCAATAGTCACATCATCAGCTTTGAGGTATTTGATCAGAAATACTGTGTCATTTGCCCTTGTAAAGGTCCAATAACATCCTCAGTATCTCACCAAGTGTCTTGGTTTCTAAATGGAACAGGGTATGTTCATCTGTTTGTTTTCTACAATCTTACAATCGATTGTACGTTTATCAGTGCTGAGACCTCCTGAGAGCTCAGACAATTACACAGCACCACGGTAGGCAGTGTTATAGGTGTCAGCATAGAGCAACACAGTGCCATGACTAATGATGAAAACGAACACTCCCCGTCGCTATCGGAACATAAGGTTAACCAGACATTTTAAATCAAGTACGTTTATTCAAATACTGGCTGGGGTTTCATATTTAAACCAGAGGATGTTATTCTTCTAGGAGCTTTGGCTCATGTGTTAAAGTTGGTATAAGTTAGATTTAACTGGTTTGTGGCCCAACAAGTGGAGCTGTAGATGCTATCTAGTATTGATTTGATATTCTCACTTATAACCATCATTATCACAGTGGTAAGTGGATGTTTAAGGATTTATAGAGTCCTGTGGGATGATCTCAATCTTCTGCAGTGCAGGCAGTGACTGGTCATAAATTGACATGGTGATCGACCACATTTCCTAATTGTAAACACAGTTCAATGCCTTGACGTACAAAGATGTACCTTTTCCCTTGGACTGATGTAAGTGGACGGAAACAGTTAGGGGCTCAAGGTTAGAGCTGAAACGATTAGTTCATTGATTTTTTCGATCAACAGAAAAATAATCGGCAACTATTTTGATAATCACTTAATCATTTCAGTAATTTATCAAGCAAAAAAAAAAAAAAGTGAAATGCTACAGACTCTCAGGTTTCAGCTTCTCAAACAGGAGGATTTCCTGCTCTTGTTTGATATAGGATCAGAAGAAAGATGTCACCTTGGGCTCTGGAAAGTTGTGATTGGCATTTCAGTATTTTTTGACATTTTGTTGACTAAATGATCTGTTGATTAATTGAAAAGAATAATCAGCAGATTAATTGATAATCAAAAATAATTGTTAGTTGCAGTCGCAGCCCTAAAACAGGTTCAGTTTGGATTTGAGATCATTTGGTGCATACCTCTGCTAAATGCAGTGTGTTGAGTAAGCCTGAGTGGCACCAGTCTCATAGCAAACATAATGAAAGGCTTATCCAGTAATGCACATGTAATGAGAAGAATCTTAAAAACCCAGGCTTCAAAGAACAGCTCAGGGTGTCTCAACTGAGCATCTGCGAGTAAGATGAACATACTGAAACTGATGAAGGACAGTTTGTAAAGCCGAGGAAAAGCCCAGGCATTTGTTTCTAACAGGAATAAACTAGACTAAGTGGCGTTTGATCAATGACAGTGTGGCTCAGTGTTTGGTATAAACGGCAGTACTGTGATAAAATAAGACAAAGTGGATGCCATAGTGTAAAACTCCTGACTTGTTTTTCCAGATGAACAGCAAGCAGTGAGCGTGAGGACGTGTCAGAGGATGCTCCTGATCTGCGTGATCCACTGCTGAGGGAGGTCCACAGAGCAAAATTGGTCGGTGCCCACCATGTCTTACCACCAACACTACCAGCGAGGCCCCCACGGCCGCACCATGAGCTCTGAGGAGAGGAGCGCCACGCCAGTCAACAAGACCTCCACGCCAGTTCACAAGAGCGCCTCCTCCTCTTCTTCCTCCCAGCGCGACAGCCGGCAGGTAATGTTCAGGCCACAGGAGGAGAAAAATCCATCTAGAAATAGGAGTGGACATTATTTTGAGTTGCTGCAGTCTTCTGTCAGTAGGACAGTTTATGCAACAGATAAAAAACTGGCAGATAAATAGTTGAACTATAATGGTGTGAGGACCTAGTCAGTGTTATAATATGAGTATCTTCAGGACCCAAATGCAGACAAACTCAAAACAAAAGCTGGTAAGTGCAAAAAGGGGTAATTTAATAAACACAAGAAAGTACAAATACTTACAAAAAAACTGGTGCACATGGTAAAAAAATGAGGTTCAGGTAGGAAACACAAAACTCTGAAAATCCAAACTAAGGTAATCCAAAAAAACTGGAAAAACTCAGGAACAGGAAGAAACACTGGAGTGGACTGAGCAGGAAAACACTGTAGTAAAACAGAAGAACTGACAAAGACAGAGACTCAAATACACACTAGAGGCAAGGGGAATTGACTGCAGGTCGTGGCAGACAATCACTAAGGAGGGAAATTGGACAAAGACAGGAAGTAAAACAACCACAAGAAAGACATTTCAAAATAAAACAGGAAATAAGCCAAAAGTCCAAATCAAGACTCCATAAGTTCAAAACAAAGAGCCCCCTCAGGGCAGAACATGACAGTTTTATAAAATCAGCGTCTTTGTTGACTAATACTGTGGAGACACTCTTTTTTTATTAATCTTGTTGTTGTGTTAACTCACAAAAAACATTTTAATTGGCCTGTCTGCACAGCCAAAACATATGACCACTGGTGGAAGAAGTACTTCAAACCTGTTCTTAAGTAAAAGTACCAGTGCAACAATGTAAAAATACTCCATTACAAGCAAATGCCCTGTATTGAAAAGTTTACTTAAGTAAAAGTATTATTAGAGAATTATAAGCAAGCTGTACTTATATATGACTGTTATGTCACTTACTGTATTATGGTATTGAATTTTTAATACTGATGCATCAATTCATGCAGCATTTTACTGTTGTACCTGGTACAGGTGAAGTTAGTTTTAACAACTTTATTTACTGTTTGGCGGCTAAGTGCAGTGATTCCCTCTCTAAAGGGTCACATGATAAATCTGGGAAAGGGCCTCAGTCAGTTATTTAACCATCTGAGAAATTTAGAGGGGAAGTGTCTCTTTGTTTTGTGTAACCATTAACAAAAGTCAAGTAAATGCTACTTTTTTGTAAGGAGGTTTGTATTGTTTTGTTTCGTATTGAATTTGCATGTATCTTTGTATTGTTTTTGTTAACTCAGATAAAAGTAGTGGAAGAGAAAGTAAAATATTTTCAGCCAAAAATGGAAATACTCACGTGTACCATGTGGGATAGTGCTGTAAAGCTTCTGACGTGCCAGAGATCCATCATCTGACAATACATCTCATTCAGGCAGTTAATTAGGGGTCATGACCCCTCACAAACTGCACTTCAAGTGACGCCGACAAACGGTCTGGCAGAAATTTGCGATTCTAAAATTAGCCGGGAACAACCAATTCATGTTTGAAATTAGGCTTAATCACTAAAGTGTTTTTCCATCTTTATATTCAGAGGGTTGCTTTGAAAAGTGGTTACTTAAATCTGTCAAATTGTTTCTAAATTGTGTCTCTATTTTTGCTTTGCACATGAATTAAGGCGTACAAAACAATCTCCTCCGCTAATAACTAATGATTTATAGTTGATTCCCTGCGAGAAGTCCTAGAACAAAAAAAAACTAAAACTAATTGACTCTGCTGTGTAATCAGCTAAGAGAGAGCAGCCCTAATTCCCTGGTTAGTAAATAAAAACCTTGCAGAGACATGGTAAACAATGAGATATATGCATATTTCACAGTTCACAGAACAAGTGTTTAAACTTAACCCCTTGCAGAAAGCCATGTGAAGCCCCCGGCCTTCTTTACCTCACTGAGCTGCTGTGTCACCGCAGCCATGCAGAAACAGGACACCGAAACTGGAATCTCTGACATCACAGCTTTTCCGTCTGTGCTGGGTCATGAATGTTTCATGAGGGACAGGCGGAGGCTTGGTGCTCCACTGAACATGTGGCACGCTCTGGTATGCTGTGTGGGAGCCCAGCTTGTGTCCGCAGGAGGTGGCTCTCAGAGGAGAAAGAGGGAACTGGTTTGAGAAATGGGGCCTGTATGAAAAGAAAAGTGGAAGGGGCCACTGCTTGATGAGGCAGACAGTTAACCCCTCTAACCCCTCTGTGCATTGTTCCCTTCTTTAATGTCGCCCACTTTCTTTTGATAACAAAGCCTTCACGGGTGGAAGGGTTCAGCTTTTAATTTCCCTGATGCTTCCTAATCTTAAAGCCAAGTTCATCTCAAAGAAAGGTTATCTAGAAGCACTTCATCTCTTTTAATGTGTTTAACGCGTTTTGCCAAAAAATTTAACTGCAAAGATGGCAACAAATGAAGTCTTTGTCCAGCGGATCCCCTTAATGCTACACACCTGCTTGATCAAGACCTCAAGATATTCAGCGGTGTATAGAGGGAATCAGCAGCACGATAAGAATTTAATTGGGAATTAGCTCTTGATTGTTGCAGCTGCTTTGTGTCACAATTTAATAGTGTTCACTAAAAGATGCAACAATGTGTGTGTCTGTGGGTGATCCAGACACTTGCTGCAACGACCACAGAGCAAGGTGTATCACTCATAACCACAGTTAGCCTTACAAATCATCTCCTGTTCTGTTCAGCTGTCTCAGAGGTTTAGCTCACAACCAAGATCAAAATGCACAAGGAAAAGGCTTATATGCTCCCTGCATATTGCTAAGCTCATTTTAAGAGACGCCGACTTTAAAGTTACAGTGAAACGTAAGTGAAAATATCTTTAGCCACCATAACGGGACATATTTCTAAGTAAAACTGGCTGGCTGGTGGGGTGTAGGTGTCAGATTTTAGTGGATCGCTCACAAGTTCATGTTATTTTGGTTGACAAAACAATCTCACCACAAGGTCCTTTAAGTAGCTGTTCTGGAGCTTTTGATTGGATGACATGATCTTCCTCATCAGGTGTAGTTTAACCAGTTGTCGAGATATTTTTATAGTTTAATTTTCCATTTACTAAAGGGAATTTTCACCCATTTTGGCATAAAAGTTGATATTTGTGACCCTGAAAACAGCAGTTTAAAAACAGTCTCACCACAAGGTCCATTTTGTAGTTCTTCTGGAGCTTTCAGCTGTATCACAATCTCCTGATGACTCCATCATGATGAAGATCATGTGATATGATGGAAAGCTCAAGAACAACTACTCAGTTGTTTCTCTTGTTTCCGAGGTCAAGAGTGAACTTAAAATATTATTATGAAATACACTATTTTAAAACTGACTTTATAAACACGGCTGACGAGTTGTGCGGTCCAAAGCAGACAGCGTCTCTGAACTTTATTGAGATTATGCAAAGTTATGCATACACCTTAGTTGTGGATTAACCTTTATGACAGCATTGTGCCTCATCACTGTCTGCTCAGTGTGTTCTGTGCAGGGAGTTTTCAGTGATACTATGTAGAGAATATATAGTAGAGTGCATCGTCCCGAGGGACATCCTGAGGAAACATGGTAGATGCTGAGAAAAGACCTTAGCTAGCTTGGCTGGGCCTCAGTTTTTGAGGAAAAATGAGAGCGTGGCATTTTGTTGGGGAAAGGCCTTAATGAGATCCAGCCCCCATTTTCAATTCAATATGTGTCACTTTCTCCTCTGCTGACAACTACTGTTCACTCTGCAGACCCTCATGAGAGCAATTAGAGGCACCACCTGCAGTAAGCACAGACACTCTCTCTCTCTCACACACACACACACACACACACACTTCAAGTTTGTGCATCAAGACGTTACACAATGATTCAAGATACACACACACTTTTTTCTCTCGCTGCTTGTCATTTCCTGTTGAGATAAAAGACGTTTTCAGCTAAGAGATAGTAGGAGGGATGGAGGGAACCAGATGCTGCGTTTGTGTTTAATATTTAAGAAACATCCTTTTGATATATGAGAGGGTTAGAAATCAATGATGTGATTATCAGTTGCTATAAGAGCAGATAGTGGCTGTTCTCATGGTAATGACCAGAACACACTGATGTTACTGTAGATGATGATGAAGGACTCAGTATCTTCTCTCCCCTGTACAGATGTCTAAAAATTTTGATTAAAAGAATAATTTATTTATTCCATTGCCAGGTTTTCATAGTGTGTAATGTGCTGCTTTGACATATCTGATAATAATATTTTCTGCAGCACACAACAGACCAACTCAGAAACAGAGGGGATGATCTTGACAGAGAACAGAGTGATTTTTAAGCTTAGCTCATAGATGCATTTGGCACAGTCTGTGCAAATGGTGCCAATCCTGCAATAAATGTTTCTGGTTTCAACTGAAGTTTTGCCATGATTTTCCCCATGACATAAACCAGCTTAACACCTTTGAGAGAAAGCATGGATAGAGCGTGCCGGAGTCAGAGTCAGAATGAGACCCAAATGATTTTCTATTATATATTGGTCCAAAAAACAAAACACACACACACAAAATCGGCATCTGGCTGCTATGTTGACTTGTGTGCTATATAGAGTCATAAAATAGATAAAATACAGATTAATTAGTTGTTTGTCCATAGATAGTGTTTTCCTGCTGAAACACTTTTAGGTTTGTTAGGTTTGAATATAAGTGTTTCCTGTACCAAACAACTGGGCCCAATACATTCTTTTCAGTTGACAAAAAAAAATATTAACTCAAGGTCGTTGAATAAAGATTTATACTGAATCAGCAACAGTCTCTCACCTGCAACACAGCAGGTCGCACATATGGACTGTAGCTCTATAACTGAATCTGTGGTGTTTACACAGTGCATTAGACGCAGTCTCACAGAGTGTTAGCTCCTCATCCATGTGGCAGCCCACTCTCCTACTCTAAGCTTTAGTGCTGAGCCAGCCAGACACTGCAGTGAAATCCATCCTCACAACAGTTCCTCTGTGGTTATTAGCTGCTGAAATACCATTGCTCAGTGATGATTGTGGAAGATGACGTGGGAGCATGTTACAGTTTTTCTGTCAGTTTCATATTCTTACACAGTATCTTCTTACACTGTGCAAGTCGAGCAGGAGATAGCGTACTGTGTGCTGCATTTTTAATGAAGTGTTTGATGTTTTGTGGGCAACACATAGTTGTATAGCCATAAGGCTTTTGAATTAGTGTAGTAGTGAAGTACTCCCACTATATCACACACTGTTACTTCTGTTGTCATCTTTTCACAAATATTTTGGTAAAATCTATCACGGTTTCTCTCAGATGCTGTTTGCATGACCGTTGAGAAGTCATCATTGGCTCTTCAAAGGTTGTATGCTTTACGTTTTTGGTTAGTGGTTAATAACTGCTGACTGATGAAAGATCGGAAGATGAAAATGGCTTTATTAGAAATCATTTTATTTTATCCCTAATCTCGAAATCACAAGTGAATTGTGCCATTATCTCAAGATACCACTTTCTCATAGCTAGGGCTGCAGCTAATGATTATTTTCACCATGAGTTAATCTGCCGATCATGGCCTTGATTATCCAATAAATCATTTGTTCTCAAGATAATTAAATAATTACCTCAGTATCACAAGTAAACCTTTTGTTTTCCGGTGAAAACAAGATATTTATCCTGTAATCTCGAAAAAAACGACCTGTTGTTTTCCTGAGACAAGATAATTAACTTGTTACTACAAGAAAATGAGCTTGTTTTCTCAAGATAACACGATTGTTAAATTGCTATCCCAACATTATGGGTTAAAATAAAATGATTGTAAATACAGCTGCTCTCGGCTTCTGTAGATATGCTCTCTAAATTGTGTCTGAATATTATTCAGTTGAACAATCCAATTTTTCTATCCTTTATTATCTTCTATCATTTTTTCTTTTTTGTGATCAGTGATTATATAAGGCCTTTAGATTAAAAACTCCCATGAAAATGTAAAAGACTCATTATTTTATCACTCTTTTTATTGCATCATTATGTTTTATTGGGACCTGAACACATTGAGGAGAAAAATAAACTGAAATAATTGAAAAATAGGGGAGGTTTTGGTTCAGTTACAGTATTTCAACAGTCCTCAGTAGTGTAGACTGTCAGTATCTATGGGTGAAAAGGATGTGTAGGAGAAACTTGTCATCAGAAGTGGGCTGTTGTAGTGATATTTATAGTTCTGATTTAGCCTAAGGTATCCCCAAGGAGTGTTTGTCCTTTCTCCTGCTCAGGAAGACCTTAACTGTAATAGTTTGATTCATTGCAGCATTAAAGGGTCTGTTGTGCTACACTGCTGAGTGTCACTGCAGGTGATGGATCCCAGAAGACTTGCCCTATGAAACTGACACAGATAGACTGTTAGATTGATTTAGTTAATGATCAGGATTATACAAGTCCTTTCACTGTTCAATGTCTTTTTTGTTATTATATTGGCATCTAACTAGAGCTGGAAAAGAAAAGCTGAATAAAAATATCTATGAAAAAAACTTAAATGAAGTCCTTTTTATCTGTATCAAACAAACAGGATCATGGAACAAATCTTTTTAAATCTTGACACAGAAAAGCAGACAGCTCCTTACTGAGTCTGCCACAAGATCCTTCATTAAAGAGTGAGGCTCACCAAGAGGGACCGGCTCCTTCAGCTTTAAATTATTCTGCAGCGAGATCAATGAATGTGGGCAGAGTGCAGGAAATCACTTTGGCTTAATTCTGCTCTGTTTTCAGGGTCAAATAACAAAAGCAAACTCTCTAACTGTAGCAGTTATTTCCATATAAACCTGTAGTCGGCATATACTTTGGTATTTACTGTATGTGGAGCTAGAGATTGTGTGGACTGTTCCTCATGGGGAATTTGTTGATTTATATTGTTCATTGGTTTCGGATGTTAAAAAGGATACCCAGGAAAGTGCATTGAATTGCAATATTTGCAGCACAAGCCATTCTTTATTTAGAGTAGTATTGATTTATCAATTTAGAGTCATTTGAAAGTCTGTTTGTAATGCTTCAGATAACACACAGGAAGTCAGTATTGAGAGTTTCTCATGAGCTGCTGGCTGCCTGTAAGATAGGATGCTCGTCATGTGTAAGGCTGCTGTGTGTTGCAAGAAGACGTTGTTGATGTATTGATCATTTCACAGGCAACATTACACAGCTGAGTTTTTCAGTTAATGATGAGCTAATCGCTTTGTGTCTAATGAGTAAACCGCTGCCTTTTACGATATGATTGCTTTGAACAGTGAGGTGAGGTGCATTTTTGGTAATGAAGTTGATCTCTTCCACTTCCCCAGTTGCACAGAGCCACTGAAAGGAGGGGCCGCCGTCGGTGGAGAAACATGACCTCATTACCAGAAAGATCTGTTCGCCTGGCCATTAGATTAAACAGGCTGTTGTCTCCTTTTGTTAAATGTCCTGCAAACCAAGGTCGGGTGTTGTCACGCACACCCGAAGAGCTGTCTTGGCAACATCACAGCGTGTAGTGAAGAGACACTGGCTGCTATTTGGTTTGCCAGAAAAGCTTGTTCATGTTAAATTTTGGATTTTGCCTTAAAGGCTCCGCTTCCACTGATTCAAATATGAAATTAAAAATTTGACCTACTTCAAGGATATTACATTCAAATGCTTTTCAAATAAATGACTATGTTATATTAATATCTTTCTACAGAGAGCAGACAATGGTTAAGGCTTTTACATCAACATTTTATAGACTGTAATGAACACACATGACACAGCTAAATACAACTGCAGCAGTTATTGATTGTGGTGCTGAATCCTGATTGGTGCGCAGAAGTACGTGGCAAAGCCTTTTTACACCTAAGCCCCGCCCATTTCAAACCATTAACAACATACAGGCAGAAATCTCTCCCATAAAATAACTAAAATATTTCTAATTCTGGCAGAAAACATTGTGTTGAATCCTGTCACTCACAGTCAGAAGGTGGTTAAGAACAATATGATTTATAGCCGTTAAAGGCAGGTAGGGAAATGTAGGGAATTACTAACTGAGATACAGGTCTTGGAGAAATGACAGCAGTCAGAGGATTTCTTCATGTAATCCATCAAAAATCAAAGTCTCCAGTGTCATTGTCCTTCTGTGGATAAATACAATGTTCAAATGGACATCAGAGGTAGTTGGAGGAAAGTTTTCATCAAAGATCAAGTCGTATTTGTGAATATCATGATGCTATTATTATTATTATTGTTTTGTCTGCATATTATATAGACAAAACAAAATAGTTACCCATGACCATAAGAAATTATTTTAACTAAGACTATACAAAACTAATCTTTAGTAAATGAATACCATTCAAAACTAATTGCTAGTTAAATTCTGATGTCCAATATTCAGCATTTATAAGCAGTGTACAAACATTTAATAAATGGTTTAAAAATATGTCTTCAGTGTTACACTATATCCTAATTCATTACCTGTATATGCATCAGCCTCCACTCATCGGTGTCTACAGGAGGAGTTATATATAGAGTATAGTAAAGTGTGATGATTGGTCAGTCAAGGCCTTAAGAAAGAATGTTTCATTAAATCAATATCATAAAATCCCAGTTTTCTGTTTACCAAGACAACGCAAAGAAAGAGAGCATGTCAGTAAAAAGATAATGAGGTTGTACACAAACTAACTTCTGAAAGACAACGAATGGATCGTGTCAGGACAGTACAGCTTGCTGGCATTAAAGCTGTGATCCCGTGATTCCTGGTGTCATCCCTCCCCCCACCCACCCATTAGGATGACACTGTGATGCCCTACCTGTCCCTGCCTGACCCTGCCGTCCCTCTACTCTAGAGGCGTCACTTTGATTTACAGACCCTGTAGAAGCAGGAAGAGCACAGTCAGGAGAAAGCTAATGGAGTGGAAATGCTGAGAGAGCAGGCAGAATTTGAATGGGGCCATATTTCTTTAAATGTGTAGTACAGGGGAAAAGAATAAACAAGTATTGAGTGTATCCCTGTTGCTTTCCTCTCTTAGACTGTGGACGTGACAGCAGAGTCTTTTTTTATTGCAGCAAGTGTATCTCTTGTTTTCTTATTACTATGAAGGAGTGAGTGGATTAGTTCTCACACAGCGCTGTATTTCTGTTCCTCTCTAGGAGGCCGACAGCTGGGAAATCATTGAAGGGCTGAAAATCGGTCAGAGCAACGTCCAGAGGCCTGATAAGCACGAGGGTTTTATGTTGAAGAAGCGGAAATGGCCCCTGAAAGGCTGGCACAAGGTAAGGTCCACAGGCAAACTGAGACACAAAAAGGTTTTGATACTAGAAAAAAACACACTTCCAAGCAATGTCGCTCCCCGAATGTTAAACAGTTTGTTGTCTAGTAAAGTGGTTTTGCTTGAAAGAAGTTCCCCTTTTCGTGCACTTTGCTTTACCCTTTCTGCGCCTCTTCCGCAAGTGTAGTGGAAATTTCATTTGAAGTCACCATCGTCAGCAGCAGCTTATCTGATGTTTCCTCAGAACACAAGAACACCAGTGGAAACCAGACCCTGATGTTAACATATTTGAACTCACAACACCACACAACACACAACACAAACGTCCTACAGCTCACAAAATGAGGGAATAAACTGTGGACAACTTTGTATTTGTATTGAATCTACGACATAAACAATGCGATCTGAGTTCGAGTGTCTGTTGTTCCTGTCATTTAACCAACACATTATTTTTGTGCTTATTTTCTCTGCAGCGTTTTTTTGTTCTGGACAATGGTATCCTGAAGTACTCAAAGTCCCCCATTGATGTAAGTAACCCTGACTATAACCCACAGGCACAAACAGGGCAGGCCAGCCTGACACCAGCTTGGCTTGGCAGTGAGTCAGCAGAAACATCTGCAGCACAGAATTGTGATGTTCACTGTGTTTCAGGACGCCAGGTCACTTTGCAGAAAAACTAAAATTTAAATGACATGATGGGAATGAAACACATGACTGTGAAGATGCCCAAGTATCCTGCACACCTTGGCTTACTTGTACTCACTTTACTGACATTGTTTCAGTTCTTAGACTTTGATTAATAACAGAGAACCAGTGCTGTTTGCAGGGCTGCAACTAAGGGGTATTTTCATTGAGGTTTGTTGGTTAATCATTTGCCGTAGTTAACCTCAGAAATGTCCAACAAAATTAAACCAGGGATTCTCACACCTCCACATTCCTATCAGATAAGCTCCATTAGATTTAAAAACAGATATCATGTTCCAGATGTGTTAATTAAACTAGATATAATTTATCACTATCAATTGTGTAAATATTGTTACTATGCTAAAAGAATCCAGACGGGTTCCTGAAATGTATATTTGTTTGTGGTCAACTTTCATTTGTACTACTTCACTACTTGCTGATTAGTTCTTATGCAATCTTAATCACATCATTTGTCACTGACTTGTTAATTACTTATTGAGACAATAAATAATCTTAGGATCACCATTACACTAATTTGTAATCCAGTATGTGTGTGTATTTTTCTCCTAGACACAAATAGGCACATATATACACATACACACATATACTCAACAATATTTCCACAGGCAACTGCAGGAGCAGTCCCTGGGTTACAAGTAGCCTTTGTTGGGAATCACTTACTTAAACGATAATTCATTATCAAAATAGATTTTTATCAAAATTATGCATGCACAAAATTAACAAACAATCCCATATGCAAATGTAATATATGTACATATGTTGTATTTCCATATATGACATATGTATACATGTAAAATAAAAGAACATGTGTAAAAATGATACATGAAACCTATCAGAAATAGTGGCAATGTCTAGCCAATGCAGATATGTATGTTTATGTATGTATGCTTATATTGTAGACATGTGTTACATAAAAATATACACATCCCAAAGCCTGTCAGTATATGTTGATATTATATACAGTGAGTTCCACTTTTCCAGAATTGAAAGATAAACATGTTTAAAATTTGTAAATGCATGTAATTTAATAAACTTATATTTAAATTAAATATCTATCGTTAACATATATGGTCACAACATGTTATGCTACAAATTTTACTATAGGCATTTAATATATGTTATAAACTTATATCTTCATATATATCTAGAGGATGCATATATGTGATAATAATATAGGTGACATATATGGCAACATCACTCTTGATATAGGGACATATATGTCATATATTACATTTCTGTATGGGATGTGACAAATAACAAACTGGCATAATGTGTGTTAATCACTGGCCTCAGATCCAGAAAGGCAAACTGCATGGCAGCATCGATGTCGGCCTCTCAGTCATGTCCATCAAAAAGAGGGCCCGTCGCATCGACCTGGACACCGAGGAGCATATCTATCACCTGAAGGTAACACTGATGGGAAGAGTCAATAGTGTCATTTTAACAGCGAGGTCAGCGGATGACAGTTCAAAGCTCTAAGTCCTCTTCCTCTTTAGGTCAAATCTCAAGAAATCTTTGATGCCTGGGTGTCCAAGTTGCGTCATCACCGGCTGTACAGACAGAATGAGATTGTGCGATCTCCCCGGGATGCCACCATTCGAACGTTTCCTCCCCCAGCTGCCATGGAGTCCCCCCAACCTGCTGCGAGTGTGGTACATGAAGCAAAGGTGAGCCGCCCCCCCCCCCCCCAGCTCCTGAGAGAAGTCTTCTCAAATTCTTGAAGTTAGAAAAAAACCAGTACAACACAACACCAGAGATTTAATGTCAGTATGGACCATATATGGTTTCAGGCTCAAAGTAGATTTTCTCTGTGCTCTGATTGCAATTACTTATTCAAGAAGGGTATATCATGGGGAATGAGAGATTGCCTAGCTCTATTTTTTTTTTTTTCTATTAGAAAGTGGGATAGTGTACCAAAATATCATCCAGAGGAGAAGAAGTCAAATTCACTGAACATTCACAGTGATGACAGGAAGACTCTATGGTCAGACAACATTGTGTTTGCCTCTGTGCTTTTGTGATCCCCCTCACCTGACATCCTGTCACCCATGACTTTGTGGTATTTCCTTTCAATGTACTTTAGCCGTTAGTGTCAGTGTGATTTGAAGCCTTGCTTTTGTTTCCATGCCCCTGATCTGTCCGCTGTATTATGTGGCTAATTGTCAGACTAACGGCTGTGAATGCTGAGAACTGGACAGCTAATTGTATCCACATCATTAGTATAGACTGTTTGTCTAGACTGTTACCAGTTTAGTGTGAAGCCCTGCTCCTTGTCAACGTGTCTGAGGTGTGTGTAAATGTGAGGAAGCAGCAAGTGTGCTGTATGTTCTCCTGGGAGGGTTGCTCTGTGCCTCATGCAGGCCATTAGAGGTGATCAGTAGGATCTGGATTTAGAGCAGCTGGCTGCAGCCTGATGAGCTCTCCCAGAAGAAAAGCCTAAATGAAAGACTCCAGTCCTAGAGACGAAATGAAATGCTGCAGCGAGGACTTAGAAGGAAGATATTCAAGGTCTGCAAAAACCCAGGAAAGCTTCTGCATAGCAGTATTTGTACATGCTCCGAGAAACAGATGATACTACACATTCCTGTCATGACTTAATTCAAGGACACCTTTTATTCCAGTTACATGCATTCATACAGTTACACATTAGCTGAGAGCTATTGAGACTAACCAGTGAGCTGCTGGACAGATTGACTACAGCTGTTGCAGGTGCAATGGTCAAGGCACCAAAGCGCCATATGGTACACAGGATCCAATCAAATACCAGTAATAGTTTTTAGTCCAGAATAGTGCTGAAATTGATCTTCCACTGTTCTGATTGAGGCAATTATCAAATGCAACACATTTGATACTTTTGGCTCTGAATTTTATCATTTCATAAAATTGGATAGACATTTTGGACTATTTAGCTCAAAACAAGGAATTTGAGGACATCTGCTTGGGGTCTGGGAAACTGTGAGAGCCATGTTGGACTAGTTTCTAGCATTACTCAGCATTAGCTTATTTAGCTTGATCAGATAAAAAAAAGGCAAACTTGATATAACTTGATGACAGCTCACCTGCAACACTAACAAATGCGATGATAAATTTGGTTTGACAGAGATTTGCTCACTGAGCATCACCTTTTCTATTCTTCCCTGTCAAAAACGCTGTCAGAAAAACTCCCAATGACCTGGATTTTGATTTTCTAGCATCAGGGCAATCTTGTCTGGTTATTGTTTGGTTATTGTCTGCTCCTGTATGACCACAGCAGGCCAAGCCAAGCAGCCTACCATGGCAGCCAGTGGCCCCAAGCAACAGCAGCAACAGCAGCCTGCCCGCCTCCTACAGTAATGGCCAGAGCAAGGTGGTTGCTTGGCTGCAGGAATCAGAGGAGATGGACAAGTGTGCAGAGGGTAAGTGCAATTTTCCTCCTTATGCTGGCAACAAATCTGATTTTACAAAGGAGTGGATTAAATCAAGTGTCAGGCCTTACGATAAGTCCTTAAAAACCCCCAAGCGGAGGATTGATGACTATTTCATGACACATAACACTGTCTGTCTTTGCGTGTGTGTGGGTGTGAATTTTATTTCCAGAGCTCGCACGATGCCAGTCCAACCTGACCGAGCTGAGCCGGTTACTGCAGAGTCTGGAGATTCTACAAAGGACACAGTCAGCGCCCAATTTTACAGATATGCAGGTAAAACAGACACAACCGCACACACATCCAGAAACAAACGCATCCACAGATACAGCAGAGAGCAGGGGAAGCAATTTAGTTAGAGTTTCATTCAGAGATTTCTTTCTACACTGCATTGTGGACTGTGTGTGTGTGTGTGTGTGTGTGTGCGTGCGTGCGTGCGTGCGTGCGTGCGTGCGTGTGTGTGAGAGCTGCCGTCTTCTCTAACTGATCAGAATCTAATCAAAGTTCATTTTTTGTATCTAGTTTTTGGCTGAAGTGCATTTTTTTAACACCTCACATTCCATTTGCCTGAAAATTTTGTTTGCGACTCATTTGTGGGAATGTTGTTTCATTTTTGTCATTTCGGTGTGTTAAATTTTGCTTTGTGATGTGTTTGTCCTATTAACCACACTTTGCATATTTTGATCCACGTGCGCCACAAAGATCAATTGTGTAGAATTGTCAAAGAAAGAAAAGCGCTTGAACAGAAGATGGAGAACAAAAAGTGTCGGCAAAGATGCAAAATTCCAGCTCCAGGTACCAGATTTCTACTCTGTTTCTATTATATACAGACACAAACACACATAGGCAGGATTTTGATTATAAGATGTTTGAATTGATTAGTCAGGTGATCAGGAATTTGATCCTTAACAATATTGACAACTGATTCATCATTTTTCAACAACAAAAAGCGACAACCATTCACAGCAACAAGCTTCTCAGATGTGAAGATATGCAACTTCTCTCTGCTTACCTCCCGTTTTAAACTGAATGTCTTTGAGTGTTGAAGAACCTGAACACCTCACTTCTTAGTCAAGATAACAACAGCGAAACTGCATGAAATTAAAATTGTAACCTCTCTGTCGTCCTTTATAACAGGCGTGGGTGTTACACAAGCACAGCTGAGACAAAACAGTCTTTGCTTTTTTTCTGTCCTCTTTGTGCTTTTGTTCTCTTTTGCTGTTTAATTAGTCTGCACTGCAGCCGGCACTTATTAGTGTGGTGTGTCATGGCCTGAGTAATTTCTCCATCATTGCTAATTCACCCTTATTTTGCTTAATATATTAATCTGTGCTTATTGAAAACTAAATGTGCTTTCATACACAGTGTTTTTCTAACCGACCCCTTGCTTAGAGGGAGTTTTAAAACACTTTTCTTTCATGAGGAGATCAGTTTATTAGAATAAAGCCCCCTCAGTAGACCATCATCTGAATTTCTACAACTACAACAAACAAGTCAAAGACACCTAGACATGCTGTTCAGTCGGTGGTTTGTTCTGGCTGTTAGGCACACAACACATCAGCATTTTTGTGACTCGCAGGTGATTGATAGCGGTTCTCTGTGGTCTCCGTCTCTCTCCAGGTCCCTCTGTCTGCCAGCATGTCTCCTGTCCGCCTCCACTCATCCAATCCCAACCTGTGTGCCGAGCTGGTGGACTTTCAGCCCCCTGTCTCCCGGCTGACAGACAGCGTAGAGTGTGCCAGTGACTACATCAAACTTCAGGAGGAATTCTGCACCATCGCCCAGAAAGGTAGGCAGGCAGTATGCATGGCTGCAGCATGAGCAAGGTGTTATCAGGTGAGATATGTCCCAATGTCTCATTTCATATGTAAATCTTAAGGGATTATTCTGGTTTGCAACAAGCTGGATCTTATTTTCATACAGTAATGTAGGCCATAGTGCCTGTTGGTTGTGATAATGGTGTACTCACAAAGGTAATTGTTGAGATCACGGCAGCATCACTAAAAAGGAGTCTATTGCGGGTATTAAGCACAAGCAGTCTGAAGTTTAGACAGATATTAAACTAATCCCCAGATTAGCCAAACTCATTGGGGGATCTCTGGTTAAGCTCTGGGGATCCTGTGTGGAGATGGGAGAAACTTCCAGAAGCACAACAAATTCTAAACGTCGTGTCAGGTTTCCTCAAGCCATGACGCCTAGAACTGAGGCCAAACAATTCACTCTTGGTTTCGTCAGACCTCAGCCAAAGTGACCATCGGGGTCTTGGTCATCTCTGTTAGCAAGGCCCTTTGCCCCTGATTGCTCTTTAGGAAGAGTCCGAGTCAATTTAAGAATTTTGGAGGCCACTGTGCTCTTGGGAAACTTCAGTGCAGCTGAAATGTTTTCATATCCTTCCCCAGATCTGTACCTCAAGACAATCCTGTCTCTGAGCTCTGCAGACAGTTCCTTTGCCTCATGGCTTGGTTTTTGCTCTGATAAGCAATGTCAGCTGTGAGATCTTATATAGACAGATGTGGGCCTTTCCAAATCACGTCTAATCAGTTGAAGACAGGTCTGAATACTTATGTCAATGTGATATTTCAGGGTTTTTTGCAAAATTCTTTTTAATTCTGTTTTCATTTGTCATAATTAGGTATTGAGTGTAGATTGATGAGGGAAAAGCATAACATAAGGCTGCAACCTAACAAAGTGTGAAAAAACTGAAGGGGTCTGAAGACTTTCTGAATACACTGTAATTGTATTTGTGATAATGTTATACACAGAGTGCTTTTAAAGACACTCAACGATGCTTTTTATGACAAGTTAAATGAAAGAATCTAGAAAGCTAAAACACAATAGAGGTGCAAAGTAGCAGGGATTAACAACCAGACATTAAAGCAGCTTTTGAAGTTTATGTTAAAGCTATATTAAATGTTTGAGAGAAAGATGTGAGTTTCACACAGTGTTTTGAGAATAATGATTTTCATTTCAGGATTGTGACAAAGCGGCTGAGGAAAACTGTTATTGTAAAAGGATGGGACTGATATCAATTTTTCCTTTTGTCTGATCCCTGTACAGTCCACTCTCTACTGAAGTCGGCCTTCAACACTGTGGCCATAGAGAAAGAAAAGATCAAACAGATCCTGTCTGACCAGGAACAGTCAGACCAGTCAGCCCAGATCAACTCCCTCAGGAAGTCTCTGTCACAGGTAATGAACCGCCTTTAACCATTACCCACAATGCCTCTGTCCTCCAACTATTAGTTAAGGTTAGTTAATCCTAACCTTTAGTCAGACATACAGTATGTGGCTACTTTAAATTCTAAAAGCTAAGCGTGATGCTGTTTTATCATATAATTACTGAGAGAATTACTGCAGTAGTACTTTGGTGCCTTTAAACTCTTACCCATTTTGTAGTTGTCATGTTATAAGATATGCTCATAATGACGTGCTGTCAGATAAAACACATAAGCTACGGTTTATTCCAAGCAGTCATGGTAATCACAATTAAAACAGATGATGAGTGGAGATGAGAGCAGAGGCAAGTGAGTCGTGAAAGTCCAATCATCTTTTCCTATATTAATTGGTGAGAGAGAGAAATATGCACTTTAGTTCATTAACTGTGCTCCTTAGGGTTGTCTCTCTACCCCAGTGGTTTAATTGGACTGTTCCTCTGCTAACAGTTGACATCATTTCAGCGAAATGTTTCTGCTGCTTTATCTTTGCTTTGTGCTTAATTGGATGCTCGTGTGACAATGCTGTCACAGGCTGGAGGTCAGGTTTTTATCGCAAAGCTCTGTGGGAAGTTTGTAGTCAGGAGTCATGGTTGTTATCTATTTTAATCCCTCCAGGGAGGTACTGAGGGATTTTGTTGTCTTAATTTAAAATTTTTTAAAAATATTTTATTTCACACATGTTTTAAATCATTTTTTGGCTTCTTAGAGACAGTGGAAACAAGCTGCAAACACAACTTTGACATGTTATCACTGCACTATAATGCTGTAACTTGTTATTAGACAGCAAGCAATTATAAGGTAGCATTAGCATTCATTTGGAGTCGCGTTCTGGCCACCTGATGAATGTCAGTCCAATACTGACTCTGCTTTCAGCTCTACTTTTGGTCTCTACCAGCTCCTGAAGGAAATATCTGTCTCTTTAGCTGCTCCACTGTGTTCACCAGCTAGTTGCTAACTTTATCTGTCTCCAGTTTGGTGCTGAGCAGGTAGTGTAGAGTGTATTTGTCTGCTGCTGCTGAAAAGGATGCTGAAACCAGCCAAGTTGTGGGCCTTAAAACCAAAACAATGAGCTGAAAGACACTAAAATGCTCTATTATTATTCTATCCATCGTCAGTATTATAGTTGCTTAAAGAGTAACTTAACAAGATGCTTTTAATAATACTATATTTAATCGTTTTTTCTTTTTTAAAATTCAAGGACAAGAAAGTATTTCCAGTTCATAAAACGTCAAACAAGCTAACAAACAAAATAGTGGTCAAATTATTATCATTCATCACAATTAAAAATAAAAATGTAAGATGCATTAAAGTTGATTTTCTTTCAATGTCCTTATTGGGGTTTAGAGTCCAAATCTTTAGTCTGATGATCTTGCTGAACTTTTCCCCACAGCCAGTTCTGTTGTAGCAAATGTTTTCAGGTGTAGTGAGGAAGTAATTTCATTCAGCCACTGATTAAAACCAGGCAGACAAACATACGTTTTCTATATATTCTAGTGCTACTCTTAGATGTCAACATTACAGTTTCATATGAAATTACTACATTTTCTGTTGTCCAGGCCCTGTCCCAAAACGCAGAGCTTCGAACTCGACTCAACCGCATCCATTCTGAATCTGTCTTGACTGAACAAGTTGTCAGTGTGAACATCATCTCCACACCTGATGAGGTAGGTCACTGTGGTCAGTCTGTCACTGACAAAGCTCATTTCTGACCCCTGTAATGCTAAAACACCAAGGCTTCCCAGGCTGGCCAGGTAGTAGTAGTGTTTGCTTCCTGCATTTGTCAATTACATTATTGATTCCTGTCCTTATAGATTGATGGTTTTTCCAGTACACCATGCTTAATAGATCATTATTCTATGCAGAAGCTGACACCAAGGTTAATGGAAAAAATGACTAATTAGTAATGGATGGGAGGTTGCCCTCTGGCAAGGATACACATGCTGCATGATGAACTCCATGTTGTCTTCTGATGGTGTTTGTGTTTGTTCAGGGCTGTGTTGGTTCTTAAAACTGTCACCATAGCAAGGAACAGTGAACATCTCGTGTGTTTGCATGTGTTTGCCTGCAGGCCGGGGAACAGATGGGGATCCCTCTGACTCAGCAGGCATCTAATGAGAGTCGACTGTCCATGTCAGAGTCTGTCTCTGAGTTCTTTGATGCCCAGGAAGTGCTTCTGTCGGCCAGCTCGTCTGAGAATGAGGTATAACAGGGGACAGTTAAGACGGCAGTATGGACCACGAGGAGCAGAAGTTGATCGGGGGCGGGGAGGGGGTGTTAAACTAGTCCTGCTGCTGGGAAGCTAGATAAAACGTTGCTGCGATAGCTGGGTGTGGAGCGGGAGTCAGTCAGCAATTAATGAGGGCAGCATGAAAAGCAGAGATAGCGTATAACAGAAACTCAAACAAATGCAGGCACACAGGACAGTTCTTTTTTTTTAATCTGCCCCGAGGTTTAATCCCTCACTTGTGTCTCAGAATAATAACACCCTTCTTCTGCCTGTTTCTCTTGATTTGCAGCCTCTAGCTTTGTTAAAACGACAGTTTGGTCCATCACTCGAAACAATCATTTCTGCCGTGTTCCCGTTTTTAACTCCTGTGAACACCCTGCTCAAAATATATGTGGTCTCAGAGGAGCCATTGAGCATTGTAGCTCCCCAGGCATGCATTGAGCCATGTTGAGGGATTGCTCACTGAGGAAAATTCATCAACCTGCTCCCCCAACTCATCCTGTAGCTCCAACAGCAGAAACATTCAGACCTGTGTCACACTGTTGGCCAAACCTCCACCAGCAGCAGGCGACAGTAATAGAGGCTATTACAGCGAGTGGCTACAATATGCTCCTCTTTGGCGGCGTCAGTGGCCCCATTGTGTTTGCTATATATAAAGTATGAAAATGCTGCAGTGTCTCGTCTCATGATTGCTGCAGTGGGACAGATAGCCGGCGACTGCTGCAGTTTGTTAGCCACTGGCAAACTGCAGTGGCTGTGTATGTGTTGCGTGTGAAGCTAAGGCTGCGTGCTGTTCTGATCAGAGTTTGTGTTGTACTCCACTTCACTGACTCACTCGGCTCTGTACCTGTTCCCCTCACAGGGCTCAGACGATGAGTCATATGTCAGCGATGTGAGCGACAACATTTCTGAGGACAACGCCAGTGTGACTGATAACGTCTCCAGACAAAGTAGGTCCAAATCCGCACCATTACGAGCATCTGTAGTTCTCTGTTTGAAATGGGGGGAAAATTAATAAAGATGAGGATCACGCTCAGTGGATCAACTGTGCCTCTCACACAGAGACACACACTCTGGCACTGGCAAGCTCATTTATCTGTGTGGTTGAGGCAGTTGACTTTGCAGTGTTGCTCTGTGCCAAGGCTCCTCTTAGGCTTTATGAAAACTCTCTTGGTGAGGAGGAATGGGATCTCCCCCCTCCCTCCTCCTTCCCCCGTCACATACCACACAGAAATAGATAATATCTCATGATGATAAAAACACTGGATTCCTGTACAAGTCTGCAGAGTCTGGAAAAGTACTGGGATTGGTCATATTATTGGAAGGAGACTGAAATAAACAGGAATTGCATAAAGTAAATAAAAGAAACTAATTTTCACAGAGCCACTTTCAGTGTATTTAATGTTATGGACTCTAACCTCACAGCAACAGCCCACATCACACCTGTTGGCTTTCAGTTAGTGTTATAGGTCTGATTATAAAATGTCATTGATTAGTTTCAGTGGCTTGGCTCCTCTCTCTATTTCTGACTTGTTGGTCCCATTGGAGCCTGTGTGAAGCTTCTTGAGATCAGAGTGACAATAGTGACAATGAATAGATTATTAAAATAGTTGCTGGTTAATTTTCTGTCCATCAATTAATCAACTCATTGTTGCAGCTTCCCTATTGTTCCCTAAAAATGTCCCATTTTATTAGATTTCACAGAGGATTTTATTTTATTTGTTGATTTATTTGTTATTTGTAACCTGGATTTTTAAAAGGGCTCTATGGGAAAAAAAAAAAATCATATTATAATATTAAGAGCAAGTTTCCAAGACTGACAGTGGCTGTCACAGATAATGTTGTAACACGTGTCGATTGTTAATGAGGTGGTGTCGTTTTTCCAGTGGCCAACGGCGACTTTGCTGGCAGTGCCTTCCGTAATGGGCGACGTACCTGCCTGCCAGCACCGTGTCCTGACACCAGCAACATCAACCTCTGGAACATCTTGAGGAACAACATCGGCAAAGACCTGTCAAAAGTGTCCATGCCTGTGGAGCTCAACGAGCCCCTCAACACCCTGCAGCGCATGTGTGAAGAGCTGGAGTACAGCGAGCTGCTGGACAAGGCTGCCGAGACTGAGGATCCCTTTGAACGCATGGTAACGAGGGCGTCAGATACGGTGTCAAATGTTAATCAGGTTGATGTCTGGGTTAAAGAACGTGGTGACCCTTCATTGCAGTTCAAAAAGCTACTAGACTTTTCAAGTAGACTTTCAGACCCACATCTTAAATTCCTGCTGTATTTTTGTGTCCATCATACCTGTATCTGTTTATATACGAGGTGACATTGCCAGACATAAGCCAGGATAAATATTCCCTCACTGAGAGGCGTGTCTACTAGGCGGCAGTACGCTGCAATGCAGCTGTTGACCTTGGATCCTCCTGCTTTTTTCTGTCTTTGTGCTTTTGACAGTGTCCAGTGCATACTAATGTTTGTCTTACCCCTGACAAAGCCTGTTAATATGAGCTGCTTAATCCTGTCTGGTTTACGTTGCCTGTCTTGTTTTGACTCTGTGACAGGTTCTCGTCGCTGCTTTTGCCATCTCAGGCTACTCATCCACTTACTATAGAGCAGGAAGTAAGCCATTCAACCCGCTACTCGGAGAGACTTATGAATGTATTCGAGAAGACAAGGGCTTCTGTTTTTTCTCAGAACAGGTACGTTTGTCCTAAGATTGTTTTGTACTGTGAAACTAATTTTTATGCTATTGAGTGGATTTTAAAGAGAAGTATTATCTTGGATATGTGGACAAAACAGTGGTTTCCAACCTTCTTGGCTTGTAACCCCTCAGAACAAACTATTCTCTACTCCTCATTAGCTCTGCTCTTGCATATGTTGACCTCTCATGATCAGATCATTCAGAGACACTCTAATTTGCACTGCATTCGTGCACCTCTTCTTCACATTTCAATGAAGGTTGCACTCTTGATAACTTTGGAGTTATCAAAAGTAAACTAGATCTGCACAGTTATTTTAATTATTGATTAGTCTGCTTTGATTGTTTTCTTGATTAATTGAGTAATTGTTTGGTCTCTTTGTCAGAAAATAGTGAAAGTTTAAGTCCTTTACAGTTCCCCAAAGGCCAAGGTGACATATTTAAATGTTTTGTCTGCCCAGGAGCTGAAACCTGTAAATCTTCAGCATGAAAAAACTAGGAGTTGTATATTATGTGTAATAACAACAACAACAACAGCTGTTACACTGTTTTTATTTGGTCTTGTCTCAAAGGTGAGCCACCACCCTCCCATCTCCGCCTGCCACTGTGAGTCTAAGAACTTCACCTTCTGGCAAGGTAGGTTACCTGTCTAATTAATGAGCGATTTTCCTCCTGGGAACTGTGGCTCATCACATCAGCCAACATGTCTCAGTTAGCCTCTCTAATATCCAGCTGAAGAAACAGATATTTTCTTTCCTTATAATTTGAGAAGAAACACAAAAAAATGGAAACTTCAGTGCATCTTTTTTTCATTTCTGATGTTTTTGATCTTTTGATTTTCAGATGTGAGATGGAAAAACAAATTCTGGGGGAAATCGATGGAGATTTTACCAATTGGGACTGTGAATCTCATGATTCCCAGGTAACTTTGATCTAGATCATTTGTGTACTGGTTAAACCTAAAGCCACAGACGTCATCCCAGCAGTGGCTCTGATGCTGCTTTCATGCCATCGCTGTTCTTGTAATTAACAGTTTGTTAATTTTAATTGTGTTAACATCAACATTCAAATTATAATTATGACCAAGGAACTGATTTTTCATATGAGTTGGCGCTACACCAGCTGTTTGTAGTTGGTACAGCCACAAGTCTCAGTGGTAATTAAATCCCCTAAACCTGACAACAAGTTATTTTACCAGTGCTCCTAATAATACAAATGTCTAACCATCCATGTGCTCATGTGGTGCAGATGAATCCACAGAGAGATGCTGAATACATGAATAATGTCCTTCAATGAGAGGTTTGAGGAGGCGTGCAATGCTATTTTTATCACACAAAATCATTTAGACATGAAAGCTGCAAAACTGGGGCCAGTGAATAAGCTGCTAGTTCAAGATTTTTTTTCCTGTTGATCAATGTGTGTCCTTCTCAAAAAAAAAAAAAAAAACTGAAATGAAACCAAGCAGAATAAGGTGTATATGTTGCGTTAGGGCTTATGTTGTTCAGCAGCACCTCAGCTGTTATTGTGCCTCTCTAGGTTTGGAGATCAATATGAATGGAACAAAGTCACCACCTGTGTGCACAACATCCTCAGTGGACGACGGTGGATCGAACACTACGGGGAGATCACCATCAGAAACACAAAGAGCAGTGCCTGCCTCTGCAAGCTTACCTTCGTCAAGGTACAGGAAAGCCCCGTCACTTATCACAGGGTTTCTGCAATTTTTTGACATTTATATCACATTTCCGGCAGTACTACCCAGCTGTACAATAATTAATAGTAATACAGACTAATGAATCAGGTCATGTGAATTGGACCCAGGTAAGTGGCATATAATTGCTGGATGGATAAACAAATGAATGAATACTGTAGCTACAGCAGGTCCATGGTCTATTGTTGAACCAGTCTCGCTTGTAGTTTTAAATTGTCATGTCACCCACCAGCCACTAACACAAATAATAACACTGCTATCAATGGCAGGCAAAAAAAGAATTTTTTAAAGACATTAGTACATAAAACTTTACCTTCTTTTATACCCTCTTTTTTGCTTTTTGTGGGAGCTGACTTCAGTGCTTTTCAAGATTTTTTAAGACCTGTAGGAAGCCTGTACAGAAACAAGTGTTTAGATGTGATTTAGATGTGAAAATATAACATACCTCAGCTAATGAGGCAGTCTTTGTCTTTCAGGGAAACTACTGGAGCTCTAATGTGAATGAGGTTCAAGGATTCGTAATGGATCAAGAAGGGAAAGTGATCCACAGGCTTTTTGGAAAATGGCACGAGGGCCTTTACTGTGGTGTCCCACCCTCTGCTAAATGCATCTGGAGGCCAGGTAGGCATCATTTCCTCACACACACACTCACAGCTGGATTTCACCTAAGATGTGTGGTCCCTGACACATTCCAATGGATGGGGTAGTGAGGATTGAAAAAAAAAAATTCTGATACATTGATTTTAAGATGTTGAAATTGATTGTCCATGTTGTTCTGTTCCTGCCAGGCTCCATGCCCACAGACTATGAGCTGTACTATGGCTTCACCAGGTTCGCCATTGAACTGAATGAGCTTTGCCCCGAGTTGAAAGATGTCTTGCCGCGTACTGATGCCAGATTCAGGCCAGATCAAAGGTACAGCATCACATTCTCAGCTGCTTTGATGAGCCCAGATAACACACTGTGAGATTTTCCACACAGTAGGCTCCAACATCGGTGAAGTTAAAGAATCCGAATATTGAGTTTTGTCATTCCCTTTTCATGGCCATACGATTTACTGTATGTGTTAACTGAGAAATATTGTTTGGGTCACACAGGCATCTTGAAGAAGGGAACTTGGAGATGGCATCCACAGAGAAGCAGCGTATTGAGGACATGCAGAGATCCAGGAGGAAGTGGAACGAGGAGAACAACATCAAACAGGAGCCACGCTTCTTCAAGTAAGAGCAGAGACCAGTGAGCAGATGTATGAAACTCTGTGGGGGTTCATGACAAAGACAAAGACATAGCATTTATAAAACCATGTGTTCACATCATTCAGTTTTATACGTCTGAATCACTGTGAGAATAGTCACACATGCACTGGATTTCTTCTCCCACTGTTAGCCATAGATGGGTGCAGACGTATGAAAGTAAATATGCTGCAAAACACAAGAGCTCGTAGAACAAAAATCCGAACATCCATCCATCCATTATCTATACCGCTTATCAGAACTGGGTTGCGGTGGGGCTGGAGCCAATCCCAGCTGACATTGGGCGAAGGCGGGCTACACCCTGGACAGGACGCCAGTGTATCACAGGGCAAAATCTGAACATGTATCTTTAAACTCTCACTTGTGTGAAATATTCACAAACAAGTAAACTGAATTTGAAGTCACAGAAAGAAACAAAACACATAAGCTTGTAGAAAAAAATGTGAACTTGTATGTTGAAATTTTATCTAATTGTAGATTGATATTTACACAAACACAACGATAGCTGCAAACTTGTAACCCATCATTTACTCACATTTATTTTTTCTACTTGAGTCCTTTTTCCTGTAAAACCACATCTGTTATTACAACCTCTGGAATCAGTCACTGCAAGTTTATAAATGTGCTCTGTCGCATCACACCGTGACGAATCTGTACGCCTTGACTTTTGTAACACTTTTTGTGGGCTCCGCTGTCTCATTTCCACTACTACAAATTTTGCAACATATTCAATGAAAGAAGTGTTGCAAAAGTCAAGGCGCGCAGATTTGTCACGCTGTGATGCGACAGAGCACATTTGTGAACTCACGGTGACCGGTTCGTGACCTCAAATTCAACTTACACGTTGTGTGAATATTTTATAGTGAAGTGAAGTGACAATTTCAACATAGGAGTTCACAATTTTGGTCTCATGTTGTATTGTACAAGCTCTTGCATTTTACAACATACTTACCTTCATATAGACATACCCTTAATCATTTCTGTGAATAGCAACTTCTGCCTGTAAAAGAGCAGCAACACAGTAGCAACGCAATCTCACTAATTGTGTTGCATCACCAGAGCAGCTGTTGTTACACACCATTAGTACCTGTTTTATCAGTAATTGACCACATATGCCTATAAACTATCACCAGTGTTTACTGTACATCTCATGCTTCATCAATAAACTTCAGAAAATTAATCAATGATTTGTAGTGTAAACAAACTTTACAAAGTTTATCATTATAAGGGATAAAATGAAAAAGGGAAATAAAATGATGTCTGCCATGTAAATACAGTAATTATTTTAAGTAGTTTTTATAAATGAATTAAATTAATTTTATACATGTAGGTTTGATCTGCATTTTACATATCAATGTATAGAGTGAAACAAAGTAATTATTACTCGATTTTGTCTCTCACCTTATTTTTGTGTGTAAACTCTCACCACATATTGTTTTTTTTATAAATACAAGGTCAAATTTACTGTCATTCTCTCCATACACAATACTCAGTATACAGGGGAATGGAATTGTGTTCCTTCAGTGCATCAATAAGAAGATACAATAAAAAATAAAAATAAAAAAAACAGAAAACAAGTCCAAATACAGGAAAGTGAGGGTAGTTCTGTTGTAATTTGTCTCAAGTGCAATGACTGGGCGGATGTGGCTCTTTTCATTAAAACACTAAAATGTTCTGAAGGATTAAAACGTACATAAGAAATAATACTCGCAGCAATAAAAATAGAAGACATGAAAGTCACATGAGGAATAGTATAAAGGGTACGTCCACACTAAACTGGATACATGTGTAAACACATCTTTTTCTCTGCCTCCAGCAAAAAACCTTCTCCCCCCAAAAACTGAGCTTCTTCTTTTTGTAAATCTTCAAATGCCGGCTTGATGTGTTAATATGTACGGGTTAAACAGAGCTGAGTTTAGAAGGACCCTCTGTGGTCTCAGACTTTAGCTATGGATATCAGCTTGTGTGCAGGAAATAGTGCAAGAAGGTTATTGTGAATACACAGAACACATTTGCCAGGATAGAGCCCGTTCATTCCTCCATTTGTTTGTGAATGACATTTTTTTCTTCCTCCTTGCTTTCAGGTTTATCACTGACAATTGTCATTTGTGTCTTTTCCTCCAGGAAAGTGGTTGATGCCAATCACAGGGAGAGGTGGGTCTCCAACAACATGTACTGGGAGCTCCGCAAAAACCCCGGATTCATCAATATGGAATCTACAGTGAACCTGTGGTAGCAAATGGATCGTTCTGGCCATCATATCGTCATTGCAGACAAGAAGGCTGTTACCTATGCACAATAAGGTGTTACAAGAAACATGTTAATGATAAAAACATCCGTGTGCATGTACAGGAGCGGCTACAGAGCTGAGGAATGGCCTGATGCCCAGCGACCCTGTTGAGGGTCTGTGGCACTGCCACACGGTCATCCATCCATGGAAACATCCTGTAGGATCACCTTCATTGTGCTTGTCCAAGCTGGGTTGTCAGGGCAACAGTCGTACCACTCCTATGTAGATCTATCCTCAGCTCCTTTGACTTCTGAGTATGTCCTTGCCTTAAAACGACATGTCACACGATTTAGCGCTTTTTAGTCGAAGCCATTTGATTTCTGACAGCCGTTTGGGTTAGACTAGTCTATCAAGTAGACATTTTGATTACCTATGATACCGTGCATGTTTAGAGAGCAGCTTTCACTGGCATTAAGCCGCATTTACTATGTCATCAATTATTGTAGAAAAAAAGAGGTATTTTTATAAAATATCTTCAGAATTTAGTGAAAAAAGTACTATGTGAATTGGCAGATTTTATTTATTCTTGCCTTTTAATACTGTTGAATCTGTGTGATAGCAGTACTCTCTCTCGGGAAACAACTCATTTACTTCAAACCCCGCCCTCACCTCCCCCAACTGGGCCTGACCTCCCTTCAATCACCAGTCCTCACCCTTCCCCTGCATGGTTACATGAAACCAACTTCTCTGAGTCACATGGTTACATAAATACATACACAACTCCCTCAATGTATAGTGGACACACTATAGTGTCCAGTCTCATTGTGGTGCAGGTAAATGTCTTGGTTTCAGTGAAATAACAGACATTCAAACATTAGATGTTCAGTCATCTAAATGTCAAGAGTTTAAGAAAAGATGGTGTAGTAGGTTGTACAGGTCGTAACGCCCTCTGAGATACTTTTGTGCTTCATAAATAGAGCTGACAGTGAAGTCATATATATTTCCATTACAAGGCCAAACACTCATTTTGTGTACATTCAGTCACATAACTTATTTGAAATTAAAACTATTAAATCAATAAATCAATCATTTTTTGTCAAAAATTATGACAAATTCCCATCACACTTGGCTAGAGACGTTTCAAATGCACAACTTAATTCTGACTAACAACCAAAAGTCTTGATTCATGATGTTATGAAACAAAGAAAATTGTGAAATTATTAACAGCAAATGCTTTTTTCTTTATAAGTTACCTTATTATTATTATTAATTATTATCCAAACAGTTATACATCCTCTTCTGATTGATTATTTAATCATTTAATTATGTCTGCATCCATGAGTCACTCAGCCACCTGAGTGCCATTATGAAACACCAGAGACACCTACAGGTCGTCCCATGAAAATGCAGTTTCAGGATTCTTCAGGATAGTTTCAGATGTGAGAGCCAAACACCTTTGTACAGTAACGATTATACTGTAGAGGCACTGAAGCCTTTATTTTAATGTGTCTGATTCCCCAGAGACTTTACTGCTATGATGTGGGCTTCTGCAAAGCACCAGTTACTTATTTGAAGTTTCTATATTTATTGCAAAGCAGATTAGCTTTAATGTTTTAACTAGTCCCCCTCCCCCCTTTTGTGTTACAGAGTGTGAAAATATAACAAGGGGCCTTTGATAGATATCAACCCCAACACACGCAGGCACATTGCGTATCAGAGGACGTTTTAAATTGATTCCCCTCGTTCAGGACTGTAGGGTGAGGACCCTGACAGAGAGAAAGAGAGTATAAATATGTAGAGTGAAAACTATGTGAAGCAAATCCATCCTGTGTGCACTGTTCACATGGTACTGTAGATTACAAACCAAAAAGTTAGTACTGCTTTGCATCCATATATAGTGTTTTTTTACACGTTGTGTGCTTTTAATTTTATTCCCAATCACAAACTCAATGCTAACTCGTCAGCGTCGGTTTCACTTGCTGTGCCTTAATGCATTTATTAATGCCTCACAAACACACAACTGATGAGAATCCCCATGCCAAGAAGAAGGTATGCCATTAACAAGTCAAACTCCGCACATTCTCCACCCTCCACCTGCCTACATACAATAAACTATATTGAGGAGTTAGCTGTGGGCAAACTGATTCTGAGGGAAGTGTCTTTGATGTTACCAGTGGGAAAAAAAAAAAGGTTTACCTGACTGTAAAATGCTTGCAGTGTTGAGAAATGTTCTGCTCTGCTCCACTACTCCAACATGTAACCAGTACATTTTTGGCAATCACTGTAAATACAGCACATTTGAGAAGATGGGTCACTACTGCAAAAGCTGATTCCTTTTTCCTCCTACATCAGTGATTTTTATTTTTTTTAAACAAGACTGAATCCCAGCAGTTTTGAGTGGAGGTCGGGGCAATGTTTTGCGTAGTGCTTGGTATCATAGAGTCAGACTGTAGTGAGAGGAAAAAAAAAAAAAAAAAAAAAAATTCACAAAACCTTCTCATGCTTTCTTTGTCCATTGTTCTACCTGCATGTCTAGACAAATTAGCCTGCCAATGAATGTTGCAGATGCCTTATGAAAAAAGTTTTTGTTTTCTCAATTGGGCTCTCATGTTTTGTTTTTTGTTTTAGACTGACATGTATCACAAAAGCACTGTGTCAGCTCAGTTTTCTTTCAGATCGATTTCCTAATGGGTACCTTCTAAAGTGCAATTTTAACAAAGTACATATCTTTCCATGAACACTGTACACTGCTGCTACATAGTGCTTGTTCTAATAAAACTGTAAAACTCAACTGATGAGGAGTGAGTGGTTTATATGTAAAGACATGGTCTTGTGAAATAATACTGTCCTCATTAGAAAATTCATTGTGAATAGAGCTGTGTGAAATAACATTCAGTCTATAAAATGACAGGAAATAATGAAATATGTCCAGACAAGTTTTATGGCGATGTCTTAAAATGTCTAGTTGGGTCTGACCAACAGTCAAAAGCAACAAATATTCATTCAGTTTAGAAGCTGCAACGACAATTGTTTTTTGGCAATTCTTCTTAAAATGATTTTAACCATTATCACCTATGAAAATAGTTGCTTCATTTTTCTGTCCATCAGCTAACCAGTTAATCAACTTATTTATTCAGCTCTACTTGTAAAGACTCTTCTCAAATCAGAGAAGATACACTACTCTCATCTCTTATGTATTTTGTGTATTGTCTCTTCTCATGGATGTTTGAGCTTCATTGTGCAGAATGTATGTATGTGCATGTGCAAATTTTGACACTAGAAGCTCCCTTTAAATCTGAATTTAAGACGTGTATGTACTGATAATGGGCTTTTCAGTTAAGTGGAAGACATCCTCTGTGCAGCGGTTAACTTTTGAAATTAATTTTTCACATGGTAATTTAACATTTTTGTGGAAAAATAACATTTATGTATAACATAAATAACATAACATTTTAGTACCAAAATAATTAATAGAACTTCAAAACTAGGCAGGGTTATGTATTAGCTGATCTGTTTTCTTTTTAAAAAGGGGATAAAAAAAAAAGGATTCCAATAATCATCTGCCTGATTTTATCTGATTATTCATGTAGAAGCAAGAAAAATATGTGATTATGCTTTGTACAAATATATCTTCTTCAATACAACCAGATCACAAATACAGGCATATAGTTGTATTTATAGACAATTATCCCAATTATAATTACAATCACCATTCTGGTCAGAAAACCCCTAATCAGATATTTTCCTTGAATCGTTGAGGCCTAATATTTTCACCGTCCTTTGGTGTGATCGACATGAGCTTTCTCGCCTCTTAGTTATCAAACCACACGAATCAAGAATGAATGGACCGGTGCACGCACCCTGATGTAACTGCCTTTGTACTAATACAGCAGGACGCGTTGCCTCATAAATTGATGGCTGTCAACTGGTCGGCTCCCATGAGAGACATTTCATTCAATAACACAGCAACAGCTCCCGAAGGCACCACAGCGATCTGCTCTCTCAATACCGTCTATTGACCAGTAACAGAAACCAACACTTGTTAACATTTAGTGTTTGGTTTATTTCCTAGATTTTTACACATTGTTCCTGCTATTATTCTGGACCAGGGTTCAGTTCATACTGCAGAGGACACCAGTCAGTAAATGTAATAAATATATGACAGATTTTACTATGAGACACACAGCCAAAAAAAAGACAAAAAAAACAAAACAAACAAACAAACAAAAAAAAAAACAACAGACCAACAGAAAGGGCATAAGAAGTCACACGTCATCTATTTGAGAGTCAACCAGATAACAACAGCGGGGGTTGGTCTGTATACTACATACTGACAGATGGTAAAGTGGAAATAGGAAAAATAAATTCATTTTTGCTATAGATCAAAGCACAGATAACTCTTTCAAATTTAGAAACTAAAATAATCTCTCCCCTTCAATTCACTTCCATTTCCAGGTGACTTTTGTTCATTTAGGCTTCACAGAAAGGCAACAGTGTCTGAAGTAAATTAAAAGTTTTAGGTCTTCTATTGGCTGTCAGCTGCATACACTTCAATACAACGCTGGGGAAAAAAACTATGTGGAATAAAAAATTAAATAAAGTCAACTGGAACCTAAAAGCATCTGCATCATAAAAAAAAGACAAATAATTTCCAGCACTGAAAAAAATAAATAAAGCAAAACAGCCAAAACTATTAAAATAAAAAGGTCATGAGGAAGTGCTTCATAATATTCATTGTTGGTTTCTTACTTCATTTACACACGTGTGTTCCCTTAAATATGTTTGATGGCCTATGTAGAACATGATGGCGTCCTAACAACCTGATGACAAAATTTTATTTAGATTTAATTCTTAACATTGAATTTGATTCATCACTAATACTTTTCTAAAGTTGTATGATTCATGTTGATGTAACTTTAGTTACTGAGGAGCATGATCTACTATTGTAACGTTTACATGATTTAAAAAAATATACCTTGGCCTCATATCATCCATTGGTAGGAAAACAATCTACAGCCTCATCATGACTCGACACCAGCTGATATACAGTATGTGACAATGTGGGTGAAGCGACTGTTGACTGTTGTGGTGTTTACTTGATGGAGGCCATGATCTTGATGTACTGGAGGGCGTTGTGTGCTGCGTCGTTGTGTGCGTTGCTACAGGAAATGCCTGTGCCGTGGCACACGGTGACCGGTGAGGTGGACAGCTCTGCCAGACACTGGTACTGGCCGTTCACCGTCAGCTCATCTGCCAAAGAGACACACACACACACTTTACAAAGTGACACAACACAACGTGGAAGTCCATGGAGGTCTGCCGTCACTGATGATTCTCTAAATTCCTTAAATTCTTTGTATTTTAATAAAAATATCGATTATAGCTACTTTAAAGTCACCATTTTCATAAAATCAGATCCTTTTTGCAGTGCATTTTTTTCCTGCAGTAGCCATTCAATATATTTTAATTCTATAATTTTCTCTCTATATAGTAGTTCTTATCATTGTTAGTGGCAGACTCAGCAACTCCCTTTTCCTACTGCTGCTGCTGCTGCGTCACATTAAAAGCATTAAACTTGCGAATCACAGGGTGGCTTTTACTTTGAAGCAGCCGTAGAAAATTGATCATGATCATTCTCATAAAAATGCACCTGTCACAGTGATCTGATAGAGGAAGAGCAGCAGCACCTCCAATTCTTACCTCTATAGTATGAAACCAGACTGCGGCTGCAACGAGCGACTTCTTCATTAGAACAAAGAGAGTTTTTTTGGAGCACTGTCAACAGATACACCAGTTGCTCTTCTGTTCTTCTCAGGGGGTGTTTGTCGTAATATTAAACTACACTGGCTGTTTCCATGGTGACCACAAGTGTCATCAAATCAACAAGGACTGAAATCGTAAGGATTATAACTTCAGTATTTATATTATTCTATTATTGCTGTGCTGCTTCTAGGTTAGGCAAATTGTACCAATGGAGACACGAACAACGGCACCAACACAAACGTTAACGTTAAACCTGATTACTGATAAAACATCAGCTCCCAGATGCCTGTATAATCTGAGGGACAAGTTCATAATCAAAAAGAAATGATATATTATTTAGAGATTTCATCTGATTTGTTCTTTCAGTAATAAGTTTTAATTCTGTACTATTGCTTTTTTCTATCTTGCCACAATAAATGTGTAGTTACCAGAACTGTACTCATTCACTTCAGGCTTTTTTTTTTTTTTTTTTTCCAAACTCCTACTTAATTATTTCTCCACAATACAGGACAGTTGAGATGGTGTGTCTGGCATCTCTCAAGCCTCTGTGTTCTGATCTGAGATGGGACTGAAGGAAGTCAGGAGCCACGTTTGCTGAATGGAAACCACTGTATCTCTGGCAGAGAGACACAGATGCAGTGTGGGCTGTCTCACCAATATCAAAGTATGTGACCTCAAAGCCTTGCTCCTTTGACAGCTCCAACATCAGCAGAATGTAATCTGTGTTGGGAATACTCAGGGGGTTTCTTCTCAGTAAAGACATCTTCTCCGCTGATGAGTTCCTTAAGTTTTCAAATCGGACGCTTGGTTTAGGCGTCTGAAAATGAGACGGTAAATGGAACAAAGAACTTTTTAACTCAGAAATGCTGCTGCTGCCTTCAAAGGTCACAAAGAAAAAATGCTAGAAATATTTGACATACCCATGTGATTTCAGAACAGCCTGACAGACTTTGTAGCTTTGCCACCATTTTCTCTGCAGCTGCCTTTTTTGCTGCCTTTTTGGAGTTTCCTACAGCTGTCAAAACATAAGACAGAGAATGAGAACAGGACGATCGCTGAAAAATTAAATTGTCATTTCAAGGGATTTTACATGAATGTCTCAAAAAGACCCATACCCTTCTCTGACAGGGACTCCATTCGACAAGTAACAGTGAATTCTCTCTTGTGTGGCGGACCAGCCTCCGTTACAACTGTGTAGTCAGGAAGACGCCACCCCCTCTGCAACGCCAGCTCCTACAATGAAAAGCCAAAGAGGACGAGTAAAAACAGAGTTAGTATTTCATTTGTTTAATACTTATGCATATTAGTTGCTGCTTGCCACTTTCAATTACAGCTTGGTAAATGGACATGATTTCTGGAAGTAATTACATTTGTCAAGCTTTGTTTTAATCTTTTTTATTCAAGTTTGGGACCGAAAACATTCAAATACATATACAGAGAAACTACTACAACTGTACATGTACAATCACATAGACAACACATTCGCACACACCTGCAGTACCCCCACTGAGTTGGGATGGTTGTTTGCTTCTGCTGCAACACCATTACTTTCAGACTTCACAGGAATATGCCTGTTGGGAATCACATCAAAACTCAGCTAAAACAGAGCAACACTCATTCACAAGGCTGTCGGCTCGATTTGTATTTGCAACAGTGCAGGCCTTCAACTAACCATTATTTTCATTATTGGTTGATCTGCCAATTATTGGCTCAATTAATTACCTCAGAATATAGTGAAAAATTAACTATGTAATTTACCAAAGCCCAAAGAGATAGACTCAAATTCATAGCAGGTTTTGCCAAGATAGAAGTCTAAAACCCCAAACCATTTAGATAAATAATAGCAAACAAATATTCACATTTAATGAATCTGGAAGGAGTGGATTTCTAGCATTTTTGTTTTTATGAATAATTACATAAATGATTAATATATTATCAAATTTGTTGCCAATTAATTTTATGTCTATCAACTAATCATTTGATCTCTACTCACACTGTTCCAGCATCTATTTGCAGCATGTTCAGGGCAGCCTCTGCAGCCTGGTGTCTAGCAGCCTTTTTACTGGGACCTTGCCCTGAAACAAAGTACAGCCAGACAACACAACGCCACAGATTATGTAATAGATTACACAAATTATTTCTACAGAGCACCAAAACCTCAAACCACTTAGTGACCCATATTGGCTAAAAAAACAAATATCCCTGTAAGACAAAATCTAAATTCCTGTTTTAAACCCTGGAAGCCCACAGCGCGTCTTGAATCAGTTGTGTCTCAATGTACCATCGCAGACAGTCAAGATGAACCCTGAAGCCTCAACACCGAGTTTTAAAAAAGGCTTGATATCCTCTTCTCTGGGCCTGAACTGCTCTATGCCTCAGGTTAGATACCGTTGTTAAAAAAAAAAAAAACAAGGCATGAGGAGGATACATTTAAGAGCACATTGCTGCCAAAGACCCAACTAACAACAAAGGAGGAGTGACAAATAAGACACTGCGGACTGAAATGAGCAATGTATGACTTTCAGTTCAAATTCAGTGACAGGCAGCTGTCAGCACAGCAGGGCGGGGACTGTTCACGTACCTGTGCAGCTCACATCTCCGATTGTAACGCTGAAGACGAAGCTGGGCTGGTGAGCCTCTCCTTCGTTCTTCTCCATCACATACACGGGAAGGTTGCCAGTTCTGGTGCCATATTCATGCAGGATTTGTATAGGTGTTTTCCCAGGATTGCTCCTCTGCGCTTCAAGTGAGTTCAAGCTGTGTGTATTAAACAAGCAGACACAAAGAGTTAACCAGACGCATAAGAACTGCGTTGTTGTCATACATCTAAGAAATCAGAGCAGTTAATAGACCAAAAATAATGAATGCATAGGATAGAACCTGTTTACAGCAGGGGATAACTAAACCCACTGTCAATACTTGTGTCTTATTTATTTATTTTTCCAACAAATATTGGCAGTTTATTAGCTTATAAACATATGAGCCACCAAAACTAGTCTTTCAGCTTTTTACGGAAGTATTTTCAATTTCTTAGGGTTATGGTTTGTAGCATTACTATATAGGTTATATAGTTCTAAGTTACTGTATAAGTTCTTGATGATAATAAATCTAAGAATACTGACAGCTTTAGAGCTGCACCTGACCTTTATTTTCATTCTTACATTTTCAAGTAACTCATCAAATTGTATATAAAATGCAAAAGAGCAGTGGAAAAATACATCTTCTTCACTTTCCCAGAGCCCATGACATCTTCATGTTGTTTATGTTGTAAGTTTTATGTGACCGACAGGCCAAAAATTCAAACTATTATACTAATAAACCACTATATAACTACTATAAAACTATTTACAGTTGTAAAAAACAGAGAAAAGCTGTGAATTATCATATGTGAGAAGCTGGAACAGTACTGTAGATCACCCCACCCCTGAAATAAATGTAACCAAGTTGTAAATGTTATGTTCACCTTGAAATAAATGGAGCTAAACATAAAAATACAATCTCCCCAAAAACTACAGCATCAAAATCACTGGAGTTGAGTTAAATCCTCTCTCACACAGTCTCAACAAAAACATAAAGTTTTACAGACTGCATTGCATAATCTGGTATGGGGCTTTTTAATTTTCCGGTCACTAAGTGTAAGACATCAATGTCAATTCGCAGTCTCAGCTGTTAGGACTCACAGACTTGCTGCAGGTTTCTGATGTGATGACAGGGGCTCAAGGGCGTTTCACTGTGAAACTGACAAACACTCCCTCCAACAACCTTTTGGAGTCCTTTGTGTACACTTGTCATACATCTATATATATCTATATCCAACACTGCAAACTAAGCTTCTGGGAATGCTTCACAATTTATAGTCTGCTAATGTTAAAAACAGGGGATGATGTCTCACATCATTAACATTTAAGAAACAGGCAAGAACAAGTTTAAGCAAACACTATGTCTGCTCCTTTGGTCTGTGAAGCAAAATCTTGCTGAACTAAAATATCATCTAGTTTGATCAGATGCGTCTCATGCAGGTTACTATCATAACGCATATGGTATGTGATGCTCACACGTGACTGACCACAGAAATGACTCTGCCCAAGATAAATGATTTTATTAAGTGCCTTTTAGCCAATGATCCCTCCTGCGCTCACACGCTAAAGCTGATGTCTGCTGAGGGAAAGGCTGCTGCACGGTTTTTACTTTCTTTATCCAGGGAAGTATCGCTGAAAGTAAACCTCTTCACTCTCACACAGTTAAACACATCTACACTGGGAAGCTGGCCAGGACGGTGACAGCCTGATCTGCTGGTAACTCAGCAGCTGCACAGGAGCAGCTGCAGGTAAGGACACTTCATGAGGGATCCCCCCAAGTTTTTTTTTTTTTTTTACACACAGCTTTTTATGGCCTTGCAGCTGGTGTTTTCCACATATACAGTAAAATGGCACTGAATGAATTAGAGTTTGTGTTTTGGACTGAGAAGGTGCTGGTATGAGTGTTCAAATCAGGTACATACCTCAATTAAAATAATTCACTGCAGGTGATATTATTTCATCCACGTTGATAACTGCAGTTTTAGCTTTCAGGGCACAATAGCAAACGCTGCTAAATCTTTGTCTGACAGAAACTGAACACATGGAAATGATGATTTTTTTTGCAGCTTTTATTCTGGTATTATTACCTAAAATATTGTGAAAGGCTGAGCTTTGTCATGTCAGCCAGGTAGGTTACCGACTTTAACGCTGTTAGTTAATCAAATTAAAAGTATATTCATATATCTACAGACTCTGAAGCTGACAGAGGTTAAAGTTAGAGGGTTTAATATAAGTGACATAACTTCATAAGGCTTCTTTTTGGGATTTAACAGCATTAAGACACAGTCAAAGCCAGTATGGTGTTTATGTTATTTTCTATAGTTTCACTCCTCTGTAAACCACGTCGAGCTTATATCTAACTGGATTTGTATTTGTCAGTGCAGGCCTTGATGTTTCAACACGTTATAAATGCTGTTGTTGTCGAAGGTAAGCCAGCGTTAAACACACTTTAACACAGTTAACCGATTAAAAACAACTAACCCGGTTTCGGCGGTGGCTCTCGCCGCCGGTGGCTGATATCCCTCCTCAGACATGTCGGCCGGTCCCTGTGGTGAGGAATAATCTCACACTCACCGCTGCGAGGGGACTCTTCTCAGCATCTAGTTACGGTACTGGGAGGGAAAAATGAAGTGGCCTAAAAGATGCTAACAGCTCACTTACAGGAGCCTGACCGGGGAAATCACCGAATTTAACATCAACATCAACATCCGGGTCAGCGGCAGGTCAGCGGGCGCCACCGTGCGGAGCTGGGTGGTTACCGCCCCCTGCTGGGCAGCGGTGGTAGCTCAGGCTCACCCAGCGTCTACTGCCCATGATTTAAGGCAGTGGGGTTTTTTTTTTTTTTTTTTTTTTTTTGAGGGTGATTATATTCACTATAATTCCATCCATTAAGTAACACAATGAGAAAATGTATGGCTGTTTTGGTCATGGGTTTCTAACGCCGTCTGAGGGTCTGTGGTCTAATCTGTGTCAGTTTTAGGGTCTTTGACGTGAAAAAGTTTGAGAGCCGAATTTAGCTTAACTGAAATTTGATGAGGAGTTACATTTAAATGAAACATAAACCTCCAAATAAACTCTAAAACTACATTTCTATGGGACCACACACCACCCAATCCAGTGAACATTCGGGGTATGGGCACTGAGATTGTAAAAATACAAATACCTGGCTGAATAAACTGGACTGGATGGACAATGTTAATATATTATACAAGAAAGGGCAGATCTGCTGAGGAGACTCAGGTGAGATGTTGTCGAATAGTAAATGACATGTGGGCCTGTGAATATTCTCATTTGTCCAGGTCATAGTATCTCAAAGGAGTTTTAAATCGAAAGCAACTGGACAACTAACCAAGTCCAGTAGCTTTCGATTTAAAACTCCTTTGAGATAAATGACATGTGAGTGATCGGTGTGCAGACATTCCCCAAATAAGAGAAGAGAGACTAAATGAAAGAGAATAGATTAAATGAATGAAAATTCCTTCACAGTGTTTCAGATGTTTGCGAGTTGCTGCCAGTGCCACCAAAGAAACTCCTCAGATGGTTTAATTTAAATAACCATTTAACCATCGGATTCAATTATCCAATATGTCACGAAAAATCCAACATCCACATGTTTTTTTTCTTTCCTTTCATCTAATGACCCTAAGATTAATCTTGTGACCTTTTGAAGGGCCCAACCCCTAGGTTGGGAACCACAAGACCTTAGTAGCAGACTGCATCTTGGTTGTTTTGCAGTGTCCTGTAAACCCATACAGGCAGGGCAGGATGTGTTGGTTAAATTTAAATAAAAAAAAAAAAGAAAAGAAAATCAGCAAATCTTCACATATGAAAAGCTAAAATGAGGAAATATCAAATATTTGTGTCTGTTTTCGTTTTATGCAAATTCGTGGCATTGTGGTCAATTCAAGGTGTTCACTGAACGGCTGCACTCAAGTTAGGACTAACATAATCTGTCACAGAATACATTTTAAAAGTGCATTTTTAAACATGTGCATACATACAGAGTGGATAGGTGTTCAAATTAGAAAATACTTTCACAATAACAAACATTTATTGCCTGATTGATGGAAAATTGCTGTTACAACACCTTCAACACCAGTTTCCGTAGATTTTGAACAATATGTGCATAGTTATATTAAGTGACAATGGTAACAATAATACAGTCACATTTTCAAGAATAAAAGTCTAAATGTGTATGTAAAATAAAACTGAAAAAAACAAAAGCCAAGATGTTGCATTTACCCCTGAATTGATGTGCATGATTCATTTGTATAGTTCATTAAAACAAACATTAAATATCATGTACAAATATTTAAATTTGGCAATTACACTCTACAGTGTGAGTATTGTACCTTTCCCACTTTCTCATATAAACCTTAAAAAACTGTGTGACAAAATCATCTCAACCAAAGGTTCACTTTCAGCCATATGTCATTGTCTTTGTCAGCAAATGGGAGCTGGTTCAGGAGTTATCATAAAAATATAAAACAGATTTGGAAAAAGCTTTCCAACAATTTACTCATCAGATTAATAATTTTAAAGTTTTGTAGAACAAAAACAGATCTCAGGGAACATCTGATGTGAGAGTCGATCAAACAGACGGCAGGCTGGGAGGACGGGCTGCAGGGACTGGAAAGACCACTTTCTTCCTGAGCGAGAAGGCTGGTTGAGGCATTTGCTTTTTTTTATGGAATAAATCTGTCCTCTTGCTAACATCTGCATTCACTTTTGTCAGGATAGACACAAGGTCAACGCTCCTGGGAAAAGCAAAAGATACAGAGAGATGGTGACCTGAATAAAAACTACCGATGCAGAATTAATTATTCTCTAATTTTATATATTTTAAATAATGCATCATTTGTGTATCATAAACTGATCATATGTTTTGTTTGTAAAATATTCTTATGAAAAGCAACTGTAACTGTTTAGTAAATGTAGCAGAGTAAAAAGTAAAATATTTCCCTCTGAAATAAGAAAAGAGAAGAATAAAGAATCAGACAGTGGAAATACTCAAATAAGTAGGTAGTGAATAGTGTAAAATAGTACAGTACAGTACAGATGATATGAATTTTTTTCAGTGGTGGAAAGTAACTAAGTTCATTTACAGGAAATGAACTTAGTTACTTTCCACCAAAAAACTCATGTCATCCAAAATATCTGATATGTTGTGTCACTGACCTGGGCACCATCTGGACCAGGTTTTGGCACAGAGACTGAATAAACCAGGTGCCGTTCTTCCTGTCTCTGAAGGAGGTGAAAGAAGGAACAGTGGCCATTGCCTGCAGGAAATCAGCATCAGATGGGATGGAGTCTTTCGCTACAACAGCATCAGTACAAACAGTACTACGTGCGCTGCCATCAGCCTCGATGAAGACAGCCTTTTGCTCGTTGTTTCCCTGGCAAGCCTGGATGAAAAACAGCTTGGGTTTTTCTGCCAAAGAGGGGCACTCCACTCCATTCAAAGGCTCCATCAGCTCCATGAGCTTAACGGAGTGGCCGTCCACACCACACACCGCTCCCTCTTGGCCATGACTCAGAATAAAGCACGCCACACAGTCCATCTGACTGTGGTCTCTCTTGCCGAGCTCCTGCAACACAGACAGCATCTCCACGCCCGTACAGTCGCGCCGTATCTCGACCACAAAGCCAAGCCACTTGAACACATCATCCAGACACTCTGGAACATATATACATCTAAATGTAAATACAGGCAAACGTGCAGCAATATGCCCACAGGCAGACAGAGCAGGGCTGGAGTACATGCCATCCGTGTCCATCTGAGATTTCCAAAATTAAATAAACATGAACTTACTTTCATCAATCATGGTCCCCTCCCGATTCTTGAAAGAGGATTCAGAGAAGTCGTAGTTGTTTACTATCAAGCAGATACCTCGCTTTGCTGCAGTCATGGGATATATTCCCAAATCCTACAGAAATAAATCCACAACCCAGATTAAATAATTAAAGACAAGACTGGAGTCAGTGTAATACTTGGACTTAAAATACTATAATATACTGTACATGTTTTGCTACCCGCTACATGTTCAAGCTATAGTTTTAGACAGAATACACAGGGCCGGACTAGAGAGGCAACTGGCCACAGAGTGAACTTGCAGCATTTGGAGCTCCTGAGGTTGCAGGACTGCCATGAGAACATGTACTTGCACCAATAAAAACAAACAAATCACACACCTCACTGTTCGCATTTGTAGTTTGAAACCTCTGCTTTTCAGGGGAGGTCTCGTTTTCTTGAGGCAGTCCCAAGGCATCTCTTCTCACTGTGAGAAGATGACAGTTAGCAAAATTGAAGAGGCAAAAATTATATTTGAATAATTATATGGTCTGTCATGTTGTGTCATTAGAGCTTGTTCAGGAAAATATGTACAACAACCTTCCAAGGAGGCACAGCTGCCTGTTTCAGTGCGTAAACCACTCAGTCCATGTGACAGGGCCCCATATTCCTCTCCACTATGGAACACATCTGGAAGATCAAGGGAAGTAAAAAAAAAAAAAAAAAAAAGAGGATTCAGAATAAATCAATCCACTGCACTACACTTGAAAAAGGTTTCTGTTTTAAAACAACAAACACAACTCAGAACTCACCCACAGAGGTGTTGGAAGAATTCAAGGACCTCTGTGTAGGACACAAGAGAAATTACACATGACCATCAAAAACACAAGGAAATATCATGTGTCATTCGTTTGTATGAGTGTGACTCAGTTTCTCACCTGGTCAAATAACTGGAATTCTTCAAAGAAGGGGAAAAAAAAGATAATTAGAATTATAATTATTGACAAAATGATAAAAAATACAACATGCAATGACTATGAGGTCATTTACATATGAATCTAAATTACAGCAACACAACTAGACATCAATGAGAGTAGGAAGAAACAACAGAATTAAGTTTGGATTCCCATTTCTGGCCACAATATCACAATATCCATCATCCAAGTTTTGTTTTTCATTATTAAGTGTTTCACAACTTTAAGTTTAGAAATTCACTCCATTTATTGGAGATTCGTTACTGACTTAAAAGCATGTTTATTTAAGGAAAACATATTACCGACTGAAGTCCCTCATGTAAACCAGTTATGGAGACACAAGCAGGTATCCAGAGTTTTCTCTACATGTAAATACACTTAGGTGATGAGACGCGTCATCTTATATGAGTTTACCTGATCTTTCACCTGAGACGGCCCTTTCATGATTTAAAGACTGAGGGTCCTGATAAAGAAGAGAGAAAACAACTGGCATTGCAACAAATGGCTAATGCAGAAGGAATAAAGTGGCATGTGACACTGCAGTGATGTGAGGATAATATCAAAGTAGAGAATCAAAGACTGTACCTGGTTTGGCCCAAAAGGGTAAGTTTGTGACCTCGGTCGGCCTGTCTCTTGAGCCAAAAGGCTGGTTTGACGTACTGTGATAAGAAAATAAAAAATGACAAAAAAACATGACACAAGTAAACCAACAGTAGCATAACTTAGATACAGATTATCAGAAGATATTAAAAACAAGGTGAAAAATACAAATCCCCTTAAATGATCACATATTAGGGTTAGGACTTTGTATAAGGTTAAGGGTTTGCTGTCTCTTGTACTGCTGTCTCTACCTCACAGCGCCCTGTCCTCACATTTTCCCACTCCTGTTCCTGCTCTTCCTGATTTAATATGCCTGCCTCCTGTACTTCTCCACTGCCTCTGCTGTCTCTACTGTTACGTCTTCGGTCTTGCATTTGTTGTTGCCAGTAACGTTTGGAACAAGAATTTCTGTAGCTTACGTGGCAGTGCTTTGAACTGGTTGATCTTATCTTTCAACATGGGACAGACTGACTGAATCATTTTCTCCAGTTCATCTAAATTAGTGTCACTGAGGAGGTCCGTGTGCTCCATCTCAAGGAAGACCTCCAGCGTAGTCTGAAATGTTAAGCAGATCTACAGTTAGACTTAATTCTATCCTTCGGTAATGTGATGCACATTTTACAGCAGAAACGTAATGGTTTTCAAAAGGCAAAAAAAAAAGGCAAAAAAACAGTTCTTATAAATTAAACATGTTTGAAGTTGTAGCACCATTTAGAAATTATAGTTTGTATTTTTATAACTATAGCCGATTGCCTCTACTTCTAACTCGTCTTTTCTCCTCAAACAAAGGTTTCAAACATTGACAATCTGAAGAAGCACTCACAACATTGTCCTCCAGTTTTCTACGTGGCAGTGTTGTGTTCAACAAGAACTTCACACTTCTCAAGTCATCATCAGTAATCTCCTCAGACAGGTTGTAGAGCAGCTTCCTGGAATAACAGAAAATAAACTGTTAAGTGTTGTCAGAGGGGGCCTGGTGGTTACCTGGACACAGGTCATCATATCGTGTCCCTATTCTGAGGACATCTTTGATTCATCTTAACAATGAGGATACACAAGACCCACATTTTCTCTACTGACACAACATTTGATACTAACATTGGTCGTTACCAAGCCTTGATACCATTATCAGTAATCTTTATTTTTAATAAATAAAAATGTGCAATGAATACACAACTACTTCGATTATTGTTGAATCCTTTAAATCAGATTTTAAGCAAAAGTGCCAAAACAATTCGGTGGTTACAGCTTCCCAAATGTGACTGTGCAGGTTTTCATCATCTTCTACAATAGTGAACTTATTGTTTACTTAGTGAGTTTTGGACTGTTGTTCATACAAAAAAGAAAAGGTCACCTTCTGAGCGTTTTCTGAGTGTTTTCTGAGTGTTTTCAGAGACTAGACAATTTACAAAATTATTGGGAAAAAATGATCTGCACACTAATCAATCATTACAACAAACCTACTTCTATGTAACATGAAGCTGTGACTATAAATTTGTACAATTGTTTTGCTTTTGGCTGCAAAAGCAGAGCCTACATTTGTACTTGCAATTTACATACATGGGCATGTGTCTGCAGCATTCATGTGGGTTTCACAGTTTCCTGCTTTGAATGTGTGTACTACGCACAAGCAGTTATTTTTTTCTGACTTTTTGTGTAACACCAACGTTGATATAATTTTTGCATAAATATTATTTAAACATTCTTTAAATTATCTTCTCTACATCTCCACAAACTTGAATATCTCAAGCAAAATTAGGTTAACTGTCTACACATCATTTCACAAGTTCTGCACTGGCTCTGATACCAATCCCCATGTTGTATGTAGACGGGTGCATCCCTACTTAGCAAAGTGTTTTCATAAATTTTCCTGGAAAGTAAATCACAATCTATGATTTTGAAGTAAAATACGTGCAGCTCACCTGTAAGGAGAGATGAGGCTACTGGTTGTAGAGTCTCCATCGGTGAGATTGTGGTGACGGACCAGACGGGTGCGCTTTATGATGAGGAGAAGCTCAGTCAACAGGTGTGGTCGCTCAGGTGACAGAAGGTCTTGAGCCGCCAGACGAGAGAAGAGGTCGTTGGCCGACTCCACAGAGGTCAGGTTGTGGCCCAGGAGGTCAGTGCAAAGAAATGCTAAAGCTTTTACTTCTTCCTTACGCAGGGCCTTCCCTACCTCAAACAGCAGCCTCTGAAAATCCATTTCCTGTACTAAAAACAAGATAAACTCACTCAGATGTCTTGTTTCTCTTTCATTCGTTGTGTAGTACATCATACCAATCATTACGTCCTCATTTTGTTACTTTATAGCCACAATTTGATGTAGTGAAATTGCTCACAGATCATTTTGATAACATTTGAGAGCATTCTGGAGGAGGCTGTGTGAATTATTTTTAGCTCTTAGACCACCAGATCGATACTTTTCTATATTTCCACCGCTACACAGATTACACCCAGCTGTATTTATCTATGAGGCCAGATGAAAATAATCATCTGAGAAACGCAGCCACAGGAGACAGCAGGTAGTTCATCTTCAGGTATGTCTTAAAGACAAAGGCCTAGACGACCTGTAATGTTTTTTACTTTTAAACTCAGACAAAACTGAAATTATTGTGCTTGGTCCTAAACACCTCAGAAAGAACAATATCTAATCATATAGTTACATTTGATGGCATTACCCGGGCCTCCAGTTCTACTGTAAGGAACCTTGGGGTCATTTTTAACCATGTCCTTTGCCTCACACATAAAACAAGCCTCTAGGACAGGCCTCATCCACCTGCACAATATTGTGAAAATGTGAAACATCTGGCCTCAGAAAGATGCAAAAAACTAGTCCCTGCATCAGTCACCCCTAGACTGGACTACTGTGATTCCTTATTATCAGGATGTCCCAATAACTGTAAAAAGCCTTCAGTTGATCGAAAATGAGTACTGACAGGAACTAGAAAATAAAAACAAACATCATGTTTCCCCAATGTTAGCTTCACTGCACTGGCCCCCTGTTCTCTTTAGGTACAAATCCCTGAATGACTGAGCACCATCACATCTTAAAAACCTCATAGTGCCCTATTAGTCCACAGGAACTCATCGCTCTCAGTGTGCAGGCTCACTTGTGGCTCCCACAGCCCCGAGAGCAGAACCGGAGGCAGAGCCCTCAGCAGTCAGACTCCCTTCCGGTGAAACTATCTGTCTGCCTGGGTTCAGGAGGCAGACAACCCGTGACGCAGCGAGCACTTCTTTTAAATGTCTTATCAAAGCTAAAAAAAAAACAAAAAAACAATCGCTGTCATGATCGCTTCTTCACACTTAACCCGCTTCACGATCAGTCTCCGCGGTTAAAAAGTTGGATCACATTTTCTGCATACTTCAACCACAGAAACGGGCTTTTCTGCTCAACCCCAACATGTCGCGCAGTTGTTACCTGTTTGGAGACGAGTTTTCAGCAGATCTGACTGAGGAGGGTGTTTGTCGTCTGCTTCAACATGCCCGACGCGCCGCAGGTGACAGCTGACGACTGAAATACACTGATTTACATCCCAAACACGAACTTCGCAGCTCGGACGTAGCTCAAGCCCAAGGAAATCAACAGAAGAGGAAGTAGAAATAAATCGAAAGTAAAAAGGCACAGGGTGGGTCACGGAGCATTAGACATGTCCCAGAGACATGTCCCTGTACCGCATGCCCACATGCCCACATGTGGACAGAGCTCTGTCCACATGTGGGCACATGTGGGCTTTAACCCGATCAGGACCCATTAACCTATGCCTGGTGACCTAAAGTCAAGCCTCATGTAATAAAATCATTTTAATAATTCATCTCTATGCAGCCTCAGGAGACAGCATCAACTTTTTAAAATTGACATCCACGTCTATATTTGCTTGATTTGTCACGATCACCCAGTGGTGAAAACTATCAAAAACTGAATTTTCTATTCGACTATGCAGCCAGTGCAGAAATATTTGGGGGAAATGATCAGGAAGTCATAAGAGAATAATTATTTTTGATGTTACAGTGACCCACAGTAACCTAGCAGTAACTTACAGTGACGGAAGTTAAAGAAATGTCTGACTTTGTGTGGGTTAAATTCATGGTTATAACAGCATTAGGTGTGTCAGGCATGTCACACATTTTATACAAATATTCTGCATTATGTCCAGATGTGGGCCACAACAGCTGTTCACGGTGTGTGCCTGCTTTAGCATCATTTACCACCACATGTTCACCAAAGTTTGGCCACTATTTTGTATTTTTTGTTAAATTCGCTGACTGATAGTGTATTTATAGAGTCAGGGATAAATGACTCACACAGTCGTGATACATGGATTTATTGCACTTCTTGCACTCATGCAAATAAATGAATGCCGTCTCGACAAGAATCAACCATTGTCCATATATTGTCATACAAAATATTATTTTTGAGAGAGACATAGGCTATCACAGGAACACATGATTTAAAAAAAAATGAAACGGGGCACATCAGTTTTGAATCAGTGCAAGGTGTATTAAACTACAGGTAGCCATAGCAACAATACTGTAATTCATTTCAGTGTTACCAGTTAACACACAGAGGTGAGAGTATTAAAAGACATTACACACAAACTACGAACAATGGACCACAATCTTCTGCCAACTTTGCCTACTTTTTTTTCTTTGAAAAGTGGTCATAATATTAAGGGGTGTGCTAAATTATGATGTCAACTGAGGCTTTGACTCTGTCCGGTTTTTTCATCTATTAGGACACTTTATTCTGCATTAACATTGAGAAAATATGTCTATGATAATTCAACAAAACTCAGTATGGAGAACCACGCTGACCTATGAAGGCAGAGAGCTGTTACTACAATAAAGCCAAAGTTGAGAAGGCAGGATGTAGTAAGAAGAATTTAATTTCTATTTAGATCTACAATTTAAAAGTAGCTTAACCAAACAAAATTGTTAGTTACACTAGAGTCAAGGTTCATTAGTTACTGCTGCTCTGCCAAGCTGGGCAAGTTACCTTTTTAGCAGGGCTACTTTAGCTATTTTTCTCTCTATGACTGGATTTAGCTGCTGTCTCAGTGATACACGACAAACTAAACAAAAAAACTAAATTATTAAGACGTTACCTCATCAAATATCATACTTTTCAATTATAGGAAACAGGCGGGGTAAAGTAAGTAAATTTAGTTTTAGTCAAAGCTAGCCGTGTTGTCTCCAGATAGCTTAACATAAATTTGGCTCATCTTGCTTTAGTTAGCTTGACTGTTTGGTTTTTTTGTTGTATCTCCTTTTCTTTGGAATAATTTCTATTGCATGAAACAGCAACATAAATAATAAATAAATGTTTGACTATAAATAGCTTTGTAGGGCACCACAGATCTCCTCAAATTGCCCTTGAGGTTACACTATATTTTTTGAAATTATATATTAATCATATGTTTTAAGAAGGAAAAAAAAATACTAATAAAGAATATAAACCTAAAAATCTCATTAATTATTTGTGGCAGTGTTTGTTTTAATGGGGTTTGGTCTTCAGGGTCTTGATGTGTCCTCTGTGTCTCACTCTGACACTGAGCCATGCCCGGGAGTTCACACCTGAGCTATTGAACCTGAAGGTCTCTATGAAGACGCACACACACACACACAGAAAGAGAGAGAGAAATAAAAGGCAGAGTATAATACAACATCAATGGTAAAATAACATTTCTCCATTCAGCAATACCTTCCATAAAAATGAAACCTTTGGACATACTGTAAGCGTTACATTGGCCAGTTAACTATTAACACACCCCTCAGACAGTTAGTTCATGTCCAGTAGTGTCACAGAACCACATGGCACTATCATGTCCCCTGCTCTGATTCAAAGTTGAAACTTTAAAACTCATATTTATAAATTGTTGCAGATGAGGGAGGTTTAAGGCCTGCTGTGAATTCATAAGTTGCGCAGTATGCTGAGTGAGCGGGGTGATACTTCAGCGATGTGAAGTAGGCACTCTCATTCCTCAAATGACGAATTCCACTCGGTCACCAAAGGGGTTCATCAACGCAACGTTGTTCCCCCTCTTGATTGAGATAAATTAAGGTGCCCTGCTGGTTGGATTAATCTCACTAGTATTCCCTCCACTACCAGTGATTGAAGAAACATCTCGAGGGGTACAAATGTTCTAATATTATATATTTGAATTATTATTACTTAAGTATTACTGGGTAAAAAGTATCTTTATTTTACCTATTTTCTATCCTAAGGGGTAGTTTAATTTATCGCACTGCACAATATTTTATTTGTTTATAATAGATGTTATAATAAATGTGAAATCATTAACTTGTAACAACTAAGCTGTAAGATAAAAAAATAGTAGAGTAGAAGTATAAAGTAGCATAAAAAGGAAATATTCAAGTGTAGTATAAGTACCTTTAAGTACAGTGGTTGAGTTACATTACACCACCGTGACACCCCCAATAATAATAATAGATGATAGGCCAAATAATAGTTAAGTTCATAATAATAATAATAATAATAATAATAATAATAAACCTAGATTAGCACTGATATGAGCTATAACACAGAGTTGAATATGTATGAATGTGTGTGTGTGTGTGTGTGTGTGAGTGTGTGAGTGAGTTGAACACTTACTGTCAGTAATGAGGGAGTGCACAGCGGTGATGTGTCTCCGACCCAGGCCGTGACTCCTGGACAGCAGGCAGTCCAAATAGATGCCCCAGAAGACCCGGGCCAGATCCCAGTACAGCGCCGTGTGTTTGGTGTTGTCTGACGACCTGAGGAGCACCATCAGGTCCCAGAAGGCGGGCACCGTGTCAGCGATCCTCGGGGAGCGCATCTCCAGCAGCAGCGCCGAGGAGGAGTCCCAGCACTGCGGGTTCGCCCGATGGGCCGTCAGGGGGTCCACCTGACCCGGCCTCTGGCCCTGCAGCGGCACGGCACACATGCAGCTCAGCACAAACACTGTGGCCAAAGGTATGTTCAGGATCACTGGGACCATCTGCGGAGGACACGACGCAGGTCAGCCTTTTCTACTGATTCACCGGTAAAGTTCAGCAAAAAATATTAAGTTTATGAGCTCAGCTTTTAAAAGTAATAGAACTTTTGATTGTATGCATATGTTGAAGACAAATGAGGCCAGAACTAACACTTAAATTGACACATTCATGTTTTAAAAGATGAATGCATTTCAGAAGGCTACATATGCAAACACATAGCCTAAGATGGACCTGTTTCTCTGTCTGAAAACTGAAATTACTGGCTAATAATTCGCCTCACATTCAACAGAGTTAACGGTGATAATCTGTTCTGCAAATCCAAATATGTAAATTAGGCCCAGTTGTTGCCTAAATAGACTATATTCCAATGAAATAGTGTACTTACCACTAAAGCTGGACGCACTAACAAGACTACAATGTTGATTAGAGTTTGGTAAATATCTGCTGGGTCTTAATTGACGTCAGTGCCTCCCTCCTCTGCACGTACGAGTTAGCGTACTGCTTGCTTTTAGTCATTTCAGTCATTAGATTGTATTTGTTGCATTATTTTACTAAACTACGCATGTTCTGGTGATTTAACAATAATTCATATGCATGCTTGTACAGGCTCAATACCTGCTAGAGCAAAACTAACTGTTGAGTTACCTCTTAATGGGACAAAATTATTATTAAATGAAAAAATATTCTTGTTCAGTGACCATGTTTTGTGAAAGATAGCACATTTTTAAGGTTTTGTTCATTTTTAAGGTTTGTTCTGTTCTTTTGATTGTTAATTGTCATTATTAATGCACTGATTGCACCTATTAATTGTTCTATAAAATGATGAAAAATGTGCATCACTATTCTCTAGATGTTCAATCTGAAGATGTCACTGTAGCCCAAGGGGATATCTTCAGTCTAAAACAAAAGATATTCCATTTATTATAACGTAAGAAAAGGAAAAAACAACAAGTCCTCACTTTTAAGAAGCTGGAACATATTGCATTTTTTGCTTGAAAATTATTTAAATAAATAATTGGTTATCAAAATAGTTGCCAATTAATTTGCATCTGCATTTGAATCTGTAATCATTCAATCTTCACTGTGTCCTTCAAGAGATCTGTGAGTCTCCATTGAGTCTTTGGTAGTCACCTTTAATTTTTGAGTCCTTTGCGTTAAGAAAAAGAAATTGTTTGGGTTCAAGTAAAGAACAAATGTCGTTTTGTGACCACATCCTTTTTTCATGTCTTACGGTATCTTCATTCAGGGTTTTAAGGCAATGTGGCAGATTGTGCTAAATGTATACGTAAGACACAAGTTTCCAGTTCGAGATAAAGAGCCAGCAGAAAACATAAGCAGTCTGACCTCAGACACTTGGGTGGTTCTGCTTTCTGTAAAAGCAAGTTCAATGATGAATACTGTTCCAGAGAGTGGTGCACGAGTTGCATTTCTATGCTTTTACTGAAATGTCAGATGCGTACTTGATCTCAAATGTAATTACTTTCACAGTGAGAGGCCAATGCTAAATGTACGGGGTGGGTTTCTTACTCAGTCATTCATTCTTCTGATGATGCAAAAAAACAGACTTACCACATTTTCAGCTGCAAAGCCTAAATTATAACTTTTAAATGAATACCATTTTCATATGCATATTGAAACACAAAGTAACGTTAGAATGCCTCTAGACAGGACGTGAAGCAGTAAGGCACAAATTATTATTATTAAATGAGAATTTATTATTGTTCTGTGCGTGCTATGAGAAAAAAAAAAAACATTTCTAAGACAGGTTCACAGTGATCTTTTCTCCACACACTAACAATCTAGTCATATTAATCATTTCCTAACTTGGGATATTTGTAACCCAGAGGCTACTATTGCAGTTGCCATTCAGTACGTGGATTGTGTAGTAGCTCAATTAATCTGAAAAAACAGAGTGCGGTTTGATTTAAAATATACATCCATATATATATATTGAGTCAGCAGGAACACCTGAACACTATGTGTTGCAGCTGAGTGTGTGAAAACTATTAGCATGTGGGTAGAGAAGTGTCAGGTCTGAACCATGGCTCGGACTCAGATGCAGACAGACACAGTTTGCAAGTTCACAATAAGTCCTTTAATAAGATAAGTAGGTACACGGGTGATCAGTCAGCGAAGCAAAGGTATCCAAATCGGCAGGCAAAGGCAGGGTCAACAACCAAAAACAAGACTAGGAACTAATCAGGCTCACGGGGGAAAAAAGGCTGGAACGTAGTCACAAGGAACAAGACGAACTGGCACAGAAGGAAGGGAACACTGAGACTAAATACTCTGGGAGAGGGAAGCCAATGAGACACAGGTGCAGCACATTAGGGCAGGGCAGGTAATCACGCAAGGGGAGGACACATGAGGGCAGGAAGTGAAGAACCTGAAACGAGATAAGAGGTGAGTATCAGAATAAAACAGGAAGTACAAGACAAAGAACACTGGGGGAAACAAAAAAGAACTCAGCCATCCAGCTGAGGCATGACAGAGAAGTTGACACAGTTAGCTAAAAATAATGGATAAACGGTTCAAACAGCAAAAAATAATGAATAAACACTTCAAAGTTAATTAAAAGTAAGCGACATGAATTTGAAATAGCAAAAAAATGATGGATAAAAAAAGTTTAAATAGTTATGGCCAAACAGTTAAAACAGTTAGCTAAACACTCTCAGAAGACCTGGAGCAACATTAGTATTAATAGTGTTTTAGGCAACCTGATGAATTTCAGTCCAATAGTCACTTTCCTTTTATCACTGGTTTGGTCTCCACTAACTCCTGATGGAAAGACCTAGTATTTTAGCTGCCAAATGCTCTACTGTGATCACCACCCAGCTGCTAACTTTATCACTGCCTTTCCAATAAAAAAAAGCGGAGCCGGCTGATACTCTAATCACTGCCAGGGGCAGCCTTCACGTAACAATCATTTGATTAATTGTTAATACAGAGTTACAGTTACGGAGTAATACAGTTACATCAGTAACTGAATGTAAAGGAGATCCACTTGGTTACAGGCCCTAAAATTTTGTTCTCCACCAGCATCTTTTTTTTTTTTTAGAAATTAAGCTGTTATTGTTGCTTATCTGGTTATATTTTATAATATAGAGAAATATCTGAGGTTTGAAACCAAGTTTCAAGTGGTTTTATAGTCACCAGAATCCAGATACAGACATATTTTAACCTCATCTCCATCCATTTAAAATATCTCTCTCACTGTGTAGTAATTGCTTGCTCATTTGTAAAATGTACCTTGCACTGTGTGTAACCTTAGATAACTTGATACAGAGTTTAATTCCTCAGAGTTTCCTTTAATGATGAGATAAAGAATTTGAGAACCTCCTGATAAAGCCCAGGCCTTGCACAACACTTACAAGCGGTCCTGAGAGCAGAATGGCTGCCGTCGCAGAGCTCGCCTTGCTGCTGTTTGCTTTTATCAGCAACATTCATGCAGAGGAATCTGTCACCATCCTGGAAGAAAAGGGCTCTTACACCATCAAGCTCCCTGAGGAGAACAACTTCTGCCAGACCTCCAGATTTGTTGGTGATCAGAAGTTTGTTTTGTGGAACACCTCTAAACTCTGGGCTGAGAACACTACAGCACCTGAACACTTGCAGGAGCATGGTTCGTTCTTCAACAGGGTGAATATTTCTGCCAACACGATCCACAACCTGACACATTCAGACTCCGGTTTGTATCAGGTGGAGTGTTGGACCAAGGGGACTATGACGACACACAAGAAAAACATCAGTATTATTGTTTGCAGTGGGAAACATGAGATGAGACGTGTCCAGGGGAAATTTGGAGAAACAGTGGACCTGTCATGTGAAGGAGCAGCTGACAGTCTAACTGTTTATTGGCTCCAACGTCAGCATGAAGATAAACAAGAAGAGAAATGGACAAGAGTTTCTAGTAAAATGTCGCTAATGAACAATGAGGAAGACAGACTGCAAGTGGTGAAAAACACATCCACTCTCCGTGTATCCAAGTTCAGTATGGATGTCTTTGGCCCTTATACATGTCTGGTGATGGACAAACAGCGCTGTATTAGCAGTCACCCTGTAGCTGTTGTCATCCAGTCAGTGGTTATCTATCACTCAGTAGGGGAGACGGCTGTGCTTCACTGCGCTGTCACAAATGTAAGTGATGACCAGCCCCTCTTTTGGAACAATAACGGTATACCAGTCATGTTGCCTCAAAACGTCTCTGACGGCTTCAGTAACTTCACCGAACAACAGCAGAATGTCTCCTTAGTACATCCAGAGATAAACCGGAATAACTCACTGGTTTTATCATCGCTGTCGGTCAATAACACAGGTGTGTACACTTGCATGAGGTCTTCCAGCTATACAAGTTATTTCCTGGTGGTGTGTCCTGAATTTGGCCCACCTGCTGTAGAGTACTTCTCAGAGGCAGACGTGGTCACCCTCAGATGCAACCACAGTTTGGGTCGAAATGCACGGACACCCATTTGGTTCATGAAAACAGACAAAGCGGAGGCTACTATTGTAAAAGTCAATCAGTTTTATAAAAAGCAATCATCTATCAATAGAGGTCTAAGAAACAGAATTAATATGTCTATCTCTTTCGACAATGTGGTCCTCTCTAATGTCTCAGTGGAGGACAGAGGGGTGTATTGGTGTGCAGTTTTTGACCAAAATATGCATTGTGTATTCACAGCCAAAACCCTTCTAATATACAGAGGCCCCCTCTGGGTTTATTTCATCCCCTATGCAGTGAGGTCCTTGCTGCTGGTTATCCCATGTGTTGTTGTACTCACTGTGATCCACAGGAGCAGGAGAATAGAGCAGCTCTGAGATATCTGAGAGAGTTAAATTTAATCTGCTCTCATTTTAAATAGTGCTTTGCATGTGGGAAATAGCACTGTATGTATAAATAATATATTGTTGTGGTTGGTTCCAGGCTGGAGTTTTAGTGATATAAAATGCAGAGGTTTCATAAATAATCTATTGCTGGAGTACCTTCTTCTGGTTTAACTATATGTATTGATTTTAAACTTAAAAAAAAAAAAAAAAGTAGAGAATATTTTTTTGTGCTTTTGTTTTTTATTGCCTCATTTACAATTATTTTATTCTATGCATTTATCATTGTTTTGATTAAATCCTTATGATGTGTTTATTTTTTAATTTTTATGCGATTTAACAGTTGTCATTATTATATATACCTACTGTTTAAATTTCTTATTACTATCATCCTAACCTGAACATGTGTCACTGTGTAAAAGTATGAACGAGACTTCAAAGTTAAACACAACCAAGAATAAAGGAACGCTTATGGAGTTTTATGGAGAATGGAGTTTCTACCTGAATGAGTGGAAGGGTTTGAAAAATAATTGAAAAGCTGCGGAAAACTGGAGATTTTTAACATTCTATCCATTCATCTTAATGAGAAAAAAGGCTGAAATACCCTGAATATTTTTAGAAAGTATGAAATATATCAAAAAACTGAATGCATCCGATAATGCCTAATTGAGCTGAACATTTTAAAGTTTGAATGGAGTTTGTTGAAGCGTCTTGAGATACAAGGAGATACAAATAAAAAAAAATAATAATTTTTTAACCTTAGAAGAACATAGTGGGATTGCATTTGCAGCAGTCCCATCTAATAAACTGCCCATTTCCAAGTGATAGATGAGAAGATCATTACTGATCTCATGTCTGTCCAAGCTAAAGCTGGTTAGATAACTTTTAGCTCAGCATGAAGACAGGGAACGGGGGAAACAGCTAACCTGGCTCGTCCAAAGACAACAAAATCCACCTACCAACACCTTTAAACTGTACAAAAAACAAAGTTTTAAGGGGTGGGGGTTATGTGTTAGAATATTTCTTGGCTTCGTGCAGTGACTTTCTGGAGTTGACCTAAGCTAAGCTAACAATCACTTGGCTGTAGCTTCATATGAACTGTTCAGTCTTGAGTGGCTTCAATCTTCTCATCCAACTTTCAGCAAGAAAACGAATAAGCATATTTGATAAAATATCACGATTCCTTAAAGGAGCTAGCACACTGCCTTTGAAATAACCATCTCATATACTTAAATGAGTAATAGTGATAAAGGCTTTTCTGACTGTAAACTGTGCAGTAACATATGTTGCGGTCAAATATATATTGAAGAGTGGTCTACGCTAATTCATAAGTTTAAGATGTAACATAGCCTTACCCTAGCAAAAAACATTAGTCCTACAAAGTCAGCTGCACTAAGTTTCGGTCTTAATATTTGGGCACATTTGTCATATGTCATTAACAGTGAAAAGACAGCATAGCTCAGATAAAATTTGTCAGTAGTTTATTGATCGGTCCAACTGTACATGATGCAGTGAGAGAGGGACACCAGACGATGAGTAACATGGAGGATTACAACAATGCCAGTGCTATGGCAGCACCTGGAACACACCAACTATCAGCTGGACTGGAAATAATAGCCCTGCAAAAGGAAACTGTTCAGGCCTCAATATGTACAGGCACCATACAGTGTGTTTGTGTATGCGTGTGTGTGTGTGCATGTGTGTGTGATTAAAAATATCAGACTGAATGAAAAACACACAAACATGATTTTCAGTTCCACAAATGTAAAAGGGTGCTCTCTCATTTTTCATTGGAAATATTAATTCAGTTTTTTTATTATTATTAGTTTATTTGTCCATTCATATGAGTATGTTGAAGCAAAATGAAACGAGACGTGGGAGTGGCCAGATACAAAAGATTAGTTGATTAGCAGAGGTTTTTGTAATTCCATGTCTACACTGATATCATTATTACCCATACTTTTGTGCAATATCTCTCTTTGCATAGTAAATAAAAGTTAAATGTTTGTTGTTGACATGCACCTACCTTTTGTAGCATATTTTTCTTGCGGATTTTGGGGACTCCCATATAGAATCATAAGCCCACTATAGTGATTGCATGCAGCGTTACCTGTAGAGCTGAACTTGATTTCTACCAAGAGTTTATGAGAGCAAAAGGCTAAGCCAGTATAGTGGGTGTTGATGAGGACTGTTAAGTGAGACCTGGCGGGACAGGTGAGTGCCTGCATGGACAGACTTCATGCCCTCAGCGGTAGGAGAGGCACCACTGGCTGCAGACAGAGGGGAAAGTGCTCTGTGTGCAACAACATCCATATGTTCAGGTGATTGGTTCTTTGGCTTTTGAGTCACTGTTGAAGATACTTCTGGGGGAAATCTTGTGATGTTAATCTGACGTGATCTCAGTCTGAATCCCACTAGAACTGACATGCTTCTCCTCGACACCACAGCTGCTCCATCTGCTGAAGTCAATCTAACCTTTGACCTCTGCCTGGACAGTCGCAGCAGGCTGTGCAGCGCTATTTTGGCCCAAATCAAAATTGCAGTTTTTTTTAAATAACATTGCCAAAAACACCCGCTATACAACATGCTAAGATAAAAAACAAAAGCAACTGATGTCCTTGTAAAATATGCTGATAATTCCAAACCTGAACTCCTTATTTATGTACAGTTTTGTGTGTGTGCATTCATTATGCGGTCTGCACTGCCCTTACGGGTCGTCACATGCAGCCTCCTTACTCATCTACAGCACCTAAATGTGAACTATGGGTGCTTCAATCGGCTTTGCACTGGGTTTGGTTTTTAACAAGGTTATCTCCTCCATTGAATAATTCCTTTTTTTTTCTCTTTGTATGTTTTTTGCGGTATATTTATAGCTTTCATAGCCATGCAGAGCCCTGTAAAGAGGGCCCTTCATGCCGGGGGGGCCAGCAAGCAGCACGCTTTGTGTGGATAATCATGCCAGGTGAGAGAGTGGTGTGGATTCCGCCTGAACGCCTGTGCACTGGCACTAAAGGATGGAAGAGGAGCACTGTCACTCTAGAGATCAGGGAGGGTGGGTGGTGGGGTGGGGGCGGGGTAGTGGGTTGTTACATGAGTGAGGTTGAAAAGGCTGCATTTCTTATGTCACTACGATGGAATTTGTTAAAATGTCCACTATGTCTTTTTCAAGTAAATCTAATGCCAAAGATCAGCAGCAATAAGTGCAGTCCAACTGTCAGCCTTGAAGGAGTCCATCTGTGATTGCCATCTCTCCGTGGGTTAAATGGCTGTGGCGTTGGGGTCGTATCGCCGTTTCTTCACATTTCTTTTAAGGAGACAAGAAACAAGAGTCAGTGTCTGCAATAATCACATCTGTTAACACAGCTAGTGCAACCTGGACAAGCAACCGCACTCATCTCTTCAGTTCACAGTTGTACTCACAAGCAAATGCTGTAAAGAGTTCTTTAACCTACTGTCTTATTCAGTGTAATGAGAACATTGACCATTGTTATCTGTGCAATTATTTGAGGATTTCCAAGATCAAAAAGCTGAAGACACTGAAGTGAGGAAAGGCTGGTCCATGTTGGCCAGTTTGGCCTTGACTGCAGAGACAGTCAAAGGTATTTATATTCACAAACTTTTATGTCTCAATTCATGATCATGTACAGTATGATAAACTATTTGTTTTCTTTTTATTTCAAGATCATGCTGAAGACCAGTGCCAAGAGATTATTTTTATTTAGGATACATCTACTTCAGTTTTTCAATTTGTGACAATGAGCACTGGACATAAGTGACATATATGAAAACTTTTATTTATAATAGTTTATTGAGCAAAAGGACAATAAAGTCAACTTACTCAAATATGCTAATAACTGAATAAGTGTAAATATTGAAGGTCTGTGAATATAAATATCCTCTGCTGCCTTCTTGCAGACAAGTACTGACTGGCTTGTGCGTGCAACATCAGTTTACAAGGTGAAGAAGTGTAGGAGACATGTCTCATTACCAGTTTTGATGGGAAAGACATTAGTTCCACTCAAAACATAACCATCTGGGAGGAAAGAGCTAACATAAAATATACTCTATAAAGGAGGGAAAGAGGAGACAACCACATAAAGAACAACCACAGCAGCAGCAGCAGCAGCAACAATAACTACTACCACAACAGTGGGACAACAACAAATACAACAATAGGAGTGATGCATAACCTCCCCGTACTGTGGCTTGTTGTGGGGCTTCTATCACTCTGTCATGCACCTGTTCCAATAGTAGGCCAGTTGTAGTTGGCACTATTGCTGTGCGTGGTTCATGCAGTGCGATGCGCTGTGTCTGTACCAGGTCTGTGAAGCAGGCAGCAATGGCAGCTGGTGTGGGCGGGTCCGAGAGTCCTGCTCTGCTCTAGGGCGGAGCCTGGCCATCCAGGTGGGTGTGGCCAGCCATGGCACAAAGGCTGCGACCAACAAAAAGGTGCTGGCTTCTCTCAGTCTCTCTCTCTCTCTCTCTCTCTCTCTCTCTCTCTGTCGCTCTCACCACTCCATTTTAAGTCTCACCCTCAAACAGTAATGGACTGAGAAAAAGATCATGGAAGTGATGAGAGCACAACGACCCTAGACTAAATCTGGGTTTGGCTCAGCCTTTGTGCAATGAACTGACCTCCTCCAAATCAACAAGTCAACATGCAGAAATGTTTCGTTTCTTATTCTTTCCTTATTTTCTTTTTTATTTCGGTGACAACCATGATGCTTTGCTACCTGGCATGCTTTAGTGGCTGCAGGATTGTATTTCTCGTTTACTCCTTAATGTTTAGATTAAGATATGGTAACACCCCTGTTGCTCAAGACATCAGGCTAAGCAGTAGATTGGATCTCAATAAGCATAATCTATTGTACAATTAAGTACATTTCCTATCTACACAGAGATATGTGAGAGGCCTATCACAGCATTTCAGAGGGGAAGTAAGATTTGAACTTACTGATACAGGCATACACAAGCTTGTTTTTCTGTTAAATGATTTAGCTGTTTAAAGTATTCATCCCCCTCTGCTTTGTGAGAATCTCTGTTATTCGGTCCTTCACTGAACATGCATGTTAAGCATTGAGCTCTGCCCGTCCATTAAGTTTGAGGTTCTGCTACAGACGCATAGATGACTCCCCAGCATCTCTCCAAATCACCCTTTGCACATCTACACCCTGAACATCATCCACTACCAGGACTGCATGCTGGATGAAGCTGAGCATTTCAGATACCTGTTAAGCATGTCTTTTCTCAGTGTTGCCACATTTTTAATGGAGATTATTCAATATAAAATGCTTTATGTTTGAGTGTTGTTCACCCTGGTGTCCATATTCTGTAGCAGGAACTCAAACCCTGGTGTCTAGAAGCAGCAGGGATGCTAGAGTTACAACAGGAGAGGCATGCGGCGTGTTGCTTACTTAAAGCCCCATCCAGTCCCCCCCAGCACTATGGCAGCCACAAGGATGGCTCCGGCGATGGAGCCTATTATTAGATTGGTGGCACTAGGACCTGTAAAGGGTTATGGGGAAAAAGACATGAGTTTCTGTACTCACTTACTGAATCAATAACATGTAACTATACAATGACGACTTCACATGGAACAGAAAACATAACCATAAGTATACTATTACAGTAAAATGACTGAATCTGGAAATGTATTTTGCATGCTTTTCAGCCCCCTTCAGTGTGTAACGTGAAGATAATGAAGTAGAGGCCCTGGAAATATTTACATTTATCTGGTGTCAGTTGACATAGTGATTATCAGTGGTCTGTTTGTTAAGGTTGTGCAGAAGACTAGACCCTGGGTATCCATCACTGTAAAGGTTTAATTCAACAGAGATTGACAGGTGATGTGATGTGGCCTGCAGTATGAGCAGTAGAAAATGGTTTTAGGGGTCCCAGTCACCACACAGCCTACCACTGACTGACAAGCCAGGTCACTAACTGGACACTTCTCAGGACTGTTTTCCATCTAAATGCCCCACATGCCCCAGAAAGGAGAGGATCACAGGAGCAACCACATAACGACTAAGAATAAGAGAAAGAAAAGGGATAAGAAGAGGAAGAGGGAGGATGGAGAAAGAGGCTTGTAGTAATGGGGAACAACAGGAAGTGGCAGGAGAGGAGGAGGAGGAGGAGGAGGAGGAGGCAGGGGGGAATCCATCAATCAATCACACAACACTGAAAACATCCAATCACATGACAATTATATGGTCATCACCAACACACAAGAAAACACAAAGCCACCGGGACGCACACACGGGCTCAGGCCGGCTCACGAGACCGCCCGCACACTGAGGCACCACTATGAGAAGAAGAGCTGTGAAAGGGTTAAAGATGCTTACTCTATTCCCCACCCTGTGCCTCCAAAAATCACCCCCAGGGCCAGAATGGTCCCTGCTACTGCCCCTATCAGCCTGTTAGTGGCCACGCTCACTGTGCAGAGGGAAAAGGAGCATTATTACCACCCTGTCAAAAACAAACAGCAGGCTTCTGCTTCAGAGTCATGGATGAAGTGACACGGTGTTCCCTCTGTGATGCTTTCCACCCCCTTAACCCCCTCCCTGTCTCCCCTGTAGGCAAACCATCAGGTGTACAGTTGAATTGTTGTGTTCATTTTATGATCTGTATCAACCTAAACACATGTAAAACTGCTTTTATATTCACCTTCGGCTGCCATTTTACATGTAAAGTCTTCATGACACGAGTATACCTGTGAAACTCGCGTCTAGGATAATCTGTGCTGACTCAGCTCTTGCAGCGAGACTGAGAATGACAAAATATACAGTATATACTCATATGTCAGTGAGAATCTTGGCTAAAATAAATGAGTGCATATAAACATGTGTGTTATTCATTCTATCAGATGTCAAAGGTTGAAAGAGGTGGAAACCGACCCTTGGGTCCTTCGTCCGGAGTGGCCTCGGGCTCTTTAGGTGGGTCAGGCATGCTACAGTCTGTCCCTGCCCAGGTGGCTTCACAGGTGCATGTGGCTTCATTGTTGCACAGCTGTACAGATACGACAGAAATAGATTAGGTGGTGATGGGGAAGAAAGAGCTTTAAATAAAAGTGCTGAAACACTAAATTCCCAGCAGCCATCTTTACATTGGACTTTTATAGGTTTTTGTTTATCCCCAGTTAACACAGGCCTCCACATAAACACTCTCTACGAAAAAATCATATAGTAAATATGATCATATAGCATCAAGGGTTGATAAAGTTAAGACATACTTCCGGTAACTAACCTAGATAAACTCGATCACAGCCCACATATGAGATTTTTAGCCAAGTCAGATTTGTGCAGACAAATGCAAACATTTTTAACAGCAGGCACAACTCAATCCAATTCGTTGAATTACACGACAGGGACTAAAGCCGCTGAGCCACACTGGACTGAAGCCCAGTACACATGTTTGATGGCAGATATTTTGACATGTCATAGCAGGAAAACCACAGGTTAGCAATGTCTCTGTTCTATTAATGTGTCCCAGTAAATCATACCATTGCCCCAGTGGGGACGTGTGTGTCACCAGGACCCTGAAACTGAAGCAGCTAAATGGATTTCAGCCATTATTAATTTCATCACTTACACCTGTGCTTTGCCTACTGTAACTTGATCAAATGTCTTTAATAAAACAGAAGAAGCTACAATATTATAACATCCAGTAACAGAAAAAAAAAAGAATTCTCACATTTTGACATGTCAGAAACTCCACAGCATTAAATGTACCAACAGCAAAGAAAAGGATGTATAATGAGGCAGCTTTTTGCGTTTTCTGTTAAGTCCACCACCACAGGTACATTCGCCTGATTACCTCCCCTGAGGGCTGCATATACCGAATGTGATTGGCTGACAGGTGGCTGTTGGCTGTTAGTTTTTTTGCACCTGTGAGGGCGGGACAACTTACACCTTTATCATTGTTAATCGGCTCGTTCGAGATGAACCGTGCCTCGCCTAGAGAGTGGACGAGAGCAGGTGAAGGCAGCAGAGTGCAGTGACAAAAACCTGCAGTCAAGATGGACAGTTTCCAACTTCACAGTCTGTACAGGAAGTCACAAATGTTTACATCCTGTTTAATCAAATAAAATGTCATCAGACCATCAGTCGGTCAGCTTGAATTCTATTTGCTCTTTGCTTGTTGTTTGCATGATGTCAGAGCAAGTGGGGATCAAGTCGGACAGAGATCATGCACTGTGTGGCTGTGATCGATCCTGTGCAGGCCTGGCTTGTCTTGAATGAGCCTATTGGTACATAGGGTTTGGTGACATTGTATATTTCTAATATTTTCTATCTCTAAACAGACTGAGTGACTGAAAACACCTGAGTGAGTGGGTGGTACCTGAGCGTTAGGAGAAATATCTCAGGACATACACTACCTCATCTCAAATCTTGTTTTTATGTAGTCCATAGTCTTTCAATGAATCTTAGTGAAAGTTTATTTCTTTTTGTTTAGTTTTTGTTCTTGTAATCCAGAGTTTTCATGGCACTTTAATTGTTGTTGTTTATTGTTTGTCCATACAAATACATTTTATTACACTTGTACAACTACTACATAGGCAATAGCTATAGTAAGTAAAAAGCTGTGAGAAAGGCCAGTATAAACAAGCAAGTTATGAGCAAATTAGATTCAAGACTGAGGCCTGGCAAACATCCACTGGGAACTGACTGAGATACTGCATATACTGGGACAAATCAAGCCGAAATGCAAAAATCTGAATCTACCTAAACAAGCATTATTTAGCAAATGCCCAACAATTTTTTTGCCTCTAATTTATTTTGAAGATGACTATTGTGGATAGTTTAGATATAATTTGACATTTACTCAACACCTGTTGAGTTGTTGTTGAACTAATTACTGATCGTCTTTTGTACAGATGATACACCAGGTGTATTGTCGATGTCTGTCCCGAGTATTCAGCCTCGTCAGACCACAGTGAGTGAAGTGTAGATTGTGGGTCAGTGTACACCCAGACTCACCCCATGGGCAGAGCACACCTGTCCATTAGGTCCAATGGGGCAGGTGCTCATGTTGAGTGATTGGATGGGCAGACACTTGCGGTCAAGGCACATCATTGACGGCCCACAGGGAGTCCCATCCTCCACGTAGCCTAAATCGGTGTTATCATCCAGAAAAACGTGGCCACCACTGTGAGGAGACGAAGGAGGGAAGGAAAGATAAGCACAGGTAAAAGGTAAAGAGAGAAGGAGGGAATAAAAAATAAAAAAATCATACATGGAAGATTGACAGAAAAGTGACGGGAGCACTGACTCTGATTCTCTATGGTTCTAGGACATTAGCGATCATAAAATAAAGTAAGCGTGTGTTTACCTGCAATCGATCTGCCCGCTTTTATAGTTGAAGAAGGTCGTGGTAATGTCTCCTCTCATTTGTCCAATGCGTGGGCCGCGGCCAATGTTGGAACACAAAAGGTAACCACAGAACACATCACTGTAAAAGATAAGCAAAAAGATATCGGTAAACAAGCCAGAAATGATCACCTCTCAGCTCTTCCCCACCTACTGTATCACCCCTTTGAAATCCTGACCTACCTTTTTACAGTGACTCCTCTTAATTATCAGCATGCCTAGATTTGATTTAAATTAGTCTGATACAGCTGATATAACAAAAAAACTGTGTTAAAACTGTTAACATGAAACCTCCATCTTCAAACAAAGCCCATTATTGTTCTAAAACGTTTCCTAGAGCCTAGAGCAGCTATTTTAAGTGTGTGATATCATCACAATATAAAGTCAAAGCCTGCAGGAAAAGAAGCATTAATGTGCGTTTGGAGTTGGCTGCATAACATTAAGGCAAACCTGGAGGAGGAAAAACTTTTTTTTGTAAATGAACTAGGTGAACAACTTTCATAAATGAAAAAAAAAAAAAAAAAAATTATGAGCCCTCTGTTGCCCTCTATTGGTCGACTTCAAAATAACTTGGATCTCTTGTCATTATTGAAAAGATCTTAAGGATGTAGAAATGTAGGAAAAGAAAGTCCTGCCAAGCTGCACAGGTAAAATACCATTTTCTGACTTTCTTTGAAACTCACTGTTTGCTACACTGGATCCATTTCTCTCCATCTTTTCCACAGTTGCCCTTTTCTGTGCCCTCTGTGTTCAGCTTCTCATAGCAGAACTTCTCTGAGCCTCCAGCCTCTGAAGAAAAGAGAGGAGGGGTGAACTGCACAGCTCCTGACAACAAAAGTTACTTGTATGGTGATATTCCAATACTGACACTAATACGAGCTGACATAAAGCAAAGGAGTATTAATCTTACTTGACCCCCAGATGTATTTACACTGGGTCTCTCTGGTCTTGCACTCTCCATTGTAGCAGCGACCCTTCAGATGAGAGGAGACAGATGAAGAAAAGAATAAATACATTTTATTCTAACTGCTATTCTGGGGCATGATTGCTCCTGTTTGGAGAGACAAATAGCTCTCCAACGTCATCAGTCTGCATACCTGGTTTATCTGGCAGTGGTAACCATCTTGTTTATGAAGGTTGGGAGGGCACTGCAGAAAGTGAGAAACGTATGACTTTTTTAACTGTGCACATTATCTAAACATGCAAAGAATGACAAAGATAAACTGTTTGAAAAGAACACCTGTCCAGAGTCCCCAGAGCAGGTTTCTGAGATATCACAGTCATTCACGGCGTAGCGGCAAATGTTACCTCGTGGATAGAACTGGCAAGAGAAGAAGACAAGAGAAAAGTTGAAATTCAGAAAATCAGAAAATCAGAAATCAATATTTTGTGCTATAGCGCTTTGAGACAAGCTCATACTAGACATGTGTTATTGCAGCATGGGCCGTCGCTGCAGTGCGCCCCATTGGCGAGGGAGCACTTCTTGCAGCATTCCTTGTAGCACTCCTGAAAATACACAGGAAATGAGCGTCACCCATCTGAACAAACAACGAGGACGACAAAGAAACGTGGCCCACTGAGGTAAAAAGAAACTCACCGCTCTCCTTCCGCAGTCACACTCCTCTCCCACTTCAACAAATCCATTCCCACATTCCGTTGTCTCGAACAGCTGCCAAAAGAAGAGAGTTTGAAGGATACAGGGAAAAAATGTGTGATTCATGGCAGTTGTGACATGTGAAGAAAGGGGCAGAGTGGTGAGCTTCGAACCTTGGTTGGCCTGTTAAACAGACAGGAGCCTCCACCTTTCAAGAGGAACTCCTTGTAGTCCGAGATGCTGCATTTGGAGAATTTCCGTACATTTTGGATACTGAGAAGAGAGAGAAAACAAAGTGATAATTAATTTGGTTTTCATCCCTCGTGGTTTGTTATTACATTTTTGTTTTTTTTTCTTCTTTTTTTTTTGTATTTATTTCTGACTATTGTTACTGCCAACTACCAGTGTTAATTATATATGCTCACCAATCTGTCTTTACTTTAGAATACAGTGACAATATTGTTCAAATAGTATGAGAGTCCGTTTGAATTAATTCTAGTCATTTCTTATTTGCCATATGCCTAATTGATGCAAAGATACCAACCATAAACAAACTCCAAACACTGACATTTCTTCAAATAAAAGGTAACCTATAAGGGGAAGGCTGCAGGACCTTTAATGTGAAAATGATGCAGGAGTGTTGAGTTTCGTTCATGGTAGCTGATGGTAGCGAGTCTTGCTGTATTGATGGAATAAGTTCCTTGGAAATGAGCATTTAGGTGAATTTAATGACAGATGAACATGGGGAAAAGACCTGAATTTGCATTAACTGGGGAAGAGGTGAAGTTTGAAATAATGGCCTGTCTCTGATATACAGATGTCCTGGTTCTGTCAGATGCTGAGTTAAATAAAGGCCACTGTATGAGAATTTATGGTAGTTTATATTCTGCATCTGCAATCTATGATGCATTCAGTCCGCATGTGTTGCATCTTGAAAACGGCTGATTGACAATACACTTTTATTAGAGTAAAACAAATATAATCTTTTATTTCTGGCATTGTAAATGCATCATTGTAGTAGCTTGCCTGGTGTTACATGTCTCCTAATCAGCAAAAAGCCAAAGAAATAAAAAGAAGAAAAGGAAAATAAAGAAAGAAAATAAAAAATAACAATGGAAGCAAACAATCACAACACAGCACGGGTGAAGAGAGAAAACCAATGAATTGCAATTAAATCATTAAAAAACTAAATTTGGTGAGAAGCAGCAACGAAATACCTGCATGAAGAAAGAGTTCAAAGAGTTACTGCAGCTCTTTTCAGTGTAAAATGTTGTTGTACACCTTGTTAAAATTTTCACATAACTGTAGCTAATGAAAGCAAGCTGATCCTATCTCTACCTGGTGTTCACGTACAGTCTGTATCTACATGTTGTAAATGAAGTCACTGATCTGCATATTTTACTGACTGGATACTTGGTTCAATTTTGTGTAACACTGCAAAACAAAATGTTTTGACACTGTATATGGTTTCTGAATTATGACAATCATGTCAGCACTGAATGAATTGAACATTTATATACAGCTTAATATCATTCCCACACTCCAGGGACGTGATACATTATTAAGTGCACATAAACAAGCATCCAATCGTTACACTATCCCACTCTTAAATGCGTTGGACATTACCCAGTATCCTCCATTATGCAACCACCCCACGAGTCAGTACAACCGCACTCTTCTGCAAATAGGAACAAGAGAGCAGAAAAACCACTGAGACAAGAGGAGAGAGAGAGATAGAGATTACATAGTGCAGAAAAAAGAGATACAACACTCTGAGGCCACCTGAATGGGAAAGTGGTCACAGACCTTTGGACCCCACTGTAGACACAAGTTCAAGATAAAGTATTTAAATAAAATATGTTAATCTGATTGTATTCCCACATCTCAAAGAGAATCAGCATTAAGCAGTGAATTTAGCACCTCATTTTTCTCTGATATACTCACACTCTCCTATAACTATCAAGCTTGACCAGTTTTAGGACCATGAGAAGAATTTCTTTGATGGCTAGCTTTTTTTTTTTTTGAGTTTACAATTTCTAACATGACAGCTGTTTGGTGACTCTGCATCATTAAGCACTGTGATCTTAAAACTGATGGCATAAATCCCGACCTTTGGCCAACTTTTTCAAGGACAATCAGTGCGTCTCTCTGTCTGTCAATCCTGGCACTGGATTTTTTTATTTATTTATTTTTTTTACAGGCGCCATCTGCTGTTGTAAATGACATGCAATGTTGAAATGTTTGGATCTTAAATATGTAACAACTTAAAGGTTTGGTAAACACAAAAGAACATATTATCCTACTTATTCCTTGAGGTATCTACACAACAATTTTGGTTCATTTGCTCAAGTTTTATGATATCTGCTGCCACACACATACATTGATGGGTAACCATAATTCCAGTGGTCACAGCTCTGAACAATGTCATCTGAAAAATTCAAAAGAAACATGCCTTTTAAACAACAATGTCTGAGATTAATCAGGTCAAACCACAGGACAGTAGTAGCCTATTTTCTACCAAACATTAAAAAAAGGGAAAAAAGATTGTTGGAGGCCTCATACGAAAGCAAATTATATTACAGTCACTTGTCCAAAGCAACTTAAAAAAGGTGTAGTCAACCTCAACCTAGGAACAATAACTAGATGATATCAAGAACTGGATAGAGTCTAGTAGAATCTAGCTCTAGCAGTTTTGTTTTTTGTTTTTTTTGATTGTTTGTTTTTAGAAATGTGATTTTGAGTGCTAGTATTGTTGAGGTTTCAACCTGGGCGGTGACTCTGGTGCCCTGACCTCAGAGTTCATTCCACCACAATGGGTCTACAAGAAAAATGAGTCTAGCCTGAGATGAGCAAACACATGGTCCTAAATAAAAATCTGAATACCAAGAGGGTGAGTGGAATTTTTTTTTTTTTTTGCATTTTGAGTGAACCATGTGATTTTGGCTCTGAATGCACTGCCCTCGCTGGCTCACTTATACTATATGTGAGATAACAGTGTGTGTTTCATTTATACTTCTCTTGGATGTTGGGTCCCATTGGATGCCCAGATTCTGTGCCAGGCTCTGGGATAGAGACTTTGACATGGTCCCGGTGGAGCCATACTGTGGACGCAACAGAGAGCACAGATTATTCACCTGCACTCACACTCTGTGATCCATGTACAGAGTGATACCGGATGTTAGACAGCAAATCAGACCTCAATGACCCCTACTCCACGGCTCGAAGAACACACACCCCCAAAGTACGCTGCACTGCTTGTGTGGAACTGGAAGGTCACATTTCTGTGAGAATAATGGAAGACAAAGTGGTAGCGGTAGAAACATCACAGAGGATCAGATAAGTCAAAAAGTGTGCCTAACCCGATATCTAACATAAATGTTCACTCCTGCCGTTGCCAGCCACATGCACAGTAAGCACAGATGTGATCCGAGCGTTGTGAACTTACAAACACATACAGAGAATATTATGAGAACAAGATCAAAGCACAAATCAGGCTACATTAAGCTAATTCTATGCAGCTGCGCTGCACCTAGCCATCAGGTCTCAGACATGGCTGCAGACTTGCAGAGATCATGATGGAAGCAACAAACAACAATACAATTATGACACAGAAAAGGTACCCGGCAGGAATAACAAAAATATACTTCTGGAAGGCACCTGTTTACGCACATATAACAAGAGTTCACTTCTATATAGATGGCTTAAAGAGCACTTTGCCATGTTATTCACTGTGCTTACATTTTTATATTCAAACAAAATACACATTCATCAAAGAAATATAAATACAATGGAAACTATCCAAAAGTCTTTTTAACATCAACGTTTTATTTTAAATTGGCACATAAGAAGAAAATGAAAGGAAATGAATTCCTAAATATTGCAAATAAAGGTGCACTAATGTAATGTAATGGAGACAGATTTTGTTTAGCGCTTACGAGAAGAGGTGCACAGAATCGGCGTGGTGCTTGATGCTCTGCTGCCGGTATTTGGAGAAATCTCGCAGCAGTTCCAGCGGCTTCGCGGTGACGGGGATCGGATCCTTGTCTGTCCAGATCTCCACAGCAACGAGCACCACACGCGTGTGTAGGTGCTCTTTGAAGATCTGCCATTGAAGCGCACAGTGAATGGGAGGAATAAAGAAAGACAGAGAGAGAGAGGGAGAGGCAGAGAGAGACAGAGACAGAAGCAACAGCACAGGGAGAGGAGAGCAACACTGGGTGTGAATTTGAATCTGAACTGTGTGAGGGGGACAGACGAGGGGGTGCAGCACACTGGGAGCAGGGAGGAACAAGGGGAGTATTAATGCACATGACGAGAACACAGAGCAAACACCGGCACAATAAGGACTAACAATAAGACAAGTGTGGGTCCGACTCAGGGTTTGAGAGATTTACTCCATTCCACAAGACTGATGGAAAGGTGTTTGGTCATAAACAAAGCAACTGGACAAAGTCAAATGATGACCTGCTTGTGGCGCTAGAAGTAAAGCCAGTCGTTAGGGTTAATGCTTTGGAGAAGATGAATGTCTGTCCATCTGCTGTAGGAGTAGAGCTATTTAACAGGATAAGTGAAAACTTTGACCTGCTGATGGCGCGGGAGGAAAAGTCAGAGATTTATCAAAGTCATTAAGATTCAGTGTCTGACATATCTACACCAAATTTGATGGCAATCCATTGAATAATTCTCAAGGAATTTTACTAAAAATTTGAGATATTTCAGTCCGGACCAAAGTAGTGAGTGACCAGTCGACTGACATTGCCATTCCTAGAGCCACGCAGCTAGTGCGGCTAATGAAAAAAAGACTACTGACTGTGTACATATTGAAGTGGATCTCTAATAAGGATGAACTACATATTTCTCAAAGGGTAACTAAAGTATTTACTCACAGCATCCACAAGATTCACCACTGACTTGGCAAAATTCCTCATGTGCTGCTTGGTCTTGTGTCGTTTGTACTGCAGGGCACAAATAAAACAAAAGAGAAGATAGATAATGGACAAATGATTGACTGATTGGTGCAAACGCCACACAGCATTCAGTGATACTGAGAGTCGGTCTGAAATGTTAATGAGGTTATAGATATATATGATAAATAAGCAGTTGTACAGTAGTAATAGATAAACGAAAGTCAAAACAGGCATTTCATATTGCTTTCAGTGAGAACACGTACCATATTGTAGTCACTGACAATCATGACCTCTAAATATTTCATCTCCTCAAATACACTGCGAGGCATCTGCAAATCAAAATCAGAAACAATCAGCAATGACCGGACAGTCCCAGTATCTCCACAAGTTTGACCATGTACGTTGTTGTAATGTTTTTATTTTAAACTCACTTATGTATAATTATTCAAGGGTGGGAGGACTAAAGTTTGCTGCTTTACTTCAGACAAAGGTGAGATCAGAGACTTACAGCTCGCTTTTTCCTACGCCTCAGCCAGGACAAGTCATCCAGCTCTGAGAAGAGCTGCTCTTCCTCCACTGCGAATACACACAAGGAAACATTGACGCTGAGTATACTAAGCATTTACAACTGTGTACGTTTGTTTACTGAGTTCAAGCCCACGGTGACGTGTTTTTTTAAATATTTTTTCCCCCCAGAAAAAACTTGTTGCCATGAATTTCCCATGGAGCACGGTGTAAAATTATGTCTGCTGGATGAGAGCAGAGTTTTAAAACTTTAGTAGTAGTAGGAGCACCACAACATGTCATGTTTTATAAAAATAAATTGGTCTTTTTAACAACATCATTGTCTGACACTGTCGAATTCATTCCAGTTAATTCTTCGGGTGTTTTCACTTTCACACTAAAAAAAAAAAAAAAAAAAAAATACATATAATAAAACGTTTATTTGTAACATCCATTAAAATTGTGTTCTTGACCAACCCAAAAAATCCCTGTGTTCTAGCATGTTGTGTGGTGAACATAGAGTACTTGTGGGGGAGGTAATGAGAGGATAAAGGAAAGGTGTGGTGACAGTCAGAGGTGAAGGACTGATGGAAGAGGTTAAGCAAGATCATGGACAGTAGTGATGGGAACCCTTACCCTCATCCTCTGACTCATTGTTCCAGTGAAGGGAGGCTGCTCTTCTTAGTCTATGAGGCCTTGCAGCTGTATCCTGCAGGGGCGAGGCGGACAAGTGTTAAGAGACTGAAGAGGAGCTGGCACTGGTGCTGGGGAGGAAAAGTGCTTACTATGGAAACTGCAGGAAGATTTAACTTTCATGTAAAATAAGAATTTGAAACGAATGAATGTAAAAAAAACGTAAACATGTACAAATAACTGTGCGTCATACATGATGAGCTAAATGAAATAACATTAGTGATGAGAGCAACACTATTAATAAGATCTGAAGGATAATTGTGAAGATCATATGATGTTACTGTGCTACTAATGGCTGTGATCCTAATTAATGTCCTAATTTATGGAGCCATGTTCACAATGTCAGTGGCAAGTATCATGTTTACCGTGTTCACCATCTTAGTTCAGCATGATAGCACGAGGACATTAGCACTAAATGCAGTGCACAGCTGAGGCTGATGGGAATGTCATTCGTTTTTTCAGGTATTTGTTCATAAACCAAGTTTGAGTTTTTGAGAAATCTAAATTTTGACCAGCTTATGGTGGTAGATAAAAAGGGAGAGGATCTACAAAGTTATCATAATCCCTGCTACGTAGAACATGAAGTAAATTTTAAGTCTGGACCACAGCTATGGACCAACAAACTGACACTGCTATCCCTAGATCCACACTGCTACCATGGCTAAAAGTGAATCTTTTGATTTAGACATGGTTTGATGTAATGCATAACATTTGCTTTAAACAACAGTTTGTGTATTTGAATTGTGATTGTACATCTGCTATATGGTGACACATACCGATTCAAAAAATATCCTGATATTGATTTACACCATATTCCCTAGCCCTACTACTAATGCTATTAACAAATAACAGTAAACAATAAAAAAAATTTATATATATAAATATATAGAGAGGTTAAAATAGGTAAAAAATGCTGAATATTATAGCAGCATATTATATTAAAAAAATCTAATAATTAAAACTAAATCCAAACACTATAAGAGGATATAAGCAATACATGTTGGCCGGACATGCTTCATTATATCCATGTTATTATGACTTGGCTCCTTTCTTTAAAAACAGGAATGTCTTAAGAGTCATTAGGATATCCTCAGCTAAGAATGTGAAAAGCAGAAACGGCAGAGCGTGTTGTGCATGTGTGGTGGAGGTTGACGCTACATGAGCAGCAGGGGAAAAACATTTGTGTGATACACATTTTGGTTCTAGGCAAAGGGAATAACTTACGATTGAATGAGTCTGTTCTAAGGGCTCAATTAGATACACATAGACTCCATCGTCAAACATCCCGCTGCCGGGCAGAGAGAGAAGAAAAGGGAGAGAAGCCATTCGATACTGAGTCAATAGGAGCTGAGGAGCAGAGATGAGTGTATCCAGAGATATTCTGAGCACGGCGAGGATTACACACAACACTGCTGTTTACTTACTGCAGCCCGTTGCAGGTAGATAAGGCCGCGTGGGAGTTATCATTCCCTCTCACCTGGCCGTGGTAGTAGCAGTGCTCACCGCCCTGAGGGAAGAGGACAGTGCTAATGAAGCATCACAGAAACACAGCAGCATTACAGGCAACACAACACACAAAACTGCGTAAAGCATTCTTTGTATGGTGCATGTGTCCATTTTCTACTAAATTATCCTGTGCTTGAATTTTCCAGCATCTCTAAAGATGTAACAGCTGGTCTCGCAGATGACATATATGCAGTTCATTTCTGCAGGGGGCTCAGTCTATGCTTGTCAAGATTACTGTGCATTAAGAAGTTAATGCACTACAAGGTGGGTCCTGGCACTATCTGTGACTCAGCTGACAGACCCAGGGTGAACAGAGGACATCCTCCCCCTCTCTCTTTCCCTGTCTCTCCCTCTCCCTCCCTCCCTCTCTCTCTCTCTCTCTCTCTCTCACTTCACCCATCCCACGCTGCACTGTTACTGCAGAGCGCTTTCGCTCCCTCATCACATGACCAGAGCTCCAGCAGGAGGCTGCAGGGGAGCAAAACCCTGCTGATTCAGCTACAGTATGCCCAGCCCAGCCCAGCCCTCTGCCTGAATCAGCAGCAGCAGCAGCAGCAGCAGGAGAAACCAGCTCATTCCCAACCTGTTTTCTTTTCTCCTGCTATGTCCTCTTCTGTTCCCTAAACATTATGTACTTCCATGTTTCAACCTCCCTATGCAAGTTTATCTATCTATCTATCCATCTATTTATCTAGCCATCTATGTATGTCACTCTTCCTCCTGCACATTTTGTGCTTTCTTTCTCATCTGCGAAGATTTCCTACATGTATCTTCAGGTACTTGGAAGACACATCCCAGTTGCTGTGGTCATTTGATGACGAATTTGCAGAAGGATTGACAGTAAAAAGGTGACAGGAAAAAATTGATTTACAGCAACTCGACACTGACATCTGCTCCTGTCTTTAGTTTCAAAGCCTGTTTCTTAAGGTTGAGCCTTTAGGTTTACCAAGAATGTGAATGACTGTACAAAACAAAAACAGAAGTGTTCCATGTAAAGAACCTGACTCCGCCAACATAAGAAAGAAAATGTGTATTTCAACATTTTGGTCAAAGCTAAAGAAGACATTACCTTTGATTGGACGGGTTTGCCCCCTTCATAATGGATCTCAACATAATCTGATGACAGCAAGTCACTGAAAAAACAGGAATTGCAGATGGTTAGGGTGGACGGATATGATGCAGTGGCAATATGTCTCTACTTCTCTGACTCACATTGTGGTTTTAAACAAGCGGTGAGCACTGCTTTGGTTGGCGCTTAAATAAAACAGTCATCACCACAGTTCCTGGATTAGTCTGCACAAACATGGAACGGCCCATGGCATCTCAAAAGTGCCCCGCAGATGTTAAATATCGCCTGCCCTCAGGACCAAAATATGATGCATAAGAGGCTGCACAAACAAAACTCCATTCGGTGAAATGACATGCAAATATATTCTGTAATAACAGGAGGTGTAATAGAGACTCAAGCACAGTTACTCACTAATTTTACTGAGTAGCCTTTAAGTTACTGAAGTGAAAGAAAATGTAAAACATCCATCTGAAAACTACATTTTACATGACTGGTTCCTCCTTAATTTCCCAAGAATTAGATCATGGCTTGAGAACTGGCAGAGATAACAGGAACAGAAACAAGAAGCTACATCTGAGAGCTGCCTAATGTGATAAATGATTGGGAGGTCTCAGCTTCACCTTGAACACAACATTCCTCCCGGCAGTTCCCGCTGTCTGAGTCAGCGTCCCACACCATTATATGCACACATGCAGTCTGTTAGCTGACGGCTGATTTCAAGAGGCTGCAGTTTCTGCCACAATGGCGTTTTTTTCTGAATAACCTTGCAAATCAAAAACATCCTCCTCTCCGTGGAACGTGTAGTGGTGTCGCAACAGAGAAAAATATAAAAATAAAAAAAGGAATAGAGGTGATGAATCCCTCTTGTGACACCAGCAGTGTGGCATTTTTGAGTAATGCTCAGCAGCATGTGAGCAAGAAGTGCACCATTATGAGAGGAGCGTCGACGCATGAGCAGCGTGTGAGAGAGGTTCCTGAGTGAGGGGCCTATTTTTAGCTTGACAGATGAGGCAGGGAGAGCAGAGTGGGCCATGCCGGAGTGTACTTGTGTGTTAGTGGGTGTGTCAGTGATGAGCAGCATTGCAAAGCATGGAGGAGTAAAGCATTGGAATTTGAGTGTTTTGAGGTGTGTGCGTGTGCTTAAATGTCTTGTGTGAGATCTTTGAATCTGTGTGTAAAGAGACCACGAGAAGGGAGTCCTGCCCTGAGGTCTCTCTGTCCACCGGAAACTGAGTGCCACAATGCAGCAGCAGCAGCAGCAGCAGCGGCAGCAGCAGCAGCAGCAGCAGCAGCATAGGAAAGTGAGACAGAGGCGAGGCAGAGAGGGAGGACCAAAAAACTGCAGGGGGGTTTGTTACGTCTGGCGCCATATCAAATGCAGCTCTGAATCCTGTAGCAACACACGATGCTGTCAAGTCACACTGTTTAAACCTCCAACACATAGAAATAATCTGCTCTCAGTGTAAATAAATGAAGACACTTCAAGGAAGGGTCATCAGCACCAAAGATATTCATGGCAAGATAGCTGAGAAAGAGCTGAGGTCCACTACAGGGAAGTTACTGGTCCCATTAATGGTAAACTATATAAAAATGATCCATGTTCACTAAAAAAAAAACACCTTTTAGTGGGAAAACCTACTTCTTTGGTTTGCAATCCCAGGTACAGTATGAGGTGAGGAGATAAAGGAGCACCCATCGGCAGGTTGCAGACCTATCTATATTTAGATCAGTACTGTCGCAGCTACAACACCAAGCAGAATTCAAACCCCTGTTCTCACACAAAAAAAGGCACACGCTGAAGTTAGCTCATGTATCTCACCGATAATCTACAGTGCAAGCAAACAGCTGGGAATCAAGGTCGCACTTGTCTCCCATTGGCCTTCCTGATACACGAGCATCAACCTCCCACTTGAGACATGTGGTTTCCAAAAACCCCAGAACTCATCAAATGTATCACATCTGAAGTCTCTCCTGCACTGTCTGAGCCAATACATTTGCACAATAAGACAAACACTATTTGCTGCAGATAACTGCTGAAATCTGCACTTTGCCAGCCTCTCCGTTGGCACTGAAATGAAGCTCAAAATACTACAAAGATGGCAGAGCATTGGCAGCGGTGCATTTGCAATATCACTCCACTCAATTACTGTGTCAGCAGCTATCGAACTTAATAAAATGCCCTCAACTGACCTGCTAAGGTTTTCCATCATTTTTTTTTGCTGAAGTGATAAAATTTTGCTTTAATTAGCATGGAATGGCAATGTCTTTGTCTCTGACTTCATTGACAGGATGCTAACCAGCTCTGCATACCAGCACACAGGCTGAGTATCCAACCACGCAAATTAGCTCGTATTTACATCTGACAGCACTCAGACATGCACAGTATAAAATTACAATATTTTACTACAGAATCCAGCTTTAAATCCCATTAAAGAGCCTGAAATTCAATCAGCATTTCCACGTCCTAGTACACATGCACATTAAGCCTTCACATATGTAGACCCGCTACTTTGTGAGGGGAGTGAATCAATATCATTGAGTGTCCGGAGCCTCACGTCTCTGAATGGGACAGTGATCACAGACCACAGAACAACTGCCTCTCTAAGATTGTGTTTAGCATTTGCAGGATTCTGGCCACCAGCATGCCGACCTATTCAATTACAGCTTCCCTGAATATATTTTCTTCAGCTGACACTGTGTTGATGACTAATCTGACATAAAATAGTGCATATCATTTACAAACAACAGTCGGCTACAATGGGAATCACAAGTGTTGTAATTTCTGTTTCAGCTATGACACAAACTGCATCATCATAGAGTCAGTATTTTGCCAAGATACACCTAAGGACCGGTCCTTTTGGTGCCCCAGGCCAATCGTCTACTGTCACCTCTACAAGATTTGATCTTTCCATAGTCAAACAACTTCATGATGTTTTGTTGTTGTTTAATTAAACTTTATTAAGTCTCACTGCAGCTGGTTTGGATCAGATTTTGCATGATTATAACATTATCCCAGTTTCTTTCACTTCTCCATACACCAGACTACACTGAGGTATGGTAACATCAGACTTTCAGTTCGAAACCATGACCAAAGTTTTTCCCCTCAATCCAACATTTATTTTTATGCTGTCATAATTTCCTACTCAAAACTTAATGTCTTTGCATTAAAAAATAAAACCCTAAATTGTCGATGATTTCCCTTTTCTGTAGAGTATTTTCTGTAATATCTGCAGAGACACTGTCGAATCAGATTCAACCATTCCACACTTGACAAGATTACAAAATGACCTTGACAGAAGATACTGTGAAGACAGACACACAAATCACCTTCACTGAAGTTAAACCACAATAGCTTTAGGCTTTAGCTATAAAAAATCAATCATTTTAGCTAAAATGAATTAAGGTAAGGAGGACCTACTTGTTCAGCGTTAGATCCAGGACGAATCTGGAGCCAAATGCCTCTAACTGGAAACTGGCCTCGGCAAGATGGATCGCCTGTTAAGGGAGAAAAGAGTGGTCACTGTAGACAATGACAGCTTGCAAAGTACAAGATATATTCTATTCGTCTACAAAGCAAAAATCCTCCAGAGTCCAAAAACTACATTGTCGACAGCAAAGCAAACAAACAACAGATGTGGTGGCTGAATGGCAGATGGTAATGTACAGTGGGTATACTGGGAGAAATGCTTCCTTCAGCATGGTCGCTCTGGCATAATTCCAGTTCTTGAAGTGAGCTGTGTGTGTCTGTATGTGTGGATATTTCTGCTTTATACCATTATATGGAAGTGTGATATTAAGTGACCGGACACTCTTGCTATTGATCACAGCAGTTTTCTAGATAACTTCTCACCAAATCCCAGTATGGCCTATTCTGTCTTACCTGGCCCTCTGTGGCTTGGTTCTTGGCCCGGGTGTCCAGGTCATGGTAGGTACTCTCTGAGTCCTCATTTAGGTAGTAGATCAACCGCGAGGGGTAGGCGATCTCATGCTCTACTGCATGGTGTGTTGTGTTGTCTGTAGCAGCTGCTGCAGTTGCCTGTTGCTTCAGCAGTGCTGCCACTGCATCCCTCTCAACCTTGTCCTCTGCTCCTTGAGAAACTGCAACAAAATTCCCAACGCCAACAGACATGAAGAGCCTGAAGGGACCCCCACACTCACACATGTTCAAAGAGCCAGCTGTCATCCTTTATTCATGAAACACATTGATAAGACTTCGGCAAGTGGCCCCGGCTTCATTGCAGTTCTTCAGGACACACTTCATTAATATTGGTTACATGGCATAGCACACTGACAACCACATATGGCAGTTAAGCTGAATGAGAATACACAATATCATATGCTTCACTTCCTTAAAAAAATCTACTTTTCATATGCTTATTGCCGTAGTGGAAAAAACTCTGCACCAGACAGATAAATGCAGTCTCCATTATGCAATAGGAATCCAAACAGCCTCAGACTACAATAATAATAATAATAATAATATACAGATAATATCATATATGTGAGCAAAAGTACCTGTGACTGTCAATTTAAATGTGGCCATCATACATGATAACGAACACTACTGTTTTATAAGCTGAAGAAAAGATGCTGAGATGCTGTAGTCTGCCCTCATGCACCATCACGCTGGAGACGCTGCATATTAAATATAATAATCACCGAGCCACAAACGCGACATCGTGCACCTGCAGTCCGCCGTCAGATATGATTTTAGCCACACAGGGAGAGAGAAAGGCGTATTTCATGGGATGAAAGTGACAAACAAGGCAGCAGGCTATTGCCAATACGTACCGGATGACGCTAGTGATGGATGAAGCCAGGGCGAAAGGATGCTGACGAGCAAAGTGGCCAGAAATATCAAATGCATGATTCATATTTGATAACTGAAATATCTCAATATCAACACGTCAACGCAGTCAGAGGCTTGCGGCCCATCGCGGCGGGGAAGGTGCCGTGCAGGAGGGACTTCTTCATGGATCCAGGAGGCACCGGGCTGCTGCTGCAGTAGCGGCTGAAGAAGAGGAGGAGGAGGAGGAGGAGGAGGAGCGGTGATGGGGGGGGGGGGGGGGGCAGAAAGAAGGCGGTGGCCGGGCAGCTACTGGAAGTCCACCAGCAGACTCCTCCTCGATGAGCACAAAGATGTCCTCCCTCCCCTTGAGGACCACAGAAGGACCGTGCAGGTGACTTGAAAGGCACGGCCGTGAGATCACAACAACCTGAGAGAGACGGGAAAACCTGGGACTCAGTCCATTCCTTCGACATACAATGGTTTTAGATATCGCAGTAAAATGTAGTGTAGGCTATAGGCACTGCTGTGGCAAACAATAATAGGATATATGGGTTAATAGCTACTAGTTTTAAAATCATTGCTTTCACTAAGTGTGACTTTTTACGTCTTCTCTTCAGTGGTAGAACTACTTTTAGCAATACCACGTTTTAAAAAGAGCTGAATTCCTTTATTTTATTACGAGTACAGAGATATTACCAGTAAAATGTAAGGTAGAAAAGCCACTATTAGATGAATAGGTGAGCAGCACTTTCATGTTTTAGCAAGTTAAAGCAAAGTGAACTATTTGTTGTTGGGTGGTTTAACCTATAATATGATATCACAGAAATGTAGCTGGTGAAATGGACAGTATCTCCCTCTAAAATGTAGTAGAGGTCTAAAAAGGAAAGGAAAAACAGGAAATAGCATAATGCAGGTACTTTTAAAATGTATGTCAGTGCTTGAATAAATGTACTTGCATTTCAATACTTGGTACAAGATTTCATAAATGTTATGATGAAAGAACAGACCACAAGTGCTGTGATCTCTGTAGGTATTAGTCAAATATATTGGTTTGTCAATAATTATTTTTCACAGGAGATATTTCATGGAAGGAAAGACACAGATGTTAGGTGATGTGTGACACTGTGACACTGAGGCAGCAGGCAGGACCCTGAAACTGAAGCAGCTAAATGGAATTTACCCGTCATAAATTTCATTATTTGTCTGTGCTGTCTTCTGTGAAAGAGGCCCACATAGTATAACTGGCCAAACTTTGACCTATTGACCCTTATCTATCTAGTCAACCACCTCAGATAGAGCATGCTGGATATCTCTCACAAATTACAGCTACATAAAAGCAGCACAAATCCTACATATACATTTTTGTTTTCACATTTTAGTTATTTAATGCGTGTAAAACAAAATTTGTTCCCTAAAAAATTATTCTGCATTTAAGGGCCACTGCTTCCCAGACTTTCTCCTATCAATGTAATGGTAAGGTGCTAACCCATCAACTTTCATGAATGCTGTATGTGTAGCAATAAATTATTATATGAAGAATTGTACTAACACATTGCACTACAGCTATTTATTTTGCTTTTCCAATTATGAAAACAATACATTTGTGAGGGGAAAAAAAGACATGTTGCATGTTTGAAATCATTGTTAATGTTGTTAGTTTCATATATGCTTTTCCTACAGTGACAAATCACAGATGTTACAAAGTCTTATTCAAGTTACTTTGACACAAGTCAGACAGTCAATACTAGTGTGGAGCAGTGTTGACTGGCATCAGCAGTTGCTAGAGCTGAAATAATTGATTCATTGATTAATTAGTGAACTGATTAGTTGATCACATCATCATTTTATGAAAATGATTAACTAATTAACTATGAAAATAACTGGCAGTCAATAGAAGAACATTTTCATAATAATAACCATTTATTGCAGCTCTAATAGTATCATTCAAAAACTTAATTCAAATCTTAGCAATCATATATGTTACCCCTACCACATGGATAAAAGTGTTTTAGTGTGATGGTTGAGCAAGTGGGGGATTCATAGATCTAAAGCCAGTTTCTTGAAACAGTATGTGAGGAAAAGCATGAATGCTGGTGTTTAAGTGATGATGACTGCTTCATTAAATCTCCTGAAAAGTCCCAGTAGGAACATTTTCTGCAGTTAGTCTCTTTGTTAAGACAGCAGCATATCTTCAAGGAAGACTGTGTCACAGAGGCCACAGACTATAATCAGTGCATGGCACAACTTCTAGGTTTGATTATAAGACTACGCAGGACACACACACACACACACACACAAAACAGAGCTATTGGAGGAAATGACAGCTCCCCCCTCAGGGCTGAATGAGGGGTGAGATGGTCACTGTGGGTTACTGGAGATTGAGACAATGGAGACAAGGCTGTCTGACTATCTGTTAAAACAAAAAGGGATGAGTAAGCAGCAGTGTCCACATGAACAGTCTAAGGCTTTGTCAGTTCAACCTGCATCATTTAAGAAAAAGGCAAGATGATTAAACCTGAGTGATTCATCAACATCAGCCGTAGCAGTAGTAGTAACAGTAGTAATTTACTGCTTTGCGAACTGTATGTCTCTGCCAAGTGGTTTCACAGATTTTCAATGTAATTCATTTCTTGTTCAGGATATAAAGGGTTGATTCCACAATTGCAAGCCAGAAAGTTGAAATGTTCAAACATAACGAAGGTCAGGCTATGCCTCCACCAGTGATATGACAGCAGGTGTTTTGTTTTAGACAGGTGTTGAGTAGGGTGTAGTCAGAACCCACAGTGAGCAGTGTGGCAGCACTGATGATAGACTGTGGTGCAGACATTTGTCTCTATTTTCCTCTGTAATTTGTGATTGAAGCAGAAAAGACAGCTATACTTTTTGCATGAACAGTTGCAGAACACACTAACAAACCAGCCCAATGTGCCCAGTAATTACATTCATATTGGATACTTTTGCAACACGTTTTATTTCTAATGCCTAAGTCCAGTACCAGTGTATTTTTATGTACAATGTCTTCTGTGGCTTTAGTGACGTTTTGTCAAGTTACAGTTTGGGCTTGAGACCTTTTCATTTTTAACACAAAGCCTGTCTTACTAAGTGGGGCATGATTTTTTTTAAGATGTGGACATTTAATAATCTTAATTTAAGATTAAGTTGCATTATGGGAAGTATAGGATCACACCTTTTGGATCTTAACTCAAACGATGGACTAAAAGTCAAGATATTTCAGCCTCTGTTGCATCCATTTTGACCGGTCTTTTTATTTATCTATCTCTACTAAATGGAAAGTCCATCACTTCATCTCTGGAGTACCCGATTAACCATACATTAAAGGGACTATTTGTAGGGTTTCTCTGCTGCCAAATTTGGTTTCCTGCCACGAGCAGGTGGGGATGGTTGTATGTATTATCAAGAGCTTCAGCCATTGTTGTGTTTACAATACAAGATGTGATAAAAACCCTCTGAGCAGTGATGTGTCTTCCGGGCACATTGGAGGCTACACTGAGTCGCTGTCAGAAAGTGACAAAACGGTCGGGTTGGGCCAGAGCTAGCTGGTTAGCATGCTACCTTTTGCTGAAGAAAAAAAGTGACAGAATTAGAAGCAAAACAAGAGTTAACATTGGTGTTGCTTTCCACCTCTGGCGATAGCTCTTGGCGAGGAAAGGAATGAAGTTTGATGCTGAATTTGCAATGTTTCTTCTAGACTGGTGAGTAAACGGCTGTTTATGCTAACATTGGGTTTGTAGGAATAGCAAAACTTACAAATAGCTCCTTTAACCATATTTTACTTTGCATGGATATTGTATAAATAAATTATTTGAAGGGGCACTTGTTGATTTTTTTGCTATTTTATTGGATCCTGTCATGGACAGTGGTGTTGTCTGTGGCTTTGGAGAAGCTTTATCAAGTCTTGAGAAAATAATCCCTGATGATGTCCCGCCCTCAGCAAACCCTTGTTTATTTTCCCTGTAAATCATATTTATAGTTTCACTATTTTTTTCCCCTGGTCATCCACACCTCCCCCTGCAGGGCACTGCATTATGGGAAGTGTAGCATCAAACTTATGAACTAAATTTTCAGATGCATTCAATGCTGACCTTTTTTTTTTTTTTTTAATTCTGCAAATCCCACGATTGTACAGAAATGCACCAGTAAATCACAGGAGTACCCTTCTCATCATTTCTTAACCGTGCTGTTGCTTCAAGTTGCCAGAGGACACTGCCCAGCTTTGGCAAACTGGTCCAAAATCTGTGTTGTGTCTGGAAATACACTTAAATTTCCCAAGTTGTTTCAACGAACACTTTACAGTGCAATCAAACTTGCACTTGCGGGCCCACCACAAGTTTATTGTGTTTTAATGGGCACCAAGCCGCAAGGTGACATGTCGACGAGTTCAATGCTTTTTAGGAAGAAAAATGCAGAAAGAGGCAGCTGGCAGCACACAAACTCTCTCTCTCTCTCTCTCTCTCTCTCTGCAGGCCCTACCCACCGAGGCAGCTGGTGCCTTTTGGAGGGGAGAAAAAGAAAAACAACAACAACAACAAAAAAATCTGCAACATTCAAAACTTTCCCGTTTACTCACTAAGCGGAAAACCCGTGCGTTGAGGGTGTACCCCGCTGCTGTGAGAAGCGGCCGCGGCTCCTCTGAATGAAAGCATTCTTCATTCCGTGCGGGTGACCAATAAGTTTTGTTCGTGCTGCGTTTGACGCGTCGACCAGGCGCGCCCACTGCACATCTCGGCTCTGTGTGTGTGTGTGTGTGTGCGCCGAGCGACGGAGCTCAGTTTGGATGGACGCGCGGGGAGACTGCACATGCAACAGAAAAGAGTTGTCGCAGCCGAGTGGGGAAGTCGCAGACAAGGCCCGGGGGAAAAAAAATAATAAACGGAGCTAAAGGGGCTAAGTTAGCGGTGTTTCGATCCAAATGCTCATGAAAGGGGGGCGCTGCACTTTGGTAAGCGATGCAGCTCTCTTCTTCAGGCTCTAGCAAGTGGTGTGTATGTGGCACTGATTGTACTGTGAACTTATTTCCTATTCGACAGGCTAAATATTTATGGTCCTGTGTACTTTCATAAAGATATTCTTGCTATAATAACAGGACAGACTCTACTTTTTCGTTGACTGAATAGATTCCACAGTCAGCATGTGTCCATTTACTTTCTACTCTTTTCAGCAGTCTTTCTTTTAGTGTGCAGTTTTCTTTTTTTCTCTCTTTCCAGTAAATTTACCATGTTTACATTTTTCTCTTTAAGATTTAAATGATGTACTTAATTCTTCTAAAATTAGTTACTTAAATATCAATTGTTTCTCTATTGTTTAATGAAATACTGATGTCTGCTGTAGCTTTTTATTTCTAAAGGACATATTCTATGTCTTGTTTATTTGTTGATTACACTGGTTTTGTTCATGTGGTCTTAAACAGTCACTGTCTGGTCTAATGGTTCACTACACAAAGTTGCAGATCTGAAGATTTCATTTACATTCTCAGTGTTCTTCTGGTAATTGAAGGTTTTCTGTTCATGGTATCTTTTACTTAAACTTTAGTTTTCAAAGTTGGTTCATATTTGAGTAAATATGTACTATGTAATGAAGACCAGAGATAGGTAAACAAAAAAAAAAAAAAAAAACCTGAGTGTGAATGAAATAACTTTGATCTCAAGTCTTGAGTAAAAATTGTAGTAGTTATGTGCACCATTTTGGCCTTGATGATAACGTTGTAGATGAAGTGCAAAATATAACCTTTCACTCATATTTTTTGCTTATTATGGTGTTGTTGTATGGCATGTTTTTAATCATCCAAACACTGACACTGTGTTTCCACATGCACGAATTATGTAACAACACATTCTTCCACATTTACTTACAGAACAAACTATATGAGTCATGCTATGAAGGCTCTTTCTGCCTCATTTGTGAGGTATCTCTTGTCCACATTTGTTGATCCAAATGGATGTTGACACTATGTTCCAGGGTTTCTCAGGACACACCCAGTCTTAGCCTCAATACATGGGCTGAATGATCGGAGAGAGGGGCAGGGCAGACAACCGAATCCTTCTGGAGAATAGCAAGGCATAATCATAAAGAGTGTGAGGTGAGAACTTGTGTTGTGGGATGATTATAACACAGAGGGATTCTGTGAGATACTGTTTTTATTGATCATTCATCTGATCATGAGATTTTCCTTCTTCTAACAGATCTTTGCAACAATGGGTGAATCTGGTGAGGACTATGGAAACTACTCCTATGATTATTACCTGGAGTATGGCGACTTGGAAGATCTTAAAGTAGAACACAGGCAAAGGGAAACAATGCACATTATCTCAGTGGTTATTTACATTATTTCCTTTGTGCTTGGTCTGATTGGAAATGGAATCGTTATTTGGGTGACAGCATTTAAAAGCAAAAAGACTGTCAACAGTGTGTGGTTGCTCAATCTTGCGATGGCAGACTTTGTGTTTGTGCTTTTTCTACCCTTCTACATTGATTACATACTGCGGGACTTCCACTGGTACTTTGGTGTGATCATATGTAAGCTTAACTCATTTGTGTCCGCGATGAACATGTATGCCAGTGTGCTCTTTCTCACAGTGCTCAGCATAGACAGGTATGTTTCTCTGGTCCACCTCAACTGGTCTCAGAGGTATCGCACTGTAGACAGAGCCTGGGTTATATGTGCCTGCATATGGGCACTAGCCGGAGCCATGAGCTGTCCTGCGCTGATTTTTCGTGACACCGTACGCTTACATGACAAGGTGGTGTGCTTCAACAACTACCATGTTCAGGATGGGCATACAGCAGCCATGATACACATTATAATAGTAGTCATCCGTACCACAGTGGGCTTTCTTCTGCCGTTTACTTCTGTATGTGTGACAGGAATACTTCTGACAATCAAAGTGACTCAATCCAGGGGCTCAGTTCGCATGTCCAGCTTCTCTAAAACAGTCACTGCAGTAATTCTGGCCTTCTTTTTATGCTGGGCACCTTTTCATACTTTTAGCCTAATGGAGTTATCTATACATTCCTCATTACACCTACACAACGTACTGAAAGCAGGCTTTCCTCTTGCCACTAGCTTAGGCTTTTTTAACAGTTGCATTAACCCCCTGCTGTACATGCTCTTGGGTAAAAAGGTTCGTCATATCTTGAAGCGCGCTTGCCTGGACATAACTAAGAGTTCACTAAGAGAGCTCAGCCAGTCAATCTCTGCTACTGAGATTGAATCTGTGCCGGGACTTCATCAGGACAGTGTCCCAGAGGAGCCTGTGGCGTCATCAACTCTATGATTGCAACCACCCTGAGACTCTTGTAGCTGTCCATGAAAAACACGAGGGTGGCTGGCCATGACTTACATAGCGTAAATGTAGAGGATTATCATACCGATTCTTTCCAGCTGTAGTGTTAAGACTTTCCTATTTTCTTTCATTTGTATGGAGTTCTGCCTACTTCATCTGACAATTACTCTCAATGGAAAAAGCTGAGGGAGAGTGTGTATAATGTGGACACGGAGTTAGTATCTTTCCATGTATTTTTCATTTGCATTACCCAAGTGATGAGAAACGGTCAAGACCAAGTTACAGCTGAAATAGGTGATTACTACGGTAATCAATTACTTGTTTAAGTTGTTTTTAAAATACAATGTCTTATGTGGTAATAAACTGAATATCTCTGGCTTTTGGACAGCTGGTCAGAAAAAACACACAATCTGCAGTTGTCTCCGAGTTTGGACATTCTTCACAATTTTCATACCAATTTTTGATAATGAAATATACATCTACATATTCACTTTTTCATCGTACTCTTTTGAACCAAGGGCATCTGCTCATCAATGCCCTACAGACCATTGTAATTCTTTTGATTCTGATATCTGATCATAGTCTAATATTATTATGTATAATATTATTATGTGCATTTTATACAGTTTAATACCAGTTGCTAAAGTCACATATTAATGTATTGCATTGATTTGTAACTAGTTTGAATACATTTTTTATTTTAATATATTCCACGTAAAAAGTATACATCTTAATAAAATTGTTCTTCTGAGCACATTCTGTTCTTGTTTGAATATTTTTTTATATTGTTTGACTTGATGTTTGCAGTGTGTTATGGTAATTTATTAAAGATGAGACTTTGATGTTTTAAGCACAGACAGACTTCCTGGAGGATTTACTCATTCTTTGTAACTATGCACAAGCCGGATGTAAAGCCAGATGTGCATTTCCTTTCCATTTCCTGTGGGTATGTTTACAAATTTTGCCGTGTCCTGTTATTTCCCCTTGGTGAACTCTGACTTGTAAGGATTACATCACTAAGATAAAGTAACATCCTGTTGTGGAGGATCAATGTAACAAATAAGACAATCTAGACACGAAGGCAACATTTTATCCTTCTTAAACAAATTAGAAAGCCTTTATCACTTTATGGTCAACTCAGAGGGACCTTTGACATTTTGATTTTTCTTTAGATCTGCGCTCTTTAAAATTGCACAGCGTGGAAATAATCCACGCTTGTATCCAAAGCAAAGACTGAATCTGATGGAAAAGCATCTGCTGCTACTGAATCATCACTGACTCGGAATGGGATGAGTGTCCACTAAGGAAAGGGTACATTATTTTATTTATTACGATTACTTTAGTCGGTACCTGCAGAAAGGTAGCCGTCCTATTTGGATTATGGCACACAGGATTACTTAATCCGTGACGCAGCAGAATAACAAGACGGTGCGCAATCTGCGTCGCAGGCAGTCTCATGAGGACAAACACCGACAAGGTACGCAACTTATCTCCCCAAGAAATACTATCTACTGTGTAATGATAGATAATTTATAGCTTGGACGCCACCACCAAGGCAACGAGGTTTTAAGTGGGTCGAGGAATCTGAATAATGTGGTTCAATTAGCCGGTTTGTTGCTTCAGTTTGTTTGTAGCCAGCGATGCTAAATTAGTGGGTTTAGACTAAATGTTTAATCACCGCTTCAATAGCCGGAAGTTGATAATGATTGAGTAACGTCAGAATATGGAGACAGTGTTTTGTGATAGCACATCTGAATTAAATGTTATATAAACCTCTGCTAATGTTACTGTTAGCTAGTCACATTATATGGGCAGCAACGCCACCTACACTTTGTTTTATATTTCTAGAAATTTCCAACGGGTGTCAAGACAAGAGATATGTAGTTATACCTGTAGACAGCTCCCCGGACAGTACACACATGCTCCTTTTTAAGATGTGTCGCAGCATAATTTAGCTTCTCCTGTTGTTACCAGCCATAGTGATAAGCAGCTAGCTAACAGCTAGCCCTGTTTCTGTTTTGGCTGTCGCATCATGTGGGCTGCGCGGTTGTCCAGGTTTAAAATCACGCACCGGTTTTGAATATCTTAAAGCTTTGTCAACACTTGAAAAGCGTGTGAATCGGAGGAGCTAGACCTTACACCCGGTGTTTTGCCTCCCCGCCTCTCTTCCAGCATGCTGCGTTTGCCTGTTGTGAGCCGTGGTCTCTTCCCAGCAGCTATCACCAAAGGAGGCGCGGCGGCAACTAACAATGGTAACAATATGCTACTTCATCGTCTGATTAATTGACCATACCTTTGTTGTGTACAGCACATGTATTGTATTTCCATAGAATAGCCATTTTGTTTGTTGTGTGCAAGAACAGCCCAGTCACTTTGTCCCACTGATGGATTATACACAGGATTACAGATTTGCCAGCTACAACATTTACTGCCAGGCTGTTACTGGCTCAGTTTAGCCAGTACCAATCAGTGTCACTCATTTTCCATCACCAGGAAAATATCAGGAATTCGCATCATTTATGCTAAATGATGTGAGTGATTTCTCTGTAACAGTCTCTAGCCTTTTTCTGTCTTTGCTTGAAGCTCGCTCTGCAGCCACAGCAGCGGCCAGTAACCTTGTGGAGGTATTTGTGGATGGGACGCCAATCATGGTGGAGCCAGGGACCACTGTGTTGCAGGTAACATGGTAAATTCATCCATGCAGTTACATACAGTAAGGCAGGCAACTTCCTGACAAATTGAACCATGATATCAGACTTAACACCCCGACTGTATTCTGTCACAGGCATGTGAGAAAGTAGGCATGCAGATTCCTCGCTTCTGCTATCATGAGCGCCTGTCAGTTGCTGGAAACTGTCGCATGTGTCTTGTTGAGATAGAGAAAGTTCCTAAGGTATGTTTTATGCTGCACATTTTTTCTCTACTCTAGAAAGCTTTGCATGTCTGTCAGGTTTTTTTTAATTTCCTTGCCTAATTTTACTGGGACAGGGCTATGTGTTCTTAAAACAATAAGGAATCATTTTTTTTCATGTACCTTCTAGCCAGTGGCAGCTTGTGCTATGCCTGTTATGAAGGGCTGGAACATTTTAACCAACTCTGATAAAACAAGGAAGGCCAGGTAGGATCAAACTCACACTTAACAGTCATTGTAGGCTTGTAGAGCACTGATAATCCATATTCCTGTTGTAGCATTGCTATTGCTCTGCCATTATACCTAATTGTCTGATGGGCTGAGGTTTTATGATGTGTCCACTTTTATTTTTGTGGGATAGTGGTTACCTATATTTAAGTTGCATTAGCTCTCTCCCAATGAAAAAAAACAATGTAATGCATTCTCTTATATGACAGTAACCTGACACAATGTTAATCAAAACTGTTGTTTAATTTTACACAGAGAGGGAGTGATGGAGTTCCTGCTGGCTAACCACCCATTAGATTGTCCAATTTGTGATCAAGGGGGAGAATGTGATTTACAGGTAAATGAAGGATGTGTTTTCAGAGGTGTCTTCATAGTTCTGTTAGTGAGTGTATATATGACAGACATTTTTTGTGTAGAGTCTTGGTGTTATTTGTGAGACTGATGAACACAGTTGAATATGATTTTGTGTGAAGGACCAGTCCATGCAGTTTGGCAGTGACAGGAGTCGCTTCACAGAGGGCAAAAGAGCTGTGGAAGATAAAAACATTGGCCCGCTCATCAAAACCATTATGACTCGCTGTATCCAGTGCACTCGCTGTGTGCGGTGAGTCACACTAAAATATTTAGTGTAAGTTGAGTTGCCATATAAATTTAGAATATGAAAAAAAAAAGTATTTATTTATTTTTTTCTACAGCTTTGCTAGTGAGATTGCAGGGGTGGAGGACCTGGGCACCACTGGGAGAGGCAATGACCTGCAGATTGGGACCTATGTGGAGAAGATGTTCATGTCAGAGTTATCCGGGAATGTTATTGATATATGCCCAGTGGGAGCCCTGACTTCAAAACCATATGCATTTACTGCTCGCCCTTGGGAGACCAGGTTCTTGAACTGTGCTCCAAATCTTGATTAATTTACTAGGGTCCAATTTTTGTTTTCGTCTCATATTCTCTTTTGTTTTCTACAGGAAGACTGAGTCCGTTGATGTTCTGGATGCTGTGGGTAGTAACATTGTGGTGAGCACTCGCGGTGGTGAAGTGATGAGAATCCTGCCTCGTCTTAATGAGGATATTAATGAGGAGTGGATCTCGGACAAAACAAGGTTCCTTTCATGTTATACAAAGTTTGCTTCACAGATCTAGATTTGTTTATGATGTTGGCTTTATTGGTGAACTCTTCCATCCTGACAGGTTTGCTTATGATGGACTAAAGAGGCAGAGACTTACTCAGCCGATGGTGAAAAATGAGTCTGGGCAGTTGGTTCCCACAACCTGGGAGGATGCGCTGACTCGAGTTGCTGGAGCAGTACGTAATTTATGATAAAATTAAATTCCTTGACGGTGAATAATAATTGGCGACTTGTGGTTTCAACTTAGCAGTCCTAAATAACATCTTTTTTATTTGGCAGTTGCAAGGAGTTAAGGGAGCTGATGCAGCTGCTGTTGTTGGAGGCTTGGTGGATGCAGAGGCTCTTATTTCCCTGAAAGACTTGCTGAACGGTTTGAATAGTGACAACCTCTGCACTGAGGAGGTGTTCCCCATGGCTGGAGCTGGGTAAGACCATACAAAGAGAAAAACTGAAAATGCTGCAAAGCCAATTGAGCTAGTGCTGATGATAGTTTTTTGTTTTTTTTTGACCTTGGCTTAGAACTGACCTGCGCTCAAACTATCTCCTAAATACTGGAATTGCTGGCATTGAAGAGGCTGACCTGCTGCTTCTGGTAGGCACCAACCCACGCTATGAGGCTCCTCTCTTCAATGCACGAATCAGAAAAAGGTACATTGAATGCTGTTAAAACAGTAATTCTGGTTATTGGACAATGCCAAAGCTGTAAATCTGATGGATGTTAAACAAAATTGCATGTTGTTTAATATGAACTTGTCACCTCTGCTTTAGCTGGCTTCACAATGAGTTGCAAGTGGCCCTTGTGGGAAAGGAAGTGGACTTAAGTTATACCTATGATCATCTTGGGGAGTCTGCCAAGGTTCTTCAAGAAATTGCATCAGGAACTCACTCATTCTCACAGGTAACACTGAGCACTCTTAGTTCTGTAATACACATTATCAGCTAACTGAAATGTTTTTTCCTGATTTTGTGTATTTTATCTCCTCTGGCAGATGTTGGCTAAAGCAAAGCATCCTGTTGTTGTTGTTGGTAGCAGCTGCCTGCAGAGAGAGGATGGAGCTGCGATAATGGCGGCTGTGTCAACCATTGCTCAGAATGCTCGTGTCAGCAGTGGAGTGGAGGAAACCTGGAAGGTTCTCAATGTTCTTCACAGGTCATTGTCTTGGAAAATTTGAGGAAAAGCTTCCAGAAATAGGGCAGTGGATTTTTACTGTAATATATATGCTGTTTTGCCTGTGTCTTCAGGGTTGCCAGTCAAGTGGCTGCACTTGATCTTGGGTACAAGCCAGGGGTGGACACAATCAGAAAGAATCCACCTAAAGTTCTGTTCCTACTAGGAGCGGATGCTGGCTGCATCACTCGCCAAGACCTCCCTGAGGATAGTTTCATAATCTATCAAGGTCAGCTGTTTTACTGCACAGCAGTATAAGCTCCTCCACAGCATCTCTAATTTACATTAATTTATGTATAGCATCTGAGAGAAGCAGTGTAATTCTTGACATATTTTTTGCATCAGAAAAATCTGAGTAAATGAGCAAAGAACACCAATGAATGCAGATGCTTCAATTCACTGAAAGGTTTGATGAGTTATTGTACAGATTCCAAAGTGTTACACAGCACTCTCAACCATCAGCATCAAAATACCAAATGAGGGAATAAAGGGCATGAACTTGCTCTGACTGCTGATTGTAGAAAAAGACCTTAATTAGAAACTTGATGATTTTTCAGTTCATTTGTCACCCCTCTGCATGTGTTCATGTTAAGGGTTCATTTCAGTGCTCTGTCCCATAACGTCCAGGTCATCATGGAGATGTTGGTGCACCAATGGCTGACATCATACTTCCCGGTGCTGCATATACTGAGAAATGTAGCACCTATGTGAACACTGAGGGGCGTGCCCAGCAGACCAAGGTGGCAGTGACTCCTCCAGGCATGGCCAGGGAGGACTGGAAGATCATCAGAGCAATTTCCGAGGTGAACCACAATACAAGATAATTATGTTATATAAAGCAGTAAGAAATGAGATTAAATGCTATGTATTTTCCATTCTCATTTAAGCTTGCTGGAGTGACTCTGCCCTATGATACTCTTGATGAAGTGCGTGATAGACTGGCAGAGGTTTCTCCAAATCTAGTGCGATATGACGACGTTGAGGAGGCCAACTACTTTAAGCAGGCAAATGAACTGTCTAAGGTCAGCTGCTGTTTTCCTCCAGTGTGTGTTTAGGTCATCATAGAGAGGGAGCTAATAAAGTTTTATTTAAATTTTAGTTTGTACGGTTACTTTATCTCAGTTCACTTCATGCTTTTTTCCATGATGATGGTGATATCAGGCTTATCTCTTTCAGGCAGTGAACCAGACTGTCCTAACTGAACCCTTAGCTCCTCCACAGCTTACTGTGAAGGACTTTTATATGACAGGTGGGTCACTGGTACTCAATTCAAGTGTTTCCCCTCCCACTAAACCTAGTTGATATATCATTTTCATTACAAGATTCTCAAAGGAAAACACAACAGTGGACAGCAGCAGGACAGCAATGTTTTATAAATTCACCAATTACAAAATTTTTGTTGGAAGAAACAGTAATATAGTAATATTAATACTCATACTAATGCCACATTTTATAATATTCATAATTAATCACAGGGTGCTTTGTTTGCACTGACTGCTGTTTTGTGGGTATTTTTTTTCTTTCCAACTTCCAAAAAACTATTATCACTAAAGTTTTACATTGTCGCTGAATAAAGTAATACTTTAAGGTCTTTTTACAGCCATCAGATGAAGGGGTCTTTTGCGTACAACCACAAATCCAGTGCTACAAGTTGAGAAAATTTATGACAAACATTAAAAACATTAAGCTGTGTTTACTGCTGTTTTTCTTATTAAAGAAAGCATTCTTTCACTTCTGTAGTTGTAAAGAAGACAAGCTGTCCACAGCATCCACACTGAGTCTGAATCTCAGAAAAACTATTATGTAGCCAAGCACAGATTGTATATAATCTTGGTGTGTTTATATGTCTTTTTTTTTTATTTGTTATGCACACTGTTAATGAATTAAGTTTAGATCCACAATTTGCAAAATAAATTTTCAGAATGAGTCATCTTTATTCTGATTATTAATCTGATTCAGAGCTCATAGGAATAAAAGTATGTTTTTAAATTATTAATTATTGCAATGCCACAGATGGATCCAAATTTTAGATACATCAAGGATTTCAATGGCATGGTTACCATCGTTTCATTTGCGAAATACGGCATATAATTGTAGCATTAAATGTGTAAGTAACACCCTTCTTAAAAAAACTATATCATTATAAACACTCTGGGATTTTCTAGTTAGACCACATAATTATGTTGAATTTTGCTGTTTTTGGTCAACATTTAAATCTGCTCTCAATCTTGACCCACAGATCCGATAAGCAGAGCCTCCCAGACGATGGCCAAGTGTGTGAAAGCTGTCACAGAGGGAGCACAAGCTGTGGACGAGCCAGCCATATGCTAATGCACAATGGATAGCCATCCAATTCTTGCAAAAAAAAAAAACAAAAAAAACAAAACTGTACGCACAACTCCTCTATTTGCACATTCCTAGAGACATATTTATTTGCACTTGTGTTTTACTATAGTAGATGTTTTACTATAGTAGATGCCTCATTTATGCACATTATGGAACTAACTCACTTGAATTAACCTGCAGAAACATGTCTATGCATTACGTTTAGAGTGAAAATGTAAGCTGAGGTTTAGCAAATTTACAGAGATGCACCGCTGACAGTGTGTGTTTGCACTTAGGACATTAACATTTAGTAGGTGTCACCAAAGGTTTAAAATCTTTATCCTCCAAAAGTAAATCTAGTATTTTGTCTTCCTGTGAAATTTCCAATATTAAAAGTGTTATAATTATATTTTCCTAAAGGTACATGCAGTACATAGTATAGAAAATGTAGTTATTTGAAAGTGTGATATTTAATAAACCAGTTTTCTGTTGCAAGCCTAACGAATCTTTGCAAATCCCCTATTTTAGTTTGTTCTCCTATTTTAAAAGAAGGTTTAAGTTAATAAAATTATGTACTGCTGTCATGAAAGGCACTTTCCTGTTTGGTGTTACACCGACTCAACTTTTTCAGTCTGGAGCCCCGGTATCTGATTGGCACATGGTCCATCATCAGTGAACAGCCGGCAGTGTGGCAGCAGGGCTGATAAGTGAATCATATGGAGGATGATAGCCGTGGTCCAGGTGGATTTCACACTGCAACACTTTACTGGACCTCTTAGTCTATATGTTTTTGCCCAAAAATGTGGAACATGTAAACGGCACGGTCCTTCACACAAACTGTAATGTCTGTGTTAAAGCGATTAAAATGACACTTGTGCACTGTAGGGGCTTTTAACAAAGTTGAATTTCCAATATGGTAGGAGAGGTTGTTGTTGTTGAGCGGATTGTTGTCATGTCCCCGCAGTGCCTGTAGTGGTGCTGTGAGGAGTCTGCTGTGGATCCAACAAAAATCCTCAGCAGCCTACCTACTGCTTGTAATTTGCTCTGGATAGCCTGTATTTACATGCATCCTTATTTTAAGATATACCGAGCTCGATGAAGATCGCCGTTACTATCCTATCTCGACTATCGATGCACAAATAGCCTAGCTGATTCTATTAGACATTTCGGCCGTCTATCTGGAGCGAATACCTTACACAGCCCATACCAATTCAAGGTAAGCGAAATCGTATACAGCCTCGGCCTCGATTTCTGGTTGTACCGTTTCGCAGAGGCTTCAGTCGCTGAGGCCTTCTACTAGAGGCCGCTGTGCTATCACAGCTAAGAGGCCTCTCGTTTATGAGTCATTTATTTTATATCCTGTGCTCTTACCAAATGATGGGGTGCCTTAAGATTTTATGTGGAGTTACACAATATTGGCAGTTTTAAGTCTTGGAGCCGTCTAATGTTACATTATGTGGCTATATTTCATATCGATTATTACCGAGGCCTTCGATGACAGGCCTTAAGCCTCGGATGTAGACCCTTTGTTTGGAAGTATTTTGCCATAGGTGTATTATGATTGTTTACTTTAAAATCCCACGACTAAGGACGATAATTTATTGTTTGGATTTTATGATAACGCTTGCTTTTTCTAAATAAAACTAAACTGAAAATAGACCTTTATACTGTTGCCGTTTGCTTATGTTTCCGTTTCCTGGTTAGCTACCGCCTACTAATTTGTGTTTTTAGCTTTGATAGCGTTTCAGCTAACTAACAAATTTGACTTTTCGTGTCTGGTGTGTGTCAGAAATATGTTATTTCTGCCTAAAGAAGGGTACAGTTGTGTCTTATGAACTAAGATACTGGTATATGTTATACGTAGATATAGTTATCATTTCAAATGATAAAGTTTAACATCTGTCTATCGGCTCCAAGCTAATGCTGACAAGCTAGCCCCCTGGATTCAACTAGTAGTTAGGTTGGCTAACGTTAGTCACCGTTTGCTGTCTGTCTGGTTCTCCGTATTTAACTCAAGTTTTTAACTCAAATTGACCAAGCCTGATATAAATGACTCTTAGCCAACCTGCCCTTGTGTGTCCATCATGTACCTCAGCTGTCAGAGCCGTAGTTATGTCAGACCCAACTTGAAAACACATAATTAAAGTTGAAGGCATCAGCTAAGCTGAAACTGTGCAGTTAAGGCTACAATTATCATTACAGTGTATTATGATATACTAGCAACAGACTGTTTGAATGCTTGTTTATTATGAAGCATTGCACTTTTAAAAAGGCGTATGTGCTCCTTGTTGAGGAAGGACATTTTTTGAAATGGAGTTGCTGAGGTAATCAGCTAGTCTTGTAATGATACACACACACACACACACACCAGCAAGTGACTTTTAGTTTAAAACTTTGAACGCTGTCATTCAATATGCTGTGTTACCACCATCATATTATCTTTTCAGTGCTAGCTGTGCTAGCAAAACCACATACTCTCTGTTTACCGGCTGTTTCTAAATGAGAGATTCTGACACTTACAATGATATTGTGTGTAAGCAACTAGTTAATATTCAGACGGAAATTTTGCGTAGAGTGTACTATATTGTCCTCAAACAAGTATTAAAACTTCTGTAAAATATTTGTTATTCACAGCACTCACATAGTGGTTTGGTGAACAAGCAATGATGAATGAAATTAGATATAAATATTGGAATGTCAAGTTTTGACTTGACATGAAAAATATTTATGCAACAAATTATACTTCCTCATTATTTTTGCTTCCTGAAAATGTGTTTTTTTTTACTAATTACCTATATTAGCTTTGGACTAAGCAAACAGTCACTTGTAGAGGTGATGACTTCCTTGCCTCTTAGCTCTGCATGTGCATGCATAGTTTCCTCTTTAGTATGAAGTATTAGTGATGTAATTCTTGGTTTCTCCTGACTTTATCCCATCAGCTGATGTTGTCAAGGACAAGAGTCACGTGATGTATGAAGGCAAACACATACACTTCTCAGAGGTGGACAATAAGCCGTTGTGCTCGTACAGCCCAAAGCTCTGCAAGCAGCGCAGACTAAATGGCTATGCTTTCTGTATCCGGCACGTTCTGGAGGACAAGACAGCCCCCTTCAAGCAATGTGAATATGTGGCTAAGTACAACAGCCAGCGATGCACCAACCCCATTCCCAAGTCAGAGGACCGCAGGTGTGTATGATTGTGTGTATGTGTGGCAGATTCCATTATGCTGTGTGGAAAACATAGGTTACGAGTGTGCACAGTGTGCTGAGGATGTGTTCCTGTTTTTATAGGTACTGTAACAGTCACCTGCAGGTACTTGGCTTTATCCCGAAGAAGGAACGGAAAAAGAAACACGACGCTTTGGAGGAAATGCGCTCACGGGCTCACCTGGAGTCAGTGGCACTCAACATAACTGTGCCCTCTCTAGCTCTGAAAGCTCCCAATGGTCTAGATGAACTTCCACCATCTCCTCCCTGTACACGCCTGTTACCCCTTCCTGATGGGGAACTCCTGGACCCTTTTGCCTTTTATGAGGATGACACAGATGGGGAGGAGGTGGGTACTCCTCGGAAGGGCAACGCCATCAAGAAGAAATTACAGAGTCGGCTGGTGCTCAACCAGAAACTCTGCCATGACACGGACCTCTTCCAGCCACCTCCTGAGCACTTTAGCCCCTCTCCTGTCCCCCGTGTCCACCCCTCCTCACCACTCAACACTCATCTCCCCAGGCAGCAGTCAGGTCTTCTCCAGCCGCCCCAGCACTCCAGCGTGACTTCCTTCATCTTCCCAGGACAGCAGCAGGGTTTATTATGCAATCCACCACCACCTCAGACGGTCAACTTTCTGCCTCCAGGGATGCCCGCTAATGCAGCACCCAGTCCAGTGCAACCTTCTGGGCCGTCACTCAGCAGGAAAATGCCTTTTACTGCTACTCACTTGCCTGTCAGCTGCAAGGACAGTGGCAGTAACAATCAGCGGCATGTGGTTGTCATGCGCCCCTCTGCCTTCTCACCTTCTGCCAGCTGTCTGGCCAGGTTGCAACATCTTGTGCAGCTCTGTGCCAAGAGACACCGGGAGCACGGAGACCTCTTTCCACACCTAGGTACTTAATTCAAATGTATTTACCACCAGTTTTCAGACTCACTCTGTTCTTCCTCACCAAATTTATATGTAGGATGTTTCAGATATCCTGTAGTTAATGAGAAATAAGCCTGCTGAAAGGATGAGCCGCTCTAACTAGTTCTCTTCCAGGATTGGACTGGTCAGAAGATAGCGCTGATGATGACGATGATGAGGAGGAGGCAGAGAGATTTGTTCCTTTTCAGACCTCTTGGAGACCACAGAATGGGTTGGTATTGTAGTACTCGCTGCATCAACTTTGATCTGACAGTTTTCATCATGACTGCTTTCAACTGTTTCCCAAACAGGCTGGAAGATGACTGCGGCTCCTCTCGGAGAACACGGCTTCTTAGGCTTTGCTCGTACCTCCAGGAGAAATACAAGCACATGTGCAGGCAGGAGAGGGCGAGGATCCGCCAAAAGAGATTCCGCTATGCCTTCCGCAAAGCCTTGTTGCACGCTGCCAGTAACAACCCAGACTGTGCCGGGCAGCTGATCCAGGACTTTGATGGTGCCTCTCAAAGCTCTTCAAGGTATTCTCACAAATGAGACATTGGTCAGTTTTGATTATCTCTCAAGACTACCAGATACCAGCTTGGTTAAGACAGTCACAAACCTTCCATCACCCACGGGAAAGTTAGAAATTCAATGTACATCATTTCCAAAGTAGATTTGGTTACATCCAGTATTTTATTTTAGTGCAAAGTATGCTCCTTTTATGACCGTTTTCTCATCTTCCATTTCTTGATCTCCTTATTTAAAATGTGAAATGTGACTAATGTGGAGTGATGTCAGTTTCCCAGCTGTTTGCTCAGTCCTGTGGTTGTATGTCTTTACAGTGTGGCGCCAGCAAAACAGCAGAACACGGATACAGGGGCCTGCATTGGCAGCACAAAGGGCCAGGCCTGCAGCAACAGAGCTCTGCCCTTCACTCAACACTGCTTTCAGCGTATCCTTTGCGCCGCTTCACTGATTGTACAGCTGGTTGCTAGAAGTGCAGCACAATGAGTGCAATTCCGTTATCTAATACAGAATAGTGTATCGAATCTCATTTAATCAAATTTTAGTTATACAAGGTTTTTACAAACCACAAACGGTGATGTGCAAGATCACATGCCCTCTGTCAGGTACATGTGTTGTCTCCTTGATTGTTCTCTGTAGACATTCTGTTGAATCGTTCTCAGCAACTCTTTGCTAGTTGCACAGCCAAATTTGCAGATGGTCAGCAATGCTCCATCCCTGTGTTTGATATCACGCACCAGACGCCCCTCTGTGAAGAGCATGCCAAAAAGATGGTGAGTTCAGTGTAAAAGACTGAAGTTCAGCATGTTGGGAAATGGACGTTCAAATTCAAAGTGCAGATGTGTATTCAAATGTAATGAAGCTCATTTGCAGGCTCCGCCTCAGAACAGCAGGTAATAATTAATACATAACTGATCAATCATAGAGAACACAATGGTAAAATAAATGAACCCATCAGTCTGTCTTCAGCAGACAACCATCTGGAGTGAAAGTGCGCACTGTTCATTACTCTAACTGCGTCAGGATAGAAACCGCCTTTAATGCTCTGACACTCTGTAGCCTGATGGAAGGAGGGAGAACAAGCCATGTGCTGGGTGGACAGTGTCTTCCATGATGCTTTCACGTCCCCTCTGCAACGGGTGACATAAATGTCCTGGATCTCTGGCAGTGGTGTTCCTGTGATTTTTTTAATGCCAATTTTACTGACCTTCTTAGTTGTTTGTGATCCCGTTCAGTAAGGTTACCAACCATACTGGTATGCCTCCAGTAAGGATGCTGTCTATGGTAGCATGGTAAAAGTCAGCCAGGGTTTCTTCAAACAATCGATGATTTTTACGGCATCGCAGAAAGTAAAGTCTCTGTTACTTAATGGAGCAGTTAGAATTAAGAGATCGAGAGAGGGAGTCTGTGATCTGAGTGCCTACAAAAAAAAAATCTGAAATCAGTCATGATTTCCACATGAGTGTCATTGATGTCAAGTGGCAGCTTAACAGAACTGGAAGCCAATCAACAATTACCCCCTTAGTGTTAGTGGTATGTATTCACTTTCTCACTGAGAGTCAGTTTAGAGGATTGATTCACTCAGTTAACTTAGCTTAGCATTAAGACTGGAAACACAGGCAAACAGACAGCCTGCCTGTGTCCAAAGGTAACAAAATCTGCCCATAAGCACCCGTGAAGCTCACTAATTAACAAGTTGTGTTTTGTATTCAGTTATCCAGTAAACAAGCAGAGGCTCCAGCAAGTTACTGGCCGTGGCCAAGAACACATGGCCCCCTGTGATTAGTATTTTTTTTTTTTTTTTACACATTATTTTTTGTTCAGCTTTAACAAACAGTATACCCTACATTGTGTTAATGAGTGAGCTTTAGGGATTCTGGTAGACACATTTTAAGGTATGCTAACTCCAGCTAACACTACTTCCTAATTAACGTGCAGTCATGAGAGTGGTGTAAATCTTTGCATCTGTGTATTGGCAAGCAAACAAAGTATATTTCCCCACATGTTGAATGTTTACTTATATGTTCTCTTTATTGTTTGTGACAGATTTCATATGGGCTTATGTTATAATGACTCAATGCTCCTGTATACATTGCACACAGGATAACTTCCTGCGTGGGGATGGAAACCGGCGAGTGCAGCACCAGCAGCAGCAACAGCGAAAGCCACGTAAAAAGACCAAACCACCGGCGCTCACCAAAAAACACAAGAAGAAGAGGAGGAGAGGGCCGCGGAGGCCTCAGAAACCCATCCCTCCAGCGTTGCCCCAGGGGAACCTGGGAATGCCTTCTACAAGTCTAGTAATGCCCTCACAGGCCAGCATCAGGTGCGCTACCGCTGCTGTCTCTATGCTGTTGAGTTTAAAATATAGAGTGCAGAGATCCAGAATGAAGGACAGCACCCTCACTCACAAGCTAATGTAACATTAAGCTGATGTTGCTTGTTGTATTTCTTTTCTTCTTAAGGGTTTTTCATTTTTGTTGCAGGAGCCCTTCAACTCCAGACCTAAGTACAGAGGAGCTTCCTGACGATATCACCAATGAAATGGCAGACATTCCAAATGACCTTGAGCTAAACCAGGAGGATTTCTCTGATGTGTTACCCAGACTACCTGATGACCTGCAGGACTTTGACTTGTTTGAAGGTTCTCTTCCAGCTCATTCTTGTGCACCACTATGCCTTTTATGTGAACAAGAACAAAGTCCCCCCTGGTCTGTGATTTTATAATGATAAATGTTGCGTGTGTATGTGTGTAGGTAAGAATGGAGAGCTCCTGCCCACCACAGAGGAGGCTGAGGAACTGGTGCGTGCACTGCAGGCTATGGGGTCCTACCCAGACTCCTTGGTGTGCCTGACCTCCATGGGAGACCTGGCCCCATCTGAGGGAGTTGACCACAGAGCCATGACTGTGTTCCCTGGTCCAGTCCAGCCAGGGACCATGGGGGATCTGCTCAACAGCCGCATCCCCACAGAGAACTTCACCAGCCTTGAGCTGGAGGACAATATACTGCAATCCACTGGGGGACACTTCCCCCCCTCGCCGCCATCTCAGCCCACTAACCAGCCCCCAGTGTCGTGCTCCAACCTGACTTCATCTTCTTCCACAGTAGCCCCCTCCACCACCTCCCTGCTCACTCAGACCTCCATAACGGAGCGAACGTTTTCCCGGACGCACGCATCTCATGTCCTGGCCAAGTCGGACGCACCCACATCATCTCCCCAAGGCAGCCACTACAGCAGTGAGCATGTGCCATCCCCGTACAGTGACCACATATCTTCTCCCCATGCCAGCTCCTTCCAGACTGACACCCCTCTGCTGCTGGAAGTCCCTCTCAGCGGCGTACCAGGACCCCCACGCTCATCATGGAATAATCTCCCTCTCCCCATCACCGACCCCACGCAGTTTGGCAATCTCATAGGATCAGAAAGTCATCTCATATCCACTTCCCTGTCCACTCCCCCGGCCACCACCCACTCTGTGACGCTGCAGCCCATGGCTGCCCTCTCAGCGATGCCTCAGAGCGGCCTGACGGGCTTAACGACTCCCCCTGCCACCTCGTCCTCCCTCCCATCTTCCTCACATGATCTTCTGACCTCCACACAGCCCAAGCAACAGCTCCCTCAGTTCAGTGCGGCCTTTGGCCATCAATTGGCCTCCCACAGTGGCATCCCGAAAGACGTGCAGCCCAGCCACAGCTCCACAGCGCCCCCCGCTGGCTTTTCCATAGTTAGTGCCACTGCTGCAAGTGCCAACAGCGCCACACCACCCTTCACGCAAAGTAAATGAGAGCAGGCGGCCGGCAGCGGCTGCATGGCGGTCTGTGGACTCGCAGTCACTTACAATCCAGTTGACTGGCTTCTGATTGACCACCCCTCTTCACCTGCTACATGTGTGCAATGTGGTAATAGTGCACTATTTGATAATGAATTTGCACAACCTCAGATTTTCCTCGATATTTTCTATTTTTGTTCTTTTACCCTGCTCCCAGACAGTCTCTGGGATTTTAAGTCAGTGCGAGTCCACTTGTTTGATGCCTTGTGGTTTCATCAGCAGGGGGTTACAGTCAAATTTTTCAGATTTTTGATGAAATAAACGGGTGAAAATTGGCGGAAGGACCTTAGCAGAGATTATCTGTGTCACAGTGCTCAGAATTCATAGAAGCCTCAATCGGTGGTCGTTTTTTTTTTTTTTTTTTTTTTTTTTTTTTTTGCTTTGCCAGATAAAGTCCTGTCTTAAAATGATCAACTATACCCTGCCTTGCTCAGATGGCCATTGCATTTAAAAAAAAAAAAAAGAAAAAAAAAAAGAAAAAAAACTTATTCCACCTCTTTCATACACTGCTTCTGTCACGCCCTAAAAAACAAGAGTACAAGTTGTGATATTTGTGACCCATTATGTTTCAAGCTATTTAACTGTTATCATGATATAGAATCTTACTGAGTCAGATTTCACAGTCATACGAATTTACCAAAATACTTTTAAACAGCTGTTTTTATATTGTGTATACTATATATGTGCTCATTTATTTGTTTGCTCAGACGTCAAAATCTCTGACCTCACCATTGGTTGTGGGACTCTGAGTGGCCTAGTAGACACTTGAAGGTTAATCTAGTTTCTTAAAGCAATAAACACATTAACATAACTCTAGCATTTAAGATATTTTATTGGTCTCATTACATGTAGCTTCACTTGCTGAATCAAGGCTGGATCAGGAATATACTTCGGCTTCTATAACTGTTGTACACTCTGTATTTCTACAGCAGTTTCACTCAACACTAGAGCGTACAGAAACTGGTGATCAGGTCAACCTGACTTCTTGTCTCGGGGCATATTGAGTGGATTTGTGAGGCTAATAAATGAGTTTCAGTGTTATAGTAATGGTGATGATGGAGTAATCCAGGGACTTTAAGTGTCTACTTTCAAAGGTGCTCTCTGGTCCACATGTACAATGGTCTTTAGTGACTTGCATGGAAACCCACTTTAAGACGTTAAGGCCGCACTACCCTGAAAAGGTTTAGGCAGTGAATTGGCACTGGAAATGAATACTTTACTCTTTAGCTAGGTGTACTGTGATGGTATAAACTGGTGTGTTGGGCACATCTGAGGTAAAGCACTGTCTGTTTTACTCAGTCATAAAGTGATTTTAAGAGAAATGATGCAAACCAGTGGCCTGGATTTGATTTTAGAAAAATGAGGACTCTCTGTCTGTTAATGACTCATACAGCAGTGAAACCATGGCTTTGATAGATATTATATTAGACATTTGACAGCTCTGTCAGACATTGTTGAGTATTAGGTATATAGAGTAGCAGTCTCTATCTTGGGGTTTGTTGGTGAATTGTTGAGTAGCAATGGATTGAAATTGTTATTTGCGATGTATTCAGTGGAACCTGTGTCTTGTAGAATGAGTCTCTTGTTTTTAATGGCTATCAAAATGGTTGTAAGTCGAAGTCGGAGGGATCAATGTTTGTATGCTGTGTATGCGATGATTTCATTTTTAATAATATTCAGATGAAGAATATTTTTGATAGCTATTAAATACCAGGAAGAAGTCTGAGATCACATGGGTGAGTGACCTTCTGTGTAAGAGCATTATAATATCATTATTAGATTAAGGTCATTGACTCAGTTCTCAGTGGTTTGAAACATTGGAATATATGCATCGCCATTTCATTTCATTTTGTGGAGAAAACAGATCAACGTACATTATGTTGCTTTTTCAACACAGATTTGCACAGGAGTGGATGAGGCCGAAGGTGTTTCACATGTCCCATGTCTGTCTTTTTTTTTTTAAATTTTTCTTTTTTTTTTTTTTTTGCTCGGACGCTCCTTAAATGAACAGCTGCCATCATTACCAGCTCTGAGCCTGCACCAGACCCCCTGTTTCCAGCTGTGAGAAGGCCCAGTTCTGTCTCTCCCTTCCAAAGAGAAAACACATTATGAAGTGTAAACCTGTAGCTTCACCAGAGACGACTGGGCTTCTCAGTGACTGCAGTGTTTGTCGAAGTCAGGTTGGAAGAAAATGTTTGCAAGGCAATACTGCTGTATCCACATAGCATGAGATTAGTCGCTGCACCAGTTTACTCTCTCAACAACCACGTAGAACAAAATTAACAGGGCTCGTAGGTATATGTAACTGCTTGAATTCAGAGATGGCTGACAAATTCCTATACTCATTGAATGTACTGTATTACTGTTTTTAAAGATAGGATGAGCTAATCTAGTCACCTTTTGTTATTGGTCCTTGTTTAATTTGTCTAAGGTATTTTTTGTATACAAAGGTTTACATTTTTATGTATATTTTTCTTGTGTACAAATTATGTAATATGTGTACAAACACTGTATGTAATATCTGTATATAGTGTGAGAAATTTGATCTTTTGTTTTTGGATGTATAAATAAAACTTGCTGTGAGGTATTTGCTGACACAGTTTGTTTTTTTTTTTTTGTTTTTTTTTTTTTAAACAAGACACTCAAATAATTTCCATTACGCATGTTGGCACTGATGTGTGGTTACATGCACACAGTTTTTTTAATTTTAATTCACAGTCCCAATGTGCTTCTAAGAACAACAGCTGTTTTAAAGGTCAAGAATCAACTGTTGAGCTACAACATTTAGTCAATCAATTACTCTTTCATTTACCCTTCTGAGAAAATAATTATAGGCTCATCTAATTTTGAATAAAATAAACAAACCATTGAGCTTCAAGGTAATTATAGTTATTTTAACAGCTGCTATTTTAACAGACAGCTGTTTGCTTTGTTTATCTGCCTGGAATTTGGCATTTTCCTGCTTTGTCTGGTTTTAACTTGAACAGAACTCATTCAAAAACTTGAGATGCACCTGAATTTTAATGTTAAAAATGTATTTAACAATGAATATATTTCATTTCATAATTTCTTTATTAAGTTGTGTATTTCAAAACCTTAACATTAACATGGGTTACCGTGCACAAGTTCACCTATACTAAAAGAGAAATACAGTACTGCAACTGGCAAGAAGAGTGATATCTCCTTGAGGCACCGTAGGTTGACGTATGCACATGTTCTGAAATTTAAAAAACTGTCACAGGCAAGCTAATTTTACATGAGGTCATAATGAGATGTATGACTTGGTCAAATAATGGCAAAACTGTTCATCAAATCTGTACTGGATTTTTATTCTTTCCTTAATCATTTGACAACTTCCAATAAATCCAACAGCACTGGCCTGATTTAGCAAACATGTATACTGGACTATAAACTGTCGGCAAAGTCACACAAAATGAAATGTACATTTTTAAGTGATTGCTATCCAGTGTTTACTGAAACTTGAACACATCACAGAACCAAACTTTACTCCTTCTATTACATCTTTTGGGTTATAAAAATAGTTTAATAGAATATATGCCTACTTGTGCTATGAAATGACTCCTGGCGATCACACTGCTTTATTGCCATATAACACACAAGGGGGAAAAAAAGAAGATAAAACTGATGTAATTGCAACTTAATATTGTAGCCTTGTTAAGTACCATTTTTTTTAAAAACCAAAAGAATACTACAAAGTGCAACACATAAAAAGATATAGTCATATAAGACCATGTACAAGGTGCAAATTGTGTTGTATTTGTGTCTCAGTTTGGGGTGGAGGGCTTACATGGCACATTTCACATGAGAAATTTGAATGAAGACCAAGAGAATAGTATTTTTTCACAGCAAAGCATGAAACAAAGCAAACTATGGGATGAGTAAGGAAATGATTGAGACTGGCAACTTTTCTTGATTTGGTTTCTACTTATTTGACTTCTACTCATTCAGCTGTGTATTCCACCACAATTAGCTAGCAGGAAAGAAAAATTGAAATGTACTTGGACAGAAATTTGGAGGAAATGTCAAGTTAAAATGACAAAATCAAAGAGTTAAAAGAATAGTTTAGCTTGGGAAAAACACTAATTCATTTTTTTTTGATGAGTTAGATGAGAAGACTGACACCACTCTCGCTTCTTTAAAGTCAACATGAAGGTACAGCCGGCAGCCATTAGCTTAACTTAGCACAAAGACTGGAAACAGGCGGAAACTGCTAGCCTGGCTCTGTCCATCAGTACCGCCACCTACCAGCATCTATTTCTAGTCTCTGAGCAGTTGGCAGGAACTAGCAGAATCGCTAAGAAGTTATGGGTCATGGCCAAGAAATGGTCGGGCACATAAACCCCATACAAGGCAGAAATGTTTTTCTTACACTTCGGTGTCTGTGTGAATTAACAAACAAGATATCATGTGTTACTTAGTGGGCCTTCAAAGTGCTGGTAGGGGGATTCTGTTGCCATTACACAGAGCCAGGATAACTGTTTTGTAACTATTTTCCAGTTTATTCAATTAACTAACGGCTAATGTGATATTACTCTTCTCATATTACTCTCAGCCACAAAGTGAATAAATGTATTTCCCAAAATATCAAAATGCTCCTTTAACTTGCCCTGTGCCATGTGTTGCCCTGTGGCAAAAAGAATACATCATCTGACTCCATAAGATTTATCTCTTCTGAGGAGTAAAATGAGTCCATTTGTTCATGCACATTATTCTGGGAAGGAATGAAAGAAATGTTTTTGATCTTTTCTCATTTGTCTTTTGAAATATTGCTGCAAATGCATTTTAATGCCAGAGGGAAAAAGAGGAAATCATAACAAAAACATTTGATCTAACATTTTAAAGCTGATACTATTCATCCCATTCATCACAAATACTCTAAGGCTGCTTCAACTGTATTCAGGAATCAACATTCCTCCAGTCCTGTAGAAGTATGCTACAACGCATACTGCTCAGGCCAACCAATAGGCTTTATACTGTTTATACTGTCATGCGCATTCCTTTTAAACTACAGTCAGAAGTAGTAGCAGTGCCGCTGGTCTCTGAACACTTCCTGGCTTTATGTTAATATGAACATCTACTGTGTGAGAAGTCTATGTCTATATGTATTCACTATACAACTGAAAACCCTCTCCAAATGAAAAGATACAGCCAGGCAAATCTTACACTGCATGACCAACTCCAGATTCCAAGCTTTGAGACTTCATTTGGACTTTTTTGTCCATATCGTATGGTGCATACCTGCAAGATACTGTAAGTCTCATGCTACTGTTTTATGGCTACTTTGTTTATAGTAAAAGGCATTTATACTTGAAGTGCAATTAAAGCTGTAGATACGCTGAGGAGATATATAGTACCACTGCAGCTCCTAGGAAGACTAACAGAGTCTGCCGATTTACAAACTAGATGATGGCACTGCCCTGTTAATAGAATGAATGGACGAAACCTCAGTTTATCTGATCATTCAAATGCACAGAAGAAAAAAAAAGGGGATGAGGCAAAGTCCAACAATCCAACACAACTCAAGGCCTTGTGGAATCTGGGCTGCAAACAGAGCATCCAGTGTTTAAAACTGGTCAGGGCTTCAATGATCCAGCCACTTTTTTTACATTCTCCAACATTATTACAGCCATAGCATAGAGTGTGAAACCAAAAAGTTATATAATAAATCAATAATAAAACATAATAGAGGGCAGCCATTTTCATTCACTGGATGAGTACTTAAAGAGTTTTACAACTAAAGAAATCAAAGATCGATACACAAAAGAACAAGTACAAAGGCAAGGCAATCTCATTTATGGCCATTTTAGTCTCTCAAAATATTTACCTCACAACAATTATCTACAGGTTGCATTTGGCCATTTGTACACAGTGGTTCCATTACAAACACTCCATTATTTTTTCATGAATCTGTAGAATTAGCTTATTTACAAGTCTGTACAACCACCCAATGGAGCTCTTTCCATCTCCCAGAGGACCCAATCCACTTAAAGCAGGATACCTGAGTTTTCAATAGATGCTTCAACCCACTTGTCACTCTTCACCGCACATTTCACAGGATATCTCGCACAGCCACACACACGCATACACTTAATTAAGCAAGGAACTTTCTCCAAAAGGACGCCGAGTGTAAACCTTTGTGAAAAAGTCACAAACTCACCAAAACCAAAAACTCAAGAGTCCTTGCAGAAAAGATAGCCAACACCACCCTTGAACTAAAACCATTATGAGGGAGGTATTGAGAAGGGAAATCTTACAGCAGGTGGCAGTCATGGCGGCAGCCCACTGGCTGGCCACTGACTGTCCTGAATAGGAGCCTCTGGTGGTGTATTAGCGTATAAACAGACATTAAGTAGGCCAGGATTTGCTTCAAGCAAATGAGTGATGGAGACCTTCCTGGGAGACTTCATCCTGGCTGTGGAGGTCAGAGGAAAAGATCTGACTGCTGCCACCAGGGTGGAAAATTAGAGCAGAAGTGGATGTAGCTCCTCTCACTGAGCGGCAGCTGCCTGTGGCACAGAAAACCTGACAAACAGAAGGAAAGTTAATATTTACCTACTGAACAGGCCACAGGCTAAAACAACACAAAATGTCTGTGGTCACACCAGTGACTGTCATACTTAAACTGCTGGATGGATGAACAATGGATACTTCACTACTCCTATCCTTGCCATTACTGATACTAAAACATATTAAGCTTGTCCTGGAGGCAGGACATTTACCTTCTGTACAGTGCCCATTTAATAACTTCTAAAACACAGTTTGTCAGGCTCAGGTAATGTCAACTGAAAACCAACATTAACTTGCTAACATGGTTACAATTAACATTCTAACATTTAGCATGTTGACTTCTTGGTTTGAGGCATACTGTTTGTTATGAAGTGTTCAAAGTTTATCCTCTAAGGGCCATGAATATCTGTATAATTCTTAGCCACACAAGTGACATGGCTCCACCACCACTTTGGTCCAAACTGAAGTATCTCAAAACCTACTGGATGGATTACCATGAAATTTTGTCCAGACGCTCATGGTTCACAGTCGATGAACAGTCTTGACTTAATGATCTCTCTCTTGACTTTTCCACCAGCACCACCATAACATTCACATTTGTGGTTATGAATAAAATGTCTCAACAGCTATTGGATTACCATGAAATCTGGTTTAGACATTTGTCTCCTCAGGATAAATTGCAATCACATTGGTGATCCCGTGACTTTCACTGTGAACCAAAGTGTTTGGACTGGTGGACTAACAGTCTGTCAGATGGATAGTGACATCCCTTGATGCCCTTAAAGATCTGGAAAAATGTCTAGAAAACAGTGCATCTTTAGTAATGACCTCATGCTACACCAGTGTACATGACTACACCAATACATTCATCACAAATGTTTGTACAATCCCACATTTTTGTCTGTCTATTTGAATTGCAGAGCTTCCCAAAAATGATCCCCATGTCTCGCCCCAAACACCCTGTTTCAGTAGGAAACACCTTTTGAAAATAATTACACAATTTCATCAGACTTCTTCATGAAAAAAAAAATAACAGTAAAGTGGCATGTAAAAATATACACTTCAATTACCTCTGAAGTCTCTGCACTAGTTCAGCCACCAGGGAGTCACAGATGCCTGGGTGTGTTTCTTCTGCCAGGAAAATGGCCTCCCGTAGCTCCTCTGCAACCTCTGGCTTACCATTACTTGTCTGGCTCTTTTCTTTGAGCTGCAACCATGACAGATTTTAGATAACTTTGCAATGCAATTATCTTCCTAAATATTATATTTGTAGAGTATTCTCTGACAAAGACAACACAGATTTAATTCTGGCTGACCAGCAAAGTACTTTACATTACATCAAATTACATTACAGTACATTTACTTTGATAGCTTTGTTTTAAATTATCCATGCACCAATGAGGTATTTTTAACATCTGGGGAAACTTACCTCAGAAAACAATGGAGAAAAGATTGATGATAAGCTTTGTGACAAAGGCCTCTTTGGACTCTCCTGCACCTGGAAACAGATGATTTCAAGTTGAAAAGGGAAATCTGAGGCCTCTGACACAGAAAACTTGGCCTTGCCAACAAGAGATATTCAACTACTAATTAATTAATTTTTTTTTTTTTTTTTTACTCTAGAATGATATATGGTCTCACCTGTTTCCTTTCAAGCTCAGCAGGCTGTGCTGCCCCATTCTGAATCTTCTTCAGGTCCTTCTCCCTGATGGTGTTGAAAATCCAGTCATCATTGCCGGCATCATTGCCTCCGGACGCTTGGTCATCTGGCTCCCTACAGTGACACAAGATTGTAGGAACCACCAGTTACTCTGAGTTCCTAGATTTTCCTTCAGGATGTAAGGTTGATGAAGGTGCAGACAACTTACTCATCAGATTCATCAGAACTGGATTCATCCCGAGACTGCTCCGATTTCCACCTCTTGTATCTGTCGATCAGCTCTGTCAGATAGGACGTCTTTTTGGCATGCCTTACAATGTACTTATGTTTTAACAGCTCTTTGGCTGTTGGCCTCTAAGGAAAACACACAAAACAAACATTAAAATCATAGTTTTCTTTCTTTATGTACAGTGCACCTTACTACATAAAATGGTATGAACAAGAGTCCTTAAAACTTACAAAACTGGGCTCCTTGTTTAAACAGGCTTCAACAAATTCTTTAAGTGGTTTACTGTAGTTTCCTTCCAGTGTTGGGGGATTGTTCTTTGGGATGAGGAATAAAACCTTCATAGGATGAAGCTCAGAGTGGGGTGGCTCTCCTTTAGCCAGCTCTATTGCTGTTATTCCTAAGGACCAGATGTCTGCCTATAAACCAAAAGAAATGAGAGGAAATAAGAAGTGGAAAAAATGAAAGCAAAAGAAATGAAAAGATGCTTTTATCAAAGCAACAGAATCTCACATACTTCTCCACAATTACATGCTCTGACACAATGCTGCATGAGATGACATTTAAACTGTCTGACTTAAGCTGCACGGGTGTATCTGAGGAAGCTCAAACTGAAGACAGCAACACAGTAGTTGTGTAGACAAGCCACACTGACTCATTTTGTGGTTATTCAAAAATATGTTCACAGTCATTTCTGATCTAGACAACCTATCTTAGAAAGTTTTGTCACAAAAGCAAGCACGCAGCAGTCAACAGAGAACTGAGAGAAAGACAAAAAAGGTACAAATCATTTAGAAGCAACTTCACACAAAACTTTTTTCTTTGGAACCAAAACTAAACCAAAGAATGACACTACATAGCACTACTAAAATTAAATGAAGTTTCAGTGTCACATCTTCTTCCACTTTCGGTAAACTCACTCTATCTTTGTCTGTAAAATGATTTTACACATCAGCAACATTTAATTTCCATCTCTAGTAGAGACCTCAGGGCACCAGAACAGAAAACTCATAATGCTGGTCTGAATAGGACCCACCACTGACTTTGTGTGGCTGACTGTTTCTTTTTTTCCTCAATGCACTGTCACTGGACTCTTTGTGCTGTTCCTTTTTGTATTAGTGTTGCTGAAGCCATGCTGGCCCAGAGGTTAACTATCCCAACAGAGAAGCCGCTCCAGTACGTGCAGTCCGAGCCAGCTGATATGGTAAACTGACATTAAGCTTGTCAAACCAATCTGACCACAAAGAGATTCAGCTGTCAGCATCATGGACACTTTACAGTGTCTGTGTCTTGCAATAGTGCAAGACACAGACACTGTAATGTAATGCCTTTGTCACGCAGCACATCAACAAGAAATTCCAGCACTTAAGTATAGCAGGACGGATATAATTCAGGGTAATTCTGACCTTTGAATCGTAAGCAGATTGCTTTATAACTTCAGGTGCCATCCAGAAAGGTGTTCCAACAAATGTGTTCCTTTTTATCTGTGTGTCTGTCAATTGGCCGGCCACTCCGAAGTCTGCCAGCTTCACATCGCCTTGTTCTGACAGCAAAACGTTGGCAGCTGAAAGCAAGAGATCAAAATACGAGAAGGATCATATACTGCTTTTGAAAACATTCAGTGTTTAAATGAACATTCACAATTTTATAGAAATAGAGACAAAGCAATGTCTCAGCCACTTCAGTGATATGATTGTTCACAGCTTCTGGCAGTAACGATGTTTCTAAAATTGAAGATCTGTTGGAAAAGCTGATTATTTGGCCATGTAAAGCATTAGCATTTCTAAAAGCTTTTTACACGTTTCATTTACATCATAAAGATGCAGGAAAAGGAAAGTGGCAAGAAATTCTGATCAGTAGAATAACACTTGTCTTTCTACAGGAACTAAGAAGCACTGAAGGAAAAAAATAGCTGTATAAACCTCCTGTGTGCACTGTGCTCACCACAGCAACATTCACCTGCTTCAGTATTATGAATGTCATCAGATTAAATGGGCTCCTCTATCACTTATCTATCACCCAAGGTTTACTTCTGATACTATAAAAAGACAAATGTAATGAAATACAGATTTCAGCATTTACACAGACAAATGAAGATATGGGAGTGAAATGTGGACAAATGAAGGTGATCTAACTTGTGTTTGCATCTGATTAGAGACAGTCCACTGAAAAGACAGGTTTACGGTGACCTAAATAATCACAGTTCTTCTGAGTTGTGGATTTTTTTTTTACAAAACAGAACACTGACACCAGTGCACAATAAAACCATTTACAAGCCTGTAGTTAAAACGAGGTGATGGCATGTGCCAGTGTTACCTTTGATATCTCTGTGGATTTTCTTTTCAGAGTGCAGGTACTCAAGTCCCTTGAGGATCTCTCTCAGGATTGTGGCTATTTGTGTTTCATCCAGTGCACCTGGTTCCAACTAGAATAGAGGATAAATGAGAGAATAACAGGTGACTTTGAAAGACAGCACAAATTTCACATTGTTTTTTCACATTATAGAATGATGATAAGGGTCAACAAATGAAACAGTCGAAGTTAACATCATTTTAAAATTGGTCATTTACTAACTTACCAAATCAAGGGCTGATCCTCCACCCAAGTATTCCATAATAATCCATAACTTTGTACCCTGAAAAGTAAATCAGCTGGTCAGTCTAAATACTGTTCACAGTTTCAGTAGGTATTAAAACAGATTCATTAACAGTTTCCACTTTTATAAAAAAATACGCCAAAATAACTTAATAGTAAATTCTCCTCTTTCTGCAGCTTTAAAAAGTAATCGCTCCTCATTTATTTCAGTAGATTTGGAGAGGCTTAAGGCTGCACTAGCTAACTTACTGTGCGCTTTGTGGAGATACAAACTTACTGACATGAAGGAAAGATTATGATAAATATTTTAACTTTTGGTTTAACCATTTCGTTTTTAAATGCAAGAGGCCAGGCTAATGTACCATGTGTTGAGTCTGTTTGAGAAACAGGTACATATTACATAAGATAAAGAAGGAGTCAGTTTACTATTGATCTGTGACATTACCGACATAATTATCTATTCACTGACTGACACTCCTACGATTAATAATTAAATATTCTACTTCTTACATTTTGATACAGGTTAACTTATGTTTTTTTTTCCAGGAGCTGAGAATACTACTAATCAACCATACACATGTAATTACATTTAACAATCAAAGCAATGTTAAAATTCAATCTAGTGACAAAACAAGCTATCACTGCCTAAATTACTGAAGGACAACAGAGGTACAATCAATTCTGTATATTAAATCTTTAACCAGAAAAAGAACATTTCAGATAAATAAGCAAATTCTTAAAAAACCTTTTTATACAAGTCAGATTATCAGTAGGCAGTGTACTGAGGTAACATCCTCATAATATGTGATCATACATTATGGAGAAATTAAAAAGTCACAGGACATCCCCTCTTCTACAGAGGAATGAATCCTGTACTTGTCTGAAACACCAGACACATCTCAGCTGTCCAGTCCAATTGTGCTCAGAAGCCTTGGCTAACACCTGTTTCTGGCACAAGTGCAATATTTTCATATGAATAAATGAAATATTATCTGTGAAGTTAGTTCAGCCAGAGTATCACTACAACTCCAGATCTATGAATTTGTGTGCTGCGATTTCCAGGTGTACAGTCTCCTGAAGATGTCAAACTTCTGTCTCTGTGTCTATCTCTACTGCTGCTCAGTGCTCACACTGCAGCAGTTGTTTCTTTATGCTTCCCTTTAGGAGATGCAAGTAACTTCTCCTCATTCTCACTTTTTGATGACTTAGAAATTTCTTTTCGTAGAGAGCGGTGCAATACAAAACAGAGACTTGATATCAAAACAAAATCTACACACATTTATTCTTCACATTTTTTTCATATTTAGTATAAAACAAAATGAATGGAGTTTGTATGATTAGGATTTATGCTTGCAGACAACCAGATGGTAGTGTCCGTTTTTGGCATCAGTAAAAATGTATGGTGCAACATGAAAAATGTTAATGTTAATGGATTTTGTCACTTCTATTATTATTCTTTGTCTTACATCTATTTGAAAGATAATAATGTTCCAGGCTTCAGAACTACAGTTCCCATAATGCTGTGGGGGATGTGAGGAGGAAGTATGAAGTTGCTATGGCTTCAGTGAGGTGTGCTATGGGCTACAAAGTTTAGCCCTTATTTGTAACATTTTGGCAAACTGGTATCAATAAAAGCACAAGTCAGCTGTCAGCAGTTCCTGTTAGCAATGTACCTGAGGATGTACAGATAACCATCACTGGATTACTTGTAATTACTGGATTACTTATAAAAACATGGTGATTCTCAGCCAGGTTCTAGATAATTTTTATTTCTATGATTTCCAAGCAGATTTATGACCATTTATGTGCAGTGAATGTCAGTGATAATGATATCTCTGGGAGGGGCAAGTGCATATGAATCTTAATCTATGTGGATCATGTCTGTGTGTTGAGATTTGACTGAGTTATGACTCAGAAGAGAAAGACTTTTGACACAAATTGTGGCAGTCAGGCACTAAGGGTTTTAAAGCATAATTGCCTCCATGAGCAGCCACAGCTTTGTCCTAGGCAGGACAAATCAGTGGCTAACTTCTCATTGTTTTCTGACAGATTTTCACTGTATGTATCATTGTCACCCCCTAGTTCAAACCTACAGCCTACCTATTTCATTTCAGTTTTTATATGTTGTATTTATTACAAACTGTTGAGTATGTCCTGTCTGGTAGAGATCCTCTAGCTTGCACTTACTGATGCATTTTCTGTTTCCAGCAGCAGCACCAGTAGTTAAGTTTGGAATAGATCACTTTCCCATTAACATGATCAATGGTTGCGGACTACAAAAGAAACACTGAAACAAAATCAACACAAAATCTATTTTAAAAAACTCCTAGTACAGACCCAATGACTACCAATGTGTATATTTTTTAAAACATACATGTAAATACTTACATACACACAGTACAAATAAGCCTTAATTCTCTCTTTCAGCCAGCAGCATAACTTGAGCTAATGGACCACCACGTCTCTCCTTACTGCTGCTAAGTACCATAGTAAATGCTGTGAGAGGCACTCTAAGCACCATCACATGTAGGGTGAAAATCTACTATAGTTACAAAATATTTTTTGCAGCTGAGTGGTGCTGTCAATTACACTCTCCCAGATGACCAAAACACCTGAGACATTTGCTTTTTGTTTTTGTTTTTTTGATTATACACATAGCAAGCTGTAATGGTTTTTAAGGGAGTTTACATTCACAGCAGATGAATATCACAGGAGCTGGAGGTCACGCTGCACTTTCCTAGGTGTAAAAAGAGCGAGAATTCCCATACTGTTTAGCATATATGTGTGTATGTGAACACACTGATATTAAAGCTGAATGTGTGGACCTCTTAGCCATTGTTTTATTTCAAATCCAATATGCTGGAGTACAGACTAAAAGGAAGAAAACATTGGTCATGTTCAAATACTCACAGTGTGCATACAACTGCAATGTTAACCCATTTCTAGTTGTTCCTCAGCAATCTGTGCCATATTACACAGGCAATACTCGTTCCATTGCCCATATGCATTATTTATTGACCTACATTGCACTCAATGCACACGCTTGCAGGAACACACCACTTACATATGTATTCAAGCATGGACTATTCACAAGTTCACTAAATTGTGTTCTTTTCTGAGGTTCAAGCTTACCTTGAGATAGGATCCAAAATACTTGGTGATAAAGGGACTGTCACACTGGCTGAGAACTGTGATCTCCTGTTGAATGTCCTCTATTTCATCCTCCGCTTCCTCCAGATCAATAATTTTAATAGCCACAACTTTCTGAGTCCGATTGTCGATGCCTTTAAAAACTTCACCAAAAGAGCCTTTTCCTATTCTCTCCAGCTTGGTAAAAAGCTCCTCTGGGTCAGCTCTGAAATTCTTTGTGACAGAGAGATGGATGGAGAGAGAGAGAGAGAACAGAGTGCATTTTAAATAACGTAGAACTACAGGAAACTAAAAACCACATGTTTAACTTAAAAGTACAGGAGGTAAACTAACAGGTATTCAAGCGGTTGCTACAGAGGCACACAGCTGTACATATGAGCACAAAGTAAAATTTGTTAAAATGATATTATTAAACAGAAAGAAATACTTTTAAATCACCAAAGGGCATAGTTTTGCCTCTCCTTACACCATTTGTCAATATACATACATACAACATAATATAAACATCTGGACAAGAGAAGATCTGGGCAGAGCTCCTCTCAGGTGAGCGAGAGTGACTGTGTGATGGAATGGGACAGAGATGAGAATGAAACTGTGTGTGGTGAAGAGAGAAAATGCCACAGTTGGCGAATAGCTTCCTCTAGCAATCTTTATATCCTGTAAGCTGTGATGTGGGGCTGCAACTCATGATTATTTTCATTATCAAATAAGCTGCAGATTATTATCTCAATTAAAAAAAGAAATTGGGGGGAAAAATGGCATTTACAATTTCTCAAAACCCACAGTCACATCTTCAGTTTGCTTGTTTTATCTAACCAACAGTCTAAAATCTAAAAATATTCAATTTACTGTCATACATGAGAAAGAAAAGCTGCATATTCTTACATTTAAGATGCTGGAAGCAGAGAATGTTTTGCATTTTTGCTTATAAGATTACTTCATTGATGAATCAATTTTCAAAATAGTTCCCAATTAAGTTTATGCTAATAGACTACTCAATAAATTAACTCCTTATCTTAATTCCACTCACTCACTGCCAGGTAAATGATACTGGCTTTCAAACTCCACTCCTTTAGTTTGTAATGGAAGTTTTCTGTCACAAATGTGTAGACTCAAAGCACAAGCTGAGACAAACCCTGGTGAGATCATCAGGGTTATTTTTTCACACTTCAGAAAACTCAGCCACAAAAGACTTTATACAACTGTTTTCATGGGCTGAATGGTAATAACCATGACTAATAAACAGACCTTTATGGAAAAGAGAAAATAACCTTCCTCACATTTTAATGGTTTCCTTCCTTGTTTCGTAGTGTCTGTGGATAAAGAGTCTGTTTGGAGAAGGTTGTGACAATCTATCTTCATTCCAGCATGGACAAAATGCAAACATCAATGAGGGATATTACCATCAAAACTACCAAACTCAAGTAGTGTATGGAATTCAAAACCAAAATGTATAACAACAAATGAGTCAGAACCTTTCATTTATCCTTTGTTGACAAACTGTGTGGCTTTGAGTAACAATTAAATCATAAGACAATCTAGCATATGGCCCTGCTCAGACCTGGTAACATCTGTTTCGGGTGATCTGATCACAAGTAGACAGCTCTAAGTACAGGTGTGAATGCACTCAAGACGCATTGAGGACCCATTTGAGATCCACTCATTAAGATCACATCCGAAACTGGTCTGGGCCACATGTAGCCACATTCTTCTAACAGTACGACTGTAAATGTATCCTGGGCCACATTGAAGAACCGCCTACTCTAGTGATGTCCTCTGCGACCGTCTGATCAGTCCTGTCAGTTTCATCGTGAACCGAAAATATTTTACTATTTCAAATGACTGAAACCTGTAGAGCTGTGCGCAAGGATTCACTTAACTCCTCTTTCTCTTTGTCTCACTCCCACACACATACACACACACACTGGATACACACAAGCACATTGACAACGGACCTGTCTGTTGGACTGGCTAAAAACAACAATACATATGTGTTTATTTGCATATAAAGTGAGGAAGTGAGGTCCGATCACAAGTGGTCACTCGAGACGCACGTGGAGACGCATTTTAACGCTGAATCACTGAAGATCTATTTTAACTCCAGGTCTGCACAGGGCCAGAGAAAACCTGACTGATTGACTGAACTAAATGGCTTTACGTCCCATGGAGCACCAGGGATGGTGTAATGGTCTTCAAGTTGGCCACTTCAATTTCCCTTGGTGCATGGCAATCATTCACTTAAAATGACAGAGCAGTTTTGCAGTGCCATAATTTCCAAATTTAAAAGTAGTACAAAAATAGGTCTATACTGGAAAAAGTTGCATTTTTATTAAAGGATGTATATTTTTAAATTAATCAGAAATTTTTAATGCAACAAATTAGATTTTTGAAGTAGCTTTGATAGTAAAGAACAGATGCATTTAAGCCTGATGCTTAATTTACCAGGTAACCCTTCCCTAAGAGGATGATCTGTTGGCTCATGCAGCATATTGCTTTACAGTCCCTCCAGAGAATAGTTTCCTGTAAAAGTGCTAATGCATGGTGGTCAAACCAATATGGAAGGGGAGATGAGCAGCTGCACTCTGAAAAACTGGCAAACAGGGGGCTGGTGAATTTAATAGCAAAGGAACTTTACATCAAAGACAAAGAGGCAGAGTGGTGTAGAATAAAGCAGAGCAGAAACAACACAACCAAAATACTATCATAACACTGGTGTGGTCAGTCATCCAGGTGAAAATTATAATGTCGAGGCTGACCTCTGTAAAAACAATGGGAAAAACAACAAGGGCACTGTGACCACAGACTACACATGATGGGAATGTACTTGCCATATACACAGTCAGCAGGTTTACTGCGACAACTAAAGCTCCCTGAACCTCGCTCTAAAAGCATGTGTTTGATGCTCTCCCATCTGCCCCACACAACTGTGTAGTCTAGTGTCATCCACGCACCACACCCTCAGGGTCGAAGGCTCACTGCCAGTTCTCCAGCTGCTAACACCTCTCTGCATGGTTACCTGTGGGTTCAGATCTGTTGTTCACCCTCTAAACCTGTATTAGTCCGTGCGTATGCTAATGAAGTATTCACAATTCAAGTAAAATAGCTATATTGTGTGCTATCAATGGAATACCAGTTGTCTCATGTGAACTGTAGTGTGACCTACTTTGCACAAACTCCTCAACCAGGGCACATGCTGTGGCTGGTTCAATTTAAAAATAGTTAAAGTTCAACACAATCTATCTATACTATAGATATAGACTATCCAGGGGAAAAAAAAAACTAAAAAAAGAAATAAAGAAAGAAATAAAAAACGCCCTTCAAACTACTATACCATTGGCAGCCCATAAAGTGCAAGTATATTACATAGATAGATATTACATAGATTTTTTTAACTAATGTAAAAAATCTGGGTCAAAAACACAGCTGAGAGCACCAGTCAATTAATCAATTAGTCAACTGAAAGAATATTAATAAGCAACTATTTTCTTGTGACAGTAAACTTTAAGTTCTTAAGTGTTGATGGGAGAAAACAAGCAATTTGATGAGATTAGTGCTGAAACAGTTCGCTAATTTAATGATTAGTGGATTTATAGATTATTTACAACTGTGTAATAATTTATTAATCATTTGATTTGTATATTGAGCATGAATTCCAAACATGATCTGATCCCAACCTCTGAAATCTGAAGTCTCAATTTTCTAAAACTGTAAATTGAAAATTCTTAAGGATTGTCCCGACAAAGTGAATCATTAAAAAAACATTCATTCTTTTCTGACTTTTATAGATCTACAGAACTGCCAGATTAATCAGTAATTATTGTTTTAGGGTTTATCCTGAGATAACACATCAGTGGCTGCAGCCTTAAATAACACCACCTTAGGTAACTCTTACTGCACTGAATAAATATCTGCATAATCGACAAAATAACTGTCAAATTAATCAACATTAAAAAGATAAGATTAATCTGCAACCCTGATAGCAAACTGAATAGATGTATTGTGTTACAAATGATAAACAGGGCTTATTACATGATATATCACCAATATAAGGAAGTAAACACATAATATACTGTTTGTAGAGCATCATGTCAGATCTCAGCAATGATTAGAGCTGAAACAATTAGTCATTTAATCGACTGGTTGATAATAGAAAAAAATATTTCGATAATTGTAATCTTTAAGCCAAAAGACAGCAACGTGGATACATCAACTTGTGCTATAGAAAATTGTGAGTGGTATTTTAGTCTATAATGGATACATGGTTATTTATAAATTAGGAATAAGTTCGATCATCAGAAAAAAGAGCATTTTTATGATTTGTCAGCCCGTAATCATTCAGTAACCTTAGATTTGATAGGAGAAAGACGAACAAGATGACAACCTTCCCTGCTGATAAATCTGATTAAATACAGTCATTCTGGACTTTGACGATAAGTGCATTTATCACGGAAAAGCAAAGGTTGATAGTGGTGAATGTGATACTGATGCAGTGTTCCTGTAACGTTAGATAAAGTTATTTTGGGGGCAGATACTTCAACTTCCGCGCTAAAGGTAGGAGGAAATGTGAAGTAAAATGTCGTCTCCGAACCAAATGAAGCTGCCTCTGAAAGTTAGCTTTTAATGTGATAATATATATATACATATATATATTTACCTGTATCCCCGGCAGTCCACTCTGAATAGGAGAGTGAGCCATGGCGTCAGATCGGCAAAGATGACGCCTTTCCTCGTCTTCTCTGCTTGCCTTATCAGAGGTCTAACGTTAGTTTCCTCACAGACCGCTGGTTCAGATGACCTGGTCCGTATCGCAAGCTGGTTAATGTATCAAACGGAGATGTCGCTTGGTTTTTAAAAGAAATTAGCTTGACTTGTCGGCTTGTACTTCGAGCTGCCTGCCCTCTCCTCACTCGCCTTCCGCAGTTAGCTAACGTTAGCTAGGCTAGCTACTTTAACAGCTACTTAGCAAACAGTTAGCTGAATAATTATATCCCCGGACGCGGTCTCTCCGCAGGTGGTTGGCAGTTTACCGATGGTAAGCTAGAGGTCTGGTCCGATATAGTCGCACAGGTTAAATAAATGCACACTGTTGTATGGTTGTGTCGCTTGTTGTGCTATTCTCTCATCACTTTTCTCTGTCGCCCGGCGCCATCTTGGTTAATGTCATTTTCATTTTCCGGGGAGCCAATCAGAGGAAACAGTGCACATGTCGTCATTCGTAAACCAATATACGTCACAGGAGGGAGGATGTTCACCCAGGTGCTTCACACATGTGGTCTGGTGCGCTGGTAATGAGGCTGTACTGCCGACTCGGGGAAACAAAGTAACCAAGAAAATTAACTCAATTAATAAACTTAGATGCACTGTTCAGGTATTTCTACTTTATTTTTTTACGCAATATATTTTATTATATATACAATAAATGGTGTACATTTTTTAGGCAGTTGAATTTCCTTTTGCTGCTTCATTTTCAGGGTCCTGTCATGCTGGCTAGAAGGGCAATGTTATCAGTAAACACTGTGATTTCCCTGCTATGCTATGAAAAAGGCTCAATGAACATGTTAATAGAATATTTTCCCTAAGTATTATTTGATATACACAGTGTCTGGGAGCAGTAAACTATATGTGATTAAACCAGTAGTTTAACCACATTCATATGTGCATAGCGATTCAAGTTGTTAAATTACTTTTTGAGCAAACGAACAAGCAGTTGAACACATCTGCTAAGTGGACCTTGATTTAAGATTAGTTTGTCAAGGACAAACCTCAATGCTCAAAAATAATGAAACCCATTTCTAGTTAGCCAGTTTAGGAGCTCACAGCTGCAGCCTGGATGGAAGGGATGCATTGCTGACCACCGCAGGGAAACCACTGTTGCTGTATTTAGTTCTAGCCAAGCACATTTATTGCCAAAAACAACAATGTTAGGTTTTATGAGGCCCGGAAGTTTTTAAGCTGAAGGGATGATATCAGCTTGAGAGAGTGCCATGAACAACAATTACATCCTTAACGTTTTTTTGTATGCTTATTTTTTTTTTAATTATTTTTTTTTTATTTATTTATTTTTAGTCCAAGACCTCAAGACAATCACTGCAAATGATAAAACATAACATGAATTTATTTCTATTGTTTACTTGCACATAACTTACACATAAATATAAAAGAGCAGTTACATCCAATGATATGTAAATGTCCTGGAATACTAGCATTCACCTGCTGTTGTTATAATGCTATATGTTACATTAAATTAATTTGTTGTACTGAATATCATGTTAGAGAGCTTATTGTGCTTTGCTCACAAAAGTCATCTTACCATTAAAATATAAAATATTTCAAATATACACGTGCACACACACACACACACACACACACACACACACACAATACTGGCAGAATTACTGTACATTTTTTCTCACATGCTGATGTTAAACTTTTGGATATATAACCTGCTTTTTATACTGTTCACATTTTGGTCTGTTTGGCTTCATCATCATCATCATGACATTCAACTGAGTATCTCTTGGTCATCTCAACTTCTGTCTTCCGTAGCTTGCGTTTATCATCCTCCTCATCCTCATTAACTTTCTTCTTGAACTGGGCCTCAATTTCTGCAGGGTCAATGTAGGTGTAGAAATAGGCCATAATGGAGAAGATCATGCACACTGCAACCAGGAGAGAGGCAAAGAGGATGTACTCCGCCCACTTTGAAAGAGGAGATGAGAGATAGAGGGACAAACGACAGACAAATGGTATTAATGCATCATGTGTTACTGTCATTACATGTCACTGACACACAGACATGTCTGACACTATAAATGTTTAATCAGTTTTAGTCACAGATGATTAGCTGTTTTGAGTTTGATTTATGGGAGTGCATGTTCTTTTTACCTGTTTGGGAAGCTTTGCAAGCTCAGCCACAATCAGTACAATGAAGTTGCCAATAGCAACAGTAAACAACCAGCCTGCTTGCAGCACTGCTTTCATGTTACTGGGTGCCTTGAAGACACAAAAGGACATAAAATGAACAAAGCCATAAACAAAGAACAATATACAGAACCATTATATAGTTATATAAAATAAAATATGAAATAAAACACTCTAATCAAAGGTTCAGTGATGGAATAAATGAGCGCAGTTCTAGCAAATTTACCTGTGAGTAGGAGAACTCCAAACCAGTAACAGAAAACATCACTTCGCCAGCAGTTATAAAGAAGTACTGTGGGATCTGGAGTGCCATGTGAACTGAGTTAGGCTTGATGTCTTCTACAGCAGTAATTAAATCCAGACACTAAAATAAAAAACAGAAATAATCATAATAGCAATAATTATAATAGTTGCCAGAGCACAAAAATTACAATATTTCCATACTTTGCCTGTTTTTACATTTAAGTAAAGGTTTGTGTTATTTTATATTTTCCTTATTGTCAACACATCCCTTGAAAAAACCAACACCAACAATGCATAAAGTTGGTAGTATGCTTCTTCAGAGCAGCTTGTCAGATGGTTGAATAAGTTTGGTAACCCCCCTCCCCAAACACCTTTCCAGTATCACATTAGGGGGGTCTGTGTTGGACCATTTATGTAACTGAGATGTGATTTCCTAAAACAGCTGGGCTTTATGCTTTTTAGCAAACAGTACTAAAATAGGAGTAAATAGTCCATTTGTTGGGGACTATTTACAGTGGATTGATACACATTATTGAATATTTTTAGAACCAGGACAGTGTATGGGTGTGACTCATAATAAACTACAGTGCCCTTGTTTATTGTAATGAAGGACCATTCATTCAGAGCAACAGTGTGTCTCACTGCTCTTTGGCACAGAGGAATAAGACTTGATAGGATCAGTTAATAACACAGTAGAAAAAATACAGAATATTACCATCCTTATACTTAAAGCATTGTTTTTTTCCATCTGGGTCAAATGTGAGTTGTCAGAAATATCCCAGATGAAAGAAAAATATTATAAGCTATTTATAAATATGATCAGATTTAATGTAACTTTTCTCAGTGTAATCACAAGTAAATACATAGAATGCAATATATTACCACATATAAAATAATCTGGCATGATTTCCTCTGAAAAGGTTTAACACAGTATGTAATAATGCAATAATGCAACGCAATGATATTTAAAACAGTCACTGCACAACTGACTGAAATTCATGATATTAGAAATTATTTGTGCAACTTACATTTGTCCCGAGGACCAAAGTGCTGGGGATAAAGAAAGTGTATGAACTTCCAAATCCAAAGTCTCTGCAGTATCCACATGACTGTGAACCGCTCCATAGTGTGAACGTGACCCTGATCAATGGAAAAGAAAATCTGTTTGATAAACTGCATGATTGTTTGCAAATAATAATAATGATAATGATAATGATAATAATTCTGGAATAAAAACAGTGAATCAGTTAAGATGAAAAAAAACTCCTTACTTTCCATTTTTTATCTGGGAGTAGTTGGAATAATAAAATGGCTCAATTAGTCCAAAGTCGGCTGCCGGTGTTGATACGTTCACTGCTGTGTTCATGCCATTCACAAATCTAAAATTGTTACACGTTGGAAAAAAAAAACATTACAGACAGAACATTTAAAATATTAAAACCAACATATGTAATGTAAATATGTAATCCCTTTGTTCTCAACTGTTACTCTGCAGATAAAGATTAGGACTGCAGCTAACATGGTCATTTTTTTATTTTGTAATTTAACTGACAAGAGACTAAAACAATTTATTGATCATCAAAATAATTTATTTTCTGCTGGTCAACTGATCAATTAATTGTATATCTGTTAGAGTTTATAAACAATTTTAATTCAACTTAGCCTACCTGATTGCATTGTTTCCTTCTTGTGGCTTGGAAATCAAATCATCAGTCTGAAGAAAGAAGACAGTGGATTTTGGTTAATTTAATCAACCAAGATTTTGTGTGTCCATATTTTCATCATTTTGTGCATCTCACTCACCAACAGCCATTCGTCACTGATGTTTGAGGGAATGAGAAGTGTTTGTCGCTGTCCCTTGGCCAAAGTAATATTTTTTGAGACTTCAGGGACACTTCCAATTGAAACCCAGATTTCTCCTGCTTCAAATGTGAAGTATTCATTACTGGCCTGCAAAACAAAGAAACTGTTGAAACTTTGGATTGCATGCAAATGATTTTCACAAAATTAAAATTTTTATAACAAAGTTTGGTATTACGGTTATTGTTGAGGACATACCTGAGCTGCAGGAAGATTTTGTGGATCATTGCCAGGCAACTTAACTGTGACTGGTTTACTGCCCATGTTTAATAATTTAACCTGACTCTGGGATGCTGATGGGAAGGTGGGCAATGTTTTCTGTAAATTAGTTGAAAAAAAAAAGAAGTAAAGATGAGTTTGAGTTTGAAATAAATAAATTAAATCCTCTGAGCTGATGTGTATTTTACAGTTTATAAGGAGAAGAACACAATACTATTTTTCTACTTACATCAATTTCAATCTGAACCAGAGCAGCACAGACAAAAGCTATAGCTGCAAGAAGCATCCCCACTGTCATTCTTTTCAGAGGTCTGTTGAATTGACATACATTTCTGTTACTGATTTTTCTATCATTTGAAAGAATTACACACCAATAAATGTCTTAATGTTAATACAGGAATACATTTTTCATCACTGTGATACGTACGTAAAATTTAGGCCACATTTTTTGATCAGAGGGTAGATTACGCTGTCCATGATAGGCACCAGTGTCAGGATCAGGATTGGGTTGACAGTCTTTCAAAAACATAAATTGCTCAGTGAGAATTTTCTCAAATAAAATGCAGTACGTTAGTTCAAGTTAACAATGATAAAGATTTTTTTTTTTAACTTACCTGCATCTGATCAGGCTGGATAACAAGGCTCCCCTGCAGACACAAAGAAGTTATTAGAACATGACCACATCACTATAATTAAGTGAATGTAAATGTATATTTGGTTTTATCACCAAACTTACAAAGTGTCCATCCATGTTGGTGGCTTGCAGAGTCCATCTAGAACCCTTTAAGATAAATGCGAAAATTAACATAGTTTCCACTGCCAGCCATGATGCTGCTGTTTAAAAGGTAACGTAACTTTAAGGTACCTTTTGGTCAAACAAGGTCCAAAACATTGGCAGTGGGATGTATAAAAAGAGGACCTTCAGCACCATTTTGATTTGAGCAATGAGGAGTTTCTGCATCACAGAAAGACAGAATATAAACAGTCTTAAGGTTATTTTACTGAAGAAACAGCATGTTAGGAACTTAAGAGAATTAAATGAAGTGAAACATACATCATATTTTTCCTCAGCCCAGTCCATCCAGTGCTTTCTCTTTGGGAATTGCTTGCCTCTGTGCTTGTAACGGTTTTTAATGGCAAACTGATTGAGAGAAGAGCATTGACACAGAGTGTCTTTAGAACACCTAAACCCACTGTTGGGCCACACATCAATGCAAAATGTGTTGATGCAAATGGTGCAAACCAGACTCACCCCAATGCATTTACAAACATCCAGCATGATGTTTCCCTCTGGTTCAGCTTTGTAGTACATACCACTCCCAACAATAAACACCACTGTTAGGCAAAACATCAGTATCAGTACAGTATATACGATGTACCAAACCTTTAAATGTCTGCTTTATGTATAGAATCACAGTTTCCAAATATGTTTAAACATACCAAGTGCAACCACCATTAGTGCTGCAGGGACACCGAAGGCCAGAGAATAACACTTCTGCGGACTGTAGATGCCACATTCCTGAGCTGCAGGAACAACAATTGTTATTCAAGTGCAATTTCAATTTCATTTGTATCTAAGGTTTGATTATCACATGCACTTATGTTTATGGTGCTGTTTGTCATGACGGTCATACTCTTCTCTACCTCTGAGGATTGGAGTGATAATGGTTGACAGGAGACTCCCACCATTGATGCACAGGTAGAATACTGAGAAGAAAGTTCTCCTTTGCTTTTCCTGCACAGAGAAACATGTCAGTGCAATGCTAGATGTGATGTGTAACCAATCCTAAAGTGATTAATATTGATATTATTATAAGTACAGCAACCAAAGTTTTTTCCTGCCTTGCTAGCAACATGACTCCAGGGATAGCAATGCTCGGTCTGTCGTTCGGTTCATGAATTTTTGTGCAAATTAGCAAATGTGTGCATGCTAACACACTAAACTAAGATGGCCAACATGCCAAACATTATACCTGCTAAACACCAGCATCGTAGCGCTGTCACTGTGAGTATGTTAGCATTTAGCTCAAAGCCCAGCTGTGTGTGAGTGCAGCCTCCAAGAGCTGCGTTTTATAGTATTAGTATTTTTGAGCATTTCAGCCTATATTTTGATATTGTGTAGTAGAGAGGAGGCATGATATGTGATACAAATACATCAAGTAAGGATGCTGCAGTTACATTTTCAAAGTAACGGTCACCTCCATAGGTTAAACATTACAGGAAAACACACCTAAGGCAGGAGCTTCTAACCTGGTGCTCGTTAAACTGGTCTCCACCAAAGGCAGCCACACAAGGTTTGATGCCACCTGTGCCCAGAGCGATGAGGAAGAGACCCACCATGGACAACACGCTGAATGTGAAGAAGAACATGTGCATGAGCAAGGAGTTCAAAATATGTGATGAAATCTGCCTGCCCAAAGGCTGCCCAATGTCCTGGACTTTGACTCAGTGATTTCTGTAGTAGAACAGAAACTCACACATGAAAGGTCATGTTGTTTGGTGTCCCATCTCTGTCTGAGTCAGTGATGTCATGGATTGCACTGACAGCCATTGCAACCTGGCCAAGTGCATAGACTATGGACAAGTAGATGATTGTCCTGAGGGAGAGAAAGGAAAAGAGAGAGCAATGGTGGAAGAATTACTCAGATCCTTTACTTAAGTAAGTGTATTAGTACCACACAAGTCTTTTTAAATTAAATGTAGACTGTATTAACATTCTCCTGCTGAAAGATAGACACAACAATTTCTTCCTTTTTTTTCTGGCAGCTTTATACTTTAAAAGGTGATACACAAAGACATAAAATGAATGCATAGGAAGCTGGCAAAAAATTTACTAAAATTAACCGTGAAATTTTAATGTGTAAAGTTATGAGTAACTTTATTTGTCGAAGTAGAGTAAAAGTGAAGTATTACCTTCTGAAATGCAGTGGAAAGACAAATTTTTTATATTTGTTTTATCATCTAAAACAACTTGCATAACTATGTAAATTATTCAAACCTTCATGCATACATCAAAGGAACCTGAGACAGTTGCTCACCTAAACTTTCCCAGCCAGGAGTCAGCCACAATGGCTCCGAGGATAGGGGTGAGGTAGCAGAGAGCCACAAAGGTGTGGTAGATGGAGGTGGCCAAGTCATCGTCCCAGCCCAAGAAGTACTTGAAGTACAGCACAAGCACAGCTGTGGACAGGCAGGGAAAATATAGGCTTCTTCTTATTTTACTGAGTAGAATCACCAAAGGCACACAGTGTCAGCTCTGAAATGTTTGGTCATGCTGTGCATCAAATTTCAAACAACCTCTTCAAATTAAACACAAAAATGCTCTCAGTAACCAGTTTATTAGGTAAAACTATAGCAGTGTAATACAACAGTCCTGCAATATCCTACCTTCCTGAAGGTTATAATGTTATATTTATACAGTTTTAGAGAAGTTGATTCAAGTGTGATCATCTTAGAGGCTGGGGTTTGTGGTGCTGTTGAACTGCACTGTAATATAGAGGTGTGCCTGTTGTTTACCCAGATGGAGAGGACAAAATAATAGAAACACCAACCAACACCACAAACTTGCCTCCAAAATGACCCTAAAGTTAAATAAACACCTGTCTAAAGCAGATTCAACAAAAACTGAAGATTACATGGAGGTAGGTTATTACAGCAATAGCCTATTGTTAGACTGTATTATTTCTTCCTTACAATAACCTGAACATCCCCTTATCTCAAACCCTTGACTGTTATCTCTGCCTGCTCTCCAGTTTTTATTGTTGAGGATAAGGAAACCGTCGTTAAGGCAGTCAGGTTGCAAAAGTAATCCCATGGTTTTCATTCTGGGACTAAATATTCTCACCTCGCATTCCATAGTATGAGAACCTCTCACAGAACTCATTCACAACGATGAAGAAGATGCTCAGCGGGTAGCCACACACCACCTTGCTCTGATGATAAAAGAAACAGCAGCATGGTGTTCAGCAGTGCTGAAGAATTTAGATCATTTAAATGTGTAAATTCCACTCTACCTATCTATAAGGCCTATATAAACTCCATTAAAAATGACAATCTTGAATTCAAAAACAGACTTAAGTAAACATATCAGAATATAAAGTACCGGAAGTAAAAGTACTCATCATGCAGAATGGCCCATTTCAGAACAATGCCTATTATATTAATCAATGACAATTACGGATGCATTAACATGTGCCTCACTTAAATGCCCAGCTGGTGAAAGTGGAACTAATTTTAATTACTTTATATTCTACGAATATTATGTAATAATTTATTTGTTGATAGTATTTTCCTTATTAATCTGAATCTGTAAACTAAAAAAGTACAATATTCCCCTCTGAAATGGAGGTGAGTAAAAGTATTAAAATGGAAATACTCAAGTAGACTGTATAGTAGTAGTACAAGTACCTCAAAAGTGCAGTACTTGAGTAAATCTACTTGCATACTTTCAACACCTAACTTTATTTATCAAAAGAAATTGTTTTAATAGTGCACAATTGTATTATATTATATTATTGGATCATTCTCGTTGATGCATTAAAATGTAAGCAGTACTTCAACATGGTTGGTCAAAGTAAAGCAGATTTTAACTTTTTTTTCAAACTGTTATGTAGTTGAATTTATAATTTGAAAAGTAACCAGTAGTTATAGTTGTAAGATAAAGTGTAAATAGTAAAATGTGGAGCTGTATAATAACTTTTAGCACTACTACAGTGAACGGAATGTTGAGAGACTGGTTGCTTTGTTCCTGTGAATTACCATTTAGTCTCACTGAACAATCAAAAACAAAAACTGCATGAACATCGAGTAAATTAAATGATTCAAGTACTTTACCGTTCCTCTCTTCTCCTTCCCTTTCTTGTGATCCTCTTGATCTGTGCACAAGATGAAACTAGTTCAATCAACCATCCCTTTTCCATTAAAAAAGACAAATACAGCAGCCTACCAACTTCTTCAATGATGTATTTTTCTCTTGCTCTCTCCCTCCTCGACCCTAGCTTTTTCAGTTTGGAGTTAAGAAACATCACAGCAGCAATTAAGAGTGTGCAACTGGTGTCTGCACCTTCAGGACTAGAATATTTGCTTTTCGTAGATTTGAATGAAAGCACACAAAAACTCACCTGTCATGATGTCTTAGTGACGCTGCTGCCTGCTTTCCACTGTTGCTGGATATTCCTTTGAGATTCCTCCAGGGAGCAGTTGATAATTTATCCTTTACTGTTCACCAGCGGCAGTGGGAGTGTTTCATGTAATATTGCTTCTTATTAGCCCTTGATCTGTCTTTTACGCTGCTGACAGTGTTGCTTTTATGATGGGTGGGAACATGAGATATAAGATATAGATAGGAGGTCCGCTATGTTCACTCCTTGAAAACTGAATGATGAATGATTACCTTTAATAAAGGAGTAAATAAAAAAAGACTGTACAAGTGCAGAGAAATGAGTGCATTTTATTTAAAAGATAAGCATAAGGGAACATCTCTGTTTACAGCAGAACAGTGAATTTGTGTTAAATAAAAATAAAAACAAAAAACCCATTGCTGCCCAAATATAAAACAATTTCTTGAACATTTGAATCAACACTAAAATGGTAAAAGCTTCATATTACTCCCACAGTAGGCATAGTGTCTGGTTCCACACCTCATCGCTTTGGCAAGCAGGTGAACATTTCTTTACAGTGTATAAGCCCCACACAGCAAGATCATTTGCAAATATTGCACACACTCCTTTATTTACATCAATAAACAACTTGGAATATACTTTTTGTATGCAATGGCTTTAAATAATTAAAACTCTTCTGCTCTAAGACATTGAAGTGATTTCAGGTTGAATGCTACCATAGGAGGCCCTTATGCAAATTTGCATTTTTGTAGAAATATAACTTCACGTACAGGGAGATGAGCGTCGATGTATGCAGCATATACTGTTCATCAAGACATCAATACAGTGGCTTATAAAAGTGGAATACTGTACATAAAAAAAACACGATGTGAAATATTATCAAAATAAACACAATGGGCTGTTGAGAGGGTGCGAGTGTAATGACATGCATAATAAAGATCCCAACAGGAATGTCTCCATGGAAAAAACTGTCTTTTCAGGTAGAAACAGGTGAAGGAGAAGACAGATTTGTCTCATCACACTTTATGCCTGGTCATGAAGCAGAGTCCGTGTCCTGTCATCTCTCCTGCACAGACCCCTCATGTTTCAGACCTCACCTCACTAATCTCACAGGAAAGTTAAATTGGCAACACCCAGCTCAGTTACCATGCCTTCTGTATACGTTAAAAAGGTCCAGTGCCTTGGTCATGGTCCACTGAGAAGGGTCAGAGGTGATCAGACTTGTCTGTGCTTTTGTCAGTTTCCCTTTGACCTGACAGAAGAGAGGCAGGATCTAGGTTTTAGAAGTGACAATATGGCTTCCCTGGCATGCCTGGTTGGCGAGTATAGGGGGGCGCTGACCTCAAGGTTAACCCAGGTTAGCATCATACCACAGAGGAAGAGCTGGGGATGCCCTGGATGGTGGCACTGGTTGGCGTGCCACTGATAGCATTAAAGATGTGAAGTGAGTCTGGAAGAATGCTCTTCATGCCATCTTCCACAGGACTGATCTGAAAGGAAGAGTGTGCAAAGGAGAAATGAGATATTAACAAATATCATTTTAGATCTCCGAGTATCTTAATTACTGTAAAAATCAAGCCCTTATTTAAAGGGATAGTTTAACGCTTTGAGAAGTACACTTATTTGCTTTCTTGCAGAGGGTTAGACGAGGAGATCAATAACACTCCTGAGTCTGGAGGATAAATAAGAAACTCCAATAGCAGCTAGTTAGCTTAGCTTAGCATAAAGAGTGTTACTGGCTGTAGCTTCATTGTAAGTGGATTCAGATACAGTATGAGAGTGGTAGCTATCTTTTAACTGTCGGCAAGGAAGCGAATAATCATATTAAAGTGAATATCAGCATCCCTTAAAAACAGAAAACAAATAAGTAAAAGCAACTAACACACATAGCATCAACAGAAAATCACCAAGGGTATAAAACATATGCATATCCAAAAAAAAAAAGCAAATACTTAAACACACATTCAAATGCATGTACATACACACACAACATACATAGAAGTACAAACGTATATGCACATACATATTTATATATACATGCACACAAACAGTTCATACTGTATACACGTGCAAAAGCACGAATCAACCCAAAGAGATAAGTCCAGAAGTGATTGTTGGTCTAGCCAGTTAGGTCAGGAGTGTTCATGGCAGGGGGAGAACAGGTGGGCTTAAAGTTTTGATCTTTTAAATATCAAGAGGGTTTATCTGCCCTGATGGACAGTGGATGTGTAAGCCATGAGTGAGAATACTTCATGTCTAGCTGATTTCTTATTTATTGCAGCCATGTAACGATAAGAGCTGTTTGTGATCCCATCAGATAACTGTCAGTGCTTTTCAAGGTCAATAAAGGGACTTGGAAACGAGTGGCATCATATGATCAAATTGATTAGACTTTCTCATTTTGATAACTCTAGCTTCACCTTTTGTTTTATTTGGTGGAGATTTTGTTGTAATATTGGGCACGATAGAATCAACACTAAACTAAGGTATTACTTACTCTGCTTTGACCAGTTACAAAAAGGGCAGACTCAAGACTCTTAATATGGCACAAAGAAGACAAATGGCTCAAGAATGACTTTAACATCATATAATATCTGAAAACAGATGCCTATGTCTGACTGGACCAACAACTAACAACTCAGTTTTTATTGCATTCTGATGCTTCTTGCATTACCATCCAATCTGCTCATGTCAGCACAAGGGAAAAACAGAGAATGGTGTTATCAAAGAGAGCGTTATCTGTCACATTATCGGACATATAATGAATGGCACTCTGTTTACTTCACTTGCCAAAACCTGTCTCAGAGAGTGGCAGATTATAGATTTAACATTAGTAATACAGAAAGTAATTACACAAACTTCAGTTGAGTAACAGCAGCCAGAGCAATAATGTACTTACTTGCTCATGCATGATGATGGACAGCTCTCTGGCAAGGTCTCTATAGTTGGCTTTCATCTCATCATGATACTCCTGTTGGTCCTCCTTGATTAGCCGCTCATTAATGCCTAAGCCGTGGCCACATGCCTCCACAAAATGCCTGCTCAAGAAAAGGTGTGTTAAAGAAGAATTACACTTAAAGTAGTAAAGCCCGATCAAGCTTTGCACAGACACATTATGAACCTTTGACATCTCACCTGAAGACCTCCTTCAACTGTTTGACCTTGTTATCAGGATACTTCTTGGCACCCGCATCGTCCAGAAAAGCTCGGGCATATGCAAGTGGTCCTGCATTTACCTGAGGGAGGATGTGAGAGTCAAGTCATTTTTTTTCTTTCTCATAATAATTTTATAAGGTAAGTTCAGTGAGTGTGTAAGTGTTGACAAAATTCAGAGCAGGCACCTGGACACTGATGCTGCCCTGCAGTTTGAGCTGCAGACGGATCATATCCACCTCACTGGAGGAGCAGAGCTGTTTGATCTCGGCAACCTTCTTGCTCATCTCGTCGATGGCCACCTCGATGGGGCTCAGATCAGTGTGGTGCTGATACATGACTGCAATACGTTTCTTCACATAGGGGAAGCAATGTGTGGCTGAGGGACAAAGACACAAGGGGTGAACAGCTTGCTTCTCAGCACATAGATCTTTTCCTCTTGCATGTGCTTTTCTTAGTTTTATGACACATGATCTGCTCATGTGTACTTGCACATCCGTTGAAAGCGTTTATAACATAATGAAGATAAGAAGATAAGGTTGAACCTTTTGCACCTTAAAACAATAAAACTGATTAGGATTATGACAGGTCCTTGACAAATAGCTGACATGTTCAGAATCTAATCAAGATCTTCCATTCATGCACAGAAACTTCCGCTGAGTAATGTAAAGAGTGAACAACTGGTATCCATGTGAAAGTCTTCCACATAGTGAGCCTTGGAGCCTTCTTTATGTGCAAATATACAGAAGATGCGCTGCATAGTTTAAGAGGACAATCTGAGAAAAACGAATGTATTTCACTTTCTAGATTATTGAGATTATTTGATGCAGAAGATACCAACACCTGGTTAATTTACAGCTAAATCTCATTACGTAGTGCTGTCTTAGGGGGTTAAATGGTTGCGTTATGTCTTCTGTGGCTCTGGAGGAGCTTTCTGAAGTCCAAGAAAATATCCCTGATAATGTCAGCAGGGTTATCTAAGCTTGGTCTTGGAGACTACAAATCTTTAACTGAAACTCAAGGTGTGAAGTTTGAAAGACACGATACACGGGAAGAGTCTGACAAAAAACACTAGAAGCAGGAGAGTAAAGGTCACGATAATTTTTACATTATTTTTGAAAGTGTCCCTTCCTAGTCCACAATTTTATGGTTTTGAAATGACTAAACTGGTAGAGTTTTTTCCCCAATTAGGTGCCACTGCAACACATATATAAGGTTACTTACTGGTTAATATAGTCCTGCGCTTGCACTGCTCCTCCACGCCGCCTTGCTTTTTGCCTGATATGGTAAAAGGCATCTCAAACACAAAGCGACGGATGTTGTGGCTCTTCTCAAAGTCTGTCTTCCTGTCCACCAGTTCCTTCTCCTCCAGGTAGGGGGTCACATGTGTCACTTGGATGTAAGCATATTTAGAGTCCAAGTCTTTGGGATTAATCTGGAAAAGAAGCGTGTCAAGAGATGAATACTGTGTTGTGTAAATCTTGGTGGTGGTGGGGGGGTGTCACAAATTAAATATCAAGAAAGTCTCACCCTTCCAGAGTCTTGAATCATCTTGACATTCTCCTGGCCAAACTTGTCAGAGTACAGTTTAAGGAGCCTCTGAGATATCTCAGACAGAGGGGTGAATTTGGGTTCTTTGTAGATGTACTCCTTACCATCTTCATCCTCAAAGAAGCCCTGAAAAAGATAAAACATAATCAGAACTGCTAAAAAAAATTAAATTAAGATATACAGAAGCAAACAGTGCCACATCAAACCATACATGAGCTGTGAGTGGGAGTCATTATGACAACTTGTTAAATGAAATGGTAAAATATTGTTTAAGTCTAAGCTCTGGGCTCAAAGGGAGAGTATGTCAGACTCCACAAATACACAACCTTTAATCTAATGGCCGAGCACAGAGATAACAACAAACTGCACTGCAAACATCATCTAGTGTCAGCTCAATGATGTAAAACAGACCAAAGGACAGAGGTGGGGGCATGGATTTCACACTGTCAGTGGGAGCGCTTAGATTAGTCAGTTTCTCGTTTGTAAACGGTAAAAAGTCCCATGAACAGACGAGTGAAGCCATGCATTTACCCAGTGAGAGATGAATCCTGCTATTAGCCCTTCAAGGGTTTTACTGCTATGAATATGACAACACTGAAGCTAGAGTAAAGGAGGAGTTAAAGGGCAATGCAACGTGAAATAGCACCGACTACATTAGCAAAGGAGCACAACACAGCCTAAAACATTCACTGCAGTCAAACTGCAATGGTAGCTTTCACACTGATTTACCTCAGCCTCTGAGTCAGTAAACTGGTACTGCTACAGGGTGTGGACAACAGAAAATAAATGTTATTCCATGAGAACTAGCTAAATACCTTGAAGAAATGTAACACTTGTATTAAATACACAAGTAGAAGTTACCACACCCCACAAATAATTTCTAAAACTTCTAAAATTACTGTATGAATTAAAAAAAAAAATTAAGGGTGAGTTCTAAACTCTCACACACAGATCGGTAACACAAAAGCAGAGACACTGAAATGAGTGCAGAAGTGGACAGGTGTCATGCAACACAGTCCCACCAAAACAGAAAGCAGCAGTGGTGACTGATTGTTACTGTAACTTGAAGCAGCAAACTATGGTTGAGAAGTGCAATGGATTACAGCAGCACCAACATCACACAAAGACTCAGGCTGCTCAGAAAAGCAAGCAAGGTCTGCTGCACAACTTACCGCTGCCTTCAAAGAGGATGAAAAGCAGAGAGGGGTATTAGAGTGGATCATTAAACGCCACCGCATGTGGTCATGCTCTTAAAAATAAAAACACCTTAAACAGCCACCGTGCAGAACGTGGATTACTTTGCCATACCAGCAACAAAATTAATACTTGTGCTCTTTTTTTCAAAATCAAGTTTGATTCATTTTAAATATAGTTAGTGCATAAATCATATAATCAATAGACTCATCGGGAAAATTAAACAAAAACAAAAAAATAGATATAAATATTTACTCGACACACCCTTGTGAGTTGCCAGCCTCTATTGTAGCTTGAGAGTTAAACTCACCTGGCCAAAGAAAGCCACTCTGAAGTAGGTGCCCAGCAATCTCTTGCCTGTGTGCATGACCTCTGTTACTTTGCTGTATGCACGATGCAGTGTGTCATACAAGTGGGCCAGTTTCTGTGCAAAGAAGCAAAAATAATTTGATTAGACTCAGTAGATGTTCATGGTTAAGACCAAGGCTAAATTAGTGGGGTCTGTTGTGGGGGAAAAAAAGATTCTTGATGGAATAAGCTTGCACCTCGAAGTCCCTGCGCTTCTCATAAATGGGGATTATGAGCTTGTAGATGTCAGAGATGAGCTCGTAGCGCTCAGCTTTCCACAGTCCATCCGCACACTCCTCCAGAAGCTCCATTAGGACATCCTGACAGAACAAGGGGAGGGAAGAATAGACATTTAGCCTAAATAACAAGTGTTTGATAAGTCAGTGCCCCTTATATCGTAGCCAAATGTGATGAGTACAAGGATCTAAAGAAAAAGTCACATCTACATCTACAGATATCTGCACAAATTGCCTGCCTGAAGACAATCTTTACTTTGAAGACAGCAGTATGTGCCTAAACATTGATTCATAGAATTACAAGTGAAACAACTGCTTTATGCTTATGAGTGTGTCTCCCTCCCACAAATTTGACAAATGGTCTCAGTAGCACATTGAGAAAATGGCAATCTAACATATTTTTACATTTGTAAGACTCTTAAAATTGTATCTCATGCCCCTCCTCAGGATTTTTATTATTACAAAAAATATAAAGTAATTATGTCTAATTTCAAAACTATGAAATGTGTTTCATGCTCATGCGACTTGTCCATCGATATCTTGGAAGTCAGCTGCTAAATCAAAATCTGTGATGAAACACAGTCACCGGCCAGCTATCACTTAAATGATAATTCACAATTTAAAAACTGAAATGTTGCTGTTAAATGCTTTGTCTTCCTTATATTTGCCAGTTGCTTTTGACCCAACCAACTTAAAAATTTAAATTCTGAAAATCTTATTGTAATTAAATAAAATTGAGTTATGGTGGAGTTACACTGATGCTTGAGCTCATGTTAACTCGCAGCATGTTCATTTGCACAGATGAATTCAAAGTAAATTAAATAGACATCATTTTTGTCTGCATTAATAGGATGAAAGGTGCAAGTACTTCATTGAAATGGACATCTTGCATGCCGACATCCTCCATCATTGCGGCTTCCTCATCAATGTTTGGAGTCACGACACGGAAAGCTGAGCAGCCCTGCTTGAACATCCCTGAACGCAGCACGAGATGAGACAGTATATTAACAACTCAGCCCAAACTTTCTTATGACAAAATATATAAGAATTTGAAAGATTTCAAATAGTGCAGTAACATCATTCTCAGTGTCTTACAGACAATTTGAATATGTGTGCACCACACAGAACACACATGCTGCTGCTGTGTGGCATGCAAACACATTGTCAAAGCACCTTTTCTCCGCAGGTATTCTGCCACAAGTGCTGCCACGTGTACGTAGCACATGGCTGCCTGTAAACAACAAGAACATTCCAGGTCAGCAAAACAAAGTGATGTTGATAGTGCTAATTAGGTTACATGATAGCCATTAAAAGAATATCAGTGCATGATAAACTGGACAAATATGAGGAAATCCTGTCAGTATTTGCTGTTATATAGACCTATCATTAGAAACAAATCAAAATGGACTTTATCACATGTTAAATTGGCCACCATTATGTCAGCAGCCTCTCTTGTTACAGACCTCTGACAGGTCTCCGTTTTTTACATGGATTCGGGCCATGCTGTCCAGCCAGGTCTTGCGTAGCTCAGGTGTGCTGGCATAAGACTTGGCCAGGCTGTACTGCAGGTCCACCAGCATCTCTGGATCTCTCTCGTGCTCCTTCATCTGAGCTGTGGCCATCAAAACCGTCCTGATGCGTTTGGTCAGGTCCTTCACATCTGATGGGAAAGCTGTGTTCTGTTGTGGAGAGAGCAGAAATTAGAGCAGCTAGATGTGGTATTGCTAGTTTAAGCACATATTCTTTTAACTGTTTATTTAAGTGGAATATTAAGTGGAGTAATTATGAACTCCATTGACTTGCTGACCTTAATGGTTTTGTCACTGTTGGCACAATTGTTGATAATTGACAGAGACTGTTGGAAGCGGGTACTTCCAATACCAATGACATCAGCTATCAGCTGACTGACAGCGATCACCACCTAATGCAAAGGAGAGAAATGATCAGTGTGACGTGTGTAAAAATAGTAGTAGCAATAATAATAATAATTAGCAAAACCAACCAACTTTCTCCTCTGAATATGTTTGTTTCTTTTGTTTTGACCTTAATGAAACCTAATATGTAGAAAAGTACTGAAGTGGTAGCCCTTGGTAGCCCCCCATGTAAAGAAATAATTAAAGATCCCATAATTTACACTTTCCTGGTGCTTTATTAGAAGTTTTGATTTCCACAAGAATATATATTTTGTGGTTTTAAGTATGAAAAACCATCTCAGAGTAGTTTTACATCTCTCTCAGGCTTCTCTCTGGAGCTCTAGTAACAGCAGGTAGGTTCTGAGCCTCTGCTCTGATTGGCTGACTGTTTTCTGAATGATTGAAATGAATGAAATGAACTGAATAAAAATATAGAACATTTCAGGAAAAACCCTCAGAGAAACCAAATCCAGGTGGGCTGGGCTTGCAGCATGGTTGATGGCGGTGACTGCTTTGTTATGACATCACAAAGTTACAGCAGTCACGATCATGCTCTGTGCATTTCTCTGTGGACTGGGGGCTTTGATACTTTCACAATATTAATATAGAACCTAGACCTGCTTATAGTCAAAAAAGAAATCCCACTTTATACAATATGGGACTTTAAATGTATTATATGCTGTGTAAACTATGCATGAATAAATAATCAGGGTCCAGTGCCCTCAGGAACCCAACACGTTAGGGTTAAATAACGTGAACATTAAAGCATTATTGTTTTTAGTCTGTGGAGGTAAAGTAAGGGCCAAAGAGGGACTATCCTACCTGTAAGTGGGTCCTGACAAAGGATTTGCGACCTGTGTAGTCAAAGTTGCTCTTCATCAGGAAATACAGCAGATGGGCTGCATCGCTGCGGATGGAGCTCAGTTTGGAGTTACAGCACTTCAAGATCTCGTAGCAGAACGCAGCGCACATGTCAGCACGCCCTTCAAAGAACGTGCAGGGAAACTAGATGGTGAAGAAGACAAAGAAAAATCATCAGCTACTGTGAAAGGCATACAAAGAGCATTGTTAAATAAGGCACAAAAAGTCCTTCAAACCTTGTAGATGAAGGTGCGCAGTGAAGTGAAGACCTGCTTCAGGGCTGTTTCTGACTGATTGATTCGCAGAAAACAGAGATGCACTTCAAACACCTTCTTCATGAGAGGACTGTGGCCGTGGTCAGAGCAGAGCTGCGCCTGTGGAGAAAGAGCATCACTGTAGACACTGAAAAAAATCGTTTTTTTAACACCAGGGATTCAAGTGAATCTGATGAAGAATTAATTAGGCCTGGCATTCTCATTAGACACTCTACATACTGTATTTAAACAAAAAAGTAAGTAAGTAGTAAAAGTACAAGTAAGTTGTTCCAAGTATTGTTATGTTTGTTACCTTGAAACCCATAATAAAGATACTGAGGGTGTCCAGGACAGTCAGACAGACTTCAGTAGCGATGTTGGCCTCCAGCAGTGACTGATTTAACACGTCCGCATCCGAGTGACTGTAAGCTAAAGAAGACACGAGAAAAAGCTGTAGCTGTTCCAACCCCACCAATCATATCATATCATATCATATCATATCATATCACATCATATCTCAGTGTTAAAGGCAAAGCTGTTTCTAAAAGGATGGAAAATTTGATTAAGTTGAAACAATAAAGTTTCATTCCAAACTGAAACAAGAATGATTATGAATATATTATACTATTCGCTAAATGTATACATTTTATATATGAATGATGACACAGTGAGGCACTTTTTTTGGTTTTCTTTTTTCCTTTTTCCTTTCTTTCTTTTTTTTTTTTTTTTTTTTTTACAAATTGCAGCAATGATTTTGTTTATGCCAACATTTGAGTATTTATAGCAGCAATTTTTTGTGTGCATTTTTCTGAAATGCACAGGTGGTATTTTGGAATGAAACCTGTCTTATTTACATAGATTGTATCTTTTTTTTTTTCAGAGAAGGAGATGTAAAATGAAGCTCAGAGCAGATGAGCTGGGCAGGGGGGTGAGAAGAGTTTTAAAAGCTGATGTTCAGTTAAAATAGGCATGCTCTTAATCTAACCAAATGAACAAAGGCCAGTAACAGTCTGCAAACTGCCTGTCAACCTGATACATTCTTACCATGGTCTACAGATATTCCAAGAATACTTGAAATCTTTCTTACACTGAAAACACAGAGAAACTTTATTAAATGACGCCATTTACCAGACCAATCACACAGTTTAACCCCTGTAGATAAAATCAATGTATTGCTACACACAGCTGATGATGCCCCCATGTCTCCTGAAGCATTTCCTGCTTGGAAGTGGGCTGGGTTTAACCAGAGGATGAGGAAGAGGATGACATTGGTTACAATGACGATGTTGAGAAGCATGAGGAGACAGATTGCACAGGATGAGGCGGAGGAGGACGGGGTTCCTCTCGTAGAGGATGTTGGATGAAAAAGTACAGTATGGGGCACTTACTGTGGTTAAAAGTATATGAGTTATCCAGGCTGCTGAGCTGCTGTAAGCGGGCATGCATCATTCCTGCCCTGTTACGGGACACAGGCAGAGTCTGAGACTTCCGCTCATGTGCTACGGGTCCTGCCCCATCCTGGTTCCTGATGAGGAAACAGGACAATGTTAGATGAACAGCTGATGACCAGCAGGGCCAGAGTTAGTGAAGCAGGTTTGGGTGAATAACATGCCATTTTACACACTTGAGTGGTGTAAATGTCACTCAAATGTTCTTAGAGCCGCAGCAGATTTTAAGATAATTCCGCTTATTTCATTTATAGGTGCCATAATACAGAAATATCCAACTCAGAAGACTGAAAAATGTAACATTGAGGGGACTTCACGCATGTACCTACATCAACACCTACTGTATGTAGCAAAGTTAAGTTGTAATGTACATTCCATGTTTGGCATGCACTTTAATAACAAAATTACCAAAGTGGTGTAGCAGCATTAAAGCAATGAGTTAAAGCAAGGAGTTACAGCGCAAGCCATGCATGTAAGAGTGAGAGAGACTACATATGAATTTATAGAGCGAGTAGTTGTGTCACAGCACTGCAGCTTTTATTGAGTGAGAAGATATCATGCAGTTAGTTTGAGAAATTCACTTCCACCTTCAGGCTTACCCAAGCAGGAGGGGGCAGGAGCCAGGATTTATTTCATTATGTTAAACTTGCCAGCATTTAAGTGAATAAAGATAGAAACAGTGGTGGGAGGTTAGAGAGAGTGAACACCCAAATCCCTCTGGGGGCCAAGGCCAGAGCTCCCAAACAGTGGAGAAAGAGTACAGTCATGTAAGCTTGGATTTTAATTACTTTAAATACAAGTCACAACCTTCAACAATCACACACATTTAGCGATGATGTTTCACCCCAAATGATCAAAAGTAAGGTCAACAAATCACTACATTACTGTCATATATGGTATCAAGTTTAATGGGCAATTAATGAGTGTCTACTCATAATAGGTGTATAGATCAGTGATTGCCAACCAGGGGTAGGTGCACCACAGGGGTTGTAATTGAGAGTAATGAAAACTAGTTGGCAAAGGAGCAGAGACATTGCAACAGTAGTGAGTAGTAAAGTAGTGGATAAACAATTGAAAATGACAGAAATAATTAGCTAAAAGTAACAGATAAAATTGGTCTAACGACTTAGCTAAGGGTAATAGATACATGGTGGAAATACTAAGCTAATAGTAATGGTGTGTGAAATAGCTAAAAGTAATGTATAAACAATGAAAATATTTAGTTAAAGAGAATGTATAATGGGTTGATGTAGTAATTAAAAGTAATGCACGAATGGTGGAGAAGCTAAAAGTTACAGATAAACTCCTGATGTAATGTTAGCTAAAAGTAATGGCTAAATGGTTGAGATTTGAATGGTTAATGAAAAGTAATGCATAAATAATGCCTGATGGAGCCAGACTCTGAGAGGAAAAGCTAAAAGTTGTAGATAAACTATTGAAATCATGTTAGCTAAAAGGTAGAAACCTCCAACTTCTGGTTTTTCCGATAAGCGATCGTAATACAAATGCAAAGTTGACTGAACTGCCCTCACACTTACAATTCAACTGTTATATAATAATTATATATAATGTTATATAATTCACAGTGTTAAAAAGGATTCAGTTTAAAATCAAGGTGAGCACATTTGGAACATGACAGGTGGTGTTACTTAAGTATGGGTAAACTACTTGTGTTCATATATAAGCGGCTGTGGGGGTAGATCAGACAAAGAACATATATTAAATGAAATAGCTTCACAACGGTAGCATCCATGCATCTCATTTAAACACTGACAACAGCATTACCTCGCAATGTATCTCTTTCCCATGTATCTGAACTGATGGAGGCAGACTCTGAGAAGAAAAGCAAGTCAAAAAGTCAGTCACCAGACATTTTTCAGCATTACTCGGGATGTCAGCGTTCACAATAGCAATACTACAATAAGACGTCTTACTCAACGAGAGTGAAAAAGTCCATTAGATCAGCAGATGAAGCCTTGTTCCAGTATGTGAACAGTGCATCTGCAAGAGACAGTGATTGGCATTGTAGGAACAGTTACTTTTCAAACTTGGATTGCGGAAAACACAGTATTTAAATATGAGACAGAAAAACAGTACAGACATAAAGAGCGAGAGAAAGAAAGAGTGTGTTTTTTACCCTCAGACATGCTTTTAAGCACGTGCAAAAAACACATGAGGAGGCTCTTGATCTCTGCCTGGTCCAGTTTATCGCATCGCAGCAGGGTACTGCCCAGGGTTGAGGCGGGGTGGTTCTGAGGGACAAAGAGGCTGGTCAGGCACAGGGAGACAAATATCTGATGCCGTCAGGGCTCTTAGCCATGTCTCCATTTGCTGCCTCAAAATATGCTTAACCACTGTTGACAGAAACTTCTGTCAGATTACATATTTTAGCAAAAAAGAAAAAAGGCATTTACCAAGACATTTCAAAATCTTATGAAACTCTGCTGTATGGTTTGTAGTCATTGATCAAAGTCAAGCCCAAGCCAAATCTTGGTATTTGTTGGAGACATTGTGTTACATATTAAAAAAAAAAAAAAGGGTATGGAGTATTATTATATTAGTATTCGTTTTCTGAAGGCCTGGGATTACAGTGGTAAAACGACACTAGAGGAGTCATTCACTCAGATGTTTCAGGGCTCTGTGAGTGGCGGACAGACTGCCAGTGTGCAAAGCAATCATGATTTCTCCCAGCTGAGGCAGAGAGCAGGGAGAAAACAGCAGAGGAGCAACAGCTCTACCACAGCAAGGGGTTGGCAATATACCAAGCACGTTCCTTTGCCAGCAGTTAGTCTAGACCATGAAACTAGCTGGGGATGACTTCATGGAAAGCATGAGTCTATGGTTTTGGCTTTTTAAAGGGTGTTTTGAAGGCAGGAGAGCTTTATGACCAAAGTTAGCTTTCCTGACCAGTTGGGACAAAAAGTGTGAAGTTATGGTGCAGTTATTTTAACATTTTCGTTTGCTTTATTTTAAGTGTTTGAGGCAAAACAGATTCTTTTGGTTGGAAATAACTGCAAATTACTCCTGAGTGCCCTCCTTTTCCCCTTTAGTTGTTATACACATTGTGATAAATGCTACCACACATCATAAATTAGAACAGCTTCAATAGAAGACGAAACAAACAACAGCATGGATGGTGAAAATACAATGCTTTGTGTTTAACAGACTTCTTCTCAGATTTAGCTTTAGGCTGTCTAACTGTGAAAGTGAAAATGACACAGCACACATAAGAGGAACTCAAAAGTGAGAAATCCCTTAAGCATGCATGCTTATCCACATCTGGAAAATGAGCTGAGACAAACCTTGTGAGGCCCTGTGGTGCAGCAGGTCTGCTTTACAGCACCAGAGAACAAACAGGCCAAAGCCTGAGAATCATCTGGCAAAGAAAGGGCTTAGAGCAGAGGACACAAGGACACTCTCACACACGCTTTCACATTCCCAGATGGGACACTCCTAGGAGGGAGGATGACTGTGTGAGGGAAGGAGGCATTTTGTACTTGAACTGAAACGCTGGGCTGCAGGGTGCTCTCTGACACACAGGGGACAGAGAGCAGGGAGAAGTCCATGGTGACACGCTTGGTGCGCCCAGAGAGCATGGGCTCCTCATTCTCCATAAAGAAGCGCAGGACATTGACAGAGTGTCTCCGTACGAACTTCTCCGTCTGCCACGACGAACCGTACAGGTAAGGTGAGGGAGTCAATGGTACAAGTTAACAAGGAGTGACTTTCTGTGGCACTTTTCCCATGACAAGGGGAGGTGTGATATGCCAAAGGCACAGTGAAATTAATATTATACACGCATGTCACAGAAAGCCCAAATTTGATTTCTGGAAGATGTTTTAATGAAAATACTTCACAGACAGTGTTCTGAGATGTACCTTGTCCAGAGAGTTGCCCTTGTCATTGTTCCTCTCAGGCAGGCTGTTGCCGGAGTCAGTGCTGATGAGTGAGCCGCGAGAGTCCGCGTGGCGCACAGAGTTGATGTTGGGGGTGGATGATGTGTGAGGTGTAGCTGTTAAAAAAATAAAATAAAAAATAATAATGATAAAATAAAATAAAATACAATATAGGACCATTTTATATCTAAAATGGCATTATGTTTTCACTCACTGGTGCCTGAGATGACTCCAAAAACGTCCTTGTGCAAGCTGGTGTCCAGAAAGGTGCTGGACCTGGGAGGTGTCATCAAGGCGTTGGTAAGGAGTGAATCTTCTCTTCCATTCTGAACGAGAAATGGTGCAAGAGCTTAGTGGACACAGATCCACATAAAGTGCTGTACGGTCATAGCCAGCAGGAGTGTGTGACATTAGGTGTCCCTTAAACTCTAAAAGTTCGGGTCAAGGTGTTACTTGGACATGCATGATATGGAATTTACCTCTAATCCATAAATTGTAATCTTAGGTTGGTCAACAAAATTAGCAAAATTAAAAAAAAAAACAAAACAAAATGATATCAGTGGTAGTTGTGTGGGAAACTGTTATATTTTACTCATCATTTGTTCTTCAAAAATGTATGGACCAATGGATAAGATTAAACAATGCACAGAAAAACTTCAATCTAAGACTGCTGCAAGCACCGCTTTCCCCTCTTTATTTCTCTCTTTTTGATTTCATTACTGAGTTTTTCCTTCTCTGTGTATTGTATCTTACTTTTTTAAGGTGTGGATATGTGTTTAAATTTACATTGTAGGGCTGTGTGATGCTTTTATGTTTTTCTTGATTTGTATTTGACATGACTGAAAAACCATGTGTAGACAACATATTCAAAAGAAGCCACTAGGTGGCTCCCTTACATTGTTGGAGTGGTTGATGGTGAACGGGGACACTTCCTTCACATTCAGCCTGTTGACATTCTCTTGGAGCAGACCAAACAAGGGCAAGTACAGGGTGGCCAACCTGGCCTGCTGGCTCTGGAAAACAAATCGATTGCTCAGCAGGAAATCTCCCGATCACACAACCATATCAGATACTGAAGTGATGTTAATATGCAAGAGACAGAGATATGAAGGCGCCGCTTACCTTGGAGGTGTAGCGGTCATCAAATGTGTGCTTCATCATCAGGTTCTTCAGCACCTGGATGGATATCTGACGAGTCTCCCTGAACTCCTGCAGAGCTGCACTGACCTCCCTGAGCAGCAGCCCGACCAGGAAGTGGTTCTTACAGAAGTCATCTGTCAGCGAGTAATCCAGCTGGAGGTCTGAGAGGAGGAAGAGGATGATGAAGAGATTAGGACTGGCTGACAGAAAAAAAAGTGGAGGATGTGAAAAGGGATGAAGTCACAGACAGCACTAAACAAATAGAGTAAATTCATTTTTTATCATAAATCTAACACAATGAAATATAAAGAAGAAAATGTGAAAGATCTGAAAATATACAGATTGTAGCCAGTACAATTCAAACATTTCTCTTTGCTGGTAAATCATTCCTTTTTGATTTATTTTCTTAGATTTCCATCAAACAAGAGGAGAAAAACAGACATACAGACAAGCTTAGAGTGTCATTTATGACAGATTCAGGCTGTGTGACTGAGCTGCTGCTCTACATCACCAGTGATCAGAGTGCAGAAAGATAAACAGGATTAAAGCTAGTGATTGAACAGCAGCAGCTGTTTGCACATGGTTTCCAACAGCATTGTCACCAGGAAAGCAAACGCAACACACACACACACACACACACACACACACACACACACACACACACACACACACACACACACACACACACACACAAAGATTCCCCAAAAAGATTGTAATCAAATTAAATGCACTGTTTTGTCTTCCTTCATCTCATTACAACCTTCATTTTAAACATGCAAGTATTAAACGATGTCAGATGTCTTAGAAATGACAGAAGATAAAGTGTTTTTTTTTTTTTTTTGAATCACTCTCATCATAGACTCCAAACCACCTCAAGATAGAAAAAAACTACTTGCAAACATAATCGCCCACACCTGCACAAAGAAAGAGCCAAACTTTGCTTATATGGTAGTATGACTACAGATTATAAGAAGTATAATGTTTCTGTACTATATCTTGAAATATATAAATCATTCAACATCAACCAGTTTGCAGTAAAGCTGGAAGGCAACTGATTCAAATCTGATTGAAGAGGAAATTTGCAACTTTATGGTCATGGTTGAATGCTTAAATTGAAGTCAGCTCTTTTTGGAGACAACATGCAAGCAGCACACCTTGCACCTACCTACTGGAGTTTCGTTTGACTCCACCGTATCATATGGAGATAATAAAACTAATTGAGGAACACACACACACACAAAAAAAGACACAATGTTTGTACTGTAAAATCAAAGACTGCTAAAACAATATGAAATCTGAGAGGTGTAATATGGCAAGCTGTTGCATTTGTGTTGGCCTTGGAGAGTAAAGCTGTTTGGTTTGATTTCAATATTCTACTGAAGTACTAGCAATGTAAACACAGTGGGCTCGCTTGAGCCTTCAGATAAATGGGATGATCTGCTCACCTTGGAATCTCAGTATCCGTCCCTTTCCAAATGGCATGGGCAGGTTTAAGGGGACGTAGTGCTCGTGGTTGCACACAACACGCAGGAACTCAAACTTGAACTCAAACAGTGTCTGCATGTAGAAACAACAGAAACCAGTGAGGCAGATTTCATACAACACTCAAACACAACCTTGTCCAAAACATTTCTGGAGCACAGCCTGACATCCTCCATTAGAGTGCTGACTGATTTAAAGTCTTTCCTTTATAAATCATTTTTAAGAACAAGCTGTCAAACACTTTGTTGCTATGAATGTTGTTACTGCTTGTATGTTCGGCGTACCTTTGGGTCTCCAGGCATAAAACAGTTGATATAGTTGTTGATCTGCTTGAACACAAAGCCTCTGTCCATCAGGTTGAAACAACGCTACAGGATGAAGAAGAAAAACTATTTTGTCATTATTTACAGCAAACAAGAAATACATGTATACTCATATAAACCAGTGTAGTTTTTTTTTTTTTTTTAACACTGAAAAACACAGCGTTCTCTTGAAGAAGTAACAGTGGATCCGGACCTTGATGAAGACGGCCAGACTGTGGTTAGCGTTCCGGGCGGCATCCAGGTTGTCTTTGTACTTCTGTGTGATGTGTGGCATCATCATGTTGACCAACGTCTCCACTGTGTGATGGAAAGATGCTGAGAAGCGCTGATTCCTGGACAGCTGAAAGACATAAAGTAGATCTGTAAATATGGTCATATTCTGTAGTTTGCTAATTAAAAAAACCAAACAAACAATGAATTGATCCTATTAACATCTACTGTCTATGAAGCTAAAGCTGGGTGCGACCAAAGTATTTTCCTCTGTGCCATAGAGCTCTGTTGTTGTCCAAGCACTATTAAAAACACACACTGCTACACTGTTGCTTCACTACCATGGCACTGTAGTTTATTCAGAGTCAGTGGCACATACAGGCTCATTAGTGCACCAAATATTAATGCATGGCTGAAAATAGTCCACACACACACACACACACACCTGCACTGTTTCCTTTGTAGTTTTCCCTGCTGTTTTTAAAAAAAATGTTTACTCTCTCCTAAAATTGAATTTATATATTTGTGCTCCGTTTTTAAAGATTTGCATCGTCAGTAGAAGCGAATGGGCCCATCAGAGCCATAGATAGTGAAGGGAAGCTGGGAAGTTGTGAGAGACAGTACTATTATTGGTTCTGCTCTTTTCACAGGATTTGTTGACAAAAACAATAAATAAAATAAAATAAAATATCACCAGCCTTGTATTTCAGCTGAAACTTCTCATTGTTTCTGGTGTGACCTACTCCTCTGCAGCATTTACTTCCATTGCGGCCTCAACATTTCTGCCAGTGGAGGTTTAACACAGGGATGTGGTTGCTTATGGGGTATGAACAAATGCAGCCAATTAAACTGCACAGCAGTGTGGGACAGACTGTGGATACATAATACTTTGACTGTGGTACTGTGGCTGTCCACAAGACTTGGCATGGTTGTAAACTGCAGTGAGGAACCGAAGCTGTAATAAAGCCGACACGAGCAGACACCTCTGAGTCAAACGCACATGTTGTGGCAGACTTACCTTCACTTTACAGCTCTCAATCAAGTACTGAGCCATGGACTTGACTAAGGCTTCAAAGAAATACCAGGAGTACTGCAGGGCAGACAAACATCAATCACAGCACGGTAAAGAGCAAATTCATGTCAATTATAATCATACACCATGTAATCCTTGAAAAATCTACAAATATGTTACCTTGAGTAACTTGTTACTCGTGAGGAAGTCAGTGGAGGGCTTCAGGATAGCAGTCATGGCTTTAGCCAGCTCCTCATGCACTGTTCGGGTGGTGGAGGACGTGTATGGCTCAGTCTTGAATACAAACTGTGTCAGACACATGCAGCCACAAAGGTGTAAATCCTCCAGCGCAAACATGAAAATATAGACAGCGAGTTGTGATATGTAACACTGAAACTTTTACCTTCACATATGATCTCAGGTAGTGTTCCAACCCCTCCTCATGGCACTGGGCAACAATGTGAATCATGACTCTAAAAGGAGGCGACAGCAAAGGGAGGCTTGAGTGAGGAAATAGAGTTTGAACCGATAAAAATAACCAACATTTCACTTTTTCAAACTGATCGTAATTTATGGAAACAATCTTTGAAAATAAATGATTTTCGCATCAGATTTTTTTGTGCATACATAGACAGCGACAAAGTGATACTTCCAATAATTTTCTTTCTTTTTTTTTTTTTTTAATCATAATTTACATGTAGTTTCTTGAATTTGAAACAGTGAGTCACTTGCCTGGTGACATTGACTGCCACGTCCTCTTGTGTAGCACTGGTAAGCACCCTAAAAAGCTGATTCAGGGTGGTGGGCAGGAACTTGATCATCACATGACTCTCCATGGCGTGCAAACTCTGACGGAACAACGTGACGGAGATATGTTTATGAAGAGTTCAATCACAGAGGTCTTAATGTGCAGTGAGGAGGAGAAATGTGGAAAATGGAGACGTTGTTGAGCGTAGTCGGCTGATACAAAATAACGTGAGGAAACTAATCAAATAACAACAACAGGAGGACACAAGTGAACACATTGTGCTAATCACCCACACTGTATGCTCCAGTGCCTGGAACATGGCAGACAGTTGGTACTCGTGCATCACTGCCTGTGTGCAGGAAACTAACACAAGCCCTGCCAAAGTCATTTGGCAAGCTTCCAGTCAGCGCAGCTGACCTCCTGTTTGACCCTCTAGCTATTGTTCATGTTCACTGTTGTGTTTACATTAGAACCCAAGAGATGCATTGGACCAAGTGTTGCTTTCCATGTCAATGTCCACCAGGGGAGCGGTGAACTGAGATTCCCATGGACTGCAATATGAGAGTGAGCAATGGAAAAAGTGATAACTGAGCTACCAGTGCCACAGAAAAAACTGGAAAAGGAACCACACCAGATATGGGTAGACATCTGACAAATGTACTGGCATCAGTCTAATCTTTGCAGGTAAATCAATTCTTTATCACTGGTAATGGAAAAAGCTCTGCACATACTGTCCAGAAGAATGCGCTGTTGGCAAGCTACAGTACAGAGAAGAACATAAATCTCCATGTGATTCAGCATCAACCAAGTCTGACTGTGAGTATGAGCTATGTTAAGCCGGTAAAACAAGTTAATACAGAGAAACTGAAGTGTGAAAACACACCTAACCTTTCCCTTCAGTTATTAAAAAAAGGATCAAATGTCATTCTGTTCTGTTTATACTTGAAACCCATTATTCTTTTTATACAGTCTTGCAGAACAGGTGCACTCAGTTATACAGGACATACCAACACTGAAATGTAGACTGCATGTCAACATTGTGGATTGTGCTTTAAATGTGACCCTAAATCGAAAGTTAGCTATTACTAGAGAATTAATAAACCTACAAGACAGTAATCAAAGCTATAGCAAAGACACAGATCTACACTTGTAGATATTGTTAGAAATCAACAATAACAAGCATGTGTATATAAGTCTCATAAAAATGTATTGTGAATGTGAAACACAGAACCATAAAATAAATAAGATAAAATGATACCAAAAATAATTTTATAACATGTATCATCAGAAATTCTAGTTTGCTGTAGCAGTATATGTATCCTTAAAAATCCTTGAAAAATCTTGTGCTTGTTGCTTTACCTTCAGGTATTTGACCAGTTCTCCTCCTGATACCTGGGCTGCAGATGTCATGCTCTGACAGTGATGAAAGAAATTGTGCAAATGCTGATCCTGAGACATGAAATGAGACACACACACACACAAAAAAAATGTCAGAATACAGGAGATTATTCCTTGAAGCTTGGTGATAATGGAATGGGTTCATCTGACACAGATTAATCAAGAGTCTTTATGACACTTTCATTCAGCCAGAAACAAAAACTAACCTGAGTGTAGACAGTGGACACAAGGTGAGCGGAGACCTTGAATAAAGGCTTGCCTCCATCCACCCATTTGACTTCAGGACCTGAATGCTGTAAGAAAATACAGGTCAGAAATACAGTGAATATTATGCACTATATCCGTATCATCATCCAGGATATTTATTATTATATTATTATTATTTTGTGGGTTATGTTTTTTTCTCCTAACTGTTCATCAACGTGGGGATGCACTGTACCTTGCTAGCGCCCTCCTGACAGCTGAGGTACCCAGCAGGCAGGTTGGCGGCCACAGGGATCTGATTCTCATTCATGATAACCCGGCCGTCCTTCAGCAAGGGGAGCCAGGCGTAACCCACTGAGAGCAGAGACGGAGGAGAGGATAGTCTGCTGACAGTCTGATACCTCAAGCCAGTAACGTCGATAACACACAGAGATAACTGTAGTGCACGTGCAGCAGCAGAGTGTTTTACCTTGTGTCTCAACCAGGTCTCTCTTTTTCGTGCTGGCCTTGCTGTTGCTATCACAGCTGACGTGGTAGAAGGTGAAGAGCAGATGATGTTTCTCATGGAGCTGGGTTGGCAGCTCAATCTTGAACTAATGGATAAGAGCACAGATAAACATTTGCTCACTGCATTGACTAATACAATACATGCGTGGCACGCATCACTGAGGCTTTCTAAAGACATCTGGCACAGCGGATCTTACCTCATCATAAAATTCAGGGTTGTGCTGGTGATGTAATACTCCAGCAAAGGCATTTTTGGTAAACAAGGGTCCTCCAGGTCGGCCGTAGATGCACTGTGGAATAACAACAGTTGATTATTTCCTGTGACGGGTGGGGTTATCCTTTGGGGATCTTCAGAGCACTTCCAGGACACCTTCAGTTTACCTTAAGTGAAACAGCTTCTTCTTCATCTGAGTCCTTGAACTCAATGCAGACAGCTATATTTCGGGCCTGAGGACAGACACAATGAGCAAAGTTGACCCAGTTAGCCTCAGTACTACGAGAGAAAAGTGCTGTAGCCTCAGAGCAGAGCAGAAGTGTCTCTGCTGAAAGAAAATGGGGGAGAATCTGTCCACTGTGAACGTTTCATGCTTCATATGGGGAACAAAACAATCAAAATCCCTGCTCCCGTATCAATCACACTGCGCAGTAACAACTTGTGGTACCTTTGCAAATGACTTTTGGCTGTCATACTTCAAGTGCTTCGGGTAGACGTAGAGGTGATTGTTGTAGATGGTGAAAGGCTGGGAACATTTGGCTATGCATGGCACAAACTCCTCCACTTCGAAGAAGATGTTGGCCTTCTCGCTGACATCAAACTGCTTCACAGGAATGTAGGATGAGGTAACACAATCTATATACAGAAGCGGGAGGGAGGGAGGGAGACCAAATAAACCGCCTGCAGACAACGTGGCCGATCTTGTCTGAACAGAAGCAGCTTTCATCTCTCCTGCTGGCTGCATGGAGTGAGTTTAGTGGGCTTACTTGTCAAGTCAGGGGCTACACTGTCAATGGTAACATCAAGGTTTCCTAGGATCACAGGCAGCTTGGCCATCTTCTCTGGCCTGCGGAAAGGAAAATAAACTCCAGTTAAGCATTTGCTATCATCTACCAAAGACTGAATAAGAAGCAGGAAGGCAGCCCAGACATGAACACATTTTATATGACCACATTCACAGATGTGAGCAAACATCTTATTTTCAAAACTGACCAGCATTTTCCAAAGTACAACCTATAGGAACATATTTTCCTTTCAAGAACATCTGCAAGTCTACTCGACAATTTATAATAGAGAGCTCTCATAGAAACATTACTAACTTCCTGAAATCAGCCAGCAGTTTGAGCATATCATCGTTGGACAGCTTGTTGCTGTCCTGTCTGTACAGAGCAGAGAAGCGAGCACTTTTGTCAAGCGTCCCTGAAGCGTCTTTGAACAAAGGTCTGAAAGAAAGAAAAAGAGGAGTCAGGAACACTTATCTTGCCCTGCAAAAACCCACAAGCCTGTTTAAATGAGCCAAAGTTCTTGGAAGATTATGTTTCATTGGACAAAGAAATATTTACAGTCTAAGGCTGCAACAGTTATTTCCATTTGATTAACCTATTCATCTTTTTATTAACCAATCTTGTCAAAAAGTAGTCAAAAACACCCATCACAATTTCCCAGAACCCAAGGGGACATCTTCAAAATACTGGTTAAAAATATATTCAGTGTCCTGATAAACAACAGAGAAAGCAACAAATTCATTCAAGGAGGTAAAACCAGCAGAATGCTTGACATTTTTGTTTGATGAATGTCTTAAAAGATAATTGATTATCAAAATTGCTAACAACTGAGATAAAGTTATTAAAAAGAGTTACACTGAGAAAAATTATGAAGGAATATGAAATATACTTATGTTACAACTAAAGTTAACAGATTTAATTTGATATATCTTTATAGCTCACTCAGTGAGTTTTGATTTGGTGTTTGGATTGTATGTGTGAAATGCAAGAGTAATGAACTGCGATGAGTGTTCATCATGCCATAATGCCAACTGTTATTGCTGAGAGACAACACAAGGAAAATAAGTAGGTTTAATTGTATGTAATTATGACATGTGATATAGAATTTGTATTTACAGCTGCTCCATATACAGTTGTTGTCTGACTGAAAAAAACTGTACACATAAAAATCTCATATGTTAAAAGAGATAAAGTACCTTGCTGCCCAGGCAAAAGGCATCCTGTACTGGCCTAACCGGCTACATGCCAGCTTGGCATTTTTCAGGACCTTCTGTGCCACCTGGTGGAAAACAATGTTATTTGAGCTTCAGTGCAGACACACAAAAGCTGGGTCTGTGGTCACAGACACACACACACACACACACACACACACACACACACACACACACACACACACACACACACAAACAGACAGACTTGAAAACTGACTCACAGATACTCCAACACACTCTCAGTTCTTCAATCAAAGTGCACACACACACACACACACACACACACACACACACACACACACGCACACACACACACACACACACACACAACACACAAAACACATTTAACATTTTTTCTTGCCTGAATCTCATTACCCCAGTCCCTTCAGGGTGCACAACCACATTTCTACAGCCAAAGTCAATGCTTGTGTTGAGTGTCTGTGCAGCTGGTCAGCACTCAAAAACAAGGATGATTATCTGTGTATAATGTGGAGTAATCTGGTGGAATCTGCTGAGTTTGGTTCAACACGCTGCCGCGTGAGGAGACTAGTGATGAAAGTTCATAGGCTGGTCAGTACCTTGGTGGAGTCTGAACTCTTCATGTACGGCTCGGCACAGTGGTTGATTCCCCCTTGAAGCACCTTCTCTATGCGAGCCACCAGGAAAATATCAGGGTGAGGGCATGTTACCGAGAACACTCCCTGTGGAGACAATGGGTAATTAGAACAAATTTTAATATGTATTGGTATATTTGAACATAAACCCAAAGCCATATCAAGGAAGGGCTGTTGTTGAGCTGTGAGGAACCAAACGTTGTATTTTTTCTAATACTTTTACAACATTATTCACCTGTCTGGGATACTGCATGGCTGCCTCTGGCACCCCATGGACCAACCGTTGCCCCTCAGAGTGAGCGTCCCCTCCTCCGTTCATATACTGACTGTTGTTATTGGGCACCATGCCCCTTACAGAGGGGTGGTTTAAGTCCACGTGGAAGTCAGAGGAGATCTTCCTCCCATTCTGGATATCAAACAGCGAAAGAGTGATGTAGAAGGGCTCCACCTAGAGAAGAAACAGAGAAGTAATTCTGTATTAGACAGATGATGCAGGTGATTATTTGGACTTATAATTATAATTATAAATATATTCTTATTTGTATATATTTTTATACAGCTACTGCATGGCAACTTTTTTTTGGGGGGGGACTTGGATAATATAAAAGCCCACTTTAAAGGCAGCTTCAATAGCTGCATAACATCTCATTGATCATCGGTAAAACAAATATAAAATCACTGACAAGAATTTACACAAAAACCAAATTAATCTTAGAGTTCTTACACAGCATCTAATGCTAATGATGTACTGATACCATACACTGGATTTGTCATCATGTTGCCTTACATGAATATGACTCCAATGATTTCCACACAGTGAAGTATACAGATTTTAAACTTGGGAAAGAGAGAGCACTGGTATTGAATCACTTGACTTATCAGAATCACTACCAGAAAAGAAACAGTTGGATTGGTGCACCCCCGTCTTAGCAGTAGCTATTCCAATTGAATGTCGGTGGAGGGAGCTGGGTGAACACACTTCACAGTATCTGCATGTGTGTGTGTGTGAGTGTGTGTGAGTGTGTGTGTGCCATGTCAGTGTCTCTGTGGAGACAGAGCATGTTTAGTCTTTAATAGAGAGTTTCTGCTGGGATGCACAGCCGGTCATTGGACAGATTGTTCGCCATTACTGAGCCTGTAGCCTGGTTGCTATGCCAACAGGAAGCTCAAATAATGAGTCCATCCGGTCTGCTATAACAAACCATCTCATCCGTCTTTAGTCGGGCAGATAATGATATTTCTGTTATTTAGGGCTTATTGTGGCCAGAGGACCATCGGTCTTACGTTTGTTGTCGGTCCTTCTTCGTTCTCGGCCACACAGCTTTGCAGATTAAATGAGAGGTCATTGCAGTTCACCAGAACACGTTTGCCAAACTTCTCCTCAAACTGCTTCACATCCGGCTCTATTCCTGAGAAATCTAGTTTCTAAAAGACAGGACAATAGTATCACATTTCCTTATGCAGTGTTAGGGTGGGTTTTATTACCACCTAGGAATAAATGAACTTGAATGCACTTTACATTAATTACCTGTGTGTCAGGGTCCAGGGTGAACAGCTTCAATCGGGTCTCGCTCCTCATTCTAGACTCTATATCTCTGGTGCTCTGAGGAGAAGAAAGGTATTTCCTGAATCGATTTAAACCAAAAGCTGTCTGAAATGCCAGAAACACTGTCTGAGATTTACACTCAGTTGGTTTTATCATTAGGACATTTTTTTTGTCTTTTGCGTCCATCTGGAAACAAGGCTTCATATTTTACTGGCTCAGTGGTGAGAGTCAGGTGGTACCAGTATACATTTCTGCGCACTGTAACCTGTCAAACTGTTTTCCAGCTAACTGTTACCATCAGTTTCCATGCACATATGGCTTCACTATCGCGTACCACTCCGTTCTTAGAGCATTCTTCTAAAACATTAAATATCCATTTGGAAAAAAAAACAACTGCTGCAGCCTGGATATGATCAGTTGGTAAAAGGTTTAGGAAATGAAGATTCTATCAGATTCTATTCTATCCTCAATTTTTATTTTACCTTTTGATGCGGGTGTCATTCTGTCAAAGCACGTGTCAGCTTTTTCCACTACAGAACATCTAACTTTAGATGTTGTTGGATGCATGTTTAGAGGCCAGATGTTTAATTTGCAGGGTTGATTTTTGGAGGAAATCCAAATAATGCTCTTAATGAAAGAGTCACACTGTAGAAGTTATCGAGTTTTTGTTAGCTTTGGTAAATCACATAACAAGAACTCTGTGTCTCTTTAATCCAAATTCAAGCCACATGTTTGCGGCAATGAGGCCATCTTCCTCACAGCCTCAATAAGACAGACAGATTTAGTGGTTCAACTGTAGGTGACAATGTACTGAATGTATGAGGAGCATCCAGTGGAGAAAGTAGGACCTACCTGAAAGCTGTCCATACTGCCAGAGGAACTGTCTGACTTTCCAAGATCATCATCTAAAAGAAAATACAAGAAACCATTGAATCCAAGATGTAGAGCATAAAGTGTAAAACCTCCTGAATCACTTTCTGACATGTTAAAGTTTAGTAAACACTAATTCAACTGTGCAGGAATCAGTCAGGATTGAGAGGGAGCTACTGCAGGTCTCAGTTGCATATTTTAAGATCTCCTCAAGCAGAATTGTTTTTTTTTCTCATGCACAGCGTGATTAATAAAAGCTAAGGAGTTAGGAAGATTAGTGGAGCATTTTGTGCAGAGGCATTCAGCCTCTTTCCTGCAAAGCTAAGCCTCCTATGAGACAGGAGGTGAGTATTAAAAGCCTGGGTGGTCCAGTATCACATCACCACAGACGACACGAAGAGAGCCAGGAAGTAGTAAGAGAGTACTATGAGTCGATGTTTCTGTGAATGAGCAACGTCTCATTTAAAACATCCTCAGGTACATAGAGCATCCCTGAATAAATGAACTGATAACAGTGAGTGGATTTACTGGATCTTTAAGTGTAGTTAATTATTATTATGGCTATAAGAACTGAGGGTATTCTTCATCTTAGGGATTTAGCTCACATAATAGCACCACTGTTGCTTCTTTAATCACATATATTAGTGAAATACTTCATACTGTGCAATTTTAGGATTAAGTTATATACTGGCATATCAAAGGTTTAATCGAGCTTTTAGGGCTTCAAAAATGGCCATTTCCATCATCAATTATTCTGTTTTCTTGTTTGTCCATTAATCATTTGGGTTATAAAATATCAGATAATAGTGACAAATGGACATTTCACATTGTAAGGTGATGTATTTAAATGTCTCATTTTAGTCATTGCAGCACTACGAATTTTAAAAAGTATAGTATAGATCATGTGGTCTGTACCATCACAGATAACTTCATGAAGTGAGCAAAAACTTATTGTCATATATTGTCACATGTCATATGACATATCACTTGTATGATTCACATGATTTGGCCAACGTGACCATATAAAAGCTGCTTTTGCTTGACATATTTCAGCCTGCTGGAAATTTTTTACAGGAAACTGAAAAACTGAAAATTATTTCTCATCAAAAAATGGAATAATATTTTGACAGGATTAACTCAAAATAATATTCCATTTCATATTTTTGTATGTTTCAGGCACTGGAAAAATATGGACAGACAGACAAACTCACACACCATCATGAATGTCTCCATTCCTTTTTTCCTGCATTGCAATCTCAAAGCTGCTGTGCAGGATCTTGTTGAGCGTGTTGATCCAGTCTTCCATCTCTCCCTCACTGTCTGCAGCCAGCAGGTAGGTGCTCTTATCTTGCATCTTCAGCTCGAATGCAAACCTCCGAACCTTGTTATTCTGCACAGACAAAACACCAAGAGATTAGAGAAGAAGAGGGTTAAAAGATAATTCAACAGTACAAAACAAAGAATTAGAACAGGGACTTTCTGTTATTAAAATGTGGGCGATCCAATTTTTATGATTATTTGCCAAGTGTGTTGAACCTGATATTGAAATATTGACTGACAAAGTTTAGTTTTTCAAATTTAAGAATAAGAAACCCAACTGTGGAAATGGCAGGGCAAAAGGAATGCTTTATCTCACTCTCCAAAGCTAACACCGAAGCACTGCCAGCTCATCAGAAGACAGTTTAGTTTTAAGATTTATATCATGACTTGCTTCACTTTACTTTCTCTAGCCTAATCCCCATGTCCTTGTATTTTGCTCTTTGAGCCTGCAACAAGAATTCCCGCCTCCAACCAGTCAAGTTGCAGTTTATATCCATGTCTATATGTTATTTGTTATACACAATGTGAAGTCCCTTAAGTAAATGTTTGATTTGTGATACAGTGATATTCTGATAGAAGTTGTAGTTGTAGCCATGACAGGAGACGATGCTTCAAATGTCACTGCAAAAAAGCCACAAATTCTAAAATGTGGACGCTTCACACACATCGTCAACCTGGCAGCACAGGAGATCTATCTATAAGACCAAATGACACAGTGAAGTTGACCTTTGACCTTCTGGACATAAGATGTCATCTCTCATTTGTCCTATCAGCCGTTTGTGTCAAATTGTGTCATAATTAGTGTATGAATTCTTGAGGTATGGCCATAAACGCATTTTGTGAGGTCACAGTGACTTTGACCTTTGACCTCTGACCATCAAAACCTAATCAGCTCATCCTTGAGCAAATTTGTATGCCAGCACGGAGGAAGAAAAACTTGGATGTATATGCAAAATCAATATTCAATTAGAAAGAACTGGCCCAAAACTGACGCAAATCTACAAGAATGTGCGTCACTGTTTTGGGAAGAGGTGGGCAGTTAGTCTCAGATTTAATTTAACTGCCACAGAAAGAAAATGGACAGAGTGAGTAAGGGAGGGACAGAGTATTTCCATCTGTGTAACAAAGCTTCCAGCTCTGCCAGGACCACAGCAGAGACTTTCTAAAGTGGAACGGAGCTGCAGAGTGAAGTCAACACAAAATGAGCTGGATCTGCAGAGATGAACTACAACCTCCAAAGAGCCAGGGAAAGCGATGTCACTGTCCTATTTGGGCTTACTCATTATTTCAGAACCTGCAAGTGCTAATTCAGCTGAAACCTGTCCATGAGACACAGCTGCTGCTTCAACTCTGCCTGTACATTTTAATAAAACACTTAAGCAGTATTTCTTTAGTGGAACAGGGAAGTCATCTCATTATTGTCAGTAGTCAGTAGATTGTTGTGTTCTAGTTATCACTGTGGCTTGCCTGCAGTGTTGAAACAGCAGAGTGGGAGTGATTGGGGGGGAGAGTGATTATCTGCTGGCTGAGTAAACATGTAGAGGGGTGTTTAGGACAGAAATAAAACTGGAGTTTTGATAAACAGACTTAATCATCTAATAGGTGGGAGGTCCGGTCTCAAGTTTCTAGACAACACAACGCACCCTAAGGGAAATTAGGTGGACAATCCACTCAAAATTACTTTTTAATACTGCTAGTATCTGCATTCTTACTTCAAACAGTGAGTGAGTAGAGAAGATAAAATAGGGGAGATTGAATAATAGGCCAATTTAAATTTAAAGCCCTTTTGATGTGTTAACCTCTAGGGGCTGCTGGTTACTTCATTAACATGTGACAATGCTCTGTACATTTGAGCATATGTTGGCATCTTAAAAAAACACAAGAGCAGCTTGAGGCCCAGTATGATGTCACTCCACATGCCATTACAGCTGCAGAGTTAAACATCTGCAGTTGAGTTTAAGTCACACGGCACAAAGAAAACCCTCCCATGACTATATATGGTATATCAGTCAATTAGCATTAGACCTTATTCATATAAGTAAAGGCTCTGTATTATAATCAATATATAATCAGTTAAGTCACAACACATTTTGAGAGCATATCCTTGATTATCATATTTAAAACATACCAATAGAATGGAGATTATACAAAAGCATGAAACAATGTGACATGAGCCAAATCTGTAATGGTTTCATGGGTTGAGCTTTACAGTGATAACATTTTTAACGGTTACCTCATTGCATATGAGGCAACCCTTAAAAATTCAATTGGCTTGTTACAGATGTGTTAAATCTAAATGACAAGACATATGGTTTTGGGGTCATTTGGAGGTGTTGTCACCATTGTGGAAGAGTTTGTCCAACAGAGAGATGACAGGTTTGTTTTAGTCGCAGTTCTATGGAGAATAAATCTGACTCATGAGCAACGTTTAAGTTGTATATGTCTATGTAGAATCCAGTATTGGCTTGGCACTAGTTGTTCATCTCAAACACAAATAGGTACCAGTCTAACTGTATTTTCATTCAACTATAAATGAAGCAAGTCATGGCTTACTCAGTAACCCCTTTATTATAGTTTAAATCCCACAGTGCAACACAAAGCATACATTTGTGTACTGTATGCTAGTCCTTTTATACCAAGTTTTCCGGTAACAAAAACTACTGTAACTCTGTTTGCACTGATCAGCTAAGGGGAATGATTTGATCAAGTTTTATCAATCTCTGTTTTATCCCTAAAAGAAATAAAACACTCTGAATACTTACACAGTTGTGCTATAGATTATTATTAATGTAGTGTGTGTACAGCAGTATGTTCCCCTTTGTCAACACAAATGGTCCTCAATAGGTGTCCATTACACTTTATTAATGCGAATCTTCAATTAACTATTTTTCTTTTTAATTCTTTTTTTTTTTGGTTGTAATTATTCATGAAAAATATTATTCATAAAAATCAGTGAGGTTAATGTTGGTTGGTTTGTTGATTTAAAATACAGAAGAACATTAAATGTCAGTATTTTGTTGCATTTTGTTAAAAAAGAAGCGAGGCAGGAGATGCAGTTGTGCTTTCACTTCTTTCACCACAGGAATGTGAGTAAGGGAAAGTCTGTGGTTGAAAACGTGGGTGGTGTGGAGGTTTGGTGAACTCGGTGGACGGCACAGACACCATGACCTGCTCCAATAAGACATCTTTCAAAACATCATTCAAATACCGAGTGCACCCTTCTGCTCCTCCACATGATAGAGATCAGGCAGCTCTATCCAAACACTCAAGCTTCATGACTCCTGATTAGTGCCAGCTGGATGTCTCATCTGTGAAATCAGGTTCTTTCCATTTACGGAGATGATAGATGGATGATAATGCACCCAGTGAGTCTTGGCCTACATTCAGATACTAGCAGGTGGCATTGATTGTGAGGCCGATGTAAAGTGCATGGAAGTAAGACCTCAGCATTCACCTCACCCCACCAGATGAGAGTCAGCGGTAAAGCATGACCTTGGGGAGGAGAGAGCTCAGGTTTCAGGGAAATGGACAAGACAGATACTTTTCAGCAGCAGTCCATCATTGTTAGAATAATTTGTGTTGACATTTTGTTAAAGCTCAGCTTTTAGACTTCAATGTAGGGAAATTCATTTATAGAAACCGGAATTGTAAAGAGGAAGTGACTGTGACTATATTCTCAGTTTATTCCTGGTAAATGGCTTTTTAATTTCCAACGGGAACCTGCCTGCACTTTATTACCATGGCGCCGACAGGGATATCCCGTTTGGCAAAGCAGGTAATGGGTCATCCAGGGTCATTGCAGTTCAACAATCACTGCCTTCGTGCCAGAGATGACAGGAATTTTTTAGAGCGTACCTGAACCACGCCCATACAGGAGTCCAAGAAAATGGTTCCTTTGGGCTCTTTGGAGATCTTCTCATCCTTGTAGAAGTTTAAATTGTAAGAGCCGTCCCCGAGCTGGGTTAGGTGGAAATACCTCCTCTTGAATGACTGAAATAATCAGAAGAATAGAATATCAGAATAGATGGAAAAAAATCTACACTCCCTTGGCAAAATATACATATGATAAATTACACAGTTTTATTAATCTGTAAATTAATGTGCTTAGGGCCACAACAAACAATTATTTTTATTCTAGATTAATCTATCAATTGTTTTCTTGATTAATCAACTAATCATCTAGTCTGTAAAATGTAAGACAGTCCAAAACCCAAAGCCATGTAGGCAAAGAAAAACAACAAATCCACATATTTGAGAAGCTGAAGAATGAGCTGGAGAAAAGAGACTCAAATCATTAAATGATTATCAAAATATTTGCCAATAATCGTCTGTTGATTTATTAATGGATTGATCATTTCAGGTCTTAACATGGCCAACACCCTCACCCTCATGGTGACGCTGATGGCACTGTTCATGTTGCCTTTATACAGCCAGCCATGTTTGGTAATCCCGCCTTTCTGGGAGCCTAGGGAGGCCGTATCCTGCAGGAGACAAAGACACAAGACACTCATGCTAAGTCTCAGCAAGTCATGTGACAATGCCTGGCAAATAATGGGAAAAATCACTCCTTATGTCAAGATCATGTCACCTGTTTCAAAGACCAATATATTTGGAACCACTGGAAGATTTTGTGTTAAGAAAACTCACTCTAATATTGTGTTAGCAATGCTTTTAATGCAGCCTGCCAACACCTTTCCTTGCTGTGCAGGAAAACCTTTGATCTTGCAGTTTAAGATGACATTGAGCCCAACATGATGTAGGTCTGTCTCTGTCCAAACAAGCAGGCAGAGGAACATTACACAAACTGCGACTGGGAACCCAAACAAATATCTCGATCTTCACAGCAGACCCATGACACACGGACCCGATCATCTCACACTTCTGAGGTGAGTAAGCAGGAGATCACACCCTTCACATATGACTAAGTAGCTACCATCATCATCATCTGTGAAAATAAGCCAAATAGGAGAGAAATGAAGGAAGAGACGAACTGCAGCCCTGTCCTGGTTTAGATCAGCCCGGCATGACCGAAGACGTTTCATTTGCAGTTACAGTTCCCGTATTTGAAAGTGGGGAATTGTATCTCTTACTGCGCACAATGAGAAGAGTGAATGGTCTTTCAAGATGCCATCACCCTGCTCCAGCATCACTTCTTCTATTTCTCTCAGTCTTATAAAGCAAAGGGGGATTTTAAAAGCGCTGGCATGAATATTTAGTATATTCAATGCGCCTTGTGGAGTAATTTGAAAAGCATCTGGAAAGGTTCAGTGCCTGGTTCTCCTCCTCAGTGTCTAGACAATATTAACCAGTCCCCAGAGGGGCAGACAAATCACTGAAAACTTTGTCAAGGAGAGGTACAAAAAAAACAACAACTGGCAAACCAAATAGTTGCAACACAACGCTAAAGTCAAGACAAAGAGAAGCTAACCAGGGCAAGAGTTTAAAATCCTTTTCTTTCATCTGCACAAGCAACTATTTCAGTCTTCTGTGGACAGATGGGAGGAGGCCAGAGAGAGAGGTAAGAGTTGAATGAAGGGCAATTTGGATCTTGTCATGAGTGGTGCTGTAGTGTTGAAGTCCAGCCCCTCCTGTCATGTCAGAGGTAAAGTTCACTGTGAGGCTGAGCAGAACAGACCCTGACCCGTGACAACCTGGCACAGCTTTAGCCTGACGAACGCATTTTCAACAATAACAGCTGCATTAACTAACACATGACCAAAGGGAAACAAGACACTGAACAGTGAGTCTGTTCAATATTTATTATATTGAAGAATGTTTTGTTGTCTATAGGAGGCACCGTGATATATCGTGTGAGGAGAGAAGGTCAGGATCATCATCATCATCATCATACATCTTATGTATGAGGCGTGCCATTCTAGTATGTTAGATAACATTTATATCAGCCACAGCTTTGTATCATCTTTGAAACTCCCATCAAATCTGAGCGACTCTCAGGTGATTAATCAGCCTCCTCGTTGTGCACGCCCACAAGCCATTCCAGCGACAACAAATACTCATTTAATCTCTGCAAGAATACACACCCTCTCTGTCATACATGAATTAGCAGTGGGGGAAAAGATCCAAATGTTGCACGGCAGCCTTGAGAAAAGACATGGGGCACCAGAAAAAGTCTAATTACACTTAATTCTTTCCATCAACGAGACACAAAACTGCCTTTCATGTCTTTAACAACTACAGGAAACAGGGAAGGAAAAAGTGATTACTGAGAATAAGGCACATTTAGAAGTGGACAGTCTTTTCTAGGCAAGGTTGATATAATCCTGAGTAAAGACAGTCTAGAAACAGGATAACTTAGTTGTACTTGCTTATAAACTTGCAACTAGTTGATTTTTTTAAGTTACTAGGCGATTTTTTGGCATCTAAAAGAGTAAAAATAAAAATCAGTAATAGTACTTGTTAAAATCTTTTGGCAAACAAGTAGGACATAAACTCACCTCATCTTTGTCGACATCTTCATCCACTTCAAATACATGGACAGCCAGTTTATCAGGCCGGGAAACTTTGCTGTAAAAATATGATCAATTCACATCAACAAACATCTACCGTGTGTTTTAACAAGGTCAGAAAACAGCATAGAAGCATAGAAGAACAAGTTACTACAGATTCTCACAGATTGAAGTAACTAAATGCTCTGCTGTTTTTGCATCATTTTGATGTACTGACTCTCTATCATCTGCATTTTACAGTGTCAGCCTCCCACAGTTTAAAACAAAATATTATTAGCTCCAACACATTTATCCAATGGCTGTAGCTACTACAGATATTATATACAATACAATGTATTCTACAATATAAATGACCACACAGTATTCAAGGTAGTTAAACTTTAGACACTTCAGAAGTGACCATTCAATTACTTTTGATATTTAGGTACATTTTAATGCTTATGTTAACACTTTACGTTTAATGGGGTAAGTTACTTTATCAGTACTGATTAATATCCATGGCAGTTTTCGTCAAGCTAACCTGTCTTCAGTCTGCAAATCTTTCTAGCACTTGTGGTCTGAAGTGGTGTGATGGACATTAAGTGATTTTTCCTTGTGTTTTTCTCATTTTTGGAAGTAATTTTGCAGTCAGAAAAAAAAAGGCTGAAAAAGGCAGCATCAAGGCAAATGCAAATTCCAGGAGTGGTGAAAAGCAGCACTTGATTGCCCATGGAAACATATTAAGGTGTACGCTGTCTGGTAGAAAATGAAAATGTGCCAAAAGTAAGAAACTGCACCACGCGATCTACGTCACCGTGTATTGTTTTAACTTCCCCATATTTACTAAAGTAACAGAACATTTGGCAGCAGTAACACTGTCAAGGTCACTGTCAACTCATATTCTAACATTTTGTCAGTAAAACAGATACTCTTCAGGGAAGAGGCTGGAGCTGATGACACAACCTCTGGACAATGAAGGTGGTTTCCATTCTGGCTGAAGTCGGGAATTGTCCAGTGCATCATAAAAAGGAAACACTCTTTTGTTGCGAGGAAATAGGAATTATTTTTCCGCTGTGTTTCCTTTTCCTTGTGATTAAGTCACGTCAGGAAACAAAAACATCAAACTGCGTGTTATTGTCTGTATACTGTGGTGTTGTAGTTTAAAATCTCTGGCATCCATGCGTTTTGTAGAGCAGCTGTTGTTACTTGCCCATCGTAAGAATCTTTTGGCACCTGACCACATTACCTCTGTGAATATAGAGTTCAGTAGTGCTGAGGCACAAACTTACTGTGGAAGCTGTCGAAAGTCTCCAGAATAGTCCTCATACTTGTAGTTGACGACATGCCAGTCTGATTTGTAGGTCTTAATGCACTGTGAAGACACAATGCAAATGAATTACAAACCACTACAACACTGTGTCAACACAGAGGGGTCAAAGTGTCAGTATGCTTGAAAGGAACTTGTCAGTAATCACTTCTCAAGGTGTTCAGAACGGCTACACTCTGAGGTGGGATGAAGAGCCGTCGTCATAGACACCAGCAAGATGCATTAATAGTTTCAAGTATTTTAAAGTGTGGGTGAGGGGGTTTGCCACTGATTTACCATTGCACTCCTACAGTCTAATGCTGTCAGGCTCATGATGGACAGGTTGAAAAAAATGATCTAAATCGATGCAGGAAAAACAGAAATGTCTTTTTTTCAAGTGGAATTTGACCATCGAGAGTTTCATCAGAGATTTGGTGTGTTATGCTGCTAGCTGTAGCCTGATCCTCATTTCAACCAGGGATGGGGAGCGGGCTACAGAGGTCTGGTAAGCTCATTTCTTTTAACTCCACGCCCTCAGATTTGTTCATTTTCAAACTTGCAATCTTCAGACCCAACCCAACACTCACTCAAGCGACAAGACTTCTGGCAGTTTATCAGATTTTGCTTATCTCCCTCTGTGTGGGTCTGCACAACCTTATACAGTAGTTCTCTCCAAGACCAGCAAACAGACAAACAGATGTGTAAAATCAGTGGAGTTCTCCTTGAACTGGAAGAATCTCCAGTCTAAAACAGGTTTACAGTTTCCTAAAATTTCAGCAGATCGGCCACTGGGGCATTGGAGTTGGAGTTCTTTTTTTTTTTTTTTCCTTTGTTTTTTTATGAATCACAATAAAGCACAATCACAATAAAATATTTGCTTTGTGAAAGAAATGAAACCTTTCCTGCAGTGAAATCCTTAAGGAAAAAGGAATGTACTGTGTGGTGACCTCAGTCTATCCATCCACCAACACAAACTCGGAGGGAGTGTATCTCTATCTCCCTTTACTCGGAGAGGAGACATCTGTTCATTGTTAGTCAGTGATAGGAGAAGCTCACTGGTATCTGTTCAACAGAAATACGTGCCTTTTACAAGAACCGCCCCGACAGGGAGACGAAATGCAACCTGATCAGGAGAGCGATCGGAAACAGAGAGGCTCTTGCTGGGCTAATCTCCACAGCTGTCTTGGTGATGTCACACAACACTTGACCGGGAGCTTTTGTATCTTTATGACTTCAGACAAAGGCTCCCTAAACACTGAACTCTGACCTGGAAGGTGAACTGTCAGCAGCCAGTTGGTCTCTGGCTTAAGAAGACAGTAAGAGCAGTGAGCACAGACTGGATGGTGAACCACTGTGCTGGTTAGAGGAAAAGACATTTTCCTTCTCATTGTTAAAATTCATCATTTTATGGAAATATTAACAGGCATTTTTTTTTCAGCCCCACTGTATTTACGTTACATACTTCAAAACACACATCATAGGAACTTCTGTGTGTTTTGATGAATGTTTACAACTTGCTTTGCTACAACCAACCCAACCTTTTGAATTTGAATGAAGACTGAAATGAACTATAGCTGGACCACTGGATAGTAGACATGGTTATGACTCGGCACAGACAGCCCTATAAACCAAAGCTGACAGAAAATAACTAGATGTTTGATAAATTTGTGGACTGTAAAAAATAATTGCACTTTATCATTTGGTAGTGTCCTAGCATAAACAGATATTACTGAGGAAAGACAGTACAAAGAGTCCAGTTGGCTCCAGTAATGAGCCATAATGAGCCCATTTACCATTTATGCAACAGTTCCACAGGCTGCAGGCAACACACAAGTCAGATGGCTGCTGGACACATGAAATCAAGAGGTTTCCTGATCTGCTGTGATGTGCCACATGCATTACAGCTAATATTAGGCCACAAATTGTGTAATGACTCACATTAGTGTCACTATTTTGCAGCAGATGACATGCTTTCCTTACCACTTCCTAACCTCGTGTTCCAGATTTAGTTTATTTTATGCGTCTTTTTGAGCATTAATACCCATCTGCACATTGCCATTACACTTTACAGTGTCTATAAGACTATCAAATGTTGTAATTGTCATTGCTCTTTATCTGCTTGTTTGGTGCCTTTGTTGAAGCTGCAGTGCGTTCTTACAGCTGTAAAAAGATGGAAATGTGGATTCTTTAAAGTCCCTAAACAGAAGAATATTGTTAGGTATTGTAAGTAAAGAGTTTAATAATACTTTGCTTCATCAGAGTAGTGGGTGTGTGATTGACATTGGTCTGGTATCAGATTTTGATTAAAATGTTGCTTAACATAACCAGCTTTGGAAGAAAATTGTGTGTTCAAGTAGAGACCCCTCTGCTCAAGAAAATGTTTTTTTCCGTGAATGAATGTACCTCTTGGACAAACAGGCTCTGGGCCCCCCTCTCTGCATTTTCAGGCAGCGTGGGGTACAGTGTTCTCCCCTGCCGCCTCAAAGTTGAAATCTGTAAAACAAAGCAAAGATTTATTCATCAAGAGAAACAGAACGGAGAAATTACAACAAACAGATCACCAAACACAGTCAACATAGTAAAAGTGAAATCGAAACAAAATGTGGGAGACATTTCTCAAACTGGACACCTTCTCTCAGTATTACAGTTTGTGGTCTCAGCTGGCCACAGTTGCTCTGGGTGTTCTTTTAAAATATTATTCTGTGCTCGGGAACAAACTGATGTTCTTTCAAGGAGGCAGTATGTGAGGGAGGCAGGATGCTTGTCCATACTGTTCAGCTCCAGGACCCACAGACACACCCAAAGTCTGGCTCTCTGCCACTGTACAGGCGCTCTGAGAGTAATCAGCGCCTCAGCACCTCTAATGCTTTGTTTCAGCCTTTAACTAATGACCAACAGGTTCAGACTGCACAGCAAAAACAAAAATCAAGGCTCTGCAGTTTAAGTAAAAGCCCGCAAACGTGGGAAAAACACAATTCAGTATATAAAGTGGAAAACCTCTTTGACATCATAAAAAAACAATATAAAATACAGTTCCTTTTTATTTGTCCACTCTTTCCTGAAACTTTTCTTGACAAGGTGCCACAGTAATAACACCCACTTTGTGCAATTATGTAACCGGCTGATAGTAGGATCAATACTGTTTAGGTGCTCTTTCACAGTTATGTATACCACAAGAAATTCACCGCAGTTATAAATTCAACCCACTTTCCAACTTCACTTTCAGAGTTGTGTTTAAATTATAGTATCTCATTTAGATGAGAATCCCTTATGACCGTAACTGTTAAAAGATGTGTTCAGGAGGTTTCTTTCATTTAAATAACAAGAACCACAGATTCAAACAATGTGACAAAAATATATATAAATACACTTAACACTCCCTTCTTGACTTCCATCTGTTACAACTCCTCCAACAGGTTGTTGTGAAGGAGATGCAGTTGTGGTATCTAATGTCTGCTTAGATCTTTTTTTTTTTTTTTTCCAAAGCAGCTGTGTGAAAACTAGAGCTCCATTCAAACTGGCCCTGAGTGAAACACTGCAACAAGCAACATCACCATCAGGTCTTGGCAGGAGGATTAAGTCAGACTGTAAAAATAAAGTGCATTTGATCACACATAATCCCTGCGAGCAGGAGTGAAATATAAATACAACCATTAAGTGATAGCGGTGCAGCTGACTGAGTTAAAAGGAAACACGTGAATTCTGGCTTTGAGCAATTCAAATGCTCGTCAGCTGTTTTTTCTACGAGTCTGAGGGATGCAGACAATACCTCGATTATCTTTTCCCAACACATTTACTGAAGAAGTAATGATGTGAACAATTTTGACCGATTTTGACAACATCCACTACAAAATTACACCTTAATTACAAGTACAACAAGGAATGTTAGCGCAAGCATCCGGTCTCCAAATTTAGTTTAAGAATTTAAGAATTTAAGCAACACTTCACATAAACATCACGGATAAATGTCAGAGGTATACTGTATGTTACCATTTTCACCCAAGTGATTCCTCTTTTCAACAACAGTTATATAGTGTAAGGCTTTTTTCTTAATAACTGTGCATTATCTCAGTGCTAATGCATGATGTTCAAATACTTCATACAATAATCATGATCACTGAATCAATGCAAAATTCCTGTCATTCTCCTTCACCCCGTCTTCCTCTCAATGTGTCAACTACGACAAATTCCATACCGAGTTTGTATTTGTGAACCTTAAGTCTCCCCTTCCTCTCTGTTAGCCAGGTTTCCTGCAAGGGAGATAGTAATCTCTACAGGAGAAATAAACAGGCATGGAGGTAAGAGGGAGCCAGGAAGTGGGTAACAGGAAGCATTTAATTGGGCCACAAGTCGCCATGGAGAACCACTGGTAAAATAATCCCTAAATTAGCATAGCATGTAGCTGCACTCAGCAGGACTCCACCAGCATCTTATTTCCAAAGTCATTCTCCTTTCTCACAGTTACCCGAAACTCAACTGACAACACCAAAACCAATAATGAATACATCATTTAGCCAAGAGCTGATATATCTGATTCCTCTGTGCCATAGCCCCCACTGTTGTCCAAAAACTATTAAAAACACATCAGAAGGACACTCTGTTGCACTGGCTGGCATGTTCCTCTGTCATGATGAACATCGCCACTGTAGTTTATTTTGAGTCAAACCCACATAAACAGTTCTGCCGCTGTAAATACTCACTAGCCTGTCAAATTAGAGGGTAAAAGTAGTACGCAACAAATACAGTTCACTACAAAATTCAAGGGCAATCTACCAAATAATTGCTGAGATATTTCAATTTGGACCAAAGTGGATCTCAGGGCTGAGTACCACAGACAAGGCAGGGAAGTCAGCAAGTATTTAGAGATTCATGGGATTGGCTGACAATGACAAAAATACAGAACAACATCAGCCTTATGCATTAAAGATATGCAGCATGTGGTGTTATTTAAAACCTTTTGGAAGCTGTAAAATGGTTCACAAAAGAAAAAAAAGTTATGTCCCAATCTGTCTTTACAGCAGGGATGGGCCTGGACGTAGAGTATACCTCAATTTGAGGAAAAGAGGAAATAAGGACTCCCTCCTGGAAATCCAGGACAAATTTCTCCAGAAAACTTGCACAGAGAGCACACAGAGACCTGAGTAGAACTGTCTTATGCCAACAGCTTTCAGATCAAAAACAGATGGAGATGATGTGAACACTGGCTTACAAAAGAACAGTACCAACACATGACTTTTGATGTGCCAGTGGGGCTAAGATAAGGTAGAGACCTGATAGCGGCGTCTACTGAGGAACAGCCAAAAACAGGATTTATACAAAAATAACACAGACTGAGAAGCTCCTTCTGTCTGTTTTGGCCTTGATTTAGCCGTCTATACTTAGCACTGACTTCATGCATACTGAGGTTTATCTGTGTGAATACACACTGGCCACTGCACTCCCGTCACTAAAAGCACCAAACACTGAAAGCTCCTGGACACAGAAGCTGATTAAACCCTTGCTTGAACAAGAGTCCGGCGCGGCTGAAACAGATGTTAGGTTCAATCACTGTGCCTCTTGTGTTTTTTGCTTCTCAGTCAGAATCACCTGTCCGCCCCTGACAACATGCTGTTTGTGTAAAGCTGGTATGTCATGTTCATAGCAGTGGGGTGGAAGTGTGTGATACAAGAGAAGACAAAGTCAAGGCTGCCCCACTGTAACTGAGCACCCAGCTGCCAGGCCTTTCAAACTGTAACAACCCCTGCCTTTATTCAGAGCCAAACCCAATGTTAGAAACTCTTTTTAAAAAAAATCCTTTTCACTTTTATTCTATTCAACACTGCTGTCCTCATTCTCATTAATGAGAATTTGTACAGTACAGTGACTAAAAGTTATCTAAAGATAAGTTGCTCTAAATACACCATTACACATTTAACCAGCATCCGTTTAGTTATCAGGGTAACTGGGTCAGACAGTGGTTTTAGTCACTTGGACTTAAAACAAACATTACTTTTACAGAAAAAAAATCCATTCCTCATAAAAAAAGGGTCTACCCTATATAAAGATATAGCTTTTTAATGCTTGAAAATTCACAAAATAACCTTAACCTTTATTCACTGCCTGTGTTTATGGTGACGAACATGGATTTGTGAAGGTGCAGCTGCTTGGCAGTCGTATGATGTATGAGTATGACAGTGGTATTGATTTTGAAAAAAAGTACATTAAAGTGTATTACAAATAGGTTTGGGGCAATTTGTACACAAATTTGAGGAAAATAGATCCTGAGTGGATGATATATGTTTTTTCATTTAATGGTTGGCCACTGCCAAGACACAGGTTTGAAAGACACTTAAGAGGAAGTTTCAATACGTATTTTACACTCACATGATACAATAAATAGTGCCTTTATACAACTTTTGTTTCAGTACATAAATCATCAGAATCACTCTTGTTTGTACCATTTCACTCCCCAGGGTTTAAACATTCAGACAAAAGATGTTAAAGCCATCAAACAAAGACTTCTCGCACTGTAATAAAAGCCCAGACTCTATAAAACTTCCACTGGACTGTGAGACAGAGTGGCAGGGTCAGAATTGAGGATACACTACACGGCACGAACATCTTTCAAAGAAGTGTCATTTCCTGAAATACCAGCACTGAGCCAGATTTCCATTTTGGATTTTTCACCTTCGATGTGGAAAGTGTAAGGGGAGCGTACGTCCTGCACATTGTGGCTGGAGATAACACTTGCGCTATCACAACATTGGACACAGAATGGGCGAATTAAACAGATGGCCCCTGACCATTCTCTCACTACAGCATGCGTGGATGTAAACAAAAGGAAAGTCTCTGTGAACGACCCCACCCAGTACTCACAACACTGACCACGCCTGGGCTGAAGGAAAACACTGCAAAGGCCAAACAAATACAACAAAGAAAATATGCAAGTGGGTGGGTGAATAATGATGGTGGACGGATAACAATAAATAGTTTGACCTTGTATGGTTATGGAGCACAGTCTGAAAAAACCTTTTAATGACTTACTGTATAGGCAGTTGAACTGTGTAATTATTACCATCAACACAAATTATTTACAGGGAGATTTTTCACCTAAAAAATGCCTCACTTTCCGCAGCAGTAACCTGAGTGGCCCCACCGGAAATCAAAGCCCCAACAGTATTATTACCACTCTAAGATATATACCACCACTAACTTTTTTCCATAGTTAACACCTTATTCCTCACCAGCATAATCACAGCTACAATATCCAGAGCCAAATTTACACCAGTAAATTTCTATGCCAGTTTTTCAAGTGTGGATTTGACGGACTCCAGGAAATATGAATGAATCAGGCGTGAAACTCACCTCAAAGTCCTCCAGGGGGAACTGCAGCATGTCTCTGAGGACATCGCTAAGGATCTGTGTCTTCCTTTGCACCAGCACATTTTCATAGTCCAGCGGCTCAATCACCTTGGGTTTCACCTGGAGAACACAGACGAAGCACTCCGTTACTGTGGTCATTGTTGTAAGTTTGCAAATGATTTCCAGCCTAAAAGTAACACACATGCGTCGAAAAACACACAGCTTTTATGAGGAAAAATAGTTGGCACATGTCATTTTTTAAATGTCTTTCTTAGCTAGATCCAGTAGAGAGATGATAGGAAATGAGGGGAGAGAAAGATGAGTAATGACATGCAACAAAGACCTCCGATCAGACACAAATTGACGATGTTGCAGTTCATGGTCCACAGTGCTTTGAGTGAGAGTGAAAGAACCAAAAGATCCTGCACACTGTCAATCTCTACTCACTTAATTATGTTCAGCCCTCAGACCTTCATTTAGTATGACTTCCTGAATGAGAGTGAAATTGGAGTTGATTTATGGTGCAAACGTACATAATGGGAGATACTAATACCCCATCAACACAGTGAGACCTGACTTAATTTAAAATACTACATATCAATATTAATGATTAACTTTTTTAAAACATGCTTTAGAGCCTTTTAAAAAAAGAAACTTTCCCTACTGTATGGTCTTGGGCAAATTTGATGCCTGAGTAAAGCAACTCATGCACTATACTGGTAATACAAGTAGCAAGCACATTAATAAAGAATTTAATCACTGTACACATTAAATTGTATGCTATTATAGTCAGATGCAATTGCTTACTAGGTACTTAGGTGGCCAGCCAAATTCAACAGGTGAAGCACATACCCATGCATAGCAACAGTGATGTTGCAGTGCACAGACACGACTCTAGACTGAGCTGTTTTGGGCTACACCAAAACATGCTATCTGTTGGATTCACTGTGATAAGTCTATCAGGGCTCCACCTGCGCAGAGAAAATGTGTCCGCCTTAGCAGTGAGAAGGTCTTGATCAGCTTATCCCTCCATGAGAGTCAAGACGTGCGTGTCAAGGAAACGAGGAAACAATCACACTCCACTTCAATTACAGGCACTACATACACAACAATCCTCTGCTGTATAAAACAAAGCTCCACCATCCTCTTCAACTTTAAGTGTAAAGAATCTGCAATCAGGGATAGATAATAGTTTGAGCTTGCAAATGTTGTTTTGTAGCTGACTCTCAAGAGCTGATGTGGGTACACTATCAGGAGGTGATTACAGATTTATGGTACATCATGTAGCCACATAGTGTCTGCATAATGTTACAGTGTTGACCTCCTGGAGGCTAGGTCGAGCTTGTGATGTAAAATAATCTGTCAACACTCGTAGATGATGGGATGGGAGGTTAAATGTAACAGCCAGGGAGTCAGCACAGTTGAAAATGAACAGTGATACATGGGCAGACTTGAGGGCTGAGCGACAGCACGGCTCACATCTGGGACTGATAATACTAGCATGATCTCAGAGGGAGCGTCATGGATATTGACCTGCTTAAATACATGTTTCTGGCAAAACCTTTGTTAATAACAGAGCACCAGCTCCCGCTGAGGACAGAGGGCGCAGGAGTTTCTGTCAGTTTCAAGGACAAGGAAGGGGACAGCAGAGTGGAGACGGTGCCACCGTGTCTGCCAGCTGAAGCAGGTTGTGACCTTATCAGTCAACCATTTACTCACAGCCTCATCTGGACACAACAGCTACATTTAAATGCAGTCTCACTTCAGTGGAATATTTCCCCTCCACCATGGGAGAGAAAAAGTAGAGAGATGAATGCAGGCAGGACAGGTAAGTCAGGAAGGAATAAAAGACGCGAGACGAGAGATAAGATGTGTGTTTGTGTATATGTCTGTTTTGCTCAATCAGATGCCTAAAATCGCTACATCTCTAATACACAGCCCGACTTCTTGTACAAGACAGTGAGACCTTAAGAACATCAGGTACACACAGCTGGATTGTCATCCAGGAAAACAAAGAAACACTAACAACGAAGCAGATAAGCCAGGGGAATTACCAAACACCTCCTGCAAGTGAGAGTAAGTTTGGGTCACGAGTGACAGGATTTGAGCCTTGGGATGTTCAGCTTCCTCGCATAAAAACAAAGGGAGAGAGTCTTGCATTTTGTCCTTCCACCAAAAAATAAAAAATAAAATTAAAAAAATCCTACTACCTACCAAATACCTGGTGAAGCTGAATCTGCACTGAACCCGCGCAGTTTAACTGGCCTAACAATTGTGTTTTTAAAATAACGCAGCTGCCAAATGATATGACCCCATTATAGGGATCGTGCCCTCTTCTCACCAGTGATGGATTCTGTTGTTGCTGACTATTGTTTCCCTCCAAACCCCTCTGGGCTCTTCCACATTGCTTTGTCAGTGGCTCAAGGTGGTCAACCACACAGTACACTCAGCACTGAATAAGAAAATAAGCATTCATAAGCAAGAGCTCTGTCATTCCCTCAGCCCACAGTGCTCCAGTTGAGCTGTAGTTGAATAACACTGAACCCAGTATAAAAATAAAATGCAACCAGAACAATGACAGCTGCATGTTCCACATCTGTATCTTTAAGTTCCAGTCACCCCTGGAAAGAGCATAAAACAGAAACGTATGAAGCCATCTCCTCCACTCCCTCTTCACAGCAATCTAGCAGCTGTTTAGCTGCAGCTCCCACTCCTCCCATCACTGCACCCTCTCACACCCTGAAACAATGGTGCTGTGTAGTGCCTCTCTGCTCACTGATACATCAAATCTTTTGCTGCTGACGGTTCAGATGGCTCTGTAGAGTCCCAGCCACTGGACACCTTCATCGCAGGGCACAAAATGATCACTGACTTCAGGGTTGACTTTTGAGCCAAATAAAATGTTTTACAAGCCAAGGTAATCTTTAAGAATAAACTTGCGGGAATGGTGTGCTGCTTCCCAAGTGCTGGTAAAGTTCAACATTCTTCTATGCTGGTGCTAACGCTGCAGATTTTGAACGTGAGCTGGCAAAGTGAAAGAGACGACAAAACACCTGACACTTGCTTCGGGACTTTATGACAGTAGTTAAGATTTACAGCACTGTACACTGTAAGATGGGCTTGTACATCAGAACAGCTTTGACAAGCCAATACAGCTTTTTCTTATACGTCTTATACACCTATACTAAGTGTATATTAAGTCCTTGAAAGACTTACCGCCACCTGTGGCACCGTGTCTACCTCAGCCTCAGCTGCAGCCAAGCTCTTGTACTGCTGCGGACTCTCAATGACCAGCTCCTTCTTTGGAGCTTTACTAGCCCTTCCTTGCATTGTCAACAGCTGTGGTAAAATATCTCCGAGCTAGATCGCAAAGAGAAGTGGTCAGCCAGCATGTCCGATAGAAAAAAATCCTTGTGCTGGATGAAGTTTGGGAAGTTTCACCCTCTCTCAGACTCACGCTCACTCTCACCCTCCCTCCTCAGACTGCTCTGACTGAAAGCAGTGGACTCACACCCAGGCTGAGAAGGTGGCCCCTCCTACACTCAGCTGTGCTGCCTGGGGGAGTTAAACACCCTTTGACACACACACACACACACACAATGAAGCTATGCTATTTGACCCCACACTATCCACCTGCATGGTGACACAGGCTTGACAAAGGCAAACAAAAGATACACATTCCTCAAGTATTACAGTCTGGTCAGGGACTGTCCCCACCTTGTGCAGGGCAGCTGAAATAAGAGATTGGTTAAATTTCATCAAGAGCAACCAACTAGGAGAGAAAGAGACAACAATGTGCAGCAACATTCAAAGAAATCAGCCAAGCATGTGCATAATACATGCAGTATGAGGGCACTACTCGCGACCTCCATGTACACGTTCCAGATAAGATGCCAGACTGAGCTCATCAGATTGTAGAAAGCATGTCAGAGACTGACTGAGGAGCATATCATTCAACTCTGTCTCCGTATGTCAAATTAGTCACAAACAGTGACAGCCATGACTCATTAAAGTTTTTATTGCTGGCCCGCTCACACTAAATGACTGCAGCTGAGATAAAAAACTGTTGGTAATCACAGAATTGAGACTAGGCCCTGCTTCTGTCTCGCTGCTTGTTGATGCAACTGCTTGAGGGGCATTCCAACATGACGCAGCCCCAGTCAACCCACCTAGGAGTGGGCCCGACCTACAGATTCCTCGGTGGGCCACAGCAGGGGAGGATGTTATTTTTTCACGCCTGCTTCTGAGTTTAAGGAGAGGGGAAGGGCAGCTGCTCCCCTCCCACTGTCACAGGTCCCTATGGGCCCCACACCAGGACTGGTAATCAATATGATATCAATAAGAATATTTTCTTATATTAACATCAGAATAAAGCTAGTTTATGTAGGCTCAACAATGAAATCATCAAATGGATGTTGGTTGGAATCATAACTTTGAACAACAGGATCTGGTAAAAGGTTAACAATATATGATCAATAACAGTACAGATCCAGTGAAAGTCAGTAAAGCTTAACACAGAATTTTTGTAATTAAAGATGAGTTGATTATTAGATTAGTCAATCAACACAAAAAAGCTATTTTGATAATTAAAACATTGTTTCACTGTTTGTGTTTTTCACAATTTTGAAGAAATTGTGAAAAACTGTCTGGTTTTAAATTTTCAAAGGTGATGATTTATTTTTTCTATGTGACATATATAAAATGTATATGGAAAATTGTGATGGCCATTTTTGAATACTTCATAGACTAATTGAGCTGATTACTAAAACAAACAAACAGCAGATTAATTAATAATGACACTGTCAGTTGCAGCCCCAATTACAGTCTACCCTTAGTCCGGCATATTTACAAGACCTCAGCCAGCCCTCCCTGCTCTCGATGCAAAACCTAAGCACCCCCACCTCTTTTCAAATTCCACCTACCACAGTTTACTTGTTACAGAACACAGTAGCCTCTGGCTATGTGAAATATTTAAATACTTGCTTTCAATTTTGGCCTAAGTCTACATTATAAATATGGACGATGTACACAGCTTAGCAGTTAAGGGTCAAGTTTCATTGGCCTTTTACTACTACTCCAGTACGATTCAAAGGCATATATTGTACGTTTTACTTGACCACATTTTTTTGGACCCTATACTTACCATAGGTCTTATAATACATCCAAGGAAGAGACAGTTACCGTTAGCTGGGCAAAGACCACTGGTGCCTTCCAACCAGCTGTATTTAGCTACCGTCAAAAACTCCAGCAGTCTTTTTATTTAGCAAGTGCACAGCAGAAAATGAAGCATTATATTTCCTGAACAACAACACCTTGGCCCAGTATCTACACGAAGCATCTCACTGTGAGGCTGCCAGCTATGAATGCTGTTGTAACATTCAATCCCCAAAAGCTAACAAGATATAACATGTAACTAAAGAAGACTTTTCTGAAGTTGCTGAAAGGTGAGTTTTTTCACTTTTGATGAAGGCTAAATGTCTGCTGTCAATGCATAATTTTGTTTCTTCATCAATTTATGTTTCTCCTCACTATTTTAAATTTAAGACTCTGTTTTGGTATTTGGCCGTAATTGGACAGTGATAGTAAGAACAGAGACAGGAGCCATGGAGACCTCAACAGAAGTCCCTAGCCAAAACCCAGCCTCAGATGTTGTGTTTATATGGTATGACTCTAAAACACTAGACAACCAGGACGCTTCCAAAGTTTCACCTCAATTTCACCTGAAGCCAACCACTTAGAGCGGTGGTATGGGAATACTTCTATTCGGAAGGGAAATACTTTGACAGAAGACCAGGTCACCTCTGTCTGGCACATCATAAAGTCACATTCTGACAGCTTAATAAAAGCTGACAGAGCAGGTCTTTGTAAAGGACTCGTGAACTGCCCTCTGGCATAGACCCAGATCAACATACCTTTATACATGCAGAGACTGTCTCTGTGTGTTTAAGAGATATGAGCTAATCCCTTGCATCACGTTTAAGTATGAATCATCATACATTTCCTGTCTCAGATAACTGTGTGCTTTTCAGTCAACTTCAAAAGTAAATCTTGTCAATAGCAAGTAAATGCTTTCCAGAAAACCAAAGAACTTAGCAAGATAACTAAACATGCATGACGGATTACCTTTGTTATTTCAATTTTTCTATTATACTTCAGTGGATGTTTAACATAACAAGTTAGGATGCTCACTGCAGATAGTGCACTGTACTCCCTCCCTCCTTTCCTCCAACCACAATCCTGGGGAGAGTTTTATCAGATGCTTTTGTAAAACACATGCACGTTTACCTTATGACACTCCCTGATGCTATGGTTAAACACTGCTTCACTGATCCACAGTTTAATCTATGGAGTCATTTTGCTTTCTGACCAACAGAATATGCAGTAACAACTGTAGACACTATTGTTCAATAGAAAAATGTAATTTTGGTGGCCTATCCGCTCAGCTACACTAAAGCATACAGGCTACGATGATAACCCACTGGTGTCTTTGGACATTTCCTTTACTGTAGTTAATTGAGCATAGAGAGAAATGGCACATAACAAGCACTAGATGCTTGACTTTGATCTCTGAGTTTGTACCAAGCTGGACTTCCTCTCCCAGGCATCTCATATCTGCAGCAATAAGAGATAACTTCAGAGGGACTTCCTCTCTACACAGCAACCCTGGTACTTTATTCCCAAGTGGCTGACAACTACATGTTAGTGTGGCACAGTGCTCACATTTTTTTGACTTGGTGCTCCTAATCAAATTCAGACCTTGCAACGTCATGCAGATTGTTCATGAAAACCAATACAAATGTATTTCTTTGGTGCCAGTTGGCATTTGAGTCTAAGCAGGAAGGCCAACAGAGTCCTTTTTAGTGGCAGAACAAACACTTGTGTTGAGCAAGAACTAGTTTCAGTTGCCAGCAGCAGACCAACAGGATGTTTTGGAAAAAGTGTATTCTGGTCAAATGCAGTTTAATACTACTACTCCCCTAGTGCAAATGAATAGGCAGCACATAAGTGCAAGATGAATCACATGCACGGTGCTGTGCATGTGATTCTGAGAAGAGAACACAGGGGTAAAAAAAACAACAAAAAAAACAGCTTAGCTTGATATTCAGACATAATTGCCACTTCATTCCACTTAATTCATATGAATCGCTGAACGAATCAGATGTCGGTAGTTATTTAGATGTTTGCAAAAGGAACAAGACAAAATGTCATTTTTTGATGTATAATCAATTCAAAGGTTTTGCTGTTGTCCTCTGTACGTTTGCGTTATCACTGACTCACTTTATTACAATACTGAGAGGAGACACTAACAAAGGAATCAATTTGGATTTAGTATCATATCCTACATCAAACAATGTAATTCATTTATACAACATGATATAAATTATATTTAATTAAAATGTGGGAGCATTGTCCAAATTGGTTTCAACAGCATGAAACTCCACCCCAGAAAATATCAGCCCCGATGCAATGCTGACCATATTCACTTTGGCATTTGGCATGTGACATTTATCAAATCTTTCTAGTATACTACTGTATCAAATGAGTACACAACAGTACTGTTGTAACTAACTGGTTGTTCAGTTTGGGGAGAGAGTAGTGGATTCATTGCCTCTTTTCACTCCCCATTTCATTTTGTTTGTTGTTGCTGTCGTTGTGTAATTGTTTTATGTGTTTATGTTTATCTCTCTCCGGTTGTGTTGTACAATCTCTAATTTTGCTGTCATCTCTCAATAACAATGCAATCGTTAAAAACTACAAACTATTTATCAAGCGGCCTGGACAGGACTTCAACTGGACTTCTAAGTTACATAACAATGGCTTGATGCAATCACTGGGTCCCAGCATGAGCCAAAGCAAAACAGGGTGTAACCTGGAATGGAACAAAAACACGGCCCACCCGTCGCCACCCTGCTACAGCAGCAACACTAGGACCCACCACCCTGCAGCCTGATTTCAGTCCATCCCTGAGAGAGTTCTGAGAATGGGATTTTATCATTAAGGTAATAATGACACCACACTATGGCTACACTCTGTTAATAGCATGACGATAGTAGGATGTGGGATACAATGGTATCAGAAATAACGGGATGTAATCATGGGGCAGAGACGGTCATCTAATGCAGAAAATATAAAAAGCAATGCACTCAGTAATAAAATTCTAATCTATCATTGTTACAATACTAAAGGCTATTACAGATCAAGAGCAAAACTTTAAGACAGCTTTATAAATCAATACAAGCCTTAAATGTAACTAACAGATCATCATCAAATATGAAAAATGCTTCCCTGGAATCTGGTGGAAAATCAAACTGCTGTTGCCAGAGTGTCTTTTAAGCACATGACCCTGAGTGCTGGAGATAATGGTCCAATGTATCAGTCAGCAAGTGAGCAGCACACACACAAATGCACAAACACATCAATAGTGTGACGTCCGAAACCCTTAGAGCAACTTCAGGATGCCTGAAACGTCTCAGAAGTACGGAGTAATCACCAGCAAAAACAACCCTGTAGCCGAACAACGTGTCCTGTTGTTTTATTGTAAACCCATTAGGCCAAGACATGAAAGCTGTGAGAAGGGGGACAGTGTTAGTCGTCTAATGTCCTCAGGGATGTGAGGGTGAACATGGTGTGTATGTAATGCTAGTTATTTCTCAAGTGTTGCACCTTAAGTGGGATATCAAAGAGAAAATATCAGCATAGTGAACTAAACATTTATGAAGAGATGTGTATGATATGAGGGTAATATATGGAGGCCAAAAACTGACCTATTCAACAAATTAACAACAAATTAACTGGTTTCATAATTAACTAAAAATTTACAAATAAAAATGACCAGAAATGTAAAAATAATTTAACTACATCTATTTATTTAATTAGTCTTTTATTCATTAATTAAATATTTTCTTGTTTATCTCCAAATTGATTGATTTAATATTTTTTTATTAATACGTATTTTTTCCATCCTCTTTATTATGAGAGTAGGCTCACTGGTAATCACAAAAATTTCACAACACCACATTTAGCACACATGCTTTAATGAGACATCCTCATCAAGGAGGAAGAGAGAGCATTAGTCATGTAATTGTATCTACCAAATGAATTTTATCTGTAAATAGTTTCTGGTTGATGACATGCAGGCTAGTTTGGTATTTAAATTTTCAACTCCCTAATACAAGCAACTTATAAACACAGAATAACTGACTCATTAGGCACAGTTCATTGAAAGCAAAAGCATCACAGGTCTAAGTTAGAAGCATTACTCCCAAAACATCATCGGATGAAAGACACTTTCATCTTTGAGAGAGCTGATTTCATCACTTTCTCTGTCTTTCCTTGTAACAACATTCCTCTGACAGAACCAGTCAAGTCAAGTCAATTTTTATTTATGTATCACCAAATCACAACAGAAGTTATCTCAAGGCACGTTTTAAATTGAGAAGGCCTAGATCATACTCTTCATAATATTCAGCACTTGTGTTACAGCGTAACAAAAAGAAAGGAAGGGAGCTGAACCTTTCTGGAAGCAATTAATGGTGACACATGAACACTGAAAGGTTTTTGGCTGAGTGAGTGAGTGAATGATCATGTGAGTGAGCAAGTGATAAAATTACACCATTGGTTGCCCAGCCAAATATTGGACTTTTCCCATTAGCTATTGCTCTTTCAATATGATCTGGTGCAAACAGCTTCTACTAGCCTACATCATCAGGGAGCGTTTACAGCGTGACAGCGGAAGAACAGTAGTTTTCAACTACCATTTTTCCTTACATATTGAAGTGGAACTGGGGCCTTTATTTACTTCATCTGCAGGAGGTAAAGGGCCTTTATTTGAGGAAGACTTGTATTGAAGGCAGTTTGATTCATATAATTGGTCATAGGTGTATTTTAGTATGATGCCTTGTTTTGATCTGCTCCTGTCAGAAACCCATTTCTTTCTTAACAGACCTTTTGTTTTGTTGTGAATGATTGCGTTTCCCATGTCCACATGGGGAAAGGACAAGGCACATGGTCGAACTGGGAAAGAAATTCTGTCCTGGACTTATGACTCATATGATTTTTTCACAAAGTGCACCCTGTGCACACCCAAGCACAGTCCATCCATATATTGGGCCTATAGCTAGTCTTGTTTTGCTAGCTTCTCTTGAGCAGAAGAATGATACATGACACTACAGAACAACTCACACATTTTAAAGGCAGATCACCTCTTGAGGAGAATGACACGCGAGTTTCCTTAAGGAAGGAAAAGGCTGAGCCGGTGTAATCAGTAAGTAAAATAACAGAGCAGTAACACAACCAATGCAGGCCATTTAATTGCTCTCTCCATGCCTACACAGTACAGATCAGCCTCCCACAGGCAGCTTTGTCTACGTGTAAGTGAGTGTGTGCCGGCCTTTAACACCATTCTATTCTAATTTCCCAGAAATAATGACCTGCTGCAATCAGAAGGAATTAAAAGGGCAAATATAATGGTTTGTATCTAATTATAACCAAGCCCAATGGATTAAAAAGGTGCAAACTGTGATGAAAAATAAAAGAGAGAACTATTTGATCCCATAGTTTAATTGCTCAATTTTAGCCATTCTTGTACAAAGGTTGGTGTCCACAAACCAAGAAGTGAATCCCTATATCCTACGGTGGGATGGAGTCATGAAACTAACAAAACAAAGGCAGTAAAAAGTTTTCAGACAAGTCAAATATGTAACTGAGCACATCAATAAATTACATAGTTGGATAATAAAAAATGAAGTTGGACAAGAAATACAAAACTTAAGCCTACAATTTTCCTTCACCTCCAATCATTAAAACTTAATTTATTGTCCTCCTCTAATAATCCTTCACCTGCTCCTTTTATTTATTTTATTTGTAACCATGTTAGCCATCGTATCAAGAGTAAGTCCGTGAACTTCTATTTAGCAAAGCTAGCTAACTTTGGTAGCGTTAGCTGCCAGCTAAAATGCTTCACCGATTGTTACATAAGTTTATAAAGTGTAGTTACAGCAGTACTGCGATTAACGTCACTGTTCGAGATGTAGTTTTATGAGAAAAGATACCTTCAGCTAGTTAGCTTGCAAACGCACATAGGCTACCCTTGGAAAACTAAAACTAACTGTTGTAACAGTGGCATTTTAGGTAGCAGCTAAGGCTAATCAAAAGTTCATCTTATAGAGCTGAAAAATTAAATGAAGTAATTGGAGTTTAGCCTATTTAACTGATGGCAAGTTAGGGAACAGCATCAAGCTTCGGATATATTTCTACACTCAATGCGTCAAAATGTGTCAAGCAAACCACATCCCCTGCACACATTTAACAATTGATTTGTGAGACAGCTAAATGCTGGCGGAGGATTAATTGACCCTGTCTGGATGATAAGACCATCCCCGAGCCAAGAGAAGAAACCATGCCCTTGACCCAATTCCTTGCTGTCAGCCTAGGCCACTGTCACTCAGCTCTCTGCTGTGAATCTGATGAAGCAGCGACGGGAAGGAGACATCACACACACACAGTAGTGAGAAAACACAAGCAAGAAGGGCAAGACAAGCTGGTACGGAGCAGCAGAAGCCCTGCCAAGCCCGCTGGTTCACAGATGAAGAGCGGTGATTGATTTCCAGCAGACACAGAGCTCACTGTCCCCCCCTCCACCCCCCCACCCCCTCACCACCCCCATCCCTGCCCACAGAGGCTTTAACCCATGCAGTGCTTAGTGCGAGGCAAGCTCAAGCCCTCCTACTGCCCTACATTTTATACTGTTAACACTCATGGATAAATATTCACAAGGCTGAAACGAGGATGAGGATGACTGTTACTGCTTTCATTGCTGTTGTTGGATTTCTGAATCTGTATGATGTAAAAGACATCAGCGCCAGGGCCAGTAAAATGAAACTTGCTATCAAAATGGGGATGTTTTGTTGACAGAGGAAGAGTGAGCATTCAGTGAACCTGCACATACATATTCTAATATTACTACGATCTGAATTATTTATCACATTCATGTTCTGCATGTTGCAGGATTCCATCCACAGCATGCACCGTATATGCCAGAGCGAAAACAATTAGAAAAGTAATCGATTAGTCAGTCAACAGAAAATGAATCCAAAGCAGTTCAGATTGTTCATTTATGAGGCAGAAATGACAAACACTTGCAGCTTCTAGCTTCTGATATATAAGAGGATTTGCTGCTTTTCTTTTATCCAATTTGCTATCACCTTTTAATTACTGCCACTACTACTTTTACGATGCAGAGGCTTTACAAGGCGGCTGACTGAGCAGGAAAACTACTCTGAAAGCAGCCTAAACACCGAAGGTTTCTCACTGAACTAAACTCACTGCTTGTCAAACTATTAGAATTTACTACTATTTTTCTGTTTTATAAGTGAACCAAACATCTTTTGGACTGTTGGTTGGACAAATCTCTGAGCACTTGCGTGGCATTTTAAAAAATTTTTTATAGACAAAATGATGAATGTAATGGTGATCCCATATATATAATAGATTAACTGATAATGAAAATTATCTTTCATTTCAGCTGTAATGTGTGCATATATACATATATATATATATATATACATATATATATATATATATATATACATATATATATATATATATATATATATATATATATATATATATATATATATATATATATATATATATGTACACACATATATAATTATGTCAATTTGCAAGAAATGAACAGCACAATACATATTTTCTCAGCACACACACACACCTTAAGTACTCTCGGTGTTGGCAATGCACGCGACTCTCTCCGACTCAGCGCTCGCTCAGCCTCAGATGGCCCAATGGGCTCAGCTGCTCCCTTACAGATGTAGCCACTACAGTTCCTCTCTAACACAGTACGCAGCCCATCAAACACAACCGTGCTGGTGGTGCACCCCATTCCTCCAGGTCCAAACAGGCATCAGTCAGGAGAGCCTGCCAGTGACCCAGTTTCCACATTCGTCCCCTGCTCCTCCCTGGTCCATGATTTAACTCTGACCCACAAATCCACAGCTTCTGACCCAGGGAGGGAGCACTGGTGTCCCGGCAAAAGGATCCAGAGAGGAGAGCCAAGGAGGACGCCTGGAGAGTGAATTTATTCACACACAAAAAAGAGTCTCACTGTAATTCCTAGCTGCCCCAGTCTGTGCTTGTAGGAATACCTCAGTCAGCAGACGAGATACAGTGAGTGAGTGAGTTAGAGCAGAGAACAAGGGATGGGGGGATGAAGGATGCTGTGAGAGCTCTGCTGCAGCTTCAACCAATGCTGAGCTTCGGTGCAGCGCAGGCTTGTATGTGCATCTGTCTCACTTACTCGTTCACTTGCTTCTCTGAGCCCCCATGTGCATTTCCAAATTCTGCTCTATCTTTATTCATTTCATTTGCACATTGGCATACTGTAGCTTTGCCTAGACAAGAAATAAATTAACCTCTTTAATTTTAACTCCCCAAAATGAGACTCCTCTAGGGAGCCAGATGAATAATTTCGAAATAAATGGGTTACACTAAATGCAGTCTTATATCCAGAGGGAGAGTCTGATTCCATGGTCAGGCAAACAGCAATATGGCTGAATGCTTATTTAGTTCAGTTGAGAAACCAGGGCCAATGGCAGAAAAAGTGGATGAATCACACTGAATAGATGGCATGTAATATCCAGCAGTCAGCAGCCTGTGTTGTAATAGAACAGAAAAATCTGTCCGATAATTCTTAACAAAACAAATTATAAAAATAAAAAAGGCACCACACATTTACTAAAATAAAATGAAATGTCCAAATCTCATGAAAAACCCAGTGACCTGACTCAAGCCTCAAAGAAATCTCTGTTTACACAACATACCAAGGACATGGGAGGATTTCAACCTTTTAGGCCAAGACATCAAATAGGGAGTTTTTTTTCTATAAAAGATTAGCTGCTGCTTGATCACAGGCTGGCCGCTCTGCCAAGTACACAGATATAGTGGGAGTGGAACGACAAAATTTGATCACACACGGGCTTTTTGAAATGCCAGGGAATGATTCACCCGCTTCCATTGCCTTTGGTTAAATGCCTCTGGACTGTGATCAGGAAGACAAAGGATAAAAGCAAGAAAACATCAAGCGTCTTGACAAAAATGAAATATTAGCAAAAACAGCAGGAAAAATAATTTCCTTGTATCTGCAGTTTTCATTTTAACAAAGTCCTTAATATTAACCCAGCACATACATTTACCCTTAGAACTGTGGTAAAACCATTTACCACACCAACACAGATGGACATATGCTATCTGCCTGCTGCGGTTGCCCATGTTCCACATCCTGATTATGAGGAAAAGGAGACGAGAAGAGGAAACAGAGCTGTGTTCATTATGGTTTATTTATCACTGTCTCTTCCCTTCCTGCAGCTGCAACTCTCACACTCAAAGACCCCTAAAGACCACAGAGGGAATTGTCAAAAAGAATCATACTTGTCACATTGGCATGTACACGCTCCTGCTACTGAAATACAGCATGTCCTCCTGGCAACAGCTGTGCTTACTTTCATCGTGCTTGCTTCTGTAACAAAAGCAAGCTGCTGCCTGTCTGTAAACTTGCTTTTAGAGATAGACCATGTGAGAAACCTTTCATTTAAGGTTTATTAAAGGTATGGACACACATACATACATGAAAGCACATACAAACACACACGTGCACTGCAAAGTGAGGTGCTCCCTAACATCATGATGGTGCACTAAGCCATAAATGCTTGCACATATTCTTGCTTGCCGCTGTGTTAATATTTCAGAAGTGCTTGACACACTGAACTACATTCGAGTGTACGATGAGATGAGCTGCAGAGGAAAGCAGCTGAGCCCGTAGATGAGGGGATTCAGTCAGAGAGAGGGAGACTGGGGGAAGTAGGGACAAGACTCTGATTATGCCCATCGATCTGTTAGGAAATACATCTCCTCTTTTGCTTTATCCTCTTTCTCACACCTCTGATCCACTCTCCATCCCTCCATCGCTGAAAACAGGGATTTTAGGCTTACTATATAGAATAACAAGAAGCAATCTGGTGTAAAAGTGGTAAAACTGCAAAGTCATAAATCCACTTTTTGAGGCTATGTAGGCCAGCAGCGACAGATTTTTTTTTAACTTGTGCTCCTTCTTTTTTGGTCTAAGATCTTGCCATGAGTCTGTGTGAGCCCAAATGTTATGCCTAGTTGGAGTAATATGTATATATATATATATATATACAATATATACAGTACAAAAAAAACTATTTCCCATTGATACAACTGTGCAAGCTGTATTCTTTCCTATTATTGATAATTATAAAATACCCTTTCCTATACTAGAAATTCACAGACGTCTGACCAAAAACAAATATATGTTTGACGTCTCAAGAAAGTTTATTAACAGCTGTCAATTATTCCAGCCAGTTATTACTAAATGAGTACCAACATTAACAGGAGCAGGACAAAATGGACAATGATGCATGACTACAAGCAGACATTGTTTGAAGTGTCACAGCTGGTGATCGTAAATCTTTTCGCCTGAGGACACAAATTCTTCTTGTGCATGTAAAGACATGTCTGCAACAATGTAAAGTGGCTGCTGTGAGGGTGCTATATGGAATTTCCAAAAACTGGAGAAATTATGATGGTAATTTCAACTTGCAGCACTAGTGATGCATTATAGATCTTTTTTATTTTATTTGTCCTCTTTTTTTAGAAACTGTGCAACAAAGAAAAATGCGAGCGGATAAACTGCACATGTGTGGTTTTGTTGGATATACTTAACTACCAAACCAGAAGAACCACAAAACAGGTGACTTGTTACATGCATGTATTCCAACTTCAAGGGGCTAATATTAAGCTTAAATTAGACAAGCTTTGCAGGAAGAATAGTCCAAACCAGACCAGGTACAATACAAATTGTTACAATGTTAGAGGTCTGCCCATGAGGAACAACAGCATTGTGAGGAGACCTGGCCAATCACAAGGCCCCAAAATCGGGGGGGGGGGGGGGGGGCTGCGGTCTGTCATGTTGGCTCTTTTTACCATGTATCCCATGTTTGAATCCAGCCCTGTCACTGCCATATTTCCTGTTACTCTTGATGTAAACCCTGATGGAAAAAAGGGGCACAATGCCAACAGAAAGCTTGATTAGATGTCCCCATGTTTGCTTGAGCGATGAGTTTTACCATACACTGTATAGGTGATAAATTATTAAGGTCAGACAGGGGATTGCTGAATCATTAGCTGAAGCAGTGTTTCTTCCTACTGCCCTTGTGACTCACAGCACAGCCTGCAGCAAACCACCTCATAACCACAGCTGCTGGAAAAGTAAAAATACCCTTTAAGTTAGAAATTGTTTCTCCATTTGACTGTGACACACACCGCCAGCCTCACTATAATCAATATAATATATGTTAGTGCCTGACATGGACCATATTCCAGGGCCTGTGCTCAGCTTGAGGACATCTATTCTGTGCATGTCTGGAGCTGACAAATGAAGTGGTGCTGTAGCCTCCAGCAGTACACAGTTGGACTGTGTCAGCTGTGCTAAATGTTGAGTCGGAGCTCCAGGCAAGGCTATGCTGAGAAGGGGGGGGGGGTTGAAAGTGAGCTGAGGCACAGTGTGGGTCAATCTGTAGAAGTTCAAGTGTGAACTTGCTCTGTGAGTCCACGCTGCACAGCTCTGCTCAAATCTGCAGCAGCTGCAGAGGAGATAAGAGCTGGTCTGAAGCACTGCTGGGTGCGTGGAGCTGCATGGATTACTGCTTTTGTTGTTACACAGCAAGGCTTTCCTCTGCAGTGGGCTATATTCCTGGCATGGTATTAAGTATGACCCCCTCATAATATACTTGTATAGCTGCGGATTGTTTATGTCTTCTGATTATATGCATAAGTTTCCAGAACATATCAATATATGACCAGCTGTTTATTTTGAAGTTATTTCAATGTTTAAAAGACGTCAAAAACGGAGAAAACCTTAACACATTTACATCATTTGAATTAGTGAAGCAAATGTTTTCAGCCAATCAGTCTTATTGTGAATATGTGCTGATTTAAAATCATCCCAGATTATTTTGTCTATTGATTCATCAATTTGAAAACAATGACGGAAATTAAATAGAACAAATTTACAATATTGCTTGAAGTTTCATTTCTGGTTGTAAAGAACTTTAAATTTCTCCATAATATGAAGCCTTTCAAACATACAGTAGTTTATCCGGTTATCAAGCTTAATTCCACTAACATGCACACATTACTGTATAAACAACGTGATCACAGGCCCATAGACACAGTTTCACATCAGATTAACGTGTATGTAAGACAGCAGTGATGTCAAATCACACGGTCTGTTTTCAGTTTTCATCTCTGTCAACACCGCAACAACATCCTTATTCATTTCTTAGTAAAAACAGCAAATGAACAGTTTCTCTTCTCCACCTGGACTCACCAACCACAGTCGCAACATCTGCTGCATATGGACACCATCATTACCCTGCAGCAACCCCCCACCCAATCCCAAAATAACACCACTTGTATTAATGCAACCATTTCAAGCTGTTAACAGCAAGTGGTGGGTGGAGCCAAATTAAAAACATCAAAGCCAGCACATGTGGACACAGAAGGGTCAACTTGTGTTTCACACTAAGCAGTGGACAACCCCACACACAACAAAGCCAGATATATCTCGGCATGGCTCAGCGGAGTAGAGGGGAGTTCAGGAGGAGCTGGCATCTCATCTGAAGAGCCTCTCTAGGATGAAGGTCAAGTCCGCAGCTGGTCATGTTTCCATGCCCAGGGTCTGCTGTGGGACTCTGTGGAGAGAAGTATGTGTATTTTGTGTGTGTGTGTGTGTGTGTGTGTGTGTGACTGTGTTTGTGTAGAGGGAGGCCACAGTGTGGTGCACCCCAGTGACATCACCCACACATCCAGCAGCGCAGGACCGATAAAACAGGCTGGCTCCCAGCTGGAGCTCTCTAGGGACTCCGAAAAGGAAGTGGCTGTTTCCTGCTGATGTGTGTGTGTGTGTGTGTGTGTGTGTGTGTGTGTAAACCCTGTCATAACAAAGCTGCCTCTCGCTGCCCACTTTCCCTCAAATTCAGTCAAAACTCCTTAACCATGGAGAGCTTTGCGGGTATTTGTCAGAGCAATGGTGACCTCCTAAATTCAACAACACAAATGGAAGAAGTAAAATTTTACTGTAGGAACACAAAGCCAGGAGCTCTATTAACCCTTGAAAGGGTTTTGAAAATGTTAAGTGCGCCATTTCTCGTAGAGTAAGCTGTTTCTCAAGTGTTTTTGTTTGGGAGAAAAAAAGTTATTTGGGTACTGCCCCACAGTTACACATGTGGGTGGGCTTCATAGATAGGCCTGGAATCTCAATAAGCCAATTGCTTAACATTTTAGATGCTGAGTTTACATTACAACCCCCAAATACTTGACACATGACACAACGGACAACAGACTGGGTCAGTGCATTGCAGAGTCTCTCTTTGACCTGGAGCTGAAACCCAGGTTATCCTGCCCATCTTAAAATGGTACAAAACAAATACAACAGGGGCCACATCCTCTTCCTTTTTCTTGGTATTTTGGGACGGTTTATTTATCCCAGAAGAAGAAAATGACCCATTTTCCTGAGGGGTACTGCTTCCTTTACTTTGTTGTGGCACAGAGTAAGTATATGTTGCATGAAGGACACAGGCACAAATTAAAAGGAGGTGTATACACACACACACACACACACACACACACACACGCACACACACACACACACACACACACACACACACACACACACACACACAGTATCTGTATGCAGATCTGTTAGGGCTGCAGTGAGTGAGGTTGCTGCAGTGGGTTTAGGTTATCATTTATAGACGCCGCTAATCAAGCAGTGACTTTTCACAGCCTCTGCTGCAGCAGCACCAGCAGTGATGGTCTGAAGCAGAGCCAAGCCCAGAAGGCCTGCAGTCACCCTCTTACCCCTGCCAACTGTGCTTTGGCTTCACTAGACATACGCACAACACAAATAAATCTAATAAAAATAAATAAATAAATGGAAGAAAAAAAAATGCTTATTCAAGCAAGCTAATGGACCACAAATCTGATCTTACTGCGCATTAAAAATGACCTCTGGTAAATAAAATGCAGTTGCCTTGACTTCAAGTTTGTTTTTCTTAAGAAAATAAAAGATGAACTGCTGATTGCTGCACAACATACAATAAAACAGCCCCAGGGGAGCATTAAAAATAAAAAAACAATTGTAGAAACAACTTCATTTGTAATCAGTTTTCATCTGAAAGCAGAAACACTGAAATATACCCTCACACAAACATGCACAGAGCACAGCAAAGCTCTCCTCAGAGGTGAAAGGTAGGAAAACATCAGTGTATGAATGCTGTCACTGCCACCTACAGGCTGAGGATGATACTACACTGGAAAATATGTTTTTACAGAATCTAAGTGTGCATGAAATAAGACATGACACTGAACAATAAACACACTGCAGAATTATTTGTAATTTATGTAACTCTCATTCACTTAAGGTACACACACTGATGGTTCTTCCTTGAGTGAGTGTACTGCTGCTGTGTGATACTACAGTCTATAGAAACAGCAGGCAGGACTCTGCTCTCATTGGTATAATGCAGCCATTGTTTTCTCACATGCGTGTCATTTCCAGCAGCTCAGCGTGGAAACAATCATTCCCGCCACTAGAGTCATTACGGTGGAAGAAAAGGTGACCATATACAAAATGGACTGTACAGGAAGAGAGTTGCCAAGCTAACAGTGTTTTCACAGCCCCGACACCTCATTCAAATCACAGACATGAGGCAGACCTGCTGGCTATCAAGTCCAACACAGGCTTAGTGATAACACTGAGATACATTCAGTGATGATGAATTGTCACAAGTTGCATTCAGTGCGAGGCAGGAAAACAAAATACTCAGGTATCATGTTTTGCACAGGGAGAAAAATGTCGCTTTGATGACAAGCTGTCATCACTTACTGTGGAGACTATAGTTGGTCTACACGGCCCTCACCGGGTCAGTAGCCGGTGCCCAGGTGTGAAGGAGATTTCAGAGTGAGCGTGTCATTGTGGCCAGGCTCTGACATGCAATGAGGAAGCTGAGAGATCCTGAAGCAAGCCAGTACAGGCCTGGCGTGAAGGCGTCGCAAGGTGAAACAGCTACACTCTGTGACTCACAACTGCAGGTCCAGCATTGTTTTAAAAGCTGCGAAGGAACCACTGACCTACAGCCCTCACAGTGTATTCTCTGTCTACATGTGCATAATTCAGGCTGTGTGGTGCTGAAGCAAACTGAGCATATTACTGAGGTTAAACTTCATACATTTAACAACTACGTCTATTTAGTGACTAGTTTAGTGTGAGTCAAACTGTGCATGTCTCCTGACAGCACACTGTTGCTGACGAATAAAGAGTCAGGGTGGAATAGATTCATTCATCACACACTATGTCAAGATATGCTTCTCTTGTATTAACACGTAGGAGTACTGGAACTGCAGTCTGAGATTTTCGTATTAACATCAGTCACAGAGCTAAGCATCCAATTTTCAAAAAAATAAATACAGAGTGACCTTTGCGAGACTCAGGAGATCCTTTAACAACATTTACCACTATTCTGAAGATATTTCCAGACTCCTCAAAACCTCCTCTAACTATCTGGATGAAAATATATTCCATCTGCTGCAGGATATGAATGTCTAAGTTGTGTCCTGACCAAGACACATGTAAAGCAAAAAAGATGCACTTTATTTTCTATGACAAAATAAAATGAACTGGAAAATAATATCAACATTCCGATATAATGGATAACATTTTACATTTTGAAACATGCTCTACAATTTGAGCTGGAGATATGACACTCACTTTGTCTCTACATGTTTATGGCATTTCTTGTCTTGTGTTGGACTGAATCTGCTGTTGTTTTTTTTTTGTTTTGTTTTTGCAGACAAATGTGTTGCTTTATGACAGAAAAAAACTGTATACCATCTTTATTTGGATTAGGTAACAGAGCCGCAACTTACAGCAACAATTTCTTGGATTTTTTTCAGATTTAACAGTCATACATGTAAACTAGAGGCATGAGCTGACTTTGACAAACACCCAAAAGCCTGTTAATAATAAAATCCTCATCAGTCATTAACAGGTAGATGACATATTAAGTCCGGCTTCTTAATAAAAACAAATGGAAACAATCAGCAGTTAATTGTCAACCCAGGTGTATTGCTTTCTTGTCAACCCAGGTGTATTGCTTTCTGTTTGGAGCAGCTTATGTGTAATATCCCACAGCCTTGGAAAAAAAAAAAAAAAATCTTGTCTGACAGATGGTCCGCACCAAGATTTACTCAAATATCCCTCAATGAAAGTCAATAAATAGCAGCTCCCTCACTTGCTGTACATCTGACTGCTGAATGCAGAGTGAGTAGAAAGTGTCGGGTGAGGGACATAATGAGGAAGTTATTGTTATCTAACATATGGCATTCGGGGAGGGAAGTGTAAACACAGTCTGAGATGTAGTTGGGGGGGGGGGGGATAATCTTTATAGCCTCTAAACTTAAGATCAACATGGGACAGACTTTAATGTGAAAGTGGAACCAAAGACAAACACAACGCGACACAAGACGAGCACAATAAAGCAGAAAACATAGAGGCAAATAAAAGGTAAGGCTAAACTCAATTAAAGACAATTCAGGGAGTATTTGACTAATGCCCCCTACAGTTTTGTAGGGGGTGGGGATAATTGTTGGTAGAGGTGGTGGTGGGGGGGGTTTGGAAACCTTTAAGGATCAGCTAATCTCAGTTGGCTCTTTGTTTGTAATCAGTGGAAATCCTCTTGAGCCTGGTTCAATGAGCACTACTGACAATCAAGGGAAACAGAGGATGGAGGAGGAGATGAACGCATGTCCGTGCACCTGCACCACTAAAGTGGCTGTGGATTTATCTGTAATACTGTACCACATAGCTCCTTGGGGACGCCAGAGACAGCTGTTACAAGAAGCTGTAACACATGGTGGCTACACATGGTGGGCAACAAACTTGTGCAGGAAAATGTTTTGTTATCCAAACATCGATCTTGGATGTAGACTTAGACAATATGTTGATACATTCTGTGCCATATCAATTTCTGACCCTTTAAAATCTGTGGGTGTATGAAATATTGCAGACAAAGCTGAAAATCGACAACCATGACTACATTACAGCAATATTGAGTTTAAGTATGATTTTTTTGATCAAAGTGATCAGACTTAAAGTGGTGGATAAGTCAAAACAGACATTTCTATCAGGTTCTCTTATCAATGAACAGCCTCTCTTAATATATCAATCTATCTTCCAGGTAGTAAATCAGGGGAGTCTAATTGTGCATAATACACAGATGAAATAAACTTGCACTGTATTTTCTGCTTTAATTTAGTCATGAAGAAGAAAAAAAGTGGGTTGTAATCAGTGCGTCATCAGCTGTGCTATTATTTTTTGATTGTTTCAAACACATGGGATTGGCTTTAGAAAATCCAGGAGTGGCACGCTGCCTTCTTCCTGTTTTAGCCACATTTGCTGGTACTGCCTGAGCCAACCAAGCTGTGCCCCAACAGCCCCCTCTCAGAGGTCCCCACCCTTCCTGACAGAGGAAACACACTTTGTGGGATACGTCCCTGTTTTAGAACAGCTTGACTGGAACAGTCAATATTGAACTGCATACTTTGTCTCATGGCCTGTCTGTGTCTTGAACTGGCCACTGTTCACTTTTAGGAGCAGCAGAGCCCCTTTGGTCCCTCACGTATGAACACACACAGAGCAGCAGAACTCTCTCCTGACAAAAAAAAAAAAAAAAAAAAAAAGTCTCATTATTTGCTGCGGATCCTGTCTCCGTTGTTGGCACTTTATGAGATTTAACGAGCCTGATGGATCAGGCTAATGCCTCAATGAGCAGGGTGGCTGCTATAGCAACTAAGATGGATTTGACATTTTTGCAGGTCTTACGTGTGTCACCTGAGAAAGTGTCAAGGAAGGGAAAAATGAATGATAGCTGCAAACTTGAACCAATCAGAATCCGTCAATCCAAGTTAAGAGAGTTTTATCAGTCATGCAAGACTTAATGTAAAATATTTTGGAAACAAGGTTGAAGGAATTTCAGATAATGGACTTTGTATTTCTCATATTTTGAGACGCATAGAAGTTCTCACAGCTAATCAGATGTTTGTTGTGAATTCAGCACACTGCTCTGTGAGTGGGGGATGGTCTCGATGGCCTTAAAAGACTGAGTGGAGACACTAATAGGAGATTAAGTCAAGTCAGGGATACTGAGCTGTTTATCTGCACAGCGGTGTGCACAGTGAGGGAGGTGATCCTTGGTGTTCATAACGCTCACCACCATGCAGGGTGTCTGTTTTTTAGGCACTTCATATGCAACATAACACTTGGCTAAATGTCAACAGTGCTCTGATCAGGGTCCAAGATCACTTTGTTTGCCTCCATCACAAACAAGTGTGATTAAAAGCAGGCCCTCAGGCAAACAGCCACACTGCTGCTCCTCCATGAACACCTTAGAGCTAACTTTATTTATCCATCCAGGGAAGGGACACTGCAGCAGCATAGTGCACACTCAGTACAACCCTCCCTTCTGATGCTAAGTCCCTGCAAAACAAACAGGGAGCAAACAAAAACAAAGTGTCAAGGAGAGCTCTGTCCGTACTGTATGCACAGGCTTTGACAGAAAAACCAAACACTGATTACCAGGGTCACATGATTTCCTCCTGCATAAGACTTTCATTTATGTCTTCAAGCTATTGTCTAGTGTTCCTCCGTCTCATTTTTCTGAATGTCAGCTAATATAACAGCAGACGAAGGAGTTTTTATAAATACAGGGCCCAAATCTCAGTGAATTTGTCACTTTAAACAGAGCTCATTTGTTTATTGTGGGCTGAGAGTGCACAATGGGCTTGTTTTGGCTTTCAAAGAAAAAAAAAAGGACCTCAGTGTTTTATGTAAATGTTTCCTGAATGGGCAACTCCAGCAACTCATCAAAATTCATTTTACATTGGACTGCTTGTCCAAACTTTGTACTGTAACTGCTTAATGTCACAGAATGTCTCCACAAGTGGATGAAAGAAGCTGGGTACATTTATTCAAGGGCTGTACCTAAATATAATTATGAGATACTTATACTCTACTTGCGTAATTCCGTTTTATGCTGCTTCATTAGTCTAATCATTTGAGATGGAAATATTGGATTACTGCATTTATCTGATCACTAGAGATACTGGTAACTTTCATATTAAATTTTGAAATTAAAAAAAAGGGCATATCTTGTAAGATACACTTTTCTAAAGATAAACCAGTATTTCCTAATCTTTTTGGCTTGTGACCCCCAACAAAAAAAGGTAAATTTAGTTGGGCCACTTTTCATAAGTGTATGAGTTGTTAGCGGGTCCACTACAGAGTAATGCAAAATACAACAAAGATAAGAGGAAAGCCTGAAAAATGAAAGCAAATTTGTGTTGCAGGACTTTGTCATTTCTTCTTTCCTTCCCCCTCAGTCATCTCATAACCCCTCAGATTTATCTTGTGACCCTTTGGAGGGGCTGGACCCCTACGTTGGGAACTGTTAGACTGAACAACCTAACTGCAAAGTAGCTCCACTTTAACCTGCTACAGCAGCAAATGATGCTATCTAAAAATCACACGCATTGTGCAGGCTTTGTTTGGTTCAGCGTAAACAAGCAAAGGTGGCAAAATGGGGAGTTGTCTAACAGCAATATAGAGGAATCCGTTTAAAAGGGGCTATTGATGCAACAGCAGTAATTTTTCTGCAAATAAGCCTTTTTCACTTTTGGTATTTTAAAAACATCTTGCTGATCATACTGTTTTACATGTTTACATTGTTGTGTTGGCACGTTTACTTAAGTAAAGGATCTGGGTACCTCTTCCACCACTGCTCAATTTAATGTATTTTTCACAGCCTGCCAGATCTGTCTTTTTACATGCCAAGTTTTCATAAAAATCCAAAGGTGAGACACAAACCCTGCCTCAAAACCCACCCCCCTTAGGTTGTGCCCCTCCTCAACTCCACCCCCCCTCTTTGGTCAACTGTGTGTCAGAGTGAGGAATGCCAGCTATGCAGCCGGCCTGGTGAAAAGTCATTACAGTTTATCCCCTCTGGCTGTGGCAGGTCCCATCCACACTCTGCAAAGCCACAAGAATGGGTGCTGAGAACTGCAAAGACTTTAAACTCAGTTTAATTAAGCTAACAGCATGCACTGTGGGAAAGAGGGAAACATCACAGGGAAGGGTTAACTTCGCATTAAGGAACTTTTGACTTTTGCCTAACAAATGTTGCTCTGCTCTGGTGCCTTGGATGGCTTCCACTCAGTACCCTGAATTTTGAGGGAAATCCCAGTGGTGCATAAACAATGTCAATAGTAACTTTCACTTTCATCTCTGCAGTCTGACAGCAGTCAGACTGCAACTCAGAGCAGGAATTTTAAGTACTTCCCCACAGCAGCCCTTCATCTTCAACACAGAAGAAATACATACTTTACAATAATTTCTATTCCAGTGGAAAAACACACCAAATATTTCCCTCTCCTCTGCCTCGCATGATACTTAATAATAATTGCCAACATTAAACATGCCACTTTTCATGCTATTTAGAGATTCTTCATAGATGTTTAAACTCTAGATCCCTTTGGGAAACTAGCTTTTGTATTGGCTAATTGTATGCTAATCCATCCCTGTGTTATACCACATCCGACAGCAGCTGATCCTGGTGTGATCTGTGTGCAGAGAGTGAATGGGAGGTCAGTAACTGCAGCGAGGCAATGTCAGAGGGGCCAGAGGGAGAGATATCGTGTTCAAAGCAGATTATCCAACTGAGAATGGGCTGTTAGTCTGACACTAAACCCAGGTAGTTGCATTAGTCACACAGAGGAGTGAGTGACAAAAAAAAAAGAGTATAAAGAGTACAAAAAAATAACTTATAACTGGCCATATGCTAAAGTTGACATGCTGGAGGACTGGGTTGTTATAAAGTCGTTCATTAAGGATTATTCCTTTATTCCCTTTAATCCTTTTGTGGGTGTTTGGTCATTAAATCAAAGTACTGGATAAATAGGAAGTTCGACCTGATGCTCTTCATGAAAAGTTAAAGGATTATCAAATTATTACAATTCATCCATTTAATGGCAATACAGGCTAGTTTTTGGGACATTTTGGGCGTTACAGGAAAAGTCAGGGGATTACCAAATTCATTAAGATTCATTTTCTAGGAACTAGCATCTGTACATTCCACAGTTTTGTGGAAATCCAAGAGACATTTCAGTCTGAACCAAACTGGTGCACTGACAGAACAACAGACTGACAGAGCCACACCACTAGCATGGCTAAAAATAACACCTACATAAGACCTTATGTTTATCAAGGCTATCGGAGCTCAAAGGCTTCAAAACACTGGAGTGTAGTATACAGTACATCAAAGAATCAGGTCAACTCCACACTCATAAAGTAAAACAGTGAACCTCCACTCAGAGGAGAGGGCAAATCCTATAATTGGCAGTGATTCAAAAATGGAAAAAATGCCATCCGTCGGCTGGAAAAAATAATGACAAGGTTACAAGTGTTAGCCTTCAGCGTACCCTCCAATCGTCTCTGTCATGGTAACAGCCGTATTCCCACAATTACAAGTTAATGGCCAGTTGCAGTGAAGGATGGGAGGGAAACATTACTTTTATAGACAAACTAAGGAGGCTAGGAGAGTATATACACCTCACAAAAACACACACGAGGACTTAAAAGAAAATGTGCATGTCATTAGTCTGCTCTTCCTAGACATTTATCCATCAGCCAACATGGATGTGTTGCTCCGTCTCCTTTCAGGAGTACTGTAGTGCTTTTCAGGGCTTAATCCGATGAGCTTAATCTGTGGGTCAGTGCATGTACGTGCCGAGCAACGAGTGCTTTAGGCTTGACCAGCGTCACCTCATGGCTAATACTCTGGCTGGCCTTTCACAAAACTAATGAATCAGTGACAACAGGCAGAGCAGTATCCACCTACACTTGATATATTTCTCTCATTCACTTGCTCTTGTGTGGGCTGGGCCATGTAAAGACCTGTTTGTAATGGCGCCATTCATATGACTGTTAGAAGCAGCTTGAGGCTAATGGAGCCTCTGCCTGCACTCCCTCGCAACTAAGGCTCTGATGAAGGGAAGGCTATAAAAAACACATGGTAAAGCACTAGTGTCATCAAAATAAATAGTGTCTATAATTAAAATAATATTAAAAATATTTGTGTGAAGACAGCAGAAGGACTGTTTAGGCTACACATTTGGTATAGCCTGCTCAACCACTGCATGACCAACAGCCACTTATCCTGTGATGCCACTTATCCATTAACATTTACTCATTTGGCAGACGCTTTTATCCAAAGCAACTTGAGGGAGGGACATCACTAAAGCTTCAGTGCACGAGGAAACCTTGGCGTAAGTGGTAAGTACTACGTCTATTCAATAAGTGCAAGGAGGTCAGGCAGTGAAGTGCACTGAAAGAGCATGGTAAGTGCTAGTTAGGCATGTTAGGGCGTTAGAGGTGTTGGGAGAGGAGGTGCTCTTGGAAGAGATGGATCTTCAAGAGATTCGCAAAGACGGAGAGGGACGCCCCTGCACTGATATCATTTGGTAGCTTTTTCCACCATCACGGAACCACAGACGAGAACAGCCTGGAGTCCCATTGCCTTGCGCAGGAGCATACGTCTGTGTAATTGAGTTCAAGTAGATGGGGGCAGACTAGGGATGTCACCAGAACCGAGACTTTGGTACTGAGTCGATGTCAAAATTCGGAAAATGTGACAGGGGCTGTTTTTCTACAGTACCGTAGGAACAGCGGGTACTGTAGATGTTGAAGGTACTTTAGATGTAATTCTTCCAACACGTATGCTTTTCAGTAGCAACGACACAGTATGTGCTTTTCACTTGTAGCAAGGACACAGCACATAGGAATATGTGTGAATAATGTTAACTTACGTTCGGCTGCAACCTCTCACACAACCCGTGAGCTTATCCATAGCAGTGCTTCGAGCTAAATGCTAACATCAGTTTGCTAACACGTTCACTGAAAATGCTAACATACCAAGTTTAGCAGGTATAATATTTGACATGCTCATCGTGTTAGTTTAGTGTGTTAGCGTTCTAATATCCGCACTTTAGCACAACACACAAACTACGGCTGAGGCTGATTGGAATTTTAGTTTTAGTTTTGCAGGCACTGGGCAACTTGAAATTTCAGTGATGGTGACGACACTGGATGAAACATCAAGGTATCACCAAAATTATTACAACTCATCCTGAGGGGAACATGAATATCTGAACCCAATTTCACAACAATCCATCCAACAGTTGCTGAGACATGTCTCACCAAACTACAAACGTCAACCTCATGTTGGCGCTGGAGGAAAAGTCAGGGGGTCATTAGACAAAGATTCTTTTTCAGCTTATTATTACATGCCAATATGTTTTGCAATATTTTGGGTATTATGTCAACTGTGCAGTGTCTATTCTACTGTGGTCCCTTATTGGATCAGAGATGATGATGCCAGAGTTGTTATTGGTTTACAGAGGAAATCAAACTAGATTAACCACATAATCAGAGGAAAAGGAGGCCAGAGGGGTTGTGAGTCAGTAAGTCTTGCACAGCTGCACTTAGGTGTGTGCCCTGCTGACTCAAAAATAGCAACCTTAATGGCCTCGAGGATGGAAGTGAAGCAATTCCCGACTTGATTGCTAAGCTGTTGATAATAATGTGCTGCAATCATGGCTCCATGGCAGGATGTATGTCTCAGCAGCGAGCTGTGAGAGGAAGTTTGATTTAGAATGATGTGCCACAAAGGTATGAATTTAGCTTTAGCCTGTTAAAACCATTGTTGGGAGGCTTCTATCATAGCGACCACCCAGCGGCTCTGCTGTTCCACACTAGTCTCCATTTGGATGGATAGGACAGTGCCAAAACTAAACAAACTGTCAGAGGCGCAGAGAAAGTATTCCAGCCTTCATCAAAACAAACATCGCCTCAGCAACAAGCCCTGACTGGATATAGAGAAACTGTAGGGTAGAAACAACTTCATCATTGTGTTACGAATTATGAATACTGGAGCGGGCTATGAAGAGGCATGTAAAGTCCTGTTGGATTTGGGAAATGTGAAATATTTTCTATGGAGATGAATGTAAAACAAGTCCCAGAGAGCTGCCATGCACTTGCACTGGACAGGCCCCTCGGCAGGCTCTTTCTGTTATGGTAACCTCTTTTGTGTTCCAAAACAGCCCTGCTCGATCAGGCATAACACTAAGACAGAGTGGGCGGTTTAACAGCGAGCCCTGCCCAGCACTTCTGTTCGGCCCAAATAAAGCCACAGGAAACCTGCTCTATCTAGGAAAAGACAGGCCCCTGTTCTCGCACAAGAAGATGAAGGCCAGGAAGTCATGGGCACTTCCCGTTCAGGCAGGATGGAAAGATTTTGGAGACTGAATCATGGTGGGAGTCAGCTTCTGAGAGAAAAAACAATGAAATGTACAACAACCCTTACATTCATCTATACTGCTACAAAGCATAGCGGCATCTGTGTGATGGAAATGCCAATATAAAATGAGACAATTACGCAACAACCATGAGATCTGTGCATACACATGGATCTCAGTGTGCAGCCACCAAAGCAAAAATCAATGGATTACAGATTACGTGGTACACAGATTTTTCATGGGAAAAAAGCTGTTAAACATTGCCACATCAGGCCAAGAAGTTGTTAAATGGTCTCCTGATGTTACCACAAACCAATTATTTGGATTTAGTCTTGGCTCAAAGTTCATATTTAACACTTATTTTGATGTGTGGTTAAGATATATTCTAGCACAATGACGCGTTTGTAAAAAAACAAAACAAAACAAAAAACAGCAGTTGAGATCAGCTGTCCCAAAGAGATAAGCCAAGTGCAATCCATCTCCATGATATTTAATCAGTTTTCATTTGCACTGGAATAAAATCTGTCTGTCTGGCCACTGGATCATTTGAGTTGGCTTTGCTACTGCAGTATTTATGTGCACTGACCAGGGTCGGTCAGGGGTGGATGGAGGAAATTTTCGTAGTTTTTTTTTTTTTTTTTGCTCTATATTCTCCTGATATGCTCAGTTGAAATTCTCTCAGGCTTCCCACTCTAACTAAAACAGCCCTGAGTGGCAAATCTGGTTTAGATTATAACCACAACTGCCAAGAGGCATGCCCAAACCCGAGCAGACACATTTTATAGTGAGTTTGATGGGTGTGTGTATTTCTCACTTTTCTTGAAGTCTTTCAAGAAGTGTCACTGCTTATGCCTGGGTCTTGTAGGGTTGAAATATTTTCATTTTAATTATTGTAAACTCTAAACATTTAGACACAATAGTGCACGATTACAACACTCTATAAGAGCTAACAGGTGTCTCATCCCCTGAGATGCCAAGTAGAGGGGACTGTAGCCAAGTTACTGCATAGCATAATAGCATGTAATCTGAATATACTGCGCCAGGACTTCTCACTTCTTCTTAAACTGAGTGATGATCAGTATATAAACAGACAGGTATAAGGATATAAACTTTTAAGAAACAGGAAGAATGATGTTGCCATGGATTCAGTAACTGCTGCTGTGAGCTACAACTAGTGTCCTGTTTTTTTGTTTTTTTTTTAGCATTTATGTGTTTACATTTTGGAAAATCAGGTATGTCGAATTTGCTAATAACAAATAGCAGGTACAGACAACTATCAGCGGAATAGTTAGTAAGTAATTACTTACGCATTACTTACTGATACTGAAGTTCTGCAGTTATAAGGCACACCTTTTTTATGATTTCAAAGTGGGTTTATGGATGTTCATATTGGATATAATGACCTGCATACTCCTGTCTTTTTTACCTCATGCAGTATCTTTGCCCCATGTCTTTCTCTCCGAGACTCCCTTTGAAAACCTGTAGAACTTTTAACAGGTAGAAACCATCCTAACAGTACAAAGAGTTATAACTATCAACAATGGTATTTATTGCAGGCCATATGCACGTATTAGCCAAACAGATGAATGTGTGAAACAAATTTGAAAAATTCTGTGAGAGCTGTTTGCTGTTATGTAACATAATCATGACTTTATTATTTAATGTTCTGAACTGTGAGATTTATACATACTAAAGACACACTGAGGTGTTTAGTTTGGAGTTTTGTACCAAGAGGTATCAAAGCTTTGGGCTTGTCTAATCCACAGCATAAAAGAGAGAGTGTCTTTCTTTTAATGGGTGCTTTGGTTACTGGAGCAGCCTCATGTATTATTAACCCATTCAGAGAACTCATCTGCTCTCCCATCTCTACCCCCCTGGGTTTGTTCTTGGGGAGTAGCATTTACCGTCACAGTAACAAAGACAGTTTATGGACCCCTTTTAGTGTGATACCAACAAGCCTTGTAGTGAGACAGACAGACAGAGGAATACAGAGGGAGGTCAAGCTGCTTAGGCCTCGCACAACACTGACAGCCCTGTAATCTTCTGACCGGCTCGAGCCCGCAGCATATGTGACATCCAGTGTCAGCTCCACAGAGTGGTTGCTTTACTGTCTTACCGGTCTAGTCACTCAACTAATCTTAAAATCTACCCAATGCATTTTTGTTGAGTGTCATGAGGAACACATCCAGCTTCACTGCATGAGAGAACATGACTTTATCTCTACAAATGATCAAAGCAGGAACATGTCGAAACTTGTTGTCGAAAAAAGTCCCAGATGCTGCTTACTATAAAAATACACAGAGTACACACCCACCTGAGGTAATCCTCGGAGTCCCACATCTTGGGTAAATTTACAAAACCTTGAAAAAGCAAAAAAGCGCACCTGTGCAGGTTAGATTAGATCAAGATGACTTATAAAAGTCGAGCGTACTGTATTTCTTCCTGCAGAGGAGTAGGAGAGGCCATGGTTTGTGCTGCTGACCTCGCAAAATGTAACATGGTTTCTGCTATGTACTGCAGCAGGGGCTCATTACTGACAATGGTTGACTTGAGTAAACAAAACGTAAAATGTAGCCTGTCCCATGATGCAGATCGCACAGGTAAGGCGAGGTAAAAGAGATCAGGAGTGGGAGGATGAATGAATGACCTCTGCTTGTTGATGTGGAAGCTGAAGTTAATTGGGTGCAAACACAAGACAGGGAATGCTGTCCACTTGCCAAACAGATTAAGAAGAATCTAAATTGTCAATTGGCCATTTTCACAAACACAAAGACCCCCAAGAGGCACAGAGAATCTTGTCAAAGCAGTTTAGCTTGCAAATGGGACTTTTCCCACAAAGTTTAATGCTAAACAACAAGACTAAGCAGCACCATGTGTTCATTGTTGATAGTTGTTCATGTTGCTAACATTTTAATGTTCTTTTTCAGAGCACACACGAGAGCACCACTTTCCCTCCTGGTTGCACAGTGAGTCAGTTGTGTATGTGCTGGCCATGGGCGGTTAATGGCATCATTCCTTCATAAAATAATAACACCCATCTGGTGGACAGCTCTCTCGGGTCAGGCACATAGCAGGAACCCTCGGGATCTGAGTGTGTCACCACTATGTGGCAGGCAGTTAGGACTATTGATTACAATTACACAACCGCCCCCCCAGCTGCTTCATACACTGTATAAACTAACTAAACATTTCCAGCCGCCATTGATTTGTTATATACCCATCAGCTGATACATGAATGAAATTTATGTGTTGAGTGCAGACAGCTAAGAAAAACCACAACAAAACACTTTACACACGGCTCTAACTCCATGTAAAGGTGATAAGGCAGTGTCCTTTGTCGTACGGAAGAGCATGAACAGCCCAACAAATTCAAAGCTGATGACAGCTATCATGGAGCTAATAGTGTTCTCAGCATGCCTGAAGTGTGGAGGAACAGAGGGATGGCTCAGCTGAGGGCTGAGAGCAGCTACAAGTCTCTCTGCTCTCCACCGCAACAATAAACAAAGAGGCTCTGGCCAGTGTGCGCCTTCACGAAAATGCACAGACTGCTGGGAGAGGAAGAGAGCAGCACAGTGCACTTGACTCCGAAACACAGCCGAGAAACTTCTGTATGACTGGTGGATACGTACATACTATACTGTATTTTATCATCTAAATTATGTAATGTGTTTCTGGGTGCCTTAAAAGACAGACACATTTGTGTTTTAAGTCAAAACAACATTATCATAGGACAATGGCCACAATCTTCCCTTTATGTCCCCGCAACAGTCCCCTCTATTCCTGCTGTGGTATGTACATGCTTTATGGAGGAATTAATTATAAGCTGCGTGGACAGCGGTCTAGTGTGCAGTCACATTCTTGTCCCACTGAGAGGCTTCAGCAAACACTTGAACTCAACAACACAGCCATACGGTCATTTCTACAGCTCACACATCCAGGGGCAGGGCCAGATGGTTGGCCAAGGGTGGCATGGCTCCCATGGACCAGAACCAGAGTGACTGTTAACATTTCTTGTTGGACAGTCGATGAAATGACTACAAAGAAATGCAAAATGGCCACAAAGTCACACAAAACAACTGCATATGGACATGAAACAACCACAAAGAAATGGAAAAAAGTTACACAAAGAGAAAATGATCACAAAGAGACACAAAATAACCACAAAGAGAGAAAATGCAGCCACAAAGAGATGCTAAATATCCACTCTCTCAGCTCCTGTGTAAGTGTGCTTTTAAAAGTCTGTGTCCAGGGGCCCACTGTTTCATAATCTGCTGATGACCGTAGGCTTATTGGAGCTACAAAAACACTAAAATTGTTTAATATCAACGCCCACCCCCTTTTCAAAGGTTTCTGCCCACAAGTTTACCAACAAGCGAACTGCATGCTGACACTAACACACAAAAAAAGTCCCAAGCAGAGCTTCTACAAGTTAGTTCAATCCTCCTTAAGCATGTCGATTTCTCAACGTGCATACTTGTCCTTTTCTGCCCTCCTCCCTCAGGCGTCTCTGGCAGTGCACCAGAGTGAGAATGAATAAATAATACGAAGGTGTGGTTGGATGTCTGGGATCCTGACTCAGGATTCCATTTCCCTGACAGAGAGCCTGGATGGTGTCTGTTTCAGTTACCTAGCAACTTCTTCCTGGAAAACTGAAACAATCGGAAGGAGCACCAAACACCCAACACACTTGGACACAACAAAAGGGCTCGGCTCTGAGGAAAACTGATACCGAGGAGGTGCACTGCAGGTCCTCGTTGTCCAGATGTTGGTCAAATCAGCATCATGCCACTCTCACTGGACACTTTCAGGTCTTTGGCATGAAACCGAAGCCACGTGCCTTCCCCTGCGAGCAGGTACTATGTCATCTTGATGCATCCCTATGAAACTGATGCCCTCACTGACAGCAAGTACAAAGCACCTTGACCTTGCACTGATTCTTTACAGCCTCTCCAGGAAATAAGATACTTAAGACAAACGAGGATGAAAGTAAAGGTTTGGAAGGACTTTGTGGAGTTTTATCAAAACTTACAAAGTGCATTAGATCTGTATGAACTCCACCTGAAAATCACCATCATCTCTCTGCCACATACTCCATCATTTATTCATTCCCAATCACTCCCTCCCACTCACTGTCACACATAAACAGGTCAGGGTCACTCACTCATAATATCGCCCGAGTTTTTCCTTTTAAAAAGCCCACATGTGCTCCCACCCAGCTGAACTAAGGTCAGCCACTGACCACGGCGGTATGAAGAGGAAGAGGAGGAGGAGGAGGAGGTGTGTACTTACAACCAGCACGGACGTCCTCACCACCTCTGAGACACTTTGCCTGAGTTCGGCCGCCGTGCCAGGTTTACCCAGACCGCGCGTAAATTTCCTGGTCTCCGGGTGCGCGGGAGTAGACATCGTTGCGCACCACTTTGCATCAATGACCGTCCGATCCGCGGGTTGAAGTGAACGAGGTTTAGAGATGATTCATCACCAGGTTTATCCGCCTCTCCGATCCACACCTAGTGCGCTCCGCTAGTCTGAAAAAAGCTGGGTCATGTTGCGGTTGCTGGTGCGGCCGCTGATTCACTCCCACCTCTCCGTCTCATGCTTGTCGCTTTCAAAAAGTCAGCGTGTGCCGCATTGTTCCGGAGCTCTGCCCTTCTTCCCTGCGACCTCTTGTTGTCATAATAAAGTATCCTCTTGAGAAGTGTTTCATTGGCCGTCCGGCGTCAGTCAGGAGGTGTATAATCTGGTTGTCTCCTCGGCGCACTCCGCCCCTTACCGGTTTAAAGGCCTGCCCACTCCAGGCTGTGTGTGAGCTGCTGGGCCTGGACTTTGGACAGCGGGCAGTTCAACAGCATGAGTGACTGAGTCAGTGTCGTCCCGTGAATACAAAAATCACAACTCTGGGGAATATGCTTATTATGCCGTTTAGGCTGTTACTCCCCCTCCTTTTTTGGTCTCTCTGGCATCTGAATAAACTGTTTTAACTCACATTAGAGCACATTTTCACGTTTTTACAGAACAATCAGAACAAGCGGGTTCATATCAAGAAGTATTTAGATCTACAACCAAGGCTTTTTTGAAGGTAACCTCAAAGTTGTGATTGGTTAACACCTAAACTTAACTTTAATGCTGTAGGTAACAGCTTGAAGGAAAAATGTCATTCAAGTGAGCTCTGTGGTCTTGTGAGGAGATTTACTTCTTAATAGAAAGGAAAATAAAGGGAAGATGAAATATATATATATATATATACACACATATTTAAAAAAAAAAGTACTCTCTCCAATTAACTGTACTCCACACACTGATCTCTTCACACTGAGGCAGCAGACTAGGTTAGTAAGAGGGTGTGGTGCCTGAAACACACTATTTTAATAGTTGAACGTTGTTTAATAGATAACCCTTCTTTTGAAATTATTTTTACTCCTTTGTCAAGACACTGAATAGCTTTCATCGTTGTCATCTAACGCAGGGTGAATATGACTTTCAGACTTTCTCAAATGAGGCTGAGAAATAAATAAGAATACACATGAGCAGTATTGGTTGTTCCTATTCATGACTGTGATCACATTAGGTATCATGACTAGCAGAAATCATGTGGCACCAGTGTTTGCGAAGCTGGGCTAAGCAGCAGCCGCCCTGCTGAAACATGAAGAGCTATGTGCAGGTTTAAATGCATAATTGAATAAAATCTATTTACATTTTGGCATCTTATAGCTTGTATTTCTATAGACCACACTACACCAGGTATTTTAGTGTGGCTGAACCAAACTTGTTGATCAATGATGCCCTCTGTAGGTGATGCCTGTAAACACACTGAAGAGATGCCTTTCATGTCCATTTCCCTCTCCTGCCTTTGAGCTGCAACAAAACACAAGTAACCCAAGTCAGAGTCGGAATAAGTTCTTTTTTATTGCTTTCATTTCCAAAGAGCTCTCTGTTGTTTGGAAAAAACACTGCAATTCTAAGCAGAACTGAGGTTATCCATCTCATTTGCTTCACTGCAAAACCCTGTCAAATGCATATTTCCATTCATTTTGAACCCATAAAAAGATCTGCATACGGGAGGCAGCCTTGTTCAGTGAGGGCGACAGCGCTTAGAACTGAAAGTCTCTATTTTGTTTCACACATAATCCTTAAAGCTTTCAATTACACTCATCTTCATAATACAATGATTATGAACATGTCTCACATTTTGTTATACAGCTGAAGGGGAACTTCAGGTTAATTAAAAAAAACAAACAAACAAAGGAAAACAGTCTGAGACGTATTCATACAACAAACATCAGCAAATAGAATATTTACTTTACTTGAAATGGCATTAGTGGTGATGGCAGCTACCTCTGGCCACATTGTGATCAATCCTAGGGTTAAGTCAATAATACCACAAAATAATTTCTTATTTTCATCACCTTCTTTTTAACAAGAACACATTGTGCTGGGCCAGGGGTGAACACAGCATTGACCTTTAAAAGGAAGCCTGCTTTACATGATTTAAAATGTCATGGTATACAGTACAGGAGACACTCCTTATCCCCAATGTAACAAAATAGCATTAAAAAGTCCAGGACATTGATATAAACCAGTTTGGCACTGAAGTTGCAGGACATTTTCAAAGCAGCTGTTTTCAGTAAAGTGAACAAGTAGACAAAAATGTTATGACAATGAAATGATAGTTTAACCATCTAAGAAAGAATGCTGAATATCTATATCAACATGTTACTGCTGTAAAAACAACCAATGACAAAATGTAAAATCAGAAAGATAGGAAGTGGTTCAGACCATTAGAAAACAGTATAAAATGACATCCTTAAAAAGAGGTTTCAGAGTTGAGAGTAAAAATGCCAAAAAATGCAGTCTCTGATGCAGTCTAAACCAGCGGACATGTCACCATTAAAGCATTAAAAAGCACCAAATGTGCATGGACACATGTACAAATGTCCCAGATATGTGTAGAAAAGAAAAGCAAAGAGTCCACGGGGACAGGAAGGGCGGATGCCACCCGAAGGAGACAGCGTGTGGAAACTAGTCAACTCAGTGAGGATGGGACTCTTTGCTGTTCAGCACACGAGTGCGACTGGAAGGGACTGTAGCACTGCGGATGACCTCCATCCACCTGCGGGCAGACACAGATGTCTTTATCAGTCTTCTGATATCCACAATGCCACAACAGCAGCAAAAACATTTAGTAAATATGAGTGCGAATGATAACGCCTCTTTACCTCTCAAACGAATATTCACTCTCCGTTCGGAAATAATAGATGTGGGACTTGAAATGCAGTTTGAAGACATAGTCCTTGTGGATGTTTTCAGACTCTGAGGGGATGGTGACTGAGTAACCGAGCAGAGGAAGGCTGGCCAGTGGATAATCATCCTAAGGAGAAACAGACATAGTAAGTGACACTGAATTGATATTGAAACGTGTTTGTGTAATGATAATAATTACAATAAACAATTTGGATGAGAGAAAAACAAACAATTAATTAAAATAGGCAATTATTCCCAGTAAAACAGAGTAGCACAGCATAAAACTATGAACCAAAGCCAGTGGTGGAAGAAGTATTCAGAAGTGAAAGTGACAAAACCACAAAATATATTATATACATATTACACTCTGTTATACGCAAATTTGTATTTTTTTGGCATATTCTCAGATCTTTTGGCATAGTTTTACATCTTTAAGCCCTTAATATTAAAACTGACCATGTGAGAGGAACTGCTAACAACTCACAGGCATCTGAAACATGACAATCCCCAACTAGGAAATGTTATGTGAGTTCAAGAGCCAAAAAGTTAATCTTAAAATTTGCATAGTATTTTATAAGATTATTCCATTATGCAAAATCTTAATCTGAAAAGTAACAATAAACATTTGACATGTTAAGTAAAAATTTAGTATAAAGGAGTATAAATAAAAGTATAAATAAAAAGACAAAGACAAAATGAAAATATTCAAGTAAAAGTCACTCAAAATTGTACTTAAGTATAGTACTTTGCTACTTCACACTACTGAAATATAGCGTACATTTTTTCTACTGTTTTAAAAGGGAGGCAGAAGCTACAGCTTATTGAACTTTTTACGAACCACTACCAATTTGATGTCAATACTGTCCCTATTCCCTTCCACTCTACTGCCAACATGCCAATTCATTCAAAGTGGGGCTGATGGTTGTAGATAAGAAGTTTTTTGAAGTACAACATTTGCTTTGTATTGATTATAGTCTTTCAAACTTTCTTGAGGAAATTTAAAACTCACAGTGTCTGTTGCACAAACATTTTCTGAGGCAAAAGGTGAGATGATAAAGTGCCTGGGAAAGTGTGTTCCCCTCTAACACAGCACAGAGATTTGACATTCAATACAGGGGTGTGACGCTTTTAAGCCCAGAGGAGGGTAAACACTTTGACAGGCACAGAGTGAGGAGGGGAGTGGATGTGGGAGAGGTTGTGGTGTGTTCACTGGACAAACAGCAGAAGCTGAGGGTTCATCACCTGGTGAGACTTGTAGAAAAACAGGCTGAAGTTGGTGAAGACCACCCAGAGCTTCTGCCAGCCATTGCTGTTCTTGAACTTCCTCAGTAAATTTCCTGACAGCTGATTCTACAAAGGAGGAAAAAAACAAATTTTAAATCTACAACTACACAAAATCATACACATTATACTGTAAGATGACTAGCTAAATATGTTTTTTAACTGTAAAACGTTGAGGACGGCTCATGAAAGTTAACTTCTATTCTTATATTGTACTATAAATGTACTGTTCCTTAGCACTGTATCCTTCTGATAATGTTTTACTTTCTAACAATGTTTTAAACTGTGGTTCCCAAACTTGTTTGTCTGACATACCCACGCAGCCCCATCAAATTAGTGAGATACTCTAACTACCAACCTCTCCTGTTAAAAACACATTTTAAAATGACCTAAAACAGTTAATTATGTAAAAGTGGATGTTGTTAAAATACAGACATTGATCCTGGAATTACTGATGTGAAGGTATTGGGGTTTGCATTGATACTTGGTGATAGGGTGCTATAATACCAGATTTAGGTTGGTGGGAGGTATGTCCTGCACAGTTGGCCTATTGCAATGGCTGTTAGTTTACTGGTTATTGTGAAAATAAATATATCAGATTATAAATAAACCTCACACAAATTTTTTTTTTACCCATATTTTTTTAGAATTTTTATTCCTCACACCCTGTAAGATGCAGAAGTACCCCCTGAGTACCCCTGGTTGGGAATCACTGGTTTAAAAGACAAACTAACCCTAGAAAAGGAAATGTGCTGAGAGCAACTGGCAACAGTTTTTGTCTCTTCTGTTACATTATGATTTATGATCATGGTGTTTCTACCATCAATTTAATTTTGAATCTTCAATTGTCAGTCTCAAATGTCTATAAAATCAATGGATGTATCACTAATCTATACAATATGAGGCACCACAGCTACTTCTATTCCATTTTTTTATTTCTATCAAGCACGTTGTAACATTGCTTCCTATGGTGCAGTTCAAGTAAACACACACACAGGGCCTCTCCTGTCTGCCTGGCTCTTTTACCTCTAGACTCCTGCAGGATTCACTAAAGGAGAGGCTCTGAACACGGTACCAGCAGATAACAGACAGAGGCACTGGTCCCTGGCCACTGGGGGGCCCCACCATGGGGGCCATATTCTCACTGACTGGACTAGGGTCCTCTACCACGGAGGAACGCACAGACGCATGGGGAAAAGAGAGAGACAGAGAGAAAAAAAAACAGACAGGGAGGGAAGGACAGAAACACAGAGACTGAGTAGGTGAAACACAGGCATGCAGTGACAGGGGTTAACACGGAGGCCGACGGTGTGTCCAGGCAAGGCTGTGAAGAGGACGTTGTTACAGAGGAAGAGCAGAACTAGATCAGGACACAGCTGGGTTGTAGGGAGGCTACATCCCAAAACAGGATCTGTTCTGTTAGTGTGAGATGAGGACGTTTAGCACATCTACGTACTGCTCTCTCTCTATTTATAGAAAATCGGAGATTTCAAGTGCCAGGAGGGGAGAAGAAGGACAGAAACACACAGGAAAGCAGCAGTTGTGAGATTAGATAAGGTTGTCAGGCTGACTACTGTTAGCCAGAGGAGGGAAAGGTGGGAACAGTATTTTCACTGAGGCTGAAAAAAGCAAGAGCAAATAAAGCGCCTTAAACATACAGTGACTTATGGTGAACGTTTAGGTGGTTATAAAAATAGCTGAACAATACTGATGCAAAATCTTTAAGGCTCAACTTTTCTGTTTCCAACAATCTGCAAAGAACAAAGTTTCTAAAAAGAGCAGATGTTTTCAAGGTAGGCTGGGTAGTTTTCGTCTAGTTTTGTTACTGCAGAGCAATGCTTTCACAAGAGGGGGGTGTGCCGTTTTGTTTGTATTGTTGAGAATGCACATGCACATGCACGTGTACAAGTGTGAGGGGGACATGATTCACTTCCTACTGTTGGTTTCACGCCATTCTGCTGATTGACAGTTGTTGGCGGTAATGTGCAAACAAACACAGAAAGTAGAGAAGAAGAATATTAGCTAGCATGGATGTAAACAATGTGTGATTTTGAATACAATAATATCTTAAAATATTTTTAAGCTGCTATAGCTGAACATTTTATAATAAAAATAAAAACGAGCATCAAATGACTATGTGAAAAAAATGCAACACTGTGAAAGAGGTCAATCATAGCAGGTTGCATTTATAATTGTAATTAAATTGGTGATCCCTTCCTTAACGTCTCATTTAGTGCCATCATCAGGTCAAAATTTACAGGAGCTATTTGTAAGTTTTGCTATTGCTACATAGCCAGTGTTTGCATTCACAGCTGTTTATTTACCAGTCTAGAAGTAATGTTGAGTTCAGCATCAAACTTCATTCCTTTACTCACAAAGAACTGTCTCTGGTGGAGGTCAACCCTCTTCTATCACCTTCTTTTCTCCTACTGAAGTTAGCAAGCTAACCAGCTAGCCCCTGCCCAGTTGGACTGTCTCGTCACTTTCCAATACTGCTCAGAGGGCGTATTATAACCTCTTGTATTGTTATCTCAATGATGGCTGAGGGTCTTGGCAAGAGTGGTAAGTGAAGAGCTGTTAATGCTAACGTTAGCTATGTAGCAATAGCAAAACTCAAAAATAGCTCCTTTAAAGTGGCCATAATCAATATTTTTACATTAACAATGTGAAAATAATGTGACAGCTAGCACAGCTTGGAAAATCTCGGTGACACTAAGTAAAGAGAAAAATTAGGAGAAAATCTGACGGAGCTGCTGATGATCTATCTTTGAGTTCTTAGTAGAAAAAGATTAATCAAGTTCTCGCAGTGTAGCTTTACTGTGAAAAATGAATAATGAAAAAGGTTGAGCCTTAAAATCATTTTAGTTCATTAGCTCACACTAGCAATAAAAATATATCATTGAGCATAGTGAAGGTGATGAAGCGCAGCACAGGAGGATACTGTTCCCACTGAGAGATAATCAAAGTGTATTCAGATACGGCACACACTCAGAAACAGAGAAAGAAAACAGCGAGGCAGGAGGGGAGGGGCAGGTCTGAGGCTGAGTGCTGAGGTTTGGCTGGTACCTCCACAGCTATGCTAAAGTCCACCATGGACACACTGGTGTTCCTGTGCCAGCACACGTGCACCATGGTGTTACCACGGTGAGGGGCGGGCTTGTCCAGCGAGGTGTGCGACGTGGTCATGTCGTCTTCAGACTCCGCCTCCACCGAGGAGTCCTCAGGGCATTCTGGGAAAGTCAGGAGGTTGTTACTGCTAGTCAATGAGCAGGGTGATGAGGGGAGAGGGGTGCTCAAACACAGACAGTGTCAGATCATTCACAAATCACATCAATTCAGTCTGTGACTGTTTGTCCACTGTTTTTTCATTCTTTGTTGGGCAGCACTCAAAACTGAATTATACATTTCATATTCAACTGTGTGTTCATGCGGTAACTTACTGCTGTCTGTCAGATTACTGGTCAGCAGGTCAGATGAAGGCCCGTTGCTGGTTTTTGCCGTCTCTATCGCCATCTTTATGTCCTCCATCCACTTCTCCATCTCTGTTAGTGAACTAGAGTGAAAAACACACAACAGGAAAAAGTGCTCAGCATGTTCTTTGAGCCAAACAGGCATGAGTCACAGCAGGAAAGCCTGGTGGTTAGAAATAGTCCCATCAACAGGAATATCACAAGTTTGAGCCACGTTAGTCCAGGTGTCCTGCCAAATTTTCCTTAAAAAGACACTAAGACTCCATCTGCTCATTATTGGAAACTGGATCAGCAAAATATTCCTTTGAATACGGAAGAAAATCATACCCTTTTTTTTTTGTGCCACAGAAAAAAAAGTGCAAAGCTAATATTCAAGAACATATTGTATAAAAACATGATCATTATTATATAACTACTTATCAAGGTGACTGCCTTTTCTTTGATTGATGTTGAATTCAGCATCTATTTGAAGAATATTGAATGTAAATAAAATATGGATTTCATGCTTTTTTTAACCCCCCCAAAACATGCTTTTTTTGTGTTGTTTTTTTTCAGGACTTGCTGAAGTTAGCAACAGCATTCAAAGTAACTTTGGAAAAATAATGTATTCAAAAATGTTTGGAGGATGGCCCATGAGTCTGCATCTCTGACCATAAATCATAATTGCTGTGAACTCTCTGTGATTAAAAGTGAGCAAGTGTGACAAAAAACTGTGGGAATCACATCTTTTCTGATAATGTATATGACTTATATAAGTTTGCATCATTTATGAGAACTGGGAACTGAATCTGACATAAGTGCACATCTTGTGATTCTCAAACGGCTCCAAATCCTGACTCTGACTCCAAATTGCGCACACAGGAACTTCAGGTTAATTTTAAGGTCGAGGTACAAGGTGTCTGCGTGTTGACAGCCACTGTTTTTACCTTGCTGCCACCACCACCGACTGGCGCTGTCCAACCAGTGTGAAGGCGTGAGGCACACCCCACTCATCCTCACTCTCTCTGATCTGGAAGAAGAACACAGAGACACAGAAACAACATTAGAGAGCGGCGGTATCTAGGACAGCAAGAACCAAAATAGACAGAAAGGCAGAGAAGGAGGGAGTGAGGATGAAAGGGAAGTGAGAGAGAAGACAGTTGTCCTGAATGTGTGCCTGTGTGACTGCGACTGAATGTGTGTCTGTGTGTGTGTGTGTCTTGGGGTGGAGGCAGACACTAAAAGAGCTGCAGTTCAGCTGTTGGAAGCAGTTTATTTGCAGTAATGACAAACTGGTGACAGGCGTTTGAAGCTAAGAGACACAGCTCTTACTGTCATGCCATGGAGCGGCAGCTGCCCGTGCACTTTGAACTGATTGGTCGCCGTCATCCCTCGACTTGTGTACAAAATGACGTCGTTGAACTATCGGCAGAGAGGCACAGAGAGGGACAGAGAAAACAGAAATGAACAATCTTTCCAATCAAATTTCATTGAATCTTTTTTTTTGGTTAAATTAAATGCACATATTCCTATAAATAATTCTCAGGAGACACAAACAACTTGTCATAATCAGCAAACTGCTCCGCCATACATTTTTATTGTTATTCTAACCAAAGCAAACAACTGCATGCCACAACAACATGTTATTTTTCCTCAATAAGAACATCTGTAATACATCTGCCAACACCACCTGGGTAATGCATAGCTGGAAAAGATAAAAGCAAGATTATTTTTATTTCTGAGCTCACTTAGGTTAATAATTAGATTAGTGATATCTGAGACTCTGAGAAAGTGGGTGTTACCAGGAAAAACATTCGTTGCTGCAGGCCTTTTCCAGACAGTTTGCTGAGGCAGCCTAACCTGATGAACTCCTGAGAGAGAAAACAAAAACAAAAACAAATGAAAAACATGCATCTTTTATTATCAGACACATGCTATACAGGATATCTGTCAAAAAACAGGTTCGGAAGTCAGATAGAGAATTAAAATCCTTCAAGGGTTAAACTCACCCGACCGGGAACAACAAGATTGTCAACACCAATCAAATCCTTCTTCAACTCCAAAAGCTTCTGGAAGTTCTCCATCTTGACCAGGCTTCCCTGGAGCTGGTCCACCACCTCAGACACATCTGCCAGAGCAGCTACAGACCAACCGTGGGTAAGAGATCATTGGACATCCTCTGTTAGATTATTTTGTTGACCTACAAACATTGGTGTGAGCGTAGTACCTCTGCAGTCCCTGAAGTCCACGTGAGTAGCCGGGTAGTGTTTACACAGGCGCTCCAGGATCTGCTTGTAGTGACTGAGGCGGTGCAGAGGCCGCAGGATGAAGACGTTGAGGGGGATGTAACAGACCTTTTGCAGCTCAAAGTCCCTGCAGAGACCCTCCAACTTGCGGGACGCCCTGCACGCCTTCTCCAGCTCCAGCAGAACTTCAGACTGCTTGTGCAGGTTTGCTGTCAGTGGCTATGGACAGATTTAAGTTTGGAAAATGGCACACACATGAGTGTCAAAGCATTACCGTCATTACAGATATGTAAGCGTTTTACATGAAGTTTCACCTCACCTTTAAACCCTGAAGGTTCTTCAACATGACATCTCCAATGCGCTGGTAGTCTCCTTTGATGTGAGCATTGGAACGTCCTTCCCTGAAATAGGGAACATCAGTTTTTATCTCTGAAACATCATAGTCATTGTTTGGATCATGGTTTTGCTTTTAAATCACCTCAACTTTGGTTTGACTAACCCAGACTTGCAAAATTAGTGTCTTCTTTCATATCCCTGACAACATGTTTTTATCATAGGTTGTTTTTTTTTTTTTATAACCTCTTTTATTTCTGCTTTTACGTTGCCTCTGCATTTTATTTTCATCATAGGCCTTTTGTTAATAACCTAATTTCATTTGGGTGAATCTGTCTAGTTTTTACTTTGTACTCGTAAAGCAGTTTGTGACATCTGGTTTTGATAGTTGCAATATAAATAAACCATATTATTGTAGACAGTAATGTAATTGACTAAGCTACACAAAAGACCTTAAAGCTCATTGATTTTTCAGATGAGTGTCACCATTTGGAAGAAAAATTCCACTGAAGTTGGAGGGAGCTCTTTAAACTTTCAGAGAGACCCACCAGCAGGTGTCTCCCTTGAGAATGACTTTCCGCATACAGGGAGCATTAGTAATGGGCTGCCATTACTGGATTCATTCAGAATATTTTTTTTAATTTGGAACAGCATTTAGCAGTAGCCTTAGGGAAACATATGTTAGTCTGTAAAACACATTCCTCTTCATACATGACAGACAACTTTCTAATCGTGGTCCCACTGACAAAGGTACATACAGTATCTAATGTAATATTTGAATATGCAAAGCCATGAAAGAGATACGAAGTGCTGGATAATTTGCATACACATTTGAATGTGGTTCTTATCAGCAGCTTCGCCTTAATATCACTTCCAGCTTTAATTTGGAGTTCTAACGATGACGAGCCAACACAGGCTTTGAAATAAAAATACTGTATTATACTGCATGTCTGCAGTTCATGCCTGTAGGCTTTATGCATCACTGTCTGCATGTCTGAATGTGTGTGTGTGATTCAGTGTGTGTTGGATAAAGCACAACATCATTAAGGAGATCAGACAGCAGAAACCCACGGGCAAGAAAAGGCCAGCCATGGTGCAGCACGACTGTTGCCATGGAGACGATAGCTCCTTGGGTCAACCAAGGAGATCAGGCTGCCCTGTCAGACTAAATGCCAATAAAACTCATTATAAAATTGGGCAGAAGTTGTGGCAGAGTTGACCAAACCCAAATCAGCATATCACTGGACTTGTTCTTAACCCTGCGGGGAATATGTGTGGGGGTGGGGTGGGGGTGGGGTGGGGGGGTTCGGGGACTCTCACCACAGAGCCAGCCTCTGCTCCACCTCCCTGAGAAAACCTGTGTGGAACTTGTGCAGAGGCTCGAAGGTGGAGAGGATGGTGTTCTTCAGAGAGTCTGGAGTTGCCTCATCTTGTCCCACAGCACTCTGGAAAGACTGAAATCACAAATACATACACAGATACACTGAGCTTTCAAGCTACTTAACAGAGAGAAACTTGACACATAAAGGGAAATCTGTTGTTACACATTTTTTACACACAATATTCCCGCACATTACAACACTGACGTATGGACCATGATCATCTTTCAAGGACAGTTAGAAACCAGAAGTGAAATCCCTCGTACTGTGATGGTTTTGGGAGTTAAATCTCTACCCAGAGGAACACAATCATAAAACTTTTTTCGGGGAGTTCTTCTTATTCGAATAAAAGGTCTAAGGGTTGAGGTTTTCTTATGCTGCACCGTATCTAAAACCCTACAAGGCAAATTGTGATTTTGGATAAGAAAAAAATATTTGATTTGGCTTGTTGATAATAACGCAATCACCAAGAGAGATACCAGGGGGACTGTGAGTGTTTTCTTGTTCAGAACAGATAACGCAACCACGTCATAAATGTCACTTGGGTATAGCGGGTATAAAAGACTTTAAAAGTGGACAAATGCAGTATTAAATTGCAGTGTGACGTGAGAAGCTATCCTTTCTCACAAACACAGACTAGCCTGCTCAGGATCACTAGAACAGCACTGAGCAATGCTGAGTTCAAGCAGATTTTCACAAGATGCTCCCTAAAGTCCCTTATCTGTGTCTCTGCTGTTGCACCTCAGCCTTGTGATGTCCCTTAGATCCTTTAATTGCCTGAGGACGTACGGAAGAATCAATAGCCAATCATTCTTAACACTATCACTTCATTAAGTCAAACTGAAGCCAAGTGTTACATGTTGTGTGGCTTTATTTCGCTGACGCGATGGCAAGGGGAAGTGGGTTTTAGAAACGGTGAGTGTTTCTTGAAGGGTTTGAGGAGGAGGACCAGCTGTTGCTCAGATGACTTCACCCCAAACTGCAGCATTACCAACCAGTGTACAGGAAGAGAGGGCGTTAGAGAGACAGCACATGCACAGCTGAACAAGGCCATTGGCCAACCCAAATATTTATGAGATGTGTGAAAGGCTTCTCTGAAAATTACAAGAGGAGAAAATCTTAAAACCTGCCAGTGGGAACATGTGTGTGCAGAATCAGACGACAGCAGCGCTTCATAAGAACATCCTCCTTGTTTGCAGCTGAGGGAGCCGAACCGCACATTTAATATCCTGTTTTCTGCAGCATTTCCTTTTTATGATTTTATCAAAATGAAATAGCGTCCATATGCTTGTAGCGAGCCAGTGAAATCTAAAGGAACAGACTGAAACAGGGAGTCGCACGCAGGGGAAGCATGCAACTAAATCCATCTATCTCTTTAAACACAAACACAGTTTAGTATTCACAGCCTTGAGTGAGACAGATAAATGCATTTCAGGGCACGAGCGTTGGGAATGAATAAAAAATTAAATCGCATCTGCCAAAATATCCCTGTGTCACTGCCTAACTCTGTGTTTTGGCGGGCGCTCTGCAATGGAGCAGCTAACCGGAATAATCAATGTTTTCTACCCGGAGGACAGCGCAGGAGAAAACAAACAGGAGAGCAGTGTGCTGGAGAGTGGAGAGTCGCCTGTCTTACCACAGTTATCACCTCCAGGTCCTTCAGATACGTCCTTTCTGTGGTCAGCAGCTCCTTGGCGATGAAGTAGGCCCGATCGGTTGGAAACCTCTGCAAAGACATCACAACAGAGAGAGGATACAACTGAACTGTCCCACCATGAGCGAGTCCATCAGTATCTGGCGCCTCATCAGTTGCATTACCTGTCTAACCCATTTCTCTGTTAAGTTTACAGGAAAATTCTCAGCTTCTGTCCCAGTGGAGATTTATTTAGGACATGTCATCTAGGCCCACTGCTATTTTGAGTTTTCGACGAAGGCTTTGAAGCACAACTTTAGAAAAAAAAAAAAAATCTTAAGAACAGATGGAGCAACTCAACATATTCAAGTGCCTCTTGTTTACAAACCTTCCTCCGAACCTCGTCTTCATCGTCAGTGCGAACGCTGCCTGCGTCGTTGAGCAGCGGGCTGGTGAGTGGGGAAGGCTGTCGGCCGTTGGGGCTGTGACCGCACAGCTCCAGCGACTTCTGACCGTTGACCATGCCATGGGAGTGACCAGAGGATGCAGACAGGTGAGGACTGTTGGACACCACACCTGCCCGAGGTCACGCAGCAGGCGCAGTGAGAGGAGAAAAGATCAAAGTTAGAGTCATTCACATATGCGTAAAAAACTCAACAATGCCGGAGCCGGTCAAAATTACTCTTAGCATTTGCATTCAGCTACTTCTCACACTGTGAGAATTTATATGAAGTCAGGGATGTAAGTCACAGAAAAATAAGAGGATTTTTTTAGTTATTCAAAGAAAAAGCTCTAAATGTTCAAGCTTTTCAAATGTGAGGCTTTGCTGCTTGTCTGTGTTTTATATCATTTTAAAATTAATGTCTTTGGTTTTTGGACTTTGGCTCAGACTAAAGAAGATTTGAAGATGTCATCGTGGACTCTGGACAAATTGTGATGACTATTTTTCACTTTTTTTCTGAAATCTTGTAGAGTACAACATTAAATGTTTTAAGAGAAAATCTGCAGATCAAGTGATCAAGAAAATGCTTTTGTGCAAATACTTGCAGCACTACAAAAAGGAAAATTTCATATTCATTAAACTTTCCAGCATTTAATTCATCATCCAACAGGGCAAACATGAGCCACTGGGAGACTACGCAGGCTACACCAAACTATTTTAGTATTTACAAACACAGCTTGACCCAGGATCAGAGTTTTCCTCAGCCGTACGGGAGACATCTTAACATAATCATGTCTAGCTGGGGGATCTGCCGGCAGAAAGTGAAAAGTCAGCCATGACTCACTCCACAGTCCAGACAGCGTTGGCAGCCTTTGTGCCATGTCAATCAATACGCAAGCCGGGACACATACTGCAGGATGATCTAGAGGAATAGCTTACTTAGTGTCATCCACGCTGACAGTGCTCACTCAGCTTACTTACTATGTTAGGGCTGCAACTTGCCCACCTCTGTCTGCTGTCCTGTGCCAACACAACGCTGATGGAAGACATGCACACAGAGCAGAGCAGCTCATGGCTGCAATTAGCTCAACGTACCAGCAAAAGGGTTAGTCAAAACACTACAGAGGGAAGGAGTGACTCAGAAAGATTTCTGCAGATGAGTGAAGAAAAAAAGAAAAGCATATGCACAGACATTCACCAACTAACACGACAAAAACTACAGGGGAAGATGACAAGGAAAAGTCTAACACTGAGAATGACCACCAGACCAGGGATCTCAAAAAGAAGATTCAGAAATCTCTCTTCATGAAGGTCATCTTTATTGACTCTGAAATGACATATATACACTGTTAAAGTTTCAGAAAAGCAGCATAAAAAAGGTCAAAGCCCAGTGAGGGTTTAGAGGGACACTCTGAGTGACTGAGGGGAAAGTTTAGAGAAAGACGTGTGAATTCATACATGGTCTACAGTGAAAATACTGTATATATCTGCTATTTTAAAATATGTCACTATATTAGTGCATAATTTCCTAGTCTTAAAATCTCCTCCAACATCAAATTCTCTGATCCGTTATATAAAAGTATGAAATTACAGGGAGGTGACTGTGAGCACTATCTGTCCATTACAGTACATACAGCACAGTACAGGCCAGTGAGGCATGAGGTGTACCATGCCTCGGTCCTGGTTTAGCGCAGCATGCATTGGAAACACACCCTGAAGGACACCAGTGGTCGAACACACACACACGTCTTGCCTACACGCCTGGAGCTGTGAGCTGAACAAAAAACACATTAGATGGTCTGGAGTTTAACGACTACATTCACAGGCCACTATTTTTTAATCTGCTCCAATTGATTTCGTTTTTGTACAGCAGGGTGTCACTCCAGGTCTATAGGAGATCTGTGTGCACCAGAGAGGGTTCCCTGACACTGCAGCCATCCAGTAACTCCCACAAATAAACATCTAACTTCTCTCTTCATAATGCTGGATTAATCCATGCCCATACAACTTTGAAAATTTCACTATAGATCACGTTGAAACATCAAATGATTTAGAAATCTAAAATAGGCTCTAAAATCTAAAATCTTGTTGCAGCTATGTTTTCAGATGTCAGTCCTAAAAACATCTGGGAGCACTGCAACAGCATTCGACAGTGATGGATGAGCACAGGGACTTTGTGCTTTGAGGTGTTGCCCTTAAACTGCCTTTCACGCATACAGTACAAACACATACACAGATACAAAACCCAGCTTCTGTTTGCCTGCATATTCCCCAGCTCCTGTCATCCTTAACCCAACGCTCTCTGCCTCCTCTGGAATAATTAACCCTTAGCTGGATCACTGCAGAAGAAGGGAACCCAGATACTGGTAATCTGGATTTTTTTTGTTTTTATTTCCCACCACACAGACACTCGTGAGTGACAGAACAGGCTTACATGCAGTCACAGCTGAGAAAAAAAGAAAACAAAACAGACAAGATATGACAGTTTCATGCAGACAGACAGAAGTGCATACATTGGACAAAGAAAAAGAAAGAACAGAAATGTGACATGAAGGTTGTGGCTTTTTCAAACAGATAAAACAACAGAAATTAACAAGAAGACACAAGTGCAAAAGAAAAAGAAAAAAAAAAGGAGACCAAAAGGTAAAAAGTGCAGCAGCATTTTGTTACGAAGACTGCAAAATTTGTGGACACCGTATCTGTTGGAGGACTTGGCTTTGTGACACCGAATTACTGCCAGAGATACTTGAGCACGAGTCAAGTGCAGAGGGGGACGTCAGTGGTGAGCATAAGAGCCATAAACTGTTGTGGAGTGGCTAAACTACCACAGCAACACACATTTATTTTCACCTGAGCCTGACCAAGCCACTGCTGCTCTCTAATGCCACTAGACAAAAAAGTGTGAGCTCATATTTACTCCTGTTGTTGTATTTCCTGCCTACTCCTACCACCTTTGTAAATAAAACATAAAATATATGACTGGAAACTTAAAAACTGCCACAATTATACATCCTCAGATCTTTTAGGACTCCACAAAATATTGATGATGAGCACAAAGTTTGTTTTGCAGAAAACTGTACAAAATTTGACCAACTTATCCAGTAGAAAATAGATCTATCTACAGACAATTACGAATGATGATTGTATTTCCTCATTGGAAACCATAAGGCAACTGAGACAGCGACTGGACTGAGTATTCAACAACTCTACAATACACAGACTTAAGAATAAAGTCTACATTAAAGTCCAGTAAATTCAAACAGTCTGTGAAAAAATGCAACTGGAACCTTAAATTCTCTTTCAATCATCTTTACATTTAAAACACTGATTCTCAGTCTCCATAGTGTTTATCAGTTTGTGTTGAATCCCAACATGGCACTTGTATATTAATACAATGAAAAGAGGGAGGCTGAAAGATAAAGTACCTCCATGCAGCAAATGAGAAAACCCTGAACACATTCCTTCCTTCATTGCAAAGGGAACTGCTTCCCAATGAAAGAGAGGGCTCAAATGTGCTTAAGAAGATGACTGTGACCATGGACTGTGGAGATCTGAGTAGTCTCCTGACAGAAATAATCTGTCACCCACTGGACACTGCCTTTTCTTTCACCACCAGGACCCAGGCTAAACCATTTAACCTCTCCAGTAGGGATGGTTTGAGCCTCTCTGTGCACTAACAGCTGAAAATCTGTGCGCTATCCTCATCACTGAAGGCATGGCATCCGTCCTCATCCGCCTCCTCGTCCAGCTGGAGGCTGCCAAAGGAAAACTTGCTCCTGGGTATAGGAGAAGGGGAGCTGGCCTCCACTGGATTACCAAATATCAGGGGGCTGCTGCAGTTTCCCTTGCTTGCATCCACCTCAGACTCACTGGACTCTGAACCGCTGGTGGTGGAGCCGTCGTTCATTTGAACCGCTCCCACATGTGTGACACCAGCCTGCCCTAAGCGTTTCTGCCCCAGACTGGCCCTGGACCTGCCCGGTGCTGAGAGCCCATTGGCCACCATGCGGCGCTCAAGAGCAGCCATACGTTCAGCCCGAGACAGGACAGGACGTGATTCTTGCCCTGTCGAGTGTGCTCCTTGGTTCGGGTCTGTGTCGGAGAGGTGACGCATTTTGTGGAGATTCTGGAAGCGCGGTGAGCGACTTGGAATGGGGGAGTATCTCCCCTCATCGAAGTGAGGGGGAACAGAGCTGTAGCCGTTCTGCTCAGCGTGACTGAAGGAAGCTGCTTGATGGAAAGTGTCCATGGCAGGACTGGTGATCACACTCCTTGATCCCATCATATGTGAGACTGTGAGAGGGCTGCTGCTGCTATGCCTCTCTCTACTATGAGTGCTGACGTCTGCCACGGTGCCATGGACAGGACTGTGGTCAGTCCTTTTGTATGACTGCTTGGGAGACTCATTAAACTCATGGCTCATGTTGAGCAATGCTTTAGAAGACGAGGGAGACTCCCTGTACCGCATCCTACCCAGAAAGTGCTCCTGTTGGGCCTGCAAGGCCACGTTAATGCTCCCAGAGCCAGACCCGCGGCGGGGCATGCCCTGCTCCCTATAGCTGTGATTAAACCTAATAGCCTGGTCCCTGCCCATGTTATATCCCCTATCTATATCACTGCATTCAATGAAGGGGATGGAAGAGCTGTTGCCTTTAGCAGCCCAAGATGCTGGACCTGTACTCAGATGTTCTGGGTGGGTCTGTGGTGTGGTTCTGGGTGAGCCTCTCGTCTCCTCTGTCCTGGACACAGAGCCCGTTCTGTCTTCATGGCCGTTTCTCTGGTGGAAGGGGCTCGTCCTCGTTGTCTGTGAGGCTGAGGGGTCCTCTGCACTCACCAACACCGACTCTTTCCAGTGACGCCTGGGAGGGGAGTCGACTCTGGCCCCCGGAGCACCCCTCTGAAAGAAACAGAGAAAGTGAGAGAAGTATTGACTGGCTTGATGGTACCTTGTGGAGGTTTCAACCTCTTGCGGGGACTCGTGACACTGCTTTGATGAGCAAGTTCATATGTATGGGATGCACATGTACACATTCCTGCTGATGGTCTGGCTGATCGACAGTTAGTGGTGGTGATGTGCCAGTAAATGTAGCAAAAGGCCAGGAAGGGGAAGACTCCTTGCTGATGTAAACATGGATGTAAACTAGAAATGCAAGCAGGTACTGGAAAACAGGGAGCAAGGAGTGAAGTTATGTCAACTAGAGGTCATCTCTGAATGGGGCTTAACCAGGTGGTTTAACATGCATTTGTTTGTATATCTTGGTAAGTTTGGGCACTCTCCTGTGGGGCACACAGGCAAGATCTGACCCAGCCTTGGAATACAAAGGCTGTGGAGTCCATACATGTGTAAAAACATTTCTCTTCATCTAGTTCACAAGTGTCCCATGGTTCAAGTAATATTCTCTCACGCTTTCATAATGAGATTCATAAGATGGCAAAGACCTGATGCGGTTTATTGATGCACTAAAAAGCCCAAGAAACTCACTTCTGTTGGCACTTCATGGTGACGCGGAGAAGGCAAGGGCGAAAGGCGGCTGTTGTGTTGGACCCGACTGTGTTTCCTGACAGACAGGACATTGAAGGTCAGTGTTATACACTCTGAGCACCATCACGCAGACCACACGTCTGTAAAAATGTGTGCAGCCTTTACCTTTCAAATGGGATCTTTTTAAACTCAGACTCCCTCACATAATCAATCACCTGCTTCTGTGTGCGACCGCTGCAGAGAGAATAACAGAAGAGAGGGAGAATAATGAGCTATTCAGGCAGAGCTGTAGTAGGCTTGTTAAGTGATGGGCAGAGACTGTTGTGTGCCTGCAGATCTGGCAGACACAGAGACCAGCTTTATAAGGCAATCTCCCTTTACCTGAATCTGAAGGAGGAACCTCGTGTGAAGAGCACCGGCTTGGGCTTGGGCTTAGGTTCCTCAAAGAGGCGGAAGAAGGCGTGGTATTCAACACAGATCTTCCAGAAGACTTTACAACAGTCCCTGCTGGCCATCAGAAACTCCAAAGTGTCCTGATATGAACTCTAGAGCAACAGATGTCATTACGTTTGTTAGATGGTATTACATTTAGTATATGATTTAATTGCACGCAGTACAATCAGCAGCATAACTTACATTTAAATCTGGCCTGAGCTTGATGAGGAAACGTTTCCTCTTGAAGCTCAGTTTCCGAACTTTAGACCAGTTGAAGGCGTTAATCTTTGTGTGTCCCTGCAGTGATGAAAAATGCAATTTACCTTTAATTCAGGCTTTAAAAAAACAGAATTTTTACAAGGTGAACCAAAAACAAAATGCTTTTCTCAATCAAACCCAGTGTTTTAATGTTCATGTCTCTACCACACATGACTTCATTACACCACACCAAATGTTGACCTACAAACCAGAGTGACTGACCTGAAAGACCAGGACACCGGTGTGTGCCACAGCCAGGCTCAACACTGTGCCTTCACGATCCTTGGCGGGGTGTAGGCGTATCCCGTACATCTCCAGCCTACGTGCCACTTCTAGTAACTGATAGTCTGATTCTGCTGGTGTTTGACCTCTATAACACAAATCACAGCAGTAAGAAGGTTAAAGGTAAATCTGGTGATAGTTGATATTTCCCTTATTGTCAACAAATCCCATGAGAAGACCAAAACTAACAATTAAAACTGATCCTAATACAAAGGGTTGTCTGTGTAGCCAAAGACTGACATAGGTCATGTATCTGTAGTCAGGTTTCCATCTGAATGAAGCACTAATTTTAACCACATTTCTAGAAAATCTGTAAGACAAATTAATGCATATTTCCATCTCCTATGGTTCTGCAATTAAGTTAAACTGTAAGCAGGGTAATTCTTCACTCTGTTGCCATCAAATCCTCATCATCATCATCAAGATGTGATGATGAAAAGAGCAGCAGTCAAATCTCAATCAATGGAAAAGAGTTTGGAAAATAAGCTTTTATGTTGATTTCCATGTATTAAGGAACGTTACAGTTTCCTCATCGGCCTTCACATATCTTATGTTTTTTTCTGCCGTCATTTTAAGTGATATTTAAGTAACATGCTTCATGTACGTTATGATGTAATTACAGAAAATCTGCATCAAATCATACGATAGAAATGCACTTTGAGTAATACACCTTCACTGTTAAAAAAAACCATCAATGAACTACATTGTTATTTATTATTTAAGTTAATCTCTATACACCATCCTGCTGTGTTGACATTAAGAAAAATCTGGGATTCAATAACAGCTACGTCAACCTTAAATCGATTATTTGGGTAATATACAAAAGCAGCATGTGTTTTGTAAAAGACTAGAGTAGGCAGGAGGAATTGAGGACAGCAAACCTAAAAGGTCTAATTGTACTTGCAGGTTTCAACACTTTGATTTAACAAGAACAAACCGCAGCATTCATTATCCTTTCAGCACATTTTTGGACAAATAAATTAATTCCTGACTTATCTTCCCGCTGTGCGGCTCACTAATTGAGGTGAAAGACCAAGTCCGAGAGGATCCAGGTTTTTTCGTGTTTGTCTGAGTTTTTGGAGCGTGGTGGTGGAAGGTTGGGCAGGGGCTGCAAACGCTAACTAACTTTCCTAATTCTTATCAGTGGATAAGCCTTCCTGTTTCCTGTGTGTGGTACTTAATAAGAGATTTAACTCAGCATGGCATCCAACCAGAAGAAGTGCAGTTACAGTTATCAACTATGAAAGCCTTGGGGGAGGGAAAAAAAAAGCAAGTCAAAGAGAGCAGTCAAATCTAATCGGGCTCCTTTCATGTAGCAGCAGCCGCCCACTGTGTGTCCATCTCTGGCACGGCTCACTGTAACGTAGAGGTGAGACGAGGGTTTGCAAAGCTTTGGCTCGTATTCAAACTTGAGCACTGATGATTTTGACATTTTGAGGCAGGATGGTGGGAGGAGATCTGGAAGGTCTCCAGTAATATACTCCCAGCAGCATAAGGCTGTTGAACTAGAGGCAGATAGTAGGAAAAGTACTGAGTAAAAAAGGAGCCAAGTTCAATCACCAACTTCACTTCACACAAACTCCAGCGTTCGACACCTGAGAATACACTCTGAAAACCTGGGGTTTTAACCCACCAAACCAGCTGAGTACAGCTGCGTGAGTCATTTTGTGGGTTGAAGGAAGCTTTCAGTCCTCCTTTTCTGAGCAATGCAGCCTTTTGTTGTTGGAGTAGTCGTCAAACTCATATCCTCTTCTGGCCAGAAGCTGTAAAACAACTTACAAAGACTGGCTATTCTGAGCTGAAATACGATAAAGAACTGCACAGAGCACTCTTGAGAAAAAAAGGCATTTATTCAGTGGCTGCTTTCCTGAATGTGTCACCTGTACAATAAAATTTCCCCATGGGACATGCACGAGGTCTGAAACAACTTTTCCTGTTCACGGGAGAACAGAATAATTTGTGTTGAGCGTTTCAGTGACCTCACGAGTAGAGTAAAAGAGGACTGGATCTAAAGAATACCTTATTTTAAGACTGTACACAGCTCAAGCATATTCAAACTCACATATTCTTTGAGTGAAACTCCATGATCTTGTCAATCAGGGGCATCTGATCTGGGATGTAGTTGTTGTTGAGGAGGTGTGACCGGCACTGACTCTCCTCAAAGTCCCCAATCTCAGCTGTAAAGTAAGTGAGGAGAGAGGAAAAAGTTCACGTTATTGTAGAAATATCTGCTACAAAATACTGGTAGGTCATAAGCTGAAGGACAAGTCAACAATAAATCTCTTAGTAAGACTCCAGAGCAGCTTAGGTGCTGCTTGGCATAGAAAGAAAAAAAACCTTTGGTTCACAAATTATCCCCTCATTAAGTGTTTCAACAAAATTACATGCAGACTCAAAGTTTAACTGATCTCCATCATCATCCATGTTGTCTTTAATCATACTGGGAAACTGTAGCTCAGAAATGTAGGTTATGAAAATGACCATTTTTCACTGTGATGTGTGTAGTTGTCCTGAAGCATCTGACTGAAAGGTATCCATAGCAACACACAGATGATCACCTTGCAACAGTGTGCAGTTTGCTACATGACAATGTTTGACGATAAGCTCTTGTGTGGAAAAAAAGCATGATGTGTTTTCAAAGACAGTCTTCTGATCTGCGGATGCTTTGGTGTCTTCAGCTAAATGAGGAAACCGTCATGAGAGACTTACACTGGATAATGTGGGAGACCATCAGTGCGGCACTGCTGTCATTGCAGGTCAGACGTCCACAGGAAAGATCCTGTTTGATCTGGAGGGCAAACAGATACCTGCACGCAAACACAAACAGAATTCACATCACATAAAAAGGGCAGATGTGGTGGTGGGTTCCACCACTGGAGTGACATCAAATGAACCTCTGGATCAGCTCAGAAACAACATCTACAGCTGAATCCAAGAGAACTGCTGCAGCTACATTTCTGATCAAATACAATGTACTCTGGCTCTTTTTATTTTGCACAAGACCTCCGTTTGGCTTGACAGAGTTGGCCAAGTGCACATTTTGGATTCAGTAACTGAGCTGAGTGAAGTCATTTACTGAAGATTTACTGACCATCTTGTGTTACAGTGCTGCTTCTCTTGGATGCAAGCCAGAGCAAGAACCAATATCAGGTTTAATAATTAGTTTAAATAATAACAATTAAGAAACAGATTATTTTTAGAGGTTTCTTTTTTTTTTTTTTGTTTTTTTTTTTGTATTTTCTGTCTTTATTAGACAGCTGACAGTGAAGAGGGAGACAGAAAACAGGGCAAGACAGAGGGAGGGGTATGACATGGAACAAAGGTTCCTGGCTGGACTCAAGCTGCGGATGTCGCAGTTATGTGGCCATGTGCTGTAACTGTTCAACCCAGCCATGGACCTGATGAACCTGTGATGTCAAATACATTGTTCTGCTCTCTGCAATGGAGAATAGTTCGCTTCGGCAGGAGGTTTCTGCCATAACTGAACCAAATGTATAGATGCATTTGTTTCTATAGGATTAGATAACTTTATGTAAGTGTGCATGTGTACAGTATGTAGGTATATGTGGGGATATATATAGCAGAATAATGCAATTTTATATGCAGCTGGGGCTATAAATCACAATTGTTTTCATTTCATGAATCAAAAATGAATCCGTTTTTGATTAATAGTTTCATCTACAAAATATCAGACATCTTTGAAAAATGGCCATTACACTTTCCCAGAGGAGACTCTTCCATCTGGAGACGTCTTCAGATGTCTTCTTGGTCCAACCAACAGCCCACAACCCAAATATTTTCCATTTACAATGACATAAAACAGAGAAAAGCAATAAATCCTCACAGTGAAGAGGACAATTAAGACTGCTGGATTAATCACACACTCAAAATTATGCTACTTTTTATGATAATTAATATTTCATATCATATAGCATGTATATAATGTAGAGATTATTACAATTATATGATATTACTATTATTTCTCCACTCTGACTCAGAAAATGTGCAAGTCATGACCCAGCTCCATGAAGCGGAAACAGACACCAGAAAATTATTAGCGCCAAGCTAATCTCCAGAGGGCTAAATCAGAAACATGGCAGCCACGACATGAGAACTGCAGAGCTGAGTGGGGAGTAAATCTTATGGGAACCAAAGCAAATGTCATTTAGGCTACTACAATCACTTCCACTCACAGCTGAAGTCATTTACATTGACACGTTGTGTATGAATGCATATTTCAGTGCCAACTGGAAAGCATGCATGATGTCGAGATTAAATCAGTTTAATCATGTGGAGAGGAGCTCACCTCGTCAGCTCCTCCAGGAGCTGGGCATGGTCCGGAGGAAAGAACTTCACAGCAAACCTCAGGATTGTGTGCTTCGGTCCTGTGTATGATAGATTGATGATTATAATAACACAAAATGAATTAGTTAAATACCTCATTTAAGTTTTTTTCTGGTTGCAAAAAGCACAGCATATTTAGTCTTTAAAGTGAGATTCACATGAACCGTAACAGATTTTTGAAACACTTACGTCGGAGCTGCTTGATGATGGGCTTGATGTGGTCTAACCAAACCTGTGAAAAAGAGAATTAGTCAGTAGCTGGTTTTAAGCAAAAAACGAATTCTGGGATGTGTAAGAAAAGGCTTTAATTCACTCTCACCATCATCTTCTGATGGTTCTGAAACTCCAAGCCAAAGTAGTCGCCCTCAATGAGGTTCATGTGGGAGCACACCAGGTCAAATAGCACCTTGCCTGAGGCTTTTTGCTGTGAACAAGAGGAAAAAACACAAAGAACTCTGGTTAAAATAACACTCAAGCAGGGTTTTTATGGCCATGTACAAAAACCAGGCCTATTTTTAATCTCCACTTTTGTTCTCAGCAACCCAGTCAAATGGCACTGTGACATTTTATACTCTTATTTAAATGAAGAACAACCAAACTTCAGGAGACCCCACAGACAAGCTTTGGCGCAAAAGAGAAGCCAGAAACAAAAGAGAGTTGTGTTTTGTAGACCTGTCAAACCCCGTGGTAGTTAATGTCAACCAAATAGATGACAACTCTGTCTGAATTCCTCTCCATCCTCCCTCCTTCCACCCTGACATTCAAAGGCGGAGTTGGCCGAAAGCTAGAGGAGGAGCGGGCCGCGTCTTTGATGTGTGTTTTCAGTGCCACTGCTGTCACTGGTGACGGATCAGCGGCCTTTGAGGCTGATGCAGAATCAGAATGGAATAAAGAGCGAGTCTCCCTCGCCACCTCTGTCCTTAGTCACCCCACATACAGTACACACAAACACTTTGAAAAATGACTTCACCGCCCGCTGACAAATAACAACAATGTGACACCACACAAACCTCAAAAAGCCACCACATCTTTAGAGAGAGAGAGAGAAACATTCCTATGTAAGGTCAAGTAAATGTCAGGGATTTCCACGGAAACTCTCCTTCTGTTACAGACGCCCTAAGGAGAGACACAGCTCTGTCGGGCACACAACGGGAGAATTTCTGCCTGGCTGCTTCCCCGTGACTGGTTCGCACCAGTGCAGAGCGTAACACAGCTACAGAATGTGAGTGTTTAGAGTAGCCGTTTCCCCCTGGCTTGGATAATGAGCCGAGGCCGTGTCTGAGTATGTTTCAAGAAAGCAGCTTCTCCTCTTCTCCTCTGAGTTGCTTCGACAAACGCTACTACAAAAAATTCCCTTCGTGCAGCTGAACTGTGCTGACATCCGCCTGTAAATCTATGCAGTGTTTCAAAGGCGAAGAACGACACTGTCTGTGTTCCTATTAATGCTTAAAGAATAAAAACCTAATCTCCAGCAGCTTAGTGAGAGGGTTTACGCTTCCACAACCGAATCCATAATCTTCCCCAAACAAGCCTCCCCACTTTCACTGCTCCTCCCTGTGTGTGTCCTTCCTGTGTGAAGCACCACTTTCTCTCTCCAGGCTGCCTCACGCAGCGCAGAGGGCATCCTGCCACCAGGGACCAGCTGTTTCCATATGGTGATGGAGTTGATGAGGGAGGCCACAAGGAGGCTGGAGGGAAGGAGGTCATCAGCCAAAAGACACCCTTCAAATACACACACATTGCTTTCTAATGGACTGCTGCAACCAGCAGGCAAAACAACCCCCTGAATGAAATCTAGGTCCCATGTTTTCTGGACAAACGCGCCTCTGTGTTGGGGCTCCAGGAACAAGGAGCAGCAGAGAAGAACAGAGCTGAATGCAGTGAAAGGCCGAAGAGTGTTTCTGTCTCGCTGGAGCGCTCTCATACCCAGCCTTATAAATCTGCTGTCAGTGTAAAATGACCACGAGCCAAGCAGAGATGGGTAAGGCGCAGGCTGATTAGAGCCAGGCAGTGCTTGATTAAATGCAGCTGTTGCGGACTTGGAGTTATGGGGCTGGCATTTGACGCTGCTGCAGCCGATACAATGAGAGCGCTGTTGTTAATGAAGCATAAGGCGCGGGGATTGACGGTTGTCATGACGCAGGCACTCGCAGGACACTATGTAAACACAGCCCTCACTGTGAAGCCTCTAAAGTCTAATTGTGACCGTGAAATGATGAAACCAGGTCGAAGAGTGACATGCTTTACACCGCTGACCTCCAACCACATTCAGGTGATGCAATATAAACTACGTAGGAAGAAGTATGAGGACTACAGCCAAAGAAAGTATAAAGACACTCAAATGTCACGTGACTGACTGAAATAGCGAAATGTAATTTCAGTGATCAGTATTTTTATTATTTACACCTGTGCTTTTCCTACTGTGACATGTTTTCTGTGGAGCACTTAGCAGTTATCAATGTAGCCACAATGTGTGGTCAGGGTGGCTTCAGTGAACTGCTAACACATAGCAGCTCACACAAGAGCACACTTTACTGAGAGCCGGTAATGGACGCCAAATGTGACCGTCAAATGTTGTCAAACACAATACAAAGGATCTTCAGCCAGGCTAGAAGATGCATGAGGGACTGTTTTGATATAATAATAATGTCAGTGTGCTAACAAGCTCAAAAAGACATTGTTAACATGCTAATGTTTAGCAAGTAGGCTACATCCGCTCTCTTTTAGCTTTGTTTTTGGTCTGTACCAACTCCTGGGGGAAATATCTGGCTCCTAATTTATAGAATAATCTACTATGCTCACTAGCTAGGGCTAACTGCTAGCCTCCTGGGTGAGTGAGTTTTTAAAGCTTTTTCGCTGGTAACTGCTGCAGCTAAAAACAGATGCCATGCGAGCCGTGCGAGTGAACCAAAACAGTAAAACTGTGTGCTGGAAAACAAAACAATGAGCTAAAACTCGCCACAAAGCTTCGTTAAGTCGAGAGTAGCAGCAGACTGAGGTGACAATTGTCTGTTAGCTTCATCACTATGAGCAACCCCTCATATTATTGTCACTTTATCTTCATATCATTATAACCACTTTAAATCATCGCACATATTTGAATTTTGATCTCATGATTACACTAAGTGAAGTGTTCAGGAAGCTATTACAATGCATCCTGCTACTCACATTGTTGTACTTTTTTCACATCAAAAATGAAAAGTTTAGATTTAGATCACCAAAGCTACACCTGAGACAGATTTGAAGGCAAATTCTATCTGACTGAACCATTTATTTTTATGTATTTACTGGCACCTGCAGCGAGACTGTTTTTTATTTCCTCTATTCATCTATACAAATTTTGCTCACCATAACAACTGTGCATGAATGGAAATACTGCAATACACTCAGTATATTTATCAACATGTGGACAATTACACAGTTGCCTGCAATCACAAGTAAAAACAATCAAAGCAGAAGCTGTGACCTCTGCACCATGACATGCAGCTGACGCCTGACTTTCGTGAGGCCTCTCCCCCAGCAGAAAGGTTACAGTGTTAGGGAGACATCACGCTCTGCAGCTGACATTTCTTTAATCATGTACAATGCCAAGAAAATGTCACCAATCTCCCTGTGTATGACCTCTGTCTATAAAAGCACTGCAGCTAGTTTACATAGGAGCAGCCAATTCCACAGTGAGGTATTGCATCCCGATTCCGCGGTCTCAGTCCCAGGCGAGACGCGCAGGGAGTGTCTGTCTGGGCTCATTGGGTTTTGAACATAGGCTCATCGCACGCTACTACTGTTTACATGTGTATGAGCGCTAGCACGCTCGCATCGCTACACTGACCTCCACATGCTCCGGCTGACAGAAGAAGGCTAAATAAAGATGACAGCTATGTCTGCACAAATGTCCGCTTGGGTTTCCACTTCAGGGTAGACCTACCCCCACCTTCCCCCCTAACCCCCACCTCTTGTTAGTAAGCTACTGTCAGCTTTAAAAAAAAAAAAAAAAAAAGAAAACACATAAAGGTCAGGTGTAAAGTAGCTTTGTATACCCGTGACTGTGGCCCTCCAGGAGTTGTTGGTATGGTCCACTTCACTGGCATTAAGCCAGGCAAGGGAGTGCTCACCAAACTTCTCCTGGGGGTGTATTGGGGTGGGGGTGGGGGGTGGATGGCATGTGTTGTAAACAGACTGGCAATGCCTTTAGGCTCCAGATAGGCAGAAAGAACAAAGGGCCTAGTTGGTTGTGGTGCACTGGAGGGTAGCATCAGAGCCAAATGGTCAGCCATTGTTGGAAAGGGATTTAAGGACATTTTTTTCCTCTTGAGTCTTAGGCCTTGCTTTTCCAGTGGCCCCTGCTGATTCTGTTATGCTTTATATAATGCAGCAGTCCTCTCATGAAGGGAGGTTTTCAGCTGTGACATTCTGCAACATCACAGGAAGCCGATCGAGGTCAAAGATAAAAGAGACTGTGTGATTTAAAGGAGTGAATAAGCAAATAGACAAAAAGAAAAGGGAAAAGGTCACTTTCGGGAATCAAACTATCAGCAAATCTCACCTGAGAAGATAGCAAATAAGCCTAGCACAGTATGAAAGTGTTGCTTTTTTCAAGTGATACCAAAAACAAAACAAACAAAAAAAAAAACTCTTGAACTGACTTCAGGAAGTTTCAGGAGCTGCAACCTCTACAAAACACATGTGAAGCAGCAGTGGCAGTGGAAAATCCCGGGAATGATTTTGGATACTTAAGTGAACCATGGCTCTTCCGATAACACAGCACAGGGCTGGGCTGAGATTACAGAACTGCTTACAGGAGCAGCCAGATACATTCCCACCCTGAATCCTTATTGAAAACACATGTGAAGACACCACTGTCTGTCCCATACTTCCATGACTTCTGTTGCAATAAAGCAATTACACAGTAAGTAAGTGAGAGACACACACAGTGAGTGTGTGTGCATGAGCAGGTATACATTGTGCACTGTAAGGGAAAGGTAGGACAGAGAGGTCAGTGGCAGCTCAAGCTCATTGAAATTCAGGTCATGTGCTGCAGAGGTTCCCAGGGTGACTCAACTACCGCGGGAAGCTGACAAAGGGAGAGCAGTGGAGGCTGGCAAACGTACTGATAATCCTGTCAAATTACCTGCATACCCTCACGGCACATACGGATGTGTGACCACGCATATGTTTGCAGCATAATTAGGACAACTTTAATATCATTGTACCGTAACTAAAACATGAAACGTTCAACACAGCCCCAGCTAAAAAGGACATCCAAAGGCAGTGTTCACGCTCACAGGAAATCCCTACATAATTAAATGATTTCAAGATTGGAGATTCTTCCTGATTTTCCATTCTTTGTTTTTTTTTTTTTTTTTCCTTCAAAACTCGTGAGCTGCAGATGAAAAATATCAACACAAACTGAAAGCAAACGTGATAATTGTGCTGCCACAGCTGTCAGAGTCATTCTGTCACAGTAGGCCAGCCCCCAGACTCTGAGAGGACAACCATGAAAATAATGTCCCCTTGATTCAATAGAGGTTTGAGAGAGAGATGAAGGTAGCTACCCTCAACAGCCACCAACACCCCCTCCTCTTCCTCTTGTAAAACTTTCTCCCTACTTTGCCTCCCTGCCCTCCTAGAAGCCTGCTTCGGCTGCTAAAAACATATTGATTTTGCATAAAGAATAATTAAGTGTCCTGCTGTGACCGTTGTGCCGCTGAATACTTAACAGTGCAGAGCGCTGTGCAACAGTGCAACAGCCTCCCACTGTTAGTCAGAGCACCATAAATCAGAAGACAGATATAACAGTTGTGGGTTTGCCTCATTAGTACAGACATTCAACAAACAGCAGCAGCAGCAGCAGCAGCAGCAGAGGTTGGATCAACATGCTTTGCTATGCTTGCAAATATTAAGTCATGGTCTTATGTTAAAAAATACACTGATGCAACACACCACAAAATTCTGTCATGCCTGAGCCTAACTCAGAGTATCATTAAAATAAGCAGAGGGCAAGTGAGTGTTTTAAGGCAGCTGGAATTACTAAAAAGATTGGCCTCCTTTTCCTTCATCGGCCCCAATCCCTTTCAGAGCATTTCAGATTCTGGACCCATGCTGGTTATTCTCCACCAGCACCCCTTCCCAGAGCCGAGGATTACTGCCACTCAGGGGGAGGATGCGTCACTTCACATTTAGGCAGAAACTCCATGTTTAGTTTAGCCAGATAAAGGCAGACTGAAGAACTGAATAATACATTTGAAACTGCTATTAGCATAAGAAATATTGAAGAATAAAATGACATGAAAAGACTTTTGCTCCGAATTGTTTCACCATTAAAGAAATATAGTCTCCCCACACAACTACTTCAGTTATGAAATAATATTAAAGTTGAGATATTTTCTGTCTCTTCAGATATCTGTCTGTGAGTAGAGGACTCTTGGTGAATTAAACTATCTGAGCCCATCAACCTGGGGAAAAAAATGCAAATTTTCACTATTTTCTGACATTTTATAGACAAAAAAAAATCAATTAATTGAGTAAATAATTGACAAAGTAAATAATAATTAGTTGCAGCCTTCATTTATATCATGTTTGGATTATGTAGCAATTAAGCAAAAGGAAAATAAAAATGCCAAGCAGGTGTAATCACAGTGATCTATGTGCACTGATAACTTCCACCACCTGCAGAATTAAGAGGCGGTGAGTTCCCTCATGAAGCTGTGAATACTGTAGAGCACTGTAACTGTGAAAGTGCAGGCAATCAATAGGTTAATTAAGAGATTAATTAAGTGTAACTGTGAGAGACAACTCCCACAAGGTCAGGCCAAGAAAGAGACAAGCCTTTCATATTTAATCTGAATTCAAAATCGTGTCAAGGAGGTAATTCTTAATGATTTGGACAGATTAAACGGTCAGTAGGCTGCAGACATGGCTTGCTTCATTTTAAGGTCAGGTGGTCTTGTTATAAAATACACCAGAGAGCTGAGTAAAACAGATGTCTAGTGAACAATACAGTTTAATCAGATATGTCAGCATATCAGGCTGAATTTTTTTATGATTACATCTGACGCTTTGGGATATTCACAGTGTCCAAAAGATTGAAAATCTGAGTAAACAAATGCAACATGAGGTTCCTCTGAGAGAATGGCAGTCCGACCCTCAAACAGACTGAAAAACTAGGAGGTGGAGGAGAAACGCACGCAGTCTTCCATAATGGCACTAATTCTTCACAAGTCCTCTGCATCACAAGCTGGAAAAACTGCAACCCTGAGAAGTCACATGCAATCCACAATCTGTCACGGTCCACCGAGCTCGAGCACAAACCAAGCGGCGATACCTTCCAGTCTCATGCACCTACTCCCAGTAAACCAAGCCATTACGCACCAGGATCATTTACATCTTCACTGAGCACGCTTCCCCTCAGATCTAAATTTTAGATGAGCTGTGGGACAGTAAGCAGAAATGTATGCATCTGTAATTGCATGGGTGCATGTGTCTAAACCAACTGTTTCAGTATTTAGTTTCCTAATTTTAAGTCTGGTCACCGCTGGGACTGTAAGACAATATCAGACTCATCTCAAATTAATGTAAGAGTGTGTTTAATAGGTAGGCAAACAGCAATTGGGTTAGAGATCTGGGTATTGGCCTGGGGAGACCAGAATCAGGCCAGCTATACTTCACCACACCTCAAACCTGCACAAATTCATCAGGTACAAAACAGATGCGACACATTCTTATGAAAAGAAAATTAATATCCAAGGTATGTTAATTCAGTATAAGTAAATGTGCCACCCTGCTTGTATAAACAGCAGCCAGCTAAGATTGGAGCAGACACACTGATCTACATAATCACTGTGATGTCTGCTTATGTGCTGTTGTGTGTGTGTGTTGGAGAGATCAAGAGAGAGAGCAAGTGAGGGAACAAAGTAATAATATGGGACGTCATTAAGACATGGTGCATAGGAATAATTATTAAGAACTTGATTAATATGTAGATCCTGCCTTGGCAAAATTTCACAGCCAAAGACATTAATAATTGTAATACATACAAATGTAAAGGCAGCAGCTACAACCATCTGAAGAATTTAAACAAATTAAACTAGGGCTGCCAGCATATAGTATTTGGTCCTACTTTTTAGCAATATCTAATATTTGCATGATGTCTGGATCAATGTGATGAAGTACCTTGATTTGTCAGGAATTTATTTAGCTAGATTTGCTATAAAACAACATTTATGTCTGGTTACTTCATTGTTAGATTTGTCAATTTTCCAGAAAATTCACAAGTGCGATGACAATGAAAATCAGGAAACCTTTGCATTTTAGAACCTGCGACCAAGAAATCATAGAAATCACATAGAAAAATTGAACTGATTATGAAAATAGTTGCTGTTGAAATTCTCTTAATTAGTGCTGCAACTAATGATTATTTTTTATTATTGATCAATCTCTCAAGTATTGCAATCAATTAACCACAGTTCAATTCACAGGACATGAATACACAGTGGTGCCATAGAAAAGCCTTTTACTGACAGACATCATCACTCTGCTCATGATTTCACAGCGTGGGATCCCACTGGTGTCTGGAGACAGAGTGTGGCATCAACACTCTCTGAATCAAATGCTGGAGGAGCAGTTTTCTGCCTCACCACCTCACTTCAGACCACCACAGATTTTTCTGAGCGGGACACACTGTGAAGAAGATGAGACTTGGGAGCTTGTGAGGTGTTAAAGAAATTCTTTCCGGTGGTGCTGGAGCAGGCAGGTCTCTTGAGAAATGTGTTGTTGGTACTGTCCTGCTGCATGTTCCCTTACCCGTAATCTTCACCAGTAATAAATAATGACAGCTGCGCATGCTGCTTTACTAGTGAGGCCAATCAATTGGCCTCCTCGAGATTAGCCTTAAACTACTTAGCCCTCTGTGCAGCAAATCCAGAGGCCCTCTGCCCTGTGATGTAGTTGAGTCACTGTGTTGATAAAAGCTGTTGTGACCTGACATCCCAAACTTGACTGAATTTTCTACACACACACATATAAAATATATATAGAGAGACATACAGTATCAATTAGCAACAGTTTGACAAACAATGTAAAAGGTTAAAAGTGAACAGATCAGACCAAGCAATGGCTAATATTTTTATATACTATTAAGTCAATAGGTTCAAAAACACTAGGGATGCCCATAGGCCAAAAAAAAAAAAACCCATTATATTAAAGCATTGTAATGTATTCACAATGAAGCTCTAATTATCACTTGGCCAGTCAGCTGGGATTTCCCTGTCAGCATATAGTTGACCTTAGAGCACGCAGATGTAGAGACAAGAGCCTCAGACCAAGGCTGCGCTTCCTGTGAAGAAGGATTAAGGTCAACAGCCAAGAAAGCACTCTTGGTTTGAAAAGGCACCCATGATGTTGCTGCTATAACCAGTGTATAATAAGATGCCTGCTGAATTTAAGGTATGCGGACATATTGATGTTAAAAAACATTTTCAGTGTTTCTGGGCCCCCTGGATTTCTGTCCAATGAAATCTGTGCATTCTGTAGGTGATGTGGCATGTCATCAAATTCTCTCTTGAGTGAAGGTTTGGGTTTTAAGATTCATTTAAGGTTCCTGACAGCTGCTGACTACACTCATGTTTGCAGTATATATATATATATATATAGTGCTATAGAAAAAAAAAGAATCAGAGGATGACCAGATCATTGGATTGACCTGCTGGTGGCACCACATGAAAGGTCAGTACAATTAATCATGTGTCCAAAATGTGCAGTGACAATGTGGGAAATTTCACAGCAATTTTCCCCTTGTTACGTAAAACAATGCCATACCTAGCTCCACACTGCTAACAGGCTAAATAATGTTTCCCTGAGTGTACTGCTGTGGTGTTTTTCCTCTGTTTGGTTTGACTGCAGTATGAGATAGAAGAGATGACGACTTACCTATTAGCAGTTGTACTTAAGCTTGGCGGTAGAATACCTGCATTGAGAAATACGGTGGTTGCAATTCAGAAAAATTCAGAGGCACCAACTTGAACGGTTTGGTCCAGGTGTCAAGTCATTCTGACACATGACATTCAGTGCGGCATTACACTGCCCATTTTAATGAAGCACGGTTTAAACCTTCAGCCCTCAGTGTGAACCACCCTGTGGCAGGAGCATTAGCATTCGTTCTCCGCAGCGTGACAAATGTGGATGCAGTCCTGAGGTGAAAACTCACATTTGAGGCCGTCGCTGGAGAAACACAAACACAAGCCAGCAAACAAACGTGAGAGCAGACGCTGCCTCTGTGAAGGCAGCTGTTGCTCCACGTCTGCAGGCCACTGGGTCCGGCAGGAATTTAGGCCTCTGTGACTACAGAATACCAATTCCTCTCCACTGGAAGACAGAGCGAGACCAGTAACCATGGCAACATAAAGAAATTGTGATTCCTAATCTCTGAGGGGGGGGGGGGGGGGGGATACAGAGAAATCATCTGGAGCTGAAGGGAAGCATGTGGGTAAGGTAATAGTAAGCGATTATCTTTACGTATAAATAGATGCCATTTAAATCATCATATTGTGTGGTGGGTGCTAAACCTCGAGAGCCACAGATTTCTGCTCTATTTCTCTCTGTAATAATGTTGTAATTACTGTGACCATAAGCCTGGTTGAGGAAGCTAAAATATAGAGGTTGCAAACACCACACCCTGTTCTGCTTCTCGAGCGCACCAAAAAGCGTTTCTATTTGCTGTGAGGTTAGTGAAACTTTAAGCCGATCAGCAAAGATGTGACCGCTACCACACACCCGCACGCACACAAATCAGACGGTGGAAATGGGAACACCGGACTCGTGCTTCAGAGTGCTGGGGTTTAAGGGTTCTCAGACTCAAACAACCCACTCTGACTAATTTAACAGCACATAAACAATAGATGAGAAGTGAACATGAGTGTTGCTGCGAGTAAGTAAGAGGCTTAAAGCACAAGTGTTTTGGGTTTGAATGCAGGCCTGGGGTTTGTCTCATCAAGTGAGGTTAGACGGCCAATGCTGGGTGCTACCCAGGCTTTCAGTCTCACAATGCTGGCTCACTTTTTAACTGAGGAAGATCTCCATGGTAACCTAACAATATGCAGCATGGCTACCAGCCTCTGGAGGAGGTTTACTTCAGAGGAATGGATCACATGTACATGCAGGGGCATGTAGGTGGAAGATATCACATCCTACCACTGGTTTCACCTGTTCCACTGATCGACAGTTTAGGCTGTAGCACACAACAAAGGCAGTGACAAATGACGAATGCAAGCTACCAAACATGGCTATAAAATTCAGGTTTTAGGTTTTATGCCACAGGGCACCTTTAACTGACGTCAGTCAGTGGTGCACAAAGTAACTGGGCCATCATGACTCACTCAGATGCCTTTTTTAGTAAATAACCACTTAAAAAAAATTAATTTAATATCAATTTCATTTGCTTGCTTGCTCACATTCTTGTGTGTAGCTTGGTCTCTCGCCCTCAGTTTCTGTCATTTTCAACAATTATGCCCTGTCTTTTGGTGCACAATGACACTGACAATATAAATATGGTGTTGGATATTAATAGTGCCCAATTATATCATAGTATTTCCTCCTGACAGTGATAAACCAGTTTGCAGGGAAATGGAAAGAAAACGTTTGTGGGTTAAATGAAATGGAAAGTATTTCCTTAAGACACAGCACAACCTTAACTAATTTCTTTCCCACAAATATGTTAAGTACATCAGCACTTCAGTCATAGTCATTTCTATTACTTGTCTTGATACTAGTTGTGTGATTTTTACACAACTTGCTGCTATAAAGACTACAACAACTTGTGTGTCAACTTATCACGCTAAATACACTGTTGTGTATCTGCTGTGTCTTGTGTGTGACTGGCTGTGTGTTTTAAAGCTTAACTCTTTTCATGTGCTCTCTCTCTTCTCTGTCTCTTCACTGTGTAATGCCCAACAAAGCAGGGATGCCATATAGGTGATCATCAGCAAAAAGACAGTAAGAGAGGATAACATTCTCACAATTTAGCAAAACTCATTGAACAGCAATACCATTGGTTCCTCAGCCGTAGCACTGCACAACTACAAATAATGGTCTTATTCAAACCGTATGGTTTCCATTTGGCACTACAGTAGAACCTCTTCACTTACATCACAGTTCAAGCGTAATTTCACTAACCAAATATATCTGTATTAGGCTAAATGCTTCCATGCTGCCTTTCTGTTTAAAAAGGTCAACTGAGCTTATGTGAATGAGCACCCAGACAACATTGCTCTGTAATGGACTTAATGAAATAAAGTAAGTGAGTCACAATAAATCCACAAGACCTGTGTCGCCAGCAGAAACATCCCAACCCCGTCGCCAACCAATCCCTAATTCTGCAGCTCTAAAAAGAGCGCAAATACCTGCAGAATATGCATCTAATCACAGACCTAAAAGAAATTCAGTCGCATAATGCAACAATCACATCGTGCATCAAAACAACATATAGTTATCTTAAACCATAAGGTGAGCAGGAGCAGCAGCAGCAGCATTTAAGAGGATGTATCAACACTTAACATGCTTGACCTTCTTATTCAAACTCTGCAGCTCATGAGGACACAAAACAGGAAGGATTCATTATGACTTTGACAATGGTCTGCTAAAGCTAGCTATTCTGCGAGCCTCTGCAGTGACAGATACTCTGAAGCAGTCATTTGCCGCTGTTGAGACACTCAGGAGACCTGAAATGCCCAGAGCAGGCCAGCCCCCACTGGTTGTGTGAAAGCAGACATCCCCTGGGACACATCCTTTGATATCTATTAAGGGACATTCCCACACTGGCCCCCACTGACAGAGCTTTGATTCTTTTAGTGCTGGACTTCCGCGCATCACTTATCAATAGAGGCAGCCAGAGAAAAGCTCAACAGTTGGGATGCTAAACCTCAAAGGAGCCCAAAGACAAAAAAAAAAACAAAAAAAACAAAAACTGAGAGGACCTGAGCAAAGCTATGCGGGTTTGGATGTGTGGCTTCAGGACAGATGAAATCTTCTAGTTTCCTATTTCCTGTAGTAGCTTATGCAACAGTTCCCTCTTTAATAATGAGTGGAGGTGGGGTATGGTGTTGTCAGGTCAATACCTTTCCAGCAGGCATATGTGCAGCTGGGGCTACTGGTTTGAGATTATACCCCCCCCCCACACACACACACACACTGATGTCCCTCCCTCAATCTCTGTTTCATTCATCCTGACTCTCCCTCCCACACATCTCCTCTATCTACCCAGGAGACCCCAAATTCAATTACTGCCAGGGTGCAGTGGGAGGCAGACTCAGCTGCACAGGTACAAGGAATTCTGATATGCAACACGTCAAGCAAATGCATCATGGGAGAGACTTCACTGCGGGCAGAGCTACAGCACTGACTGAAAACATAACCCGGGTGAAATGCGGCAATTTCTGCTTTACTTACCAATGAAGGATGGCAGAAAATAACATGAGAAAAAAAAAAAAAAAAAAAGAGCAGCATATGATATGTGGTGCAGTGATACACCTTTTCAGCTGATAAGAACATTTGAGGAGATGAGAGTGGGAAAGGTGAAGCCAGAGAACCTGGGGTAAAATAAGGCACCACAGGATAAGGATTATCCCATGATATCACACTGCTAGTCGGGTCTGACATGTTAATTAGCCCTCTGAATCTCAATGAGAAATTCATAATTCATTGAAGAGGTTCAGTGCTGCTGTGAAGCTGCTGTGTAGCTGAGGCAAGCTGGTTCCCACGAGGGTTTCACCCTTTATTTGAGACCAGGAGGACATCACAGAGAAAGTGCAGGCTAGCAAAGAGCAGCCCTGCTGCCACACCCATCATGAACTGTGATGTCTACCTACCCTGCTGCTACTCAGTCAGTGGAATTCAGCGCCACAGCTCAAGAGCTTAATGAAAGGATCTGAACACTGTCATCAAAGGGCATCGTGCAGTGGAATAATGCATGTGTACGGGCATGAAGAGTCAGAGGATCCGCCATCGTGCACCTGTCACAAAACCCTACAAAGAGAACAAACATCATGTTTGCATTCGCCTCGTCCCTTCTTTGTAATTGACACAGGTTAACAGTCACATAGGCAGACAGAGTCGACTTCACTGCTGCCTGAACCAAACAAACATGAGCATCTTCCACAAAGACACCTTCATCTTGGTTACCATAGGAACAAGACTTATTATAAGGGAATCTCTTTTCCCAAAGCACCTGTGCACAGTATAGAAAACCAGTGCAGCATAATGCTGTCAGACATAAACTGACAGCTTTAGCAACTGCTTTCATCATTTCCTCTGTGTGTCGTTTCAGTGTGTCCTTCCAAGAAATAGCATGAAGGTGTGCAGGTATGTGTTTCCTTGTTCTTTAGGGAAAATGGAGAGGTGACATATAATGGCAGTATTTACCATTTAATATTGTCAATTGCTCGTATTCCTGTAGTAGACCCCCACACACATTCGCACCAGATGCATGATGGATATCTATTCACAGCATGCTGAAGCAGGAATATCCTCACAGTCTGGGCCATCAGGGGACAAGCACTTCTTCACAGAGTTTTTGATGTTTAAGTCTTTTTCTCTTTTCATCAGGTTTATCCAAGTGGACATTAGCAGAGCCAGGACTTTTCAAAGATTTATGCATTCAGCTATCTATTTAGATTTTTATGCTTTAACAAGAGTTAGTTTTCTTGCACTCTAAATGGTAGCACTTTATCAAAGTGTGCCTGACTCAGGTCAGTGTCACATGGATGCATGTCACGCAGTCTCCCTAACACAGCTGGAAGGTTACTGGTTATGCTGACAACAAATAAAGGCCAGCATTGAACCTATTTGTTGAAGCGTGTGTTTTCCAGCATCCTCGGTCATGTTAGTATTCTTAGCCATCAGCCACCAGATAATTCCCACTGTTGCTCCTCTCCTGTGGCTTCACGACCCAATTACATTTCAGGATGTGAGGGAGGAAGATGGCTGTATGTGGGGAACCCCCCCCCCCCCCCCCCCCCCCCAACCCACTACAGGATTTCTATTTCATGCCATGGGAGACAAAAGCAAACCAAAGGTTCAGAGTTCATGTGAGGAAAGTATGAGAATATTTTCTGGCAGAGGACAGTCAGTCAGTGCGCGGATGATGCATGGCACATGAATGGCATGGTCACATTACTGAACTGTTTTAATATTTTCCAGCTTCAATGTGTATCATTCACCAGAGGAAAATCTGAGAGAGGCTTTCGTCTTTGTGCTGCATGTGCGAGCCTTCGAAACCACAGCACTGGCTCTATAAATCTTCCATTTCCATTTTTATGGTGACACTGAGCTTTATCACCCCCACACCCAAAATCCTTGCCACCCCAAACACAATGCCATCTTCCAAGGGAACTGGGTTGATCAGCAGTGAAACCAATAAGAGCTAATAATCCTTAAAAAAAAATATTGTCTGTCATATTTTAAGTCAGGGGATTTGAATACAAAAAAAGCAACTTGCACACGTACCCGGTGTCTCCTGAATATGTTAGTCATAATTGGTGTGCAGCAGCGTATCCCCATGCTTGCACACTACACTTGCATTAATGCTCTGCATGGAGACGCCCACCACCCCACCCCCATCCACTCCTCCACCATGGCAGATATCAGCAGAAGACAGAACTCTGCAGCACAGCAACCGGCTCAGACGCTCCTCATCCTCCTCTATGTGTAGCCATGGCAACCCCACACATAGACCAGCGTGATTCCGTTTGGCCTTTCAAAGATGAACTTGTATAGTGTTGAAATTCATAGCGATGTAAGTTCGCAGAAAAGAGCATCAACCAAGGAATCCAAACCCCCCACCTCAGAGGGAGTAGGCTGCTCGCTGCAGCTCAAAGGTCGTGGCAGACGTGGCAGCGAAGTGCTTTCTAGCAGCAGAGGGAGGGATGACAAACGACACTTAATTCCTTTCAATGGCAGGAGGCCACATAAAGTAGCTGCATGTGTTTTCTGAGAGAGAATAACCACGGATTAAAGTGGGCTGAAGCAACACTACTGGGACATCACAGTTTAGGAACAGAAAGAAGAAATGTTTCTATTTTAAGGCTCCCAAAAGTGAACTAATGTAATATGTTAGCAGAGCAGACAGAAGTGACAAACATCAGATGCCTGAGTGCAGGCAATTCCCAGCCTCTGTGCTGTATCAAGGCCTCTCTCTGATTGTCTCCCCAGTCAGGCTGCAAACACTTTCTTGGGTAACATAGGGGATCAAATCAAAGAGGCACAATTTATTATTACATTGTCTCTAACAATCCTTTTATTTACAACTCTCTGTAAAGACAAGCTTACTCTATAGGGGGGAGAGAAGATCACCATGGTCACCATCTTCTTGTATCTATAGCTCCGTTTAAAATCCATTCTAGCACAACAGAAGCACAGTGTGTAAAGCTAAAAACAACCATCTGCATTACACAAGTGTTGCAGTCACAGCACAGTTCATCTAAATAGATCTTACTGTTACCCGTGCATGACTCATATTAGCGAAAGGGGAGTGACAGTAATGGATTTAGAAAACTCATTGACATGGTGTAAAATGTAGGAGTGAATTGGATTCGTTGCTCTGGGGCTGCATAGCTCCTGCCCCATTCTCCTGAATGCTCCAACAGCCAATCAAATCCCATTTGTATTCATTTTCGGCCAATGACAGCTCATCGAGAAATATCGGTGCCGAATCATCCTCTGTTGCTCAAAACATTCAACAACCACCTCTGTGTCAGTTCTCTCCCTAAAGCTCTGTGAGGCTAGGGAACCAGACCATGTCCCCAGCATAGCTCCGAGTTTAACAGGATTTAGCACACTGCTTCGAGACTAAATGGTCCCCCTCCCTCTGTGCTCTGCCTTCCTTTACAGTCGACATGTCACATTTGAGAATACACAACAAGAAACAGGAGATAGCGAGGACGTCTAGTGGTCTGTAATGTGCGAAAATAATATGTGTGTTGAATTTCAATTATGTCAACCTGTTTCCCCGTGCAGAGGCAATGTTGCAGAAGTTGTAATCCATGAGAGTTTCTTCACATACATGTGAGCTAGGACTGCACGGTTATATGGCTTGTGTTGATACAAGGGCTTAAGTCTTTTATTTAAGATTAATACTTCCTTATAACAACAAAAACAAACACTTTTTTTTTAAATCTTCAACAATTATACGATACATTAAAAACCAAGGGGCGGTTTCACATCTTAGAGCACAAACAATGTCTGACATGACACAGCTAAGGTCATTATTAAACTAACAGACAAAAAAGACAAAAAAGTATTACAAAAATATAAGAATAGATTCAGATATAGAAAAGTATGTACTCTTACAAGCATTACATATCTGCAGTAAGGCTGCAGATATATATAACTTGCTTAATCCTTTGGCTGATAAAATGTCAGGAAACAGTGACAAAGACAAATTACAATCTCCAAACCCTCAACTTTACATTAAATTCCTTTTATGCCCCACAACTCAAAAATATTCAGATTATTATCAAATGAGACAAAAGCACCACATCCGCACAACTGAGATTCTGGCACTACAGAGGGTTTGGCATATCTTCTTGAAATGTGACTTAAACAAGTTTGCTGATTCATTTTCTGTCAATTGACCAATCGACCCATCGACTAATCGTTTAGCTCTGCAGCATCAGGAAGTAGTTTAAATCAACGTGACTGACACCACTGCTGTAAGGAAATCTTCACAATTTGCGTATGAAAAAATGATCGACACATTAATCCATGTAGTTAATTCACTGTATCGCATACTAATGACTCTGGCATCAGTGTCAAATTTAGTAAGTGCTCTGATCAGTACCTGCTGCATTAGTCAGTCCAACTAATTAAGCAATTGGCATTCAGATCCGCGCTGAAAATTTAGTTATTCATGCACCTCTAATACCCAGACCCTCCATGTGCATCTGAGCATTGATCCACAGGTGGCAACAAAACAGAAACATCCCAGCTCCTCCTCAATACTGCTGGTCAGCCTGTCATTGAGGAACCATACTGAAGCTGTTGAGGGCAAAGCTGAAAGAAGCCCTTCATCATGTTTCTACTCATTAAGTCAGGACCTCATTGCCATTCAGCTGATAGCAAGGCACACTGGAGCTGCTCTAATTGTTTCCCATCACAATGAATGGGGTGACAGCATATGGGGAAAAGAGTGGCGAGTGGTAGGATGATGGTAAGCCCTCTGGACTGGTGTGAGAGGCTTTCCCTGAAGCATGCAGGTCCTTCCCTTTGTGACATAGCCCCCTTTAGCCTGGGTGGTCCCAGCTGCCCTGGTTTCTCAGTGCAGTTTCTGAAAAACATGCTTCAGTTATGGGAATGGGGAAACAAAAAACAAAAAAAACAAAAAAAAAAAAACTCCCTGAGCATCAGATGCTATTTTGTGTGGCCACAATTAGGTTAAATATAGCTGGTCTCAAGCAATGGGAGCCAAAAAAAATCTAGTCAGTAGCTGATTCTTTGTGCACGCTTCTGTATCTGATCTGTTGTGACGAATGTTGGGGATGGTAGCGATACACTATGGATCCAACCATGGGAATGATGCATTGAGATCACAGACAGCATGGCCGGGTTCTCAGTGAGAGATGAATTACACCCTGTCACATGAAGTCTGTAGTTAATATCATTGTGACTCAGAGGGTCGACCCCAGATATGCTTAATGCCAGGATAAGGAGAGGGCTTTACATTGCATATGTGTTTAAGCAACTCCAATAGACAAAGACAGGCTTCAATGTTTTCTTGTATCTGCAGAAAGATCGGAGTATTATATGTTAAAATGATGGATTATTACAGGGCACCATCAACTGAGCGCAAACACAGCTAGGAGGGACGTCCACAAACATGTTTATCTTTATCCACTGATTTGTGATGTGAACTCGCTGATCAAACGCTGATGCTGAGAGTAACAACACCCCCCAAACGCAGCTTTGATGCTCCCCACCTACTACATGCTGTGTTCAGAAAACAATACAGGAACATTTCTCTCTATGTTCCGGTGCTAATAATGTACAATGTCTTGTGGCTTTGCAGTGAAAGTGAAACAACAACACAGCCCGGAGCCATGTCAGCAGCTCCCTGACATTGTACTCTGGCACAGTGGTACGTTTGAGCTAAATGCTAGCATCAACGTGCTCACAGTGGCGATGCTAACATGCTGATGTTTAGCAGGAGTGATGTTTACCGCGGCAGTTTAGCGTGTTAACATGTGCTAATAAGCACTGAACACAAAGGTCACTAGGATTAATTGTGTTTTGTGCATAGAAAATGATATGCTAATCCATGTAGTAGAGACAGTTCACCAGGTAAGTGACAGTTTTGGCCAGCTGGTGTTGCTTGAGGGTCAAGGGTTCACCAAAGTCACTTGGATTCACTGTAAGAGAACCATGAATGTCTATAAAAAATTCTGTAGTAATACAACCAACGGCTGTTAGGAAATTTTACCAAAAATACCAAAAAAGTAAACCTCAGAAGGACCACTAGAGGTGAAGTAAGGCAGTCACCAAAATCATTAGGATTCGTCCTCTGGAGACCATGAATGTCTGTACAACATTTCACAACAATCCATCTTATAATTGTTGAGATATTCTAGTTTGGACCAAAGTGGTGAGCTGACCAAGCGTGGCTAAAAATGGGTTTTACTTGTGCTGGTGTATTAATCTGATGTCGACTTTACTGGTAATTAGGAAAGCAAAATTAATAAATTGCAGTCTAATGAGACTGTGCTGGGTGAAAATCTCATATGGAAAGCAAATGAAAATGCCAAGTTTGTAATTAATGAATTCATGGTTTTTCTCTGCACAGTAGCCTTCTACAGGGCCTGAGCTATGACTGTAATAGATAAAGCGTTGGCTGGAGAGGACAGACTACAGCCCTCAGTGGCTCATCATAGTTAGAGAGGATGAACAGAGGTAGTAGTGTAAAGTGAGAGAGACAGTATGTGTCTGAATTTCTAATCGCAAATGCCTGTGTTTCTAACGTCGGTGCTGAATGGGAAGTGGAACCCTGCATGTCTACCAGTAAGGTTTGGCTAATGGAGCCTGACTGTTTCCTTCATTCACAGGAATGAGCATGACTCTCCTCCCTCCGCTCTGCCAACATCATCATCCCATCCCCCTCCTCTTAACCCCGAATCCATGCTACAATCACACACTCCTCACAGGCAACTTCTGCAGAGCTTCCACCAGCCATCAGCAAACATAAGCATCAAAACATCAGCACAGACAGCGTTTGTGCATGTTAGCCTGAGGAGTACAAGACAGACAGAGGGCCGCAGTCTGGGTTTCCTGCTCTACTGAACTCAGCACAAGCAAAATGGGCAGAAGCAAGCCTCCAATTTCAATCCGAAAAATTCCTTAAAAATCAATAATGAAAAGGTGCAACCAGACTGATGTTTTGGCTTAAGTGTGCTTTTTCAAATCATTGCCAGTCTACTGTTGTCCAGGTTTGTGGAGCCAAACATCATCAGCATCAACACAAGTGTGTTCACAGCCAGGGTGCTAAGTAGGCCACAGCATGGTATGTGACCCACGAGATGGCTCGATGGCCCCTTTTTGTTTCTCAACCATCTGATACTCTGCCCGCTGAGGTGGAAACTTACCCCTCTGAACCACAGGAACTGAGCTGAAGCCTTTGGTATCAGTGACAGGGTGAAGTTAGACATTTTCTGTTTTCTTAAAGAGACATTAAAAAATTCCTGCCTTGGGTCACTTTGACTATCAAATCACCTGAGAGTAACTGCTATCTCTCGAACTATGCTGTATGTTCCTGTTGCTAAATAAAAGACTGGATAATTGCTTGACAGTTGTGTTTTGTAGACCATGCAGTTATCTCACTTCGCTGCTGCAGGGGAGAGATTAATATCGGCCGGATCTGAGCCAAGTTGACGTATGTTTTTTTGTATCTTCTCTCTCTGCTGAGCCAAAAATAAAAATAAAAAAAGAGAGATTCGGGAGGATAGAACTCAGTGCGGAAAAAATTAGGTACTGCTAAATTTAAGCAAGTCACTCCTAGCATCTAAACACCCACGCCAAGTCAAATTCTTGTGAGGTATCAATGCCTTCAAAGGGGACACAGATCTGGCATATAATACCCCCAGTCTGCATTTAAAGGCTTAAAGCATGATGTGAGAAAGGAAACAACTGGACTAAACATGAATATGTGCGTATGTTTCCTGTTTTACGCCCCCTTTTTTTTTTTAGGACAACAGTTCTTTCCTGAATGTGAACCGATGACTGAGGAAAATGTACTCTTTGGACACCTCTGGGCAAAAACGATATCAGGCCCACTGAGATTTTTATCTCAAGTGCTGGCTTCAGATAGAGGATATAATGTGTGTTAAATTGAGCATGAATAAAGCTTTCTGTCAGCGGAGGCCTTTTGTTACCCTCTCCTGAGCAGCACCTTGCCTGCCTGCTGCAGGTTTATCTTAGCTCATCATCGCTACTGCTCCATACCATCACAGATCTGTTAGGTCCACAACGAGGCCAACTCTGCATTAGAGCCTGGATCACGTATGCATCATTCCTCCTGTGCTTGAGATTAAACATGCAGCCCAACATCTCACTATAGGATCTCTTTTATCCCAGTGACAGAGCCCCTGTTTTATAATCTACGTATGTGCATCAAACTGACACCAAGTGGTAACATGAAGAAGATGGACAGACTTAGAAAAAGACAGACAAGACCAAAGCTGCCATATATTCAAACTTGACATGTAAGAAATTAGAAAGTGTCAGTGTGTGCACTCTTTGGAGGGTAGCACGGTTTTCAACACACTCGTTGGGACACTAAAGCTCTATAAAAACCTATTGTATGCTAACAAAACTCTGAGGTTGATGTCTCCTTAGAGAGCTGAGCTTCATTGCAGGTTTTTACAGATTACCCTGAAGCAGGCTGAATAAAATCCCTTCCTCACCTGCTCTGCCACGTATCAGATGTAGGCATCGGCAAACTGGTTGTGCTAATGTTAAAAAACACAAAGCCAAAGGCAGGTGCAGCACATAAGCTTGCTGTCTTAAAAACAGTGCACTGAGTGAGTTGCACATTTCCCTGGAATTTTGTCCTTTTAAACGAACAAATTGGGCTCCAATTCCTTACCTAACCCTTAGCATACAAGCAAAATAATATGGGTTAAATGAGGGCCATCAAATGGGATCTCAGTGTGAGAATCTAGTGAGCCTCAAGTATTTAGTACAATACATGATGCCACTAGAAAGATTAGCAGTCATGCACAAGGAGCTCCGCTGCTAGCATTAGGGACAACATTTACCCATACTGCCTTGGGAAACAGCCAGAAGGACACATCTATCCTGCACTGCAGACTCACAAAGTGTCAGTAGAGCTCAGCAGCTCCTCTCTTTCAGGCAGGAGGGATTGTGGTCAGAGAATATGGCTAGTTTTTCTATTCTAAGACAAATAACAGTCTTTTCACTTACTCCACCCTATGTTTCTGCCATTAAATCAAGATCTGAGGACACCTTTCAAAAACACCACAATTTCAAAGGGATGCTGGGGGAAAGTGTGTATCTTATCATCTTCTCATCGCCTTGAAGAATGAGGCTGGTATTATTGTATGCATTTTTTTTACAGCAATTTCCATAGAAAACAAAAAACCAACAATGTGTTTGCCCATTACTTTTTGACTTATGTCTATAGCCCCTTTGACACAGTCTGATCAAGGTGGGAGTGCTGTGCTGTTTTTCCACCTTGCTGTTCATGCTCTAAAAGGTACCAACATGGAACAGGGGCCATTGCTGTTCCGCCTTAATGTTGGCAGTGGAGGTAGTCACACGTCAGTTCTGGAAGGGTGGCATGCTATCTAAAATCACACCCTGGGGTGGCATTATGCCGGCTTGTTTGGTTCAGTGTAAACAAGAAAAGGCGGCATCACAAAGCGTCTTGTAAACAGCAGTATAACAGGATCTCTGTATAAAAGGGGCTTAGGGCTGGGGCCCGGGTGAAGCCGTCGCATGTGCAGATCTCGGTGGTAGTAGCAAATATTCAGACTGTAGTCCCACTGGCTACTATAGAATTCATAAATATTTAATAACTGGTCGCAAGTATTCAGTTTTATTTTTTTAAAGGCACAGTAATTTGTCCCTCTCAGCAGTTTTCAGAGCTTCGCATTGAAAGTATTATTTGCATATAGTAATAATAATAATAATAATAATAATAATAATAATAATCAGTATTTAACAATCAGTATCTAATTTTAGCTCTACTTTTACATAATCTGTGCAAACGGATTAGACCAGAGAGCCTAAATTTAGATCTCTGTGATGAGAAAGTTAATCCTCTAAATCCAGAAATTATGAATGGAATGGCAGCCCTTCTCATTCAAAGACATAAAAAAAAGTATTGTTGTATGTCTTGATTACCCGCCTGCTTTCCCCTCATTATCTAAGAAGGCACCAATAATTCTCACACACCATCAGCACTCTAGTGTGCCAACATGGAAATATGGTTATTCTAAAGAAAATCTGAGTGGCTGTCAGGAGGCCACAATGGAAGAAGAACTGTTTTGCAATAGATGACAGCAGTAGCCCAGGTTTCAGATAGTTTGGGATATTTGGAAGCAGTGATTAGAAAATACAACCACAATACACTGGAAGAACCCCGGCATTATGAAAAAGATCCCTCCAGTTTCATCCATGCATTCAACATCATGCAGTTGCCATGCCAACCTGTTACCAGACTGCTGCAGCCATGACGAAAATGGGAAATGCTTCTTGGCTATTGTGCAATAATGAAGAGTCACATTCTGGCATTAGTATTCCAACCAAGAAACAGGCCTGGGCAAGATAATGATAACAACTCACTGAGATGTCAAAGAGCTCCTCTGTGTCATCCAACATTCGGACCCTGATGGTGACATGTCGTCCAGGAGGCATGGTCGGAGGTCTGTGCCCGGGGTCCAACGTACTAATGCCAAGAGTCTCTGGGGCTCCAAGACGCTGCCCTGCTCCAGAGGCCATTGGTTCTGGGTCTGGCTCTGCCATGGTGCACTGCACTGCTCACTGCCCAGCCTGCAGAGAAGACAGAAAAATCAGGGATACAAAAACATGGTCACATACTCTACCACTTGCACATGAACACAAAAATGTTTTTGAAGGGTCGTAAAAAATGATACCAGCTGTAAAGAACCTCCTGTTACAGGGCAGCAGTGGTGCAGCAGGTGGAATACAATGAATGCATCAGGGCCCAGGGGACAGGCTGCACAACCTTCTGTGTCACACTAACAGAGTAATTGCAAATGCAGTATTTGCACTCGCAGCTAATGGCTGATAATTGCTGCCTGTGGGAGAACCAATTATTGTAAAAAAAGATCCAAGCATGTTCTTGATTTCACACCACAAATCAGGCTGGCTTAATATGATTTGACAAACGAGTCAGAAGGCCAGAGTGCAAAATCAAAGAGTCAATACAATGACACTCGATTCGGGAGGTCGTAAAAGCAACAAGGCGTAGGGCCAAAGACACACAGACACATATACATAGCTAGGTTTTCACAGATCTTAAGGGCATTAAGTCAAATATGTAATGACTGACTGAGCGGTGAATTTGAGTAAATAAGAGCAAAGTGTAAAAAACAGTAATAGAGAATACTGTGTACAAACTATAGATTCACCTTTGACCATATAAAGCCAAAGCATTATTCTTTGCTTTTAAAGATAGATAGCAAATATTTCTAATATTTCAAATATTCCCCAGAGTTACTTATTAAGTTTCCAGGGGGTACATCAATAGACAATGTATACTGTCCACATATTGAGTTGGCTGTAACACCTGAACATCACGTGTTCAGAGTGTGTGAAACCTAATTAGGAATCAAGCAGAGGTGTAGACAGTTAAAGTAATGGATAAATGGTTGAAATACATGTTAAAGGATAGTTAGTTTGCTTTACGTAATGGACAAACAGTAGCTGAAGTAGTTAAAAATAAGGGTTAAATGGAGAAAGAGTTAAAAGTAATGGATATAATTAACTAGATAGCTTTAACTGTTGAAATAGTTAACTAGATATGGTTAAAATGGAGACCTAAATGTAAATTAAATAAGAAGCAGTTATCTGAAAGGATGGCTATATGGTGACATAGCTAGCTAAAAGTTATGGACAAACAGCTAACACTTGATATACCATAGCCAAAACTGATCTAAAATGGTGAAAAAGTAATGTATAAATGGTAGAAAAAGTTAAGACAAGGTAATGGATGATTTAAAGAGAAAGCTTAAAGTAATGGATTGTTTAAAGGAATGGCTAAATAGCTGTTTGCTTAGTTGAAACAGTTTTAAGCAACAGACAAACAGTAGTTAGCTAAAAATGAGGGATAGATGGTGAAATAGCTAAAAGTAATAGATGACGTTTAAATACATAGCTAAAAGTAGTGGATAATCAGTGGAAATATTTAACTAAAAGTAATAGATAGCTAAGTGGTTGAAACAAATAAGAGTAACTGATGGTTTAAGATAAGATAAGATAAGATAAGATAAGATAAGATAAGATAAGATAAGATAAGATAAGATAAGATAAGATAGCCTTTATTAGTCCCACAGTGGGGAAATTCACAAATTAAATGGCAAATAGTATAAAGTAATTGGCAAATGCTTAACAGATAGCTAAACTAATAGGTAAACCACTGAACTGTCGGGGGGGTACACCTGACAAAAAATTGTGGGGAATCACTGCCCTACTGCATCCAGCTACAGAGGGTACCATCTTTTATTCAAATATAGACTGAGGTGCAGAGTCTGGAATAATCTGCAGTGTCACTGAGTCTGTGTTCGTCCCAGGTGGAGGAGGACGGTGTTTGTACAAAGTTGTGGACTCATTCATTGTGGGTTGACACATGAGCAGGTCACCCCCCCCCCCCCCCTCCCATGTATTCACAGCCATATCCCTCCAGGCACTGCTGTCCCGCTTAATTCTCTCTTCATTACACATTCCAGCAGGCTGATGTCATCCTGAGACCTCACCAAGAGGTTCATCGGAGTACTGAAGCCAGTGGGCAGTTGTTCAGCCACCGCAGAGGTGAATGACTGCTGCCAAGTTTAAGCTGAAAGCTGAATAAGGCATTTTAAAAGGAGTGGATAATGCAATCCAGCAGAGTGTATGGAGAAAATAGGCCAAGGACAGTGGATACACCAAATTGTGTCTGATGATGATCTCCCTGATGCTTATGGGAGGGATACTGAAAAGTTTCCATCAAACCCTGAAGACTGGAGTAGATTTGATGAATAAAGTAAGATCTCACAAGGCTGACAAGTAGGGCTGCAACCAACAATAATTGCCATTATGGACTAATTTGAGTATTAGGCAAATATTTGGCATTTTTTCTTGATGGATGATTTGAAAAAGCTCAGTTATTAATACTTTCGCCGATTACTTTCTATCAATCGTCTCAGAAGTTAACAGACAAATAACTTCAGCACGACTACCTAGGGCTGTGTTTCAATAGCTGACTGCATATCTGCTCTCTCATTTTTCTTACTAAAGAGCCATTTGTAATCTAACTAATGAGGAATCTATCTTAGCTTTAAATATGTGATGTCAATCTTTTAATTGTGTGAACTTATTCATAACTCCACTTGCCTATAAATGTTAGATGTTAAAAAGGGATTCAACCAGCAGATTCATATTGACTAAGATGTTGTTAAACACCATAGAACCAGAATTTAGAGAGCATGTTTTCATCATTTGCACCTGTCTGTGCACTGTCATCACAGATCAATGGGTGTGAGATGTTTGAGTTTTCCAGCTCAAGTGCAGACTAACACTCCCTTGGGTTGATGGAAAACAGACCTAATGCTGTCACTGGGGGCGGAATGGAAAGAGGCATATTTTTCAATTCAAGCCCAGTTGTTTATGACATTTGATCCTCATCACTCAGTGGTCCTTGCCTTGATTATGGGCAAGTGTCTCATGTCAAGTCTGCAAATTCATGTCTTATATGACCTGCACATGCATGCCACGTAACAGGACACTCTTCAAACACAGCACCAGTGAAATAGAGGCCAGTGAAAGAGTAGACGTTGATTATTTCAGCCTACACATCCCCTCCCCTGCACCAGAGATCATGAATTAACCAGTCATGAGTCTAGCTCTGTGTGTTCCTCTGAATAGGTAACTCAGGTCCTAACAAACGCACAAATAAGGCACCAGTTGTACAGCTGCCACCTCGTTCCCAGAGCCAGAGTGTGACATAAAGCATAGTCGCCCGGTATACAATGCCAGAGGGACATTTACAGACCCCTGAGTGTTTCTCAGGGTAAACCCCTCTGCCTTTGAACTTGTTTGCTTGAAATTCCCCACAAGAGTGTAACATGGAGCTGTGACTGCTGGCTTGGAGTCTCAGGGGTTGTAACAGTGGCTCCTCTGTGTGCAAGAGCACACAGGGGCCCCTCAATGCGGTCCAACGCTGCACAGCTGGAATCCTTTAGTGACAGCTGAACGGCCAGAGGCCGGGGCCGATAAAGCCAGCTGTCTACCTGAAGGAAGCTCCAAAACAAAACAAAAAAAAAAAAGCTCAATTTCCTCTGTGTTCTGCAACACAGACACTGATACCTGGGTGTGGCTGGCATTGCATGAATCAATATTGTTCTCACTGTATTACTGGCAACGTGACATGTGTTCATTTAGTGAAAAGAATGACAACCAACAGGATACATGCGTGTTGTAACTAGAGCTGGGCTGCCATTTAAAAGCCTGTGGAAAAACAGCCTGAATGATGACTGATAAAACAGTGCAGCAAATGGTGAGATCCAGCTATAAGTGAGGTCTTTCCCTCCATGCAGACTCACCTCACACGGCCTGGTAGTGTGTTCATGCCATTAATGTAATGTAGGTTAATAGAGCAGGCTGCTGTAATCCTCAGGACATTACCACGCCAGCACAGTAGATGTGACATAAATGCACAGCTCGGACTCACCTGAACAGCCTCTATAAAACTCAGTGGCAGATATAAAAGGCACACTTCCTGGCGACATTTCCATCATCTACATATGTCACACAGAGGAATGAGGCTTTTTTTACACCCGTGGAACATCAGGGACTGCAGCCTCTGCACACATCCATACATCTGAGGTATATCTTGTGCAATGCAACGCACACTGGAGGACAGATAATGACACTTACTGGCTGCAAATGAAGATTTTCACACAGAGTGCTACTTATTTCCCTCCCACGAAATCCACAGGATCACAAAAAAAAAAAAAAAAAAAAAAAACACACGGCAAAGATACTCCGAAGACTTAACCCTAATCTCCTCAAACAAGTTGAATCACTTCCCTTAAGAGCACACAACCAGAGAGGACTTGGCCGCACGATTCTTACCCCCTTCTCTCGAAATGCGGGCTTATCCACACGTATGAAGCCTACGTCCCAGCTGAAAGGAGATTATTACATCCACGTCCCGCGGTGGTGGGAAAACGAGGATCCCAGAGGAGCTTCAGATGGTGCCCGTACCGGAGAGGAGCCTTTCTGCGGTCGCCATGGCGGACGACTGAGCGAGCGAGCCGGGGAGAGACGGGATTACACTGAACCGAGCGGCGGATCCACTCCCGGTGCTTTCGCTCGGACAATGAAGGAGGCGCTGCACCTCCACCTTCTCAGCGGCAGCGGGGACTCGGTGGAGCGGCAGCACCATCTAGCGGCGGCGGCCGGAGCATCATGTGACGACGCGTCCCCGGCGGTGCGCAGGCTCCGCATTTTAAATCCTACATTAGTATTACAAATAAACTTAAAGCATCAAAGGTACATCGATGCAATGTGATTAATACAATTGATATGTTGCTGTTGTAGCTGCTCACGGTGAAGCTAGTTTTAACCACTTTATTATGAGGGCTGGGACCGAAGGGTGGCAATATAAACTTGAGGAGTCCTGCGGTGATGAATGGGCAAGGGAAGAAGAGAAAAACCTATGCCACACAAATTTGTGTTCAATTTTCGAACTTGTCAAACCTTTTTCTTTCTTTTTTTTTTTTTTAACTGGATAGTTTTTAACCTCTTTGTGTCTCAAATTGTTTGATAAAACCATCTGAGGACTGGTTTAATCTTTACCAATGTGTTGTATTTTATAAGCTTGACATGTTTTGATGTAAAGGTTTAATCTAAAAAGTAACTGGTATCTTAACAAAAGCTGTAAAAGAGTAGTGGACCAGCAGAATACGGCATAATAAAATAGAAATAGGCTGCTTAGGTAAAGTACAAGTATTTCAAAATTTACTTAAGTACAGTATTTAAGTGCAGCATGTATTTAGATCAAGTACTTAAGTACTGTCCTTAAGTAAATGTAGTTAGTTACATTCCACCACAGCATATCACAGATTATGGCTTTGATGTGAAATGATTTTAGAGCCTTGAGCAGGGTTTTCATTTGTGTAAAGCAACCGCCAGGCAATATTTAACAACATATGGCATAAATCAACGTAAGATTTAAAAACAAAGCAATGCAAAATAAGCAATGAATAAAGAAAGATAAGGGTCTAGATTAATAGAAATGAAAAGATAGACAGAATGAATTATAATGAAAACTGTGGTGAAGGTTTGAAAATACATTTTACACAAGAAGCAAGAAGGAAAAGTGAAAAGGAGAGAAAAGATCTTAGGAGCCTGATTGATACTGGTCCTTGTGAGCTGATAGTGATAACTGAGAGTCCATAAATTCTGACAACCAATCTTCTAATCTTCCCTAAAAGACTACAAATTAGTGGTTTCTGTAACAAGAAAGAAAGATGTATATCTTTCTTTCTCATTATTTTGAATGTATTTCCCCAACAATCAGCCTGATGTGTTGAATATCTTTAGAAACACTGGGATCTCTGTGTGTTTGAACAAAGTTTAGCTTCACAAAATACTTTAAGGTAGTAATGATTGTAATATTGTTACTTTAATTCAGCATTAATGTCCACGTAGGTAAGAAGTCAGGGTCAGCCATGCAACAGTATCTACTGGAGCTGCCGGAGATTCTTTGTTTTTACTCAACAATTTTACAACATTAAAAAAAGAGAAACCCTGTTCTTCTTTTTAAAGTACAATACACTGACTTTGGCTCATCTCATTTGCATAAGTAAAACACTTTGGCACATCATGGTTAAGAGCAGAAGTGATGGTTAGATATGAAGCAAGACTGACAGGCAGCAGGATAACAAAGTCTGTGGGGCTCGAAATGTACAAAGACATGATAACACTTAGTTAGTTCTGTAATTAAAACCTGACTCCCTTTCCCCTCATGCATAGCATATCGTCTAAAACTCTACCACAAAAGCACTGGTTAAAAATCTGTTTAAGCTGCAGCCTTGTCACCAGGCAAAGGAAGCCAGTGACATTAAATTGGCGTCATCACGCAGATTTTGCAGAAGAAAAATAGACACAGACAGACACAGTATCCACACAGAGAATTTATTCCATGTCTGTAATAGCCAACAAAAGATCTGTAATGCTAATCAACTCGTGGATTGTTCCACAACTGACTTATGCATGACAGGAAAACCGATGACATGTCTTAAACTTAAGATTGATAGTTTGAAAAGCACATCATACCAAGATCCCAAAGTTTAAAAGGGGGGGGGGGGGGGGGGGGGGGTTATAGTTGTTTTTGGTCTCTTTGTGGTGGTTTTGCATCTCTTTCTGCTCATTTTCCATCTCTTTGTGGTAGTTTTGTGTCTCTGTGCGTTGTTTGCATCTCTGTGGTCATTTTGTGTGTCTTTCTAGTTGTTTTTCATCTCTTTCTGTGTGGGTCTTTCTGTTTTGCACCGCTTTGTGGTGATGGTTTGGCATTTCTTTGTGGTCACTTCATGTCAAAGATCTGGTCCAGGGGCTCTGGGCCTGTACTGAACAGGGCAGCCTGTGGGCACCTGTAATCCATCCACGAAACAAACAAGCCAACTACTGTACTGTATTATCACTTTCTTACTCTCATAGAGGGGACACCAAGGGAAGCCAGTCAGATTTTGAGGGGGCCCGTGCCAGACCTGGCCACCCCTCTGGCCCTAATCCTGGATTAGTCGATCAATGTATGAACAGTCTTTTGTCTATATTATGTAATCATAAAGATGTAGGGCCTATCTTCCCCTATGGCTAAGTGTTCACTGATTTGTATTCCCTGGTTCTCCTCTCCTTTTTTATGGATGGTGGCCTGGGGCTTTGGCTGGGACTTGTGCCTCCACATCGCCCACTCCTCCATGTATGTAGCTGCATTCAGGGACAGGGATAAAAGACGAGCACCGTGGTGAAAGGCTGGAGCTGGGATTTTTTTTCTTGTCTCTATTTCATGTCTGCTGCTCGCCCACCTTCTCACTGGCAGGAAGAGAAGTCTCCTACGCCTTTGTGGTGTGGGACTGGAGATGTAGAAATCACACTCAGTGTCTTGGCAGCTTCTGAGGCCCTCTGGAGGCACTGACTTGGAACTGAGGCAAAGAAGAACATTTCAGCAAGAGCGTGAAAACGAATCAGCGCTGCAGAGAGAAAAGGAAAACAGGCAAGAGACAATGCTGTTTTGGATTAGTTATGTAAGCAATCAAGATTTTGTGCCATGTTCTTAGTGATCACTTATCAAGTTATGTAATAGTAAATGAAATCATGAGTCAACTTCACACTGAACACCACAGGGTGAAGAAACACTTCTAGACAAAGAATAATTACATTCTATTCGTTTACAGAACAAAATATTTTCTCGAAAGAACTTGGTTTCAGTTCAGCTCACTGTACATTTATCTCAAATTGACATCATCAGATGGGATAGTTGTTTTCTTTTACACTGTGTACTTGATGCACTGTCCCCGCTAGGAATGAGTGAACCAGGCATTGACTCATTGATCCACCTCACCTGGATCTATAGCGAGGACATCATGATGCCAGAAGGCAGGATAGAGCAGACACACAGGACAGCTATAAGTACCTGGGTATTCCAGGGGCCAAAGGGAGCCATGATGATGATGCAAGGAGGTAAGCCACAGACAAATACCTCCAGAGGGTAAGACCACCTGAGAGGCCAGAAAGCTGAGCAGTGGCTAGTAAAGGCCTGCTTCAAGGACAAATGCTCTGATCACTGCAGCACAAGAACAGATCCTAAGCACCAGATCCACAGAGGCAGCAGACAGGACCCAAGGTGCAGGCTGCGCAAAGACGCCCCTCAGACAGTCCAGCACATTGCAGCAGGGTGTAAGATGCCAGCTGGGACAGCGTACACTGAAAGGCATAACCTGGGGTAGTATATGGGAACAGTATGGATCAGAACAACACACCACCCATAGTGGTTGAGAACAACAGAGCTAAGATCCTAGAAAGATAAGCAACCAGACAGTGTGGGGGTTGAAAAGTAAGGAAGAGGTCAGTTGTGACGGATGTGGCAATCCCAGCTGACAGCGATAGAAGGAGCAAGGGCTGAAGGAACAACTGGAACAGATGTGGCAGGCGAAGTCCATCTCTAAATCTCCAAAAATATATATTGTTTGACAAGTTTGCATAAAATCACCTAATCAGAATACCTGACAGCCACCTGAAACACATTTTATTTCCACACAGTATCTTTTCCTGAGGGTGTATTTGCCTTAAGAAGGGATGGAAGATGGAAATGAGATTCTGTTTCTATTTTAATCTCTGCAGCAGCAGCAGCAGCAGCAGCAGCAGCTGCATCTCCTGCCCTGTCACCATTTCCCACCAACTTGGAATACCAGGTCATTAGAGCTGGAGTAAGACTTTTACATTTCTCCAGCCCCCACTGTGGGTCTGGACCCCACACCTACACACAAACTCACACACCACACACACACGGCTGAGTGTGTAGTGCATTAACTACAGTCTAATTGCCTGTGCTACAAGGTTTGGCTGACTTAAAATGATGCTGCCTGCTCTGTTTGAACTCCATTTGCATATGTCCCAGTTACTTATATTTTATTACAATAGCTGCTTTGATAAAGATGGGGCAGAAAATGTGTGTGTGTGTGAGAGAGAGAGAGAGAGAGAGAGATGGGCTGTATGTAGGCCTATGTAAATAACAATTTAAAAAAGTTAATTGACATGGTTACAACCAGAATCTCGGAATCAGCAACATTTGTGTTCATTTGTATGTTAGTTGAATCACATTCCTGATTAGCCTTGAACAGCCTTTGATCGAAGAGTGCACTCTTTGCTCCTATAGTTCCCATAAGGCCATTTTCTTGTGGGATGTGAATCACAGAGTTTCAAAGCCTTAAATGAGATCAACACATTTAAACACATGACATCTCCGAAACACAAATTTATTAATTTCTTAAAAAGATGAATATGTGTCGCTGGAGAGATATTCAAGGACTGTATATTACAATCATTATGCTTTTATAATCTAGCCAATTGATATCATGCTGAAATATTTCAAGGCTAATTAGCGAGTCAACTAATGATGTAATATTTCAGATTCATCATCATGTCCAGCAGGTGCAATGACAGTGCCTCTCTCCAAACATTTTACATCTGGCTGTCTTTGCAGAACAGATTCTTGACAACTGAGGTGAACAAGTTAAGGCGGAGAGGTGGGGAGGATGTTACAGCTGATTGAGCAGAAGGAGGGAATCTGTTGTGTACTAAAAGACCATCCGAGGCTCAGGAATCAAACTTCTTCTCTTTAGACATCAGCATTGTGGAGCTCCTGCCGAGCTCTCCTCCTCCACAAGAGACGGAAACCGGCAGGGGGGAGCCTCATCACATGCGCTAATAAAAAAAGACAGAAAAAAAGAGAGAGAGAGAGAACAGGCGAAGACAAAGTGCCCCGCTAGATGATGTATAAAGGCAGCAGGATTACACTGATTTCTATTACTTCCACATTTCTGTTTGAATGAGTTAGGCTAGAAATAATTTCCTCCAGGGAAATACACGGTGGAGATTCTGACTGTAATCACATGCCCATAAAGAGATTTTGTCAGATGTATATTTGGTTGTGTTTATGAACTACTACTTTATCTCTGTTTTTATTGTATTTATAGCTCAGTTAGATGAAAACAGCCATCAGTGGAGGCATGCTGCCATGTGTTTTTTTTTTTTTGTTTTTTTCTCTGTTTACATTAACTTACAAAAATGTTGTCAGCCTGGCAGTGTTTTGTCTGATCTCACATGCAGGAATACACAAAATCCTTCAGCTGTTCTATAAATCCATCTCATTAGTATTTCAATTTATAACTTCAGATGACAACATAATCGAGACAGATGGTATAGCTTTGGGCCCAGGAGTCTGTGAGAACAATTTCACCACGATTGTCAAGGAGCAAAATGCAACAAAACAGAAATATCCATCAGAGACGTTTCACACGAAACTGTGAGTTACTCCCTGTCAGCTGCTCTCCCTCCCTGAAGAATTGCTTGTAAAATACATTTTTCTCTTTGAAGCTAATCAGGAGGGAAAACTATTGTGTAGGGATTTGTAGTACAACTTCGCCAAGGGCAACATTTTACAAGAAGGATGCAGGAGAGTGAGTTCATAATGACATAAACACTCCTTATAATTTGACTTAATTTGACACAGACGAAATGCATGATTTTTTTTTTTTTTTTTACACAGGGTACTTTATAATGAAGTCTTGGGAATTGTCCATTTTAATAAGTGCCGTATAAATAAACCTTCTTCTTCTTATTATTATTATTATTATTATTAATATTATCATTGCCAATAGTGGTGGAAGAAGAATTCAGATTGTTTGATTAAAATTTTACTTAAAAGAAAAATTTGACATTTGGGGAAAAATTGGTAAAAAATATAAAGCTAAGGCCAGCAGCTGGCTAACTTAGTTAGATGTAAGTAACTGGTGACCATAGTAAGATACAAGGAGCTCAAACTTGTACTTAAGACCAATACTTGACTCCGATGAGGTATTGAGATAACCCTAACTAAGCTTGCCACCCACCCCAATAAAGATGGATAAACCACAACCACCAGCACACACACACACACAATCCTCTGTTACAGCTGCAAATTAGACTGTGGAATCAACAGCTCATGTGTTGCCATGACACCTATGTTATTAGGCCCACTGACAGTCCTGGCTCCTCTTGTTTGTTCCATCTTCCCCCTCCTGCACATCAACATTGTTTCCAATATAACAGAGGCATGAAACATCAGAGGGGGGTTGATAACAGCTTGGCTCTCTTCAGTGGTGGTGACTTCCAGCTACGGTGCAGCACAAGCAATGAATAATCTTTCATCAGAAGCACATCCTCTACTCTTCCAAACTCACAGAAAAACCATGCAAGCAGACACATGAGCATTATCAGGGAAGTGATGAGACATTAAGCATGATGACATAATGCAGGAAAACATTTGCACTAAATGCATAAATTCTCCTTTTTACATCTTACCCTATTGATTTCTACGTTTTCTCTGTGCTGCAAAGGTACAAAAACCTTTTTCCATGCATTTCAGCCCCCGTCTGGCCCACATTAAGACTTTAATGCTCCACTGATCAATGAGAGGATTAAAGCACTTTAAAGACTCCTTTGTGTGGTCTGTGCATTGGAATCTCTTCAACCTAAGTCATGCTGGACTTGCAGGGCGTTCCTCTACTCCTCAGGATAACAGCCTCATGAACTCGTGTCTCCTGGAGTAAAAGTGCACAGGGCAAACATGGCCTTTTCGTCATGGACTGCTGCTGCATCCCACATGGATACCCCAGGGTCTGTGCTGCAGTCTGGAAGCAGTGTGGGTGTGGGTGTGGGTGTGTGTGATGGTGGTGGTGGTGGCGTGACTCATGCAGCTCCCCCCTTTCATCTTGACATTTGACATACTGATGTAGAGGCTCTCAGCTGGAACAAACATGGTGTGCTGTGTCACAGCTGCAATGTGTGTGCCTCTGAGCCCCTGGCTTACAGAGCTGAGAACAGGTAACAGTGAGTCAGCGCCTATTTAATTCATACACCTACGCTGTGAAACTCTGGGGGTTGTTTTTGGGCTGATTTTATTCTTATTTTCCAGTCTGTTCCCTGCTGGGAATTCAACATCTCACGATGCTGCCTAGCATTCCTTGAAAGTCATTCTGTTTTTCCACTCTGCAAGGACTGCAGTGCACAAAGGCATTTTAAAAACACTAGTCCAAAACTGCAACTGCAACTATTAGGCTGATTCCTGTGATGCATTCAGTGATCCATTCTCATTAAACCTCTTTCACTGGACAGCAAGGATACTGTACAACATTTGCTACAAATGAAGCTGCTGAAGACCGAGCGATGCCGGAGGGATTCTGGTTCCTAATGAACCTTCTTTTCAAGCATGTTTTATTTTTTACGATACTCTGCACAGCACATTTTAATTTACTTTAGAAAACTGCAATCTCAAATTTTCAGTTAGAAGCCAGAGTTACAGTCTGTTCTGTGTTACATCAGATGCTGTGATCTAACTTTGAATTACAGGCTGAGAGAGTTCAAAGATGAAGGCAGACCTCTAAAGACAGACTGTCTCAAACAAAAGCCTGATATGCTCCTAGGTTAACAACCAAAATATACACATTGAATTTGGAATTTTCTCCTTCCTTTCAGATAGTAATTAAAATAAAATATATAAAGGCTTTAGGTTGGTCCAGAGTTATTTGATGTGTGGAAAGCCCTTTCTTCATTTTCAATTTCTGTCACATTGCCTGCACTTGACCAGCACCGGAATGAATTATACTGCTGTGCAGAGGATTTCTGATTTATAAGAGTTTACAATTCACATTTAAATACCTGCAGCTTAAAAGCATTTACCGGATTCAAGCAAGTAGCTCCATATACCAAAGAATACTATTTATCTTTATAGTCAGTATCTTTAGCTATAATTCCACTGCAGGACCGATTAAGTCTTTTGAGAAAATTCACGATGAATCATAATGGAAGAGCTCCTCTCCCTGTCATAAAAATGTGTTTTCATCCATTTGTGTATTCAGCTGCCATGACAGGTCTGTGCACTGCTTGGCTACAGAACATCAGGCTCATTGAAACATAATACACACTCTGTTAACTATGCAGTTGTTTATTTTGAACTAAGACAAAAGTTTTCATCCAAAATTGAGGACACAGTTATGTCCACAGGCTTCATCTGTACTCGGTCTAGTTAGAGTTTAAGACACTGGATGGCTTGGTGCTTTTTATAGTCACTGTTTTAACCTGTTTTAAGTCAAGATTACCATAAAAGAACAGGAAATGTTGTAACACTTGACTTTAAGACCCCTATTTAACATTTATAAGTAGTAAACAAAGACATAATAAATGATTTATAACACATTATATTATTGTTGTACACAGTTGTAAAGACATACTTTTTAATGTACAGTATTTGTCAGCAATTATTATTTCATATTTTATATCATTACAACTGTGTTATATTATCATTCAATACCTGTTTATACACCAGCTTTCACTTAGGGGTGCTCAAATGAGGAATTATAGTTAACAGATACATTACTACAGATGTATATCTGCTTACAGCTACATGTTGTAATGAGTTATTTACCAAATGTTTTTATACTACTTATAAATGCCAAATAGGAAGACATAAAACCGAGTCTACTGAGAGACATTCTTCATGCTTTTGGTCTTAAAGTCACGTAGCAGTGCCAAAGTTCTCTCATCCAACTTTCCAAACTGGCCTCTAACCTCTGCCCTACAATTATATTCTCAGTGGATTTTTGTCGTCCTTAAAAAATGAACAAGGGTTTTTGTCCATACTCTCAGCTAAACCAGTAGCTTCTACTGTACTGGACAGTAAAATTTGAGCAGACTGACATTTAACAGAGATAAAACGACTGTTATTTTGTTGGCCTTTCCCATGAGTCTCAGCCAAAGTAGAGCTTTAAAAGCCTCATAGGAGCGGTTGTTGCTGAATGGTAAAAAAAAAAACAAAAAAAAAACAGTTTGGATATCTTTAGAACAAGCTTTAGACAGACCATTCCCTGCTGTCTGAAATGCTAGAAAAAAAGAGATGCAAACAAATAGCTGATTAGAGGTATGTTACACCCGTGTGTGTTTCACAGAGTTAGTGTGGAGAGCACAATCAGTAAGTATACAACCCCTATTCTCCTTAACTAAAGAGGGGGAGGGCAAACAAGGCAGAAATGTCAGTTGGCATCAATTGAAATCCAGCCTTTATGACAACAGGCTGAAAAACAGGATCAGGCCATAGAGTTACTTCTTATTATCAGAGGGAAAAGAGAGAGACTGAGACTGGTGCATGGACAGAGCTGCCAAAGTCCCTGACAGTTTTATTTCAGCTAGTGCCACATATAGCCACCTACAGTGACAAGGGTGCTGACATATTCAGACCAGGCCAGGCCTTTGAACAACCCACAGCTGAAGCAGCCGCCATCAGACCCAGTAAAACCAAACAGCCGTATACCTTGGCTGAGTCTAGCTGGAATAATGCAGTGACGGTGTTTGGATATCTTTCCCGAGTCTAACATTCCTGCAAACCACCAAAAGACTTTGTGTTAGGGAAGAAGACAGTGCTGCCTGGGGCTACCGAGCTCAAGAGGAAGCTTTCCTCAGTTATCTTCAGTGTCAGAAGCCCAGTGAGCAGCATCACGGCTCTCAATTCAAGCCGGGGAGAGAGGTGGCTAGCTGAAAGAATTGCCACCTCTCTCCTTGGCTTGAACTGAGAGAAGATAGGCACCATGAAAAAAAAAACAGACAATGCCTATAGGAGGTAAACACTACCATCCTCTTGTCCTACACTATCCAAACCACAAGCTGGCCTCTGGGCAGCTGAAAGGGAACTGGACAAAGTGCTTGGTGGTGAATGACTGTGAGGAGTTTGGTGCAGTTGAGTTGTCTCGGTGTGTCCTTCATTTAAACATTTGATAAATCGTACATCTGCATCACTGGTCATGAGTCGCATGCAATTCGAACAGCATTTGGCATCTACTGCAACTGTCAAAACAACCGAAGCTGTAGTAACGTTTTGTTCTCACAGCGGTGAGTTTTTAACATACATAGCGCTTGCCACTAAAGTGTTAAAGAGAGCTGAAGTCATGATGCTGCCTAAAAAAACCATCTCTTCTCGCCTCCTCTGTTGAGCTGTGATGTTTAGCCTTTGAACATCAGGGATTTATGGGAGATGTCAAACAACATAAGACTGCTAACAGTTCTTATCTAGACATGTGACTACATACAGTTGAGTTCTGAGGTGGAATTTCAGTATTTAGAATAGTTACAAATGTCAATAGCGTTTTGAATGTACGCTCTGTGTAGGTGACTGATATAAGTCTTGGTTTGCCCTGTCACAGACAGTAATCATTGGGTGAAAAGGGCTTATTGCTTTACAAAAAAGCCTCATAATCAGACTAAATCATACTTTGTTTCACTCCATTCACTCAGCTTCACATTGTGTTCATGTTACCCAAAGTCTCAGTGGCAAGGGAAGTCAATAACTTCTATTTCTGTAAGTCAACCAGTTGTTGTACCAAATTACATGGCTGTGTCTACGTTGTCTATGCTTGGAACCACCAAGCAAGCATACCGAGCCCCCAAGAAGATGTAACGGAATGAATGTAGATTAGCTGCCTCCTTGAGACCCAGGCAGGTGGTGCAGCATCAAAAAGCAGAGGGTGGAAGCAAGGTGGTCCTCGTCTGCAGCAGTAGTCACGTAAACATGTGTTTGTGTTGCTTTTCAACTGCTGAGAAAGCAGGGCCCAGTGTTGTCAAGATGTTTGTGGCACATTCTCAACATGTAAAGCACAGGTTTTCAAAGTGTTGTCAATTCACATATTATAAGACTCGGTGGGACTACACTCCCTGAGGATATCATTATCTCTCTTGTCCGTCATAAATAAACTTCCATAAATCCACTTGGAAGTCACAGAAAAAAAGATGACGCTTCCTATATGTCCTGAACTTGCCTGAGAATCATCACGTTTTTAAGTTTTATTTAGTATCAAAGTAATCCACTCAATGTTGTCAGTACATCAGGGGATACATCATAAACAGCAAGTGCTTACAGCTAATTCGGCATACTTTTAATGGTGCCAATTTACCAGAATGCAGATGAATAAAAGCTATAAAACAGGGTTATAACAGTAACAGCCACAATTTTGTCTGAGGGGGGGCATCTAGTGTCAGACTTTGAAAACCTCTGCTTTATACGAGAATGGTTAAGACCTCTTAGAGGGTAAGGCCTCTGTGAAATATAAGAGAAATGTTCAAATAGTTATTACGTAGAGTAGAAAAAAGCACAGAAAAAATAAGCAATGTGGTTATAGAACACAGGAATGAGCATGTCAGTCCATTCACTTTCATTTCACTCAAGCTTGGTAGCCTCAGTTGAGTGTTGAACGCACTTTTATTGTTTAGGTGTCAAATGTAACAGTGTCACCATTCATAGAGGGAATAAAGAGTAAATGGTCACATAAAAAAATAGAAAATCAACAATGAAAATGGTTACACGGGGAAAGTCTGGTTCCCGTGGCAACATAGATGTACAGTCGAGACAATGTCCAGATCCAGAAGTGTATGTGTTTGGTTTGCACATTTCCACAGCCTATATTAATCTCAAACAATAAGAGTCCTTTTTTTGTTTACTAGCCATGCATACAGTTGACAATTCCACATGTGTTGAGTCAGTGTCTTCATAGGAGCTGGCACTTTCAATACAAAATATTTACACTACCATTTATTATTCTTATAATCATCGCCTTCGTCGTTACTATTTGTTACTATGGATTTGAATACTCTGAGCACATAAAGAATGGGATCAGGATATTGAAACTCTTGAGCACCCCATTTCGCATTGATACCAGAGGAGAGAAAAAGCAAATGCAAAGTATGACAAATGTTGGCATCTTCACTTTAAATGTCTCCCATTCCTGAAGAGAGTTTAGAGAGATCGTCTGTAGAGATATTCAAACACTGAAAAGATGAACTATTTGTCCCATCAGGATGAAGCAGTTAGTTATACCACTACTCAGCAATCTGCTGTCAGTCTTCCCCGAAAGGAAAACAAAACATCACACGATATGTGACTCTGCTATGTTTGCTATTATATCTCAAAGTGAGAAAATAGGAAAGAGATAACTGCACCAAATGTTTCAGGAAAAGACACTGACTTATCCACCATTTTCTCTCCATTCCTTTTTTTTAACGGTTGAAAAAAAAAAATTATATATAAGAAAATGGAGGTGCTTTCAGGTCACCTCTTTGGTTCAGCCCTGTGATGAGTAGAAAAACCTCCCACTAACACACCAACCATACAGACAGAGCTGGGTGAAACAAACTGTACATACTGCAAATCAAATACTCCTTTATGTTGGAAATAACTGGATCCCAGAAATCTTCTGTTATCGGGTTAGCGTACAGTAGCTACTTGCGACCGAGTCATGGTAACAAAACAAAAAAAAAAAGAAAAAAGAAAATGCATATTGGTGTTTTATGCGAAACAGCCAAAACCATTTCTATCAGATTGTTTAACAACCTAAAGATAAGTGATCCTGATCTGTGATTCTTTGCTGATGAGAGGATAAAATCTAACAACAAAAGAGAGTAACATAAGGCGAGGGCACGTTCCTTTTTGTCATTTGTCAATTTCTCTTGCAGCAAATTCCTGGCATTCTTCATTCAAAACGTATTCGTTACTCACATGTTGTTATTAATAATCATGTCACTGCAGATTTTATGCTCCATAGAGTTAACATCCATTGCGTTCAACCATGAATTTATCTTCCGTTTAATTGGCATGTGCATATGTGTGTGTGTGTGTGTGTGTGTGTGTATGTCCAAGTGTGTATCTCTCTGCTGCGAGTCGTAAGTAGACTTTTTTTTTTTTTTTTTTGCCTGGCCTGTTCCTGGAGGCCCCTGGGGCTATTGTATATTGCAAGAAGAGCAGCAGGGGTCATCCTTGTCTGGCTGGGCGGCGTAGTCCATCTGCCGAACGATCTCAGCGAACAGTTCGTCTACCATGGTTTTGCTCTTGGCTGATGTCTCCATGAACGGGCAGCCCCACTCCTCGGCCAGGGCCTGGCCTTCACTGGACGATACCTCCCGCTCGCTCTCCAGGTCCACTTTGTTCCCCACCAGGATCACAGGAACCTTCTCGTACCTGAGGACAGACACAGACGCATGAATGAGACTGACGCTGAGGCAATCAGTGTGTCTTTGTGTCCTCACATTTTTCCTGAACTTACAGTTTAACAGGCAATTAGCCTTTCAGAACTTGGTAATAACACATGCTTTATGCTCCAGTGGGTTTTAATTGCACTGCTGAATAAACCTTTACACTTTCCATGAGAAAGTCCTTTACTTAATGCTATTATTTGATTATCCATAATTCCATAAATTTTCTGTGTAGCACAGTACTGAAACAAGACCCTTTAAAACAGTCATTCAGTCTTTCCTTCAATGGCAACAATGAACAATCCAGTGTCATTTATTCATTTACTTGACCTGCTTCTCCCTGTTCAAGGAAGCCAGGCAGCATTAGGCAAAAGTGATATAGATGAAATTTATATTGTGACAGTTACTAAATATTCATATGCAGGCATAAACACATGAACACACCTGGATATATATATAAGTACAGTACATTGACTGTGGTGTTTAAAACAAATCCAAGAAAAAAAAATCTAATGTGTGTTATCAAAATCAAATGGAATCCTAACTTTTTAAATGTATTCTACATTATTCCAGAGCTAATGATAGGACCAAGATTATATGGAATAATGAGTACTACATTCTTGCCCAGCCCTAGTCTCATTGTCATGATTTGAAGACAACAAATAAATATGAAAATGGCATTAAAGCTTTAGACATTCTCTGGCTGTCATTTGTGCTCGCTTTAGTTTGCAGATCACACTGAAGTGCCAAAACAGAAAAACATCGATCTTTTTTTTCTTCTTTTGGCTCAATGAAACTTGGCAACTTCCCAATGGTGTATCAAAGCCAAATTATGATAAAGAGTGTAGTTGAATGAAAAGTCAGATACACAAAGTCAGTCCTCGCCAGGCAAGGCGATTTTATTTACATGGAATATTTAATTGCAAGCAAAATCAAGCAACCATTCTGTCATCTGCATCTTTCTTTCTTAGGTTTACGTAGCACATTTCATGACACCGTCACATCATGTCTCTGACATCATTTAGTTTTCAGTGATGGCATCATATAGAGAAGTTATTTGAATTGTTGTATTACTGATGAAGATTCAGTCACACAAAATATAAGTTTAACAACACCACTAAGTACATTTTACTTTGAGGGACCACACACTCAAAAGCTCATTTGTTTTCTGACTACCATCTGTCTCCCTCTTACTTGTCTTTTTACTTTCACTTTCTGGGCTGTTCTGCTGATAAGTGATTGCTTTGTTTACTGTTAAAAATGCAGTGTGCAATGCAATGCAAATGCAATGTTATTTTTTTCCCAGCAGAAAGCAATATTTTTGAATGCTTGAAGGTATCTGCCCGAAAATCAACTTAAATAGAACCGTTTCATTAAAAGAATTCAGGTGTTTATTTTTTCAGTGAAAAACGGTAAAAGGATGAGAATCAAAAATGAGGGATCACAGAGAAAGTTGGAGGAAAAAATATTTGTTCTTAGCAAAGGCTGACAAACAGATGTCAAGAGAGCATAGTTTCCTCTGCTACGCTGCACTACAACATCAGTCTGGCTGTTTCAAAATCACCCACTTGGTAAAGTATTTTCAAAAAGCTCAGTTGAGCGCAAAATGTGGGCTCACTGTGGGTGGATGGCCAAAATGGAAAGAAAATGATGTGTGTTTTTTTTTTTTTTTAAAGGCTCTACTTTGATGTACACACGGTCTTTGACTGAGGGAGGAAGCTTTTCGCATATTGAATCAGGGCAGCACCTTTTTGCTGTGAGGTGCTAAATGCTGAACCTTCACGCCGCCCACCCTGCCTCATATAGTAAGTCTGAAGCCTGACCCAGTGGAGAACGGGAGATGAGTAGTATAGCTCTGCCCCCTGAGGATAGGAAGTTCTCATAATCTTTTGAGCTCTGAACTCCCTGCCATGTTGCTGGGGCACAACATGTCACTGTGGAACTGGACTACTTAGTGGGCAGCCAGAGGAGACGGTCAGTTCAACTAAATAGGCTACTGCACTATAATTACGAAGAGGAAGGGCTGTGACGCAGTTTCACCAATATAATCACTACATCAGTTCTGATATTGGGAAGCAGGGTGGGCCTCTGAGCCTGTTTGTACACATCAGAAGAGATAACAAAGATCAAAAACATCAGAGGGGTAGCAGATCATGCGTATTCACATCCTTTGGTAAGCAGCAGGTTATTTCTTTCATCCTTAGCTGCATGAAGCTGGCAGTTCAATCTTTTGGACCCGCTGAGTTGAAGTGACTCTGTCTGCGACCCTGAGCAACATCTGCCCGCAGTCATGCCCCCGCACAGCAACCAACATCATTAGGGTTTTCACATGCTGCCCTCGCTCTATGAAATATACAAGCCTCTAAATTATGTATAGGGGAAAAAAATCGTCCTCATGCTTGATTGCCATGGTAACAGGTATACACGGATAGGACTAACGCTGGAGAGACAGGGCGACTGCACAAGCAGCAAGTGTGATACTTTTCCAAGTCGGGCAGCCTGAGCATCTCTCAGAGGCCAGGGGCTGCAGGTTTCAGCATTAAATAAGCTTAAACCTGCCGAGAATAGGAAGCCAACTTTGATCTAGTCATGAATACATTATCCAGAGCAAACTTTAATCTCAATCCTGTCCTGTTCTCAGGGTCGGCTCACCAGCCGAGAGGAACTACCAGGATTTAAGAGATGATCTCAGAGGTTGGTCGGTGTGTTCCTCTTTGAGCTTGGAGGCAACTTGAATGAGAAAGTACAGCACAGAGCTGACAGATCTCATTCACTGCATTCCTCCTGTCTATATAAAAACAGCGGGGCCGTGATTTTCCTCACAACTATTTTGAACCACTTCTGGCTGGTTGTAGGCCCTTCTTGCCTGGAACCTTGTATTCCCTTTCCACCTTCACTGAAAAAACAACCCTAAACATAGATGTGGGCGAGCAGATTGAAAGGCAGACCCTTTACTTTTATAGCTGCATCCATTTAGGAGAAGCCACAGGGGGCTCAGCGTTTAGTTGGGGTAATAGGACCATTTGGGTATCTCCTCTTCTGCCCCAGGCTGTAGTTTTAACTCAAATCTCCTGCTTCTAATCTCTCAAGGAGGCCTGTGGCCACCTAACTATCTTATATGTTATCTACCATCACATGCTGTTTCATCCCAGCTCTCACTTTCCTGCCCCAAATGCTTCTTGTTCCAGAAAAGGCACACTTTCAGATGGTTGGTAACTGAGGTCAAGGCTTTAAAATGAGAGTTTTAAGCAAACTATCATTATTTAAATAATATAACATCAATTAATCTTCCATATTCTACTGTATTAACTGTTTGGTCTGTACAATGGCAAACTAATTTTGTAGAGCCCATGATGACATCCTCAAATGTTTTGTTTTGTATGAATCAACAGTCCAAAACCCAAATATATTCAGTTTAACATGAGAGAAGACAAGCAAAACTAGTCACCACTGTGAAGCTGGAACCGGCTAATGTTTGACTTTTTTGCGTGAAAAATCTTGCAAACGATTAGCCAATCATCAAAATAGTTACTGATTAATTTTCCCTTTACTGACTAATCAATTAATTGACCAATTGTTTCAGCTCTATATTACAGTAATTACTATCAATACTGTCATTGTCAAATTACCACTTCTGTTTGAAGGTGTTACAGACAAGAGTTAAATGCATACAGATTTTCAATCCACTGGGGACATGAGAAACACTTCTGCAGTCACCAGAGCTTCCTACACGTCAAACCTCAGACACCATAACAAATATACATGCATATCTATGTATGTATATATATATATATATATATGCAAATATAACAAACTAACTGTAATTATCACAGGTGTCCCACACAGCATGAGGAATTCAAGTAAAGTCTCTCCAAAAGAGTCATGTCAAACATCCAAGTGTGTTTTCCTCTTTTAACCATAGTGGAGGATTTGACTTGGTCCACTGTATCTAAGTTAAACAGCTCATTTAGGCCTCATCATAACAGGAGCACAGCACAAAGACATCTGGTACCAAAGAAGAGGGTCTATATATAGCCATAATAACAGAGGAGGAAACCGGCAGTCCCCAGAGGTGTGAGGTGGTGGCTGCCACGGATACTGAGGCTCCCAGGGCCTCAGCATAAAGGGTGTCGGCCGCACTGTGTCTGGACCCAATAGTGGCTGACGCAAGGAAGCAAGGCTTGTCCATAACACAAAACTCATACAGAGCTGTTTATATGGTTTAGACACATGCCTCAAAACACAAATGAAGAACTGAGTCTGATTGTGTTTGTGCTGTGACACAAACAGCACAAACACCACGTCACGCTTTAGCCTTCAGCTTGTGAGCCTGACGGCGCCCGCACTGGAGCACTCTGACTGCAAACACCCATGTGAGCTCACCCAGACACACCTTATCTATAATGCATGATGCATCAACTCACACAGGCCTCGCTGACGGACGGTGGGACCTGGCGGCCCAAGAGTCTCTGGATTTGACTCCAGCCAACACAGTCAGGACGAGGGAGGAAACAGGCTGTGTGCTGGGCCTCCTCCCAACAGCCCTTTTGAGGAGGGTCCTCAGTTTAGACAGTGGAGAGAATTCAGCTGAGTCAGAGAGTAGCAATAAGCTCCTCTCTTTGGGCGATGAAACCAGGACAAAGAAAGACTTAATCAGGAATAGGAATTTTGTAAACATGCCACGACAACCACATGAAGATTTCTGCTTTTTAAAGTGATCGGTGAAAAGTCAAAAAAGACAGCATCACGACTTAGTCTCTTGGATTCTCTGAGGGTTATGAAAACTAATTCTCTGCTTCTCGTTACCTTCAAAATCTGATGTTATTCACAGATGGTAGAGACATTGGCCAAGAAATGTTGAAATGGACAAGATAAATGAGTACTGAACTTGACAGACTCCACAGTCATCCTTGGATCTGATGTATTACAGCAATAATGGGGCAGACTACGAGCTCCCTGGGGGTAATTATGCCGTCTGAAACAAATTCCTCCTCTTACTGTGCAAAGTACAAGATTGAAAATCTGAAATTCAGAGTTCCACTAAATCGAAAATGTGCTCAGATTGCCTTTCCATAAGAGAGCGGTGATAAAGGAGAGGAATAAGCTTTGAATAGTCCACAGACTCATTCCTAAGTTTTACAGCGAAATATGTCCCAGGCGACATGTTCTACATTGTCTGCTGAAGTCTGATGCTTTACACTGAGGACATGACTCCAGTATTGACACTAGACTTACCAGCCTAATGTCAGAAAGAAAAAAAAAAATCAACGTGTAACTTTAGAAATCAAATTAGACTACCATACGTGTAATGTTTGAGTTTGTTGTTAATATTTGATGACTAACTTACTTCAGCATATCCACTCATGAAGCACTTTAGTAGGAACAATACTGGGTAGTTTTGCACTGAAGTACTGACCTCATTGAAACTCGTTCATGAAAGAAAGGTTGTAATAAGAACATAAGTGAGCTTTTGGAAAATGCGCATCTTAAAATGCTGCTTAATTTTACAAAAATGAGATCGGCCTGAAAAGTGTAGCTTCATCTGCCCTGTTTCTTTTTTCTGTTAACTTCATTTCACATGCTAACAGTCTTAACCATTTTATAATAAAGTATAGTAAATGCTTGAATGAGCAGGTGTACAGGTGTTCCCAATAATGTGCTTGGTGAGCAGGATTAAGCTGCACAAAACTGAAGAGCTTATTAACTGCCTGTTTTGACTCTTCAGGGAATTTCATGAGGATTTTTTTTTAAGCATTCACTGTGTGACATGGTAAATAAAAAACCAAAAAAAAAAAGCTATCAACCACTAATGCCTCAACAGCTTGTGGCGTAGCTGTTTTTATAATTGTTTGTTGTTTTTTTCCTCCCTTGTCATTATCCACAGAGAAAGCTTAAAAATCCATTTCAGTTTGTAATTGGTTTCTATAAGAACTGACATTTTGTCACTGACTAGCACTGTGTGACATCATCTTTAACCTTTGTCAGTGGCATTGTGGTACAAAACAGAACTGGACTTCATGATACACATGGGCTCTCATAAAGCTGTAGCGTGACGAGCTACAATTTATACATTTATACATATATATTGAATCACAGACTAAAACACTTGTTAGGCATGTTCACCACCTTAATTTAAGAAGTTAGCATGCAAACAGCTGAGGCTGATGGAAATGTCATGCAGGCATTTAGTCATAAACTAAAGTATATGATAAATTTGACCTGAAATCAATCCATTCATGACAATCCGTGGACTTAAAACAACTTAAAACAAACACAAAGGTGAACTTAATAGTGACGCTAGAGAAAAGTCGGGATTATCATCATTTGGACTCATTGTCTGAGAGCCATGAGTGACTGTACCAATTCTTGGCCAATTCTGCTCAATCCATCCAATAGTTACTGAGATATTCCAGTGTAGGGGGCCAGAGCGGTAGACTGGCCAATCAACTGACCGACATTGCCATCCCAAGAGCTAGATGTGACCTGTTTATTTGGGTAAATTTCCATAAGTTGCTCTCATTAATTACAGCCCTGTACTTTTTGCATTTGCTTTAACTAGTGCCCCTGTCTATAAATGGGAAAGTCTGAAAACAGAGCAGAAACATTTTTCAGAGGGGGGGGTGGGAGGGGCTACACTATGACCCAGCACTGTGTAGAGCCTTTAGCACATAATTTCTAAAGCCAAGTCACCTCTTAAGTAACCGTCACTGAACTTTAGCTCAGCTCTTTCGCCCAGTTTTCACAACACATAAAAAGACACTGATGAAAGAGGATCTTTCCGAACAAACTGGGAGACTGTTGCTCCTCCAGTTATTGATCTTAATCCCTTCAGCCACTTGGCACATGAACAAGCCCTGGGATGGTATCTCCACAGTTTGTTAGCTTTAGCACAAGGTTGAAATGACTGTGCGAACAAGAAATATGAAGATCAAAGATATCAACAATACCAGCAACACCACACCACTGCAGGGTGGCAGCACTAAGTGCAAGGTGTTTCGTCCTCTCTAACCTATGGCCACGGTGCTTCTTTGAAATGCTCTCACCAATTACAACATATCTCTGGTGTGCAGTTAACTGCAGCTAAAGTGAGGAGTGACGAGGTCTCCAGCAGACACGGGCAGGCCAGGGTGTAATCACGTGCACCCATGGCCTCTGTGCTAAAGTCCGTCTGTGCCACCAACAGCAGGCACTGATAGATGCTGACAGGGTTCAGAGTGAGAGCGACACACAGCAGTGGCTCTGACCTGAGCGAACGCCGATATGGTCAGGACGGGTCACCAGTGTTTTGGCAGCAGGGAGGGTTGAACAGGCAAGAGAAGCAGTGACAGCAGTACAGCAAGGTACAGGAGCAGTGTGACTGCTGAGGTTTTACACAACAAAACGCCGTTTTACAAATACAGTCGTTAACTGAAATCGGACACTTGTAACGGCTAAAGCTTTAGCCCAAAAACATTAAAGGAGAACTGCAACCTTATCTGTCTGTGGTCTGTGATCGTCATTGAAAACAAGCGGTTTTTTGATCAGCTGTGTCTTTTCAATGTCTCAGGTTGTCTTGTCTTCTCCTCCTGCATTTAGTGATTTCCTACATTTCCCACAAGCCACTTCCACAAGCCCAGCAGAACATGCCTGAACTTGTTGTGTTTCAGCTGTGTGTTTCAAGAGGGCAATGGCAAGAGTGTGCCAGATTTTTTTCAACAAGGAAAAACGAAGGACTGTCACTTCCTACATCTAAAACACATCTTGATGCTATCTTGAATTATAGGCTACTGAGGCTACGGCATGCACATCAATTATTAACTTTTCCATTTCTGTTATGGATTCCTCATCGTGTAATTGCTATAAACTAGTGAAAAATAGGAAACCCAAAAATTAAAGACTTGCTCTTTTTCATTCAGACTTTTGGATAACATTTGGCTGGCTAACCCCTGCAGTAAACACTACATGAAACAGGAGGACCCAGAATCAAATACAATTCTAATGTTGAGTTACATTCAAACTTTTTCAATACTGACTCTTATTTAGTAGAATTGCAGGGATCTATGCATTTAACAAAATAAGCCAAACTTCAACTATATGATCAAAAAATGAATAAACAAAACTTAAAAACCAAGACAAAATATTCGCTGCCAACTTTGCAGTTATCGCCATAATTTGCTTGATATAATTATTACATCATTTAATTTATTTGTTGTCATTTATAACAAAAGGAAGTATGACTGGCTGTCATGGTAAAGGGCTGCGTTTCAGTACAAGTGTTTCCCGTGTTGATCTTTGATGGTTACAGAAAGTATAGAATTACATGGTCTGCAAGTTGTGCTGACAACGGTCCTCCGGCCATCTAAGCTCCAGTCACATCATGTGGTTTTCCTGTGCCTGTGAAACTATATTAATTGAAAAGGGAGAACGCATTTGGCTTCCACTTTTTTGTTTGTATCCGTGTAACTGGATGTGTTGAGTTTACCACAAGCAGTACGTTCACAGTTTATATAAGCGCAGTCAACAGACTTTTGATGGCGGAAAACTTCGGTCTGTATGTTTGGAAAAGCCGTAAACAAACGGCAGAGTAAAGCAAGCTTTTCCTGAGAAACCATCAGTGAAATGTTTCGTGTTGCAAGGCTAGCAGCAAGTAAGGTCAACCGCGTTAATGTTAGAGGGAAGGTGCTGAGGTCTGTAAACCTCAACTCTTAGACATTCTTTCATTTAGCTCTTCTTTGAAATGAATTACTTCATAAATGAACAGAAATCATCTGAATAACCACTGAATAACCACTGTGCACTTCCATTCAAAAACTCGAGTAAAGGAGAACAGCATACAGAATGTGGGTCACTGTTTTATAACTGAATTAAAAGACTATCCATGACCTGGCATTTTTAAAGAAACTCCACTGTTTCCAACACAATTTCAAGTTTGAACTAAGTCCACATAAAGAACAGGACTCTAACTACATTAACTATTATATAGGAGGAGCATGTGTAGTGTGATGGTTTTGCAACAAAAAATAAATTCTGCTGTGACATTAGAGAGCAGCACCAGACTCAGTGTTAAGTGGGAAATCACGGAACAGCCTGGCTGCATCTGCTGTGTGAGCACACATGTACACATTTACATTCACACACACACACAAACACACGGATCAACACACAGACACAGACACAACTGTGCGCACCTCTCCACATTCTCAACTCATATGGGAGAAACATGTTGACCTCATTCTTTCATCCACAGATTTGTAGGATTATTTGTAAGGTACATGTGAAAAAAAAAACAAAACGAAAACTAAAGGCAACAAACAAAAATAAACATCTTTATGATGATAACATTACATTTTACACAACACCAAAACACACACAACTTCTCTGTCCTTATGCTGGGCATGATTTCAAGTAATTAGCTATATCAGTATACAGTGTGAGCGGTAAGCTGATTTTAATGTGTTACATCATTAGACTAGTCTGTCACTGCAGAGCCTATTGAACTCCCCACATTGACTGTAACACATCCACCGACGCCTGCCATGACTGACGAACCCACACAGTCAATGCTACAGTCGCTGCACATCATAACACAGGAACTGAGCTAACCAATAGGGAACAATCACCAATAATGATCCGGTCAGCAGCATCAACTGCATTGTATATTTAAAGTTTTATAAAATCATCTCATGTCACCAGGTGAACATACAGTGCAGTATGTCTGCACAGTACATTGGCCCGGAGCTAAGAAACACCAATAACATGATGGCACAACCACACAGCCTCAGCTAACCTCTCCCATGTATCAATCAGCGGCTCACTCCGGTGACCTCATATCAGGATCATCCGTGTAGCAGCGCTCAGACATTAGACAATCTCACACTTTCAACTGTGTTGCTCTTCCTCAAGAGCCTGTGCAGCTTGTTGATTAAAAACACGGCCTCTCCACCGCAGAAGCTGGGCTCACGCCAGTGTGCTTTCCCCCCGACCCCTACAGCATTTTTGAGCCGTGACTCCTTGAAGCTCTCTGCCGAGCCTCTTTTGCACTGAATCCGGGGCATCCCTGGCTGGGTGTTTCACTGAGGTTGCAGCATCTGGCACAGAAGACATTCAGAGCTGCAAAGCTGCAGCTTGGCAGATCACAGGCAGCATCTAGCATGTTATGACTGGAAGACAGACCGGTCTCCACTTCACAGTGCTGATGGATAGGATGGGTCAGCACTGCTGGTGCCGTTAGGAAACTGTCATTCCTACGATGCAACTGTCTAGACTGAAACATTAAAAAGTCTGCAGAAACACTGAAGAGAGGAGGATACTCTAGAAATGACAAATGAATAGTTTTAGGGATGCTGGGACTGCAGTGCAAGGACATTTGCCTACCAACAAGCATTGTGGGTGAGACCTGGTACACCAAAATAGAACAGGCATGTTGTTCTGTAGTCTGCCCTGAAGATGCACAGCATCTCCAACCAAGCACAGCTCTCAGACCAGGCCCGTACCCATCCTTCAACTACAGAGCCCGTTAGGTCAGCACAATGTGTGTGGAGAATAATCTCCAGCATCCATCCCTAAACTATTTGGACATCACTGGTGTCCTGCGCATCATTCCACCAACCTTTTCACTCTTATGATCTGATCCCTCATCGGCTTTATGTCCTGGAAGCTTTGCTGGTTGACGAGGCTGTAGACCAGTATGAATCCTTGACCGTTTTTGATGTAAAGGTCCCGCATGGAGGCGAACTGCTCGGTGCCGGCGGTGTCGAGGATCTCCAACACCGAGGGCGAGGAGTCCACCTCGATCTCCTTGCGGTAAAAATCCTCTATGGTTGGGTCGTACTTCTCAATGAACGTCCCGGTGACAAACTGCACGGTGAGGGCGGATTTCCCGACCCCGCCGCTGCCCAGGACCACCACTTTATACTCGCGCATCGTGGATTAAATCAAGTCGTAAGGTATCAATCTCCGCGCGTCATTGAAATGAACTCGAAATGTTCCCGCACGAATCCCGGTCACCATTCGTGTCCCATTTTGAACGGGTTGTCAATAACACAGTCTTGCCCGCCGCTGCTCAGCTATGGCAGAGCACAAAGACTGGGTGCCCCAAGATGGATTTCATTGTAGAAATTCCCCTCATGCAGGCCAGACGCTGACAGCTAATACGAGCATCCGAGGACCGCGACTGTCCAGACTGTGCACAGGGAGGAAGGAAATATCGCCCGATGATGTGGACCGTGCGGGTTTTCATCTGCTTTGCTCACCCCTGTCTATGCATCAGGGAAGGGGGGAAAAAAACAAAAAAAAACAAAAAAAAAAAACAAACTTGCTCCATCGAGGACACTGGAAAAACGCCTGGGTTTCGCCCCTACAACGAGCAGCAGGCGTATCTTTTCAAGCGGGAGGCCGCCTCGGAAAAACAACGCGAGCTCAAACTATTTCGACACTTCACGGAAGAACTTGCGTCTCTTTGTTTCTTTTTCACCATCGCTGACATGTCTCCGTTTCTCCCCCGCTCTCCAGTGCGATCCCAGCCGCCATACTATCGGGTGGAGACCCACGGCCGCTGCGTAACCAGCCGGTCCCCGCTCGGCTCCCGTACGGGACCCTCCCTCCTCAGACGGATGTGCGAGCGGTCCAATGGCTGCCTCCGCTCTCCATAAACCTCACTTGTGCCATGAACGGGGGCCGCACGGAGGGAGCCAGTGAAATCCAGCGGACACATTTCCGTTCATGTGTTAAAATTCCCATCATTCGGTTGCCCCAGTGACATCCAAAGAGAGCTCGACCAATCACAGAGGCGGCTCGGAGATGCGTATCCAAGAGGAGGATAATGCGCCGGATGCTGTTGCTATGGTAACGCTGCATTTTGTTGCTGCTGTCCAAATGTGAGAATGCTGGATAAAAAAAAAAACAAAACAAAACAGCTGAACCGTAAAACAGATAGAAAATGATTTATTGATAACCCAGACATTAGCCACGTCTGTTTGCCGTCTGGAAAATCATTAACTTTGCTTTCAGTTGATGATCACTTCCCTGACACCACCTGAAACACATCGTTTGTCCAAATTTATGGAACAAAAAGAAAAAAACGATCTGCTTGTCTGATTTGTCTTTTACTGGTGTAGGCAGCCACTCCAGCTGGGCCTACGTCTATTAGAAATGATTAAACTTTAAAACCTAGAGACAATTTTATTTGTGAATTGATTGATTCAGATTGAGTTTTTGAGCCAGCTCTCCCTCTCTCTTTTTATTTTATTTTATTAACAACAGAATTCAGAAGACTTACTTGCGGGTTCAGAGAATGACCCTGCCAATAAAATTATGAAAAATGTATGTACAGTACAAAAGTCAAACAGCACAACATGGTGGTATTTATTTGACATTTATTTATTTGCAATATTCGATTTTACACAATTTTGAATTTACAGAAACAAAACTATCCACATGAAATGTTTAATTATACACAAATAAAATTATTTTCACAAATAAGTTTAAAAAAAAAACAAAAAAAAATTGAGAGAAGATTTATGTTCAGGCCAGACTGGAACCAAATGGCACTGGCATGGCAGTCAGTTAAATTTTAATATAACCATTATAATAGTCGTATCAGTCTAATCTTACCAGCATCAAGCCTTTCAGGGCAGTGTTTGGGTTTGTTTTACAATCTGACATTTTGGCCTTAAACTAAAAATTCATGTCATAACAATTTCACAAAATTGTTGAGGGAAATTACTTTTAGTTACTAGACAATGTTGAATTCACAATTACTGAACAATGCAAAGCAAACTAAGGAATAGATCAAAGATAAGGCAAAGTTCACAAAAAGCATGTCTTCTCATTTGTCTGACTGTTGAGAAAGTGCTTAAGAGAAATGTTTCTGTCAGTCAGACCAAACATTCTTACTGTCCATTTGTTTTTGACTGAATGATCAAAATGTCAAACCACCTCCATATGCAGATGTATTCTTGACATTCAAGCTTTTTGCCAAAAGGTGAAACAAACATTCAGAAATATGCCTTTTATTTGCAGGTATCATAACTTAGGGAAACATCATCTATTTAATAGCAACCAAAACTTTGTAAGCAATCATATAAAAGAAAAAAAGTATTAAAGAACTGCTGAACCATCAAGTGACTTCCTGACTTCTGAAAATTTTGCTCACTCTGCAGTGGATTATATTTTTGTTGCAAGATTTCAACATGCAGTGGAAACTATGTAAAACACAAAATTCAGATTAACATACAGTCCAATGTGTTATTGTGAGGAGGAAAAACTATTTAATCACTCGCAAAAATACAGTTTTTAGTCACTGCAACTTCAGATTGCCTCAACAACAAATCAAAACAATGAACTGTTAATAATGTTTTTTGTAATATGTGACCTGTACAATGCACTTTTGTACATAAAAAGCAATTCTACGGCCTTGCTCATACAGAGGTTTGTTGTCCCTTACAGGTGACAAGGCAGTGACAAGGATGAAATGTTTTCTTCTCGCTCCAACATTTGATCTCTCGACACAAACGGCTTTTCATAGGCTAAAACAACACATCAAGGCCCTTTGAGGAACCTCCAGCAGAGCTAAAGTCAGTTTAATAAATTACATTCATCATAAAATAGAAAAGAATATTAAGAATTTTAAACGTGTTTGTAGCTAAAGTTAAACAAGTAAAATAATCAAATATACTCCATATACTCCGTCCAATAATGTGTAAAAATGTTCACAAGTAAAGTGGATTGTCTGAATTAATCACACACACGTGTACACACACATTTTAAAAACACACCAGTCACTTGAAAAGACAGACAGAAACATTAAAGGAAAGGTGGATATTTTCACACACTGTGAAATAGGGAACTAAAACGTATATAAAAGATGATCAAGAGAACATTACATATATTTAACATCAGTTTCTTTTTTTAACTTAACCAGACACAATTTACAGTCTGTCTGCTCTTAGTTTCATACAAAGTCAGGTAATTGCATATTGTGGAATCAATCATACACAACTACACTTCACCAAAAAGTCTATTGCCTTAAATTTGACTTAACTACATAAAGTATTTTACTGTGCATTTAACTAATTAGGAAACATTATCAGTAACTACTTAATCATCTTAAATGAAATAAAATAAAATAAAGGTGGATATTCATTCTTATACATAGAACATACAGTACATACAAATGTGAGTGAATGTCATATGCGTGAAAATTAATTATAAGACTAAATCTAAACAGGCATACACAACATACTAATGCACTGACATGGCATTGCTAAACATTTCTTCCTAAATGTGACTTGAGTAGATTTAACTGAATGATTTTTCACACAAAGCCTTTTCAATATACTTAGATGTCAATGCATGCACTATTCTTTAGGCACTTGTAACATTCAAATAATACAGTACTGACAACTGACTGTAACATCAAGACTTGAACTTTATAGGATCACAAGAGCTTTAGTTTAAATGTGAGTAGTAGTTCTCTCATACCCTTTTACTGTGTTAACTATAATTGCTGTGGAGGCTCTTCTTAAAAAAAAACCAAAAAAAAAAACCATGGTTTGCTATATCTTCAAGTTCAACCAGGGGCTGGTTTCACAAAGATATTTTAGACTGGGTTGTTGTGTTAGGCCAGTTAGTTATATTTGGTGTCTTGCACATACAAGTGTCCAGCCCGCATGGACTTAGAAAGACACCAAAAATACTGTGGATGTGATGATACATTTGTCTGACATGAACATAACCACTTTCATTACAGTGGAAACTAAAGGACTTTGTTTGCAACACAAAATAGTCCTAAAACACAGCACAAATTATTTATCCAGAAAAACTCTTCAGAAATCAAGACATTTTACTGTGGCTCTGTGAACCATTAATACAACGAGCAATAAAACATAATATGCACTTAATCTTTAGTCTCACCTTTATCACATAGCAAATTAAGTCTCCTCTCTTCAGGGAGACCTGTTAACCTGCCTGTTTCTGTAGGTCAGTGTGCACAGAGATGTTTGACCTATGGCCAAAGTTGCATTGAGCATCATGAATATTACACTGTAATCTGTTTTGAAAAATAAAAAATAAGTAAATCATACAAAATAAACAGGTGTATCCCTGTAATAATGTTATTGAGTGACTTATGAGAACAAATATAGTTTTTAGTGACTGTAGTAATCTGCTGTAATCTTCGATTTTGGTTACCCTAAGAAACTATCCTGAGCCTGACTGATGAGTTAGCCAAAGTATTGAGCCACATTAAAAGCCAAAGTGTCTCAGATCTACTACAGGTCTGCACTGCATTGATATTTTATAATAATATACAGTAAGTGTTTTGTATTTTTACACTCACTGAATATTTCCAGTTATATTTCCTGTAACTTACAAAATCTTCATGAAGGCAAACACATGTTTTCTAGTATCAGCAACTTAGTCCTGATTCATACAGTCAAGAATTAGAGAGCTCTGTGCAATGGATGAATTTAGATGTCTATCTGAACTATTTTAGGTTTGATTTAAGCCACAGCCAAAGTCTATCATTGTGAAACCTGCCCCAGAAATGAAAACCATCACATGGATACATCAACAAGTCAACCATCTCCTCAACCAATAATTCAAAGGTTTTTTTTTCAATAAAAAGGAGGGGAAAAATTAACAGTTTGAATCACTGTGGTTTTACTACCTTTGGGAGAAAAAATATCTGTAGCAAATGGATTATACTGAAGTTTCTGCCAACAAACATAATGCACAGTAGATGCAATGCAAAGGCACACCAGGAGGTGGAGCACTGATCCTGTTTTGTGGAGATACCAGGGCAAAGAACTCAAACTGACTAACCCCAGAACTTCCATAAGTCTGCTGTCAAATTTACATTTATACAATGTGGAGTTTAAAGTTAAAATAAGTGCTTTTTTATGACTTACATTAAAATAATCAAATCTGGCACTATATAAACAATCATTAATGTGAAAAAAAACTTTCTTAGATTATATAAGACATTCAACAAGGAAAAAAAATCAATTGTTACTTAATATCACTGATAAAATTTTAACAAGCTCCATTATAGGTCTACTTAACACCTGGAATTAACATGTACTGTCTACACACTGAAAACTGGTCTCAGGTTAGGTGTGCCATGCACAGCTCTTACATTTGTCAGCAAATTACATTTTTGTCTGATCTCCAAGCTCCTTTTTACTTATGGGGCTCCAATACGTGTTGGGTTTAGACTGCATTTCAGCTCATTCAAGGCTAAATGCACCTAAAACCATGTCAGTATTGGTTTGGGAAATAGACACCAAATTTAGTTAATTCAGGTGCAAAGGCATGTTCAGTACATACAATAATCTTCTGTGGTATTTGTCTCAGACAGTATAATCTTAGTAATTGAGTTATGTGATTTATCATTATATATAAAAGTAATGTCTACACATTTTCTTTCAGTGATGTTATCAGCATGCAGCTTGTTGTATGTGGTGTGTGGTGTTAGAGTATTTACAGAGTGGCTGTTTGGGACCTTTAACAGCAGCAACATGGCACAGACTCCTGTTTCTGGTGGTTACTTGAGGATGATCTGTTTCAGAGGCAAAAGACATTAACTTAGTAGTTTGACACAATAAGCATATACTTGGGTCAAATGTGTTTTGTTACATGACAAAGATCATCAAGTGCTCATCAAGATTTACTGTCATAATGGATAGAAAAATGATATGATTAAATGAAATGACCTGAACACCTTAAAGCGCCTTGAGTTTCTTTAAATCAAAACAGAAATTTTCCACACTTTTTGACAGTTTTCATGGCTGCGCTATTACTTCAAATGAAATATTCTAAATTACCACTGCAACTGAAATTCCTGAGTAATGCTCAGCTGCGCAACAAATCTTTGTAAAAATGGATCCACCAGTTGGTAAATAGATTAGAAAACGTTAAGTCGTGCATAGGTTCATGGCATATACACATATAAAACAAACATTTGAGTTAAGAAAGAAGGATAATATTGTTTTTAAGGACCAAATAATTTACAGTGACTCCTCTATGAACTCCATCCATTAAAATCATCAGATGTTTTAGCCTGGGCAGCTGAGACAACCAAAACATAAAATATAAATAATACAAACCACACATCACAATTCTGAAAGATTTCTCATTATGAAGTCCCATGTACGAAAAAGTAAAACCTGACTGGGTAAATACACTAGATGCTAATATTAACCAATTCATACAACCAGTATGACGGGAACCTAAGCTACTATTGTGCTGTAGGAATTTGTTCCTCACTTAACATTAACTGCATATTGAGTAATGAAACAGACACTGACATCAAACAAAGCAAAACACATGCAATAAAGAATATGTGCAAAACCACTCTTTGCAGATGGAAGACCTCTGTATAAGTGTTGTTTGTCATAAGGGAAAGGGGTGAGATGCAGCCTAGTAGTTCTACTGAAGGTCTACAGGTAAAAAAGCTTCATGATAAGCAATGCAAGCAGGGCAACACTACGCTGACGAAGCAGCTCCCCTGATTTAAAGATGAAGCACTTCCTCAAAGCTCAGGGATTTATGACTGAAAGCTTTAAAAAGGAGCAAACCTGATTGGCTGTTGCTGTTGCTGCGTAGGGGACACTTGTGGCGGGAGTAGTTGCTGCAGAGACAGTAGCAGGCGTAGCACTGTACATCATGGGGACTTTTTCAGGAAGGGAACCATGAAAGCAATGAAAAGGGAGGTGGAGCATTATGGTAACCATAGCAATGTTTTCTCTCTCTCCCTCTCTCTCTCTCACACACACACACACTCTCTTTCTCTTGCCAGGCAAATATAAAATGAAATTAGCAGCAAGCCATCATTGGGTTAGACCAGCAGATGGCATACGATCACACAGCCAAGCGAGACAGCAGGGGAGAACACAAAAGGACGGCTGATAAGAGATAAAATTAGGAAATCTGTCAATGATTTGACATCCCAAAAGAGACAGCATGTACAGCAATGCTAGCACACAGGATCAAAGTGGTTTTTAAGAAGGATATTCAAGGAGTTTTAATAATGAAAAACATCTAAGAGTATAAAAAACATTGAAGTGAATCTCAGGGATGCTGATCAAATTTCCTAATCAATGGTGCATGGCAATTCCACAAACAAAATCCACCAAAATACTTAAATTTGTATACTGTGCTCCTGTTATTTGGAATAATGTTACAAGCAAGTATATATAAAACACACAAATATTCAAGATAACCAAAAACATTTTTTAGAGAAAAAAGGCAAATCATTTAATGTAGATTCCCAATAGTTGGATCCTGATTCAAGCTTTTGCTTTCCTGCGCTGCAACAACAACGTCAAATACAAACTCAGTAATTACACTTCACCTGTGTTCTCAGTTGATTTAGAGACATAGTGTACAAAAAATTAAAGAGGGCACCTACCAACGCTGTTAGCAGGAGTCATGCACAAGACAGAACCTGTGTGATTATCAAATGGAGAGAGAGGGTGTATTTCAGTGTGATTGACACATGGGAATAGGACAAAAACAGGTGTGAGCCCACATAATGACATTGCTTGCTTTCACAAATTTACAGGTCAAGTCAAGCCGAGCAACAAGCTCCAAGAAGTCTTGACAGAAAGAAGTTTTGCTCGAAATATAACTGATCACTTCCATGTGCAGTATAAGAAATATTTCTGCATACCAAATGAGCTTTTTCACAGCAGACATTTTCACTTATCATAGCAGGTAAAGTGATCACTAACTTTAATTATGGCAGAATTCCATTTCGTTGCCTCAGTTTCAGTGTCCTAGTGTTGTGCATGCTGACTCACTGTGTGGTCACACCAGGATTTAAAAGGTATCAAACAAAAATCTAATTTCTGTTTAAGGGTCTGAAGAGGTGAAATGAATCAACAGGAGAATTTTACGTAGCGTCCATTGGACAGGAGAATCTGTGCCGTGGATCAGTAGCAAGCCGTCTTGACAGTGCTGACATCTAATGGAGAGCTTGAGAGCCTAGAGTAAGTAATCTATTGTTGCTTATCAGCTGTGTTGCACCATTCACTTTTACTTAACTTCTTTTGTTGGAGTAAAAACTGTTCCACAAAAGAGGGATGGTTTGCAGACAGTTATGAGACAGGTACAAACATGTCTTTTGTGTGAAGTTGTTGTCCCGTTAGCGACTGAACTGAACTAATGAGATAATGAGTTGGCTAAATAATTGTTAGCAAGCTTGTTAGTTCTAAGAGCTTCATTTTCCTTACAATAAAAAGGTATTCAATGAAATAATGTGCAATGGTAAACAAACTCTCAGAGGAAAGTAAATAACAGAGAAGAGAAAATGGAGAGAATCTCTCCCTCTGAGCTATTGTAGCTGACTAGTAAACAGGGCGGTTGTTAAAGTGCTTTCCCTGCTATGACAATTCAAAATGTCTGCTGTGAAAAGGTCTACAGTGAAACTTTATAGGATCAGGATTAAGAGTAATTTCATTTTTTGAGGCTCTGATGTATGTGTATGTATGTAAGTGTCATTCTGTAGCATAGGCAGCTGCCAAGTTGTTTAGTTTCACTACTGTTAAGTGGAGGCTTGTATAAAGTGCCTGTTTAGCTTTGAATACATTACAAGTTTAAAAATTACCTGTGGGATAAAATGCTGCAGTGGGCTGCTGCAGCTGTGCATTAGCCAGAGCCTGTTGGTAGTGCAAAAAACTGGGGTTGAGGAGAGAGCTGGCCCAGCTGCTCTTCTCAAGAGCTGGTCTCTTTGGTAGGGGTTGCAGGATGCTGTGGGGAAAGGCCTGAAAAGTGACAAGGAAAGATATAAAACACTAAAATTTCCCAAACTTCCCTTCTCTCTGTTCAGCTGCGTTTTGCACACTCTTAATATTTAGTATTCATGATTACGTCTACACAAATACACAATAAAGGTGACGGTTATCACATGATGGAAAAAAAAAATTAAGCACAGTTGTAGAATACAAATATGAATGCAAATATGTATTCACCAAAATTTAACAAATATCTGTAAACTTAAAGGGGCTATTTGCAAGTTTTCTCTGCCACCGAACATGGTTTCTTGCCAGGAGCAGGTGTTAGTGATGGTTGCTGAACCTCAGCCATCATTGCGTTTACAATATAAGAGGTTATAATATGTCTTCTGAGCAACGCTACTTCTTCAGGGGAAGGCTACAGTGACTCAGTATTGGAAAGTGACGTGACGGGTCAACTGGGCCAGGGCTAGCTGGTTAGCATGCTAACTGCAGGAGAAGAAAGGAAGTGATAGAAATAGAAGGTAAACAAGAGTCAACATTCGTGCTGCTTTCCTCTGCTGGTGACAGCTCTTGGTAAGGAATGAAGTTTGATACTGAACTTATAACATCTCCTCAGACAGGTAAGTTAACAGCTGGTAATGATAATGCTGGCTATGCAACTATAACAAAACTTACAAATAGCTCCTTTAAGCACTTAAAGACACTGATGTTAACTGTGTACACAAACACTATATGAGACTTGAAAAAGCCACAGTGACAAAAATTAAGTTTTTACAGTACAATTAATAGCTACATGCAAAGCAAAAGGTGAAAATACCAGGTCTACAGTTGCCTCGAGGGGTCGCTTCATTGCTTTGGCAGTCGACTGAGTCTTTTAATAGCAGGCAGCGAGCACATGATGGCAGTGGGCCAATGGGATTCAAGCGTATTAACATACAGGTAACAGCAAGCAGAGGTGCATCATGGGGGACAGCATTGTGGATAGGTGAGAAGGGGAAAACAAAACAAAATAATCTGAATGTAGTATACCACATAAAACACAATATGCATGCACAGTAACCAAAAGAACTGATTGAAGGAAACACTGACTTAAGACTCCTGAATTAGTAGTTCAGCATAATCAGTAGCTTTGGCAACCAAGATTTATAATGATATGGTACGATGTACATCCTTCACATTGTATATTGATCACCTTGTTATTATTACTTGATCAGAGTTTTTCATTATAATCAAAACACTACCACTACTGTGATGCAGTCAGTGAAACTATGCACACAATGTAATTTTGGAATAGATACACTGACTTTACAGATTACAGGAATAATGTAATGCACAGCAAGCACAGATTTTTTTTTATGTTAAATAATAGATGACTTGGTTTTATGAGAGATAGCCAAAAGCAGCATCACCAGTTGAAAAAAACATGTGTCTAGTGTCATAAAGCAAAGAATGTGGAGCTATTTATAACATCTACAATAACTTTTGGGGTGGACTGGCAAATGCTTTCTATGTGTACTAAAAAGTATAGTTATGTTTTTCACTTCTGTGAACCTATAATAGCACCTGAAACTCATGCAACAAAGATATCATCTAATTAACTATAAAAAGATGATCTACATGAAAAAAGAGCAGAATACTACAGCCACACGGCTTCAGTATAAAATCAGAGCAAACTTAATATAGTTATTTTTTACAGTATATTTGGTTAGTTAGTTTTGGAACTGGAAACAAAACCAATAAATGATTTAGTTGCAACTGGCGAAGGAAATGGCAGAAATTATGAAGGGGAAAAATGTGAAGTAAACTTGGTCAAAACAGTACTTGTACTTCAATACAAAACAGATCACTTTGCTCTTTTGTGTACTTTTCCATACAGGCAGTAATCACAAAACTTAAAACCATAAAATAATTCATACTGTACAGGACTGAATAAAAAGGTTCATCAGTACTTTCACAGTTAACTGCAATATGGCAGTCCATTTCATAAGTATCTGGTACATGTGCCAACATAGTATAGTAAGTATAGCATAGTAAATGTACATCTTTCATTGGGCCTGTTTAAAGGTACAATGCTTGAAATGTAAATTAAAAGGACGGCTCCACTTAGGGTTGTGCTGATAGACGATGATCTTGTTTTCTTGGTGATTGCTTCTGCCTCTGCTGATGTCAAAAAGATATTTGGCTTGTTTTCTCATTAATGGATAAACTTATTATTATCATTAATATTTGTAGTATTGAATTAATATTAAGTTTAATTTGCCTTGCAATAGTTTCACATATATAATTGCATCTAACTGATGCTTGCAACAATGACGCACACACTGCGACCAGCTGACTGTCACTGTGTCGCTGATTGTTGAGTGTAGGTGCTGTGCCATGATTAAACAGAGTGGAGGAGATCAACAGACAGAGAGAACATATCACTTAGTTCGGTTTCTTCACCTGCAAAAGCTGAAAGCCATAGAATGCTGTTTCTATGAAGCTCTTCCTGCTGTATTTTTTATATGTAAATAATTAATGCTTTATTTGTGATGACATTTTTTTTTTCACATAGCCATGAAATGTTTCTGTCATGTTTATGTCATCACTCAGGGTAATTGAGAAAGAGTGACAAACAGATGCAAGCACATTAAATGTGCTATTACAAATGATATTATATAAATAAATAGTGCTCCACACTCAGTGATGTCTTGGTAAACACAGTGACACCAAACACTTCTATTATATTAACAAGATAATGTGTTTTCTGATCATCTATTTTTTGCAAACTAAAACACTTTTCACACATCAGAAGTATAAAGGCTGTGTCTTACCACGGCTGCAGCTGCGGCCTGGGCTGCGATGGCTGTCTGACTGACTTGTTGTTGACTGGATTTGATTTTGGCCTGCAAGTGTGCAGGCGGGTGAAAATACTTGCACTTCTCCCTGGAGCAGCGGCTCTTGATATAGTCCATGCAAACGGTGACAGTGTTATCAGTGGTGTCAATCATTGGACTGTCACTGGGGTGAGCAAAGCGGCAATCTGTCTCCCCTCTTGCACAGTTTCCCCGCTGAAATTCGCGACAAACCTGGGAGGAGCAATTATAAAGACAGTGAGAGGGATTTAGCTCTCAGCCTTTGGTCAGATTATGTGTGCCTTCATAAGTATTGGTATCTTGAATAACTACTTGTGGTGCATGACTACCTCTAGTTTGTCTGTACGCTGCAGCTTCTGTGAGGGAGAAGAAGAAGAAGAAGAGGAAGAAGAAGAGGAAGTCTGGACCGTGACAGTTGGGCTCCCAGGAACAAGCACTGGGGTACTGGGGAGGATGTCTGAGGGAACAAGGCTCATTCCATGGCTCAAGGGCGTCATGTATGAACCATAACCAAGACTGGTATTTGTGCCAAGTCCCTGTGTAACAAGAGAAGCTGATTTTGAGGGAAGGTGGTATGTTTTACAAGCGAGACAAGCACCTTCACACAACACAAGAAAGTACTGGGTAGGGTTCACGATGAGGACCTACCACAGGCTGCAGATTGGGTCCAGGTATCACAAGCTGCATCTGTTGGGCGAGTACGGCTGCCGCAGTCTTCTGCTGGATGAGATTGTTGCGCCCATTTATCTCCAACTGGGTTTTTAAGTGTGAAGGAGGATGAAGATACTTGCAATTTTCTCTTGAGCATCTACCCTGTATTCAGAAAAAAGAAAGCACAAAGAACACTCATGATCCCAGCCGGTGATCCTTATCCAAAAGTGTTACAGTTACTGCAACCAACTCCCATTCAGACTCCTCACACTCATCTACAGTGTCAGTGGAGTCATCAGTGTGCTTATCTACCGGTACATGATATGATGGCTAGTAATGGTTAGAATCAAACCCCTCTGCATAGCACTGACCACAGCTGTGAGGAAATCTCCTTAACCCTTTAAAACAAGTGTGTCGTCGACGACACATTTGCGCAGGCGCACTTTGGATTAACTCTGTCACGGGCTGGTGACAGAGTTACGGTGGCATGCACCAGACTTGTATTGTAGCCTGGTGGAAGGCAGTTTCAGTGGCTTCAGAAAGTATTCACACCCTTCACTTTTTTCACTTTATTGTGCTTTGGATTTACTTTTAAATGGATAAAAGCACCATTTTGCCCATTAATCTACTTTAGATAACCCATAATAACAAAGTAAAACAACTGAAATCATTTACATTTACAAACACTAGATTGGGATCGATGTCAATTAATCTGTGATTTGGAGCACCAGTGTCAAATATTACTCTTTTCATCAATGTTCTGATAATATTAGCACGTCTAAAAGTTTGTTAAGGCCTGAAAGAGATAATGTTTATAGAAAAGAAACTATGGTTTTAGGGTATGGTTTTAGTATACTATACTAAAACACTTTAGAAATAGAAAGATGGTGTGAGAATCCACTTGTGGTTTACTTTATATTTCAACAGTCTAATTATTAAGCTTGAGTATTAGTGTCTCTTTTTAGACTTTAAAATGAGCCTACAAATGTTGTTTCATCTCGTTTCAGTCAAGCATCTGCCTTAGCCTAATGAGAGGTCAGATTCCTCCATCCTACCTATTCAAATCCTTTAATCAAGTTAACTAATTTCACCTCATTTACATTTCTCCCATCTGATTAATCTTATTTATTTTCAGTCAATATCAGTATAGGTTTATTGAAATCTATATTTCATTACTCTTAATGAAAAAATACAGTGCCAACAGAAATAATTTCTGATGTATACAATGGCAATATATTCACATACCACAGGTATGGAGAAGCCGTTGCCTACTGACGACTGTGTTTTGGCAGCATTTAGCTTCTTTCTAGTTTAGAGAGGATAGTTCTGTGAGGACTGTTGCCAATGTCTGCTCTCTCTAAGGCCTTGTTAAGACCTGGTATTAACATACGCTTGGCTGATCCGATCACAAGTACGTCAGTTCACATCTGACATTAGAGTGCGTCTCCACATGCGTCTCAAACGACCACTTGTGATCGGATCTCATTTCTCTGCTCTACATGCAAATAAACGCGTATGTGTCGTTGTTTTTAGCCAGTCTGACTATGACAGATGGGTCTGTTGTCAATGTGTTTTTGTGTGTCTGTGAGAGAGAAAGAGAGAGAGAGAACAGGGCAAGGAGGGGCTAAGCGAATCAATGCACTGTGCAAAGCTCTACAATGAAATAAGGTTTTAGCCATTTGAAATAGTAAAATATTTTTGGAGCATTATGAAACTGTGGCAGGACTAATTAGATTGTGGCAGAAGACAGTTGAGTAGGTGGTCCTTCTATGGACCTCCAGGACAGGGGTGTAAGAGATATGGGTTGCACAGCTGTGAAAAAAAGAAATCTCAGTAACAATGCCTGCTACTACTGAAGTTTACTGCTTGGACTGCTGATTGATGAGCAGGTTCACTCAATTCTCTACGATCTGAGAGGAAACCTCTACTATAAAACATTCATGAGAGAGAGCCACAGGAAGCAGGTTTGGTTAAAAAATACAGTCTTTACAGGGGAAGAGATGAGCAGTTGACATCCTTCACTTGTGCCCTACCTCCTCACTGGACTTCATTTGAAGTCATGAGATACTAGTTACAACACCGAAGCATGTGCACATTCTTTGTTATAATAAAGGTAACTCTGTTAGGAGTTACTGGTGAATGGCTAGAGAGCTGTGACTTTAACAAATCACATGACAATAAAATGCCACCAGTGGAGAAGCCAAAACAGCTAAGTGAGAGGAAAACAACATTTGTTTATACAGTTTCTAAATTCGGGCAGCTAGCTACATTTGTCTTTTCATAAATGAAGACAGAGGGTGACTAACAGTTACTGAGTTAGAACCAGCTGACAGGACAGCAGTAGAGATGTCAGTAACAGATATTTAATAACACTTTAGACAAAAGCCTATTCATAAAGAAGAGCTGAGACATCATCACATGACTGCAACAGCTTCAGATCTTCTCGCTGACCTCTTCTTTCAATCCTCACAACAGACTGTAATTCTAGGTTTCGACTAAATACCTGTGTCCTCAAAATAATATAAAACAAAATCACTTAGTCACAATAGAAAAATCAACATCTTTAGCGGTTATAATTGTGCTACTGTTTATTTCTTATTGTTTATTTAATAAGGCTGTTACTTTGTGTTAATACTCCCCCTCACTTGACCACCAGGGCACAGACAAGCTGTGTATAAATTGCCGACAGTGAGGAGGTAAGACGATGACTCAACATGAGAATAATCCTGGGGGGCAAAGCTGTATTGTGTTGTGATAGTGAATGTGAGAGAGTGGATTAAGTCAACCATGGCCTCACTCAGGGCAATAGAGCAAACAGGAGAATAAGCTGCCTGAAATCCGACTAGCTGCCAGATTTAATCATATAAAAGATATGTGGTAACATCTGACAGATATTTTACTCTGTTTTCGGAAAAGTGTGATAATACCTATGATTGGAGCTATATAACATCCTGGACTTAGTTTCTACCTAAATGAATCATAGTAAATATTCAATGTTGAGTTTGATTTCATTGGTTACTCCTAGTAAACTAGTTGAATAGGACTTTTAGAACCCACTGTACACGGGGAGGAAGAGGAACAGAAAGATTGGTAGACCTACAGATTAAACTGTATGTGATGGGATGGGCAAAAAGGATGGCCTTGAAACTGACAATCATATTCTGCTGAACAGCAGTTTGAGCAATTGCAAAAAATTTAAAAACCTTTCAAGGAAAGCAAAAAGGGTTGTAAAATAACAATGCAAAAGAGTATTTTTGACATTATATCTGGCATAAGACAATAGAAAAACCATTCACTAAGGGACAAAGGTAACAACATGGAAAATACAATTTTTCGTTTCATGGAATTTTTAAAGTTTCCTTCTCCTTTATACAGGGGCAAAATTTTCTTACATTCAGTAAAGGGTCATTAAGCTGTCGCAGATAATAGTGTGTGCAATATTTCTTACCTTCAGTGAGTCAAAGCAGGCAATTACTCTACCATTTTCAACTTGGCAGCTCTTCGGAGGATGAGCAAATTTGCATTCCTCATCCCTTCGAGAACAGTTTCCTCGCTGGAACTGTCGACAGACTTCTAGAGTCAGCCATTTTGTGTCTCTTACTGAAGAAATATTCAACGCCATGTCCGAAGGTTTTAATCATATATTAAATTTCAAACTCAATCTTATTGTTGTGCGCCTCATGCACTAAAATCTGTGGGTTGACTGTACGTACAAAGTCCTCTTTTAAGACAGCCTGGTGAGTCCTCCATCAGCTGTAGCAGAAAGATCAGATGGCTGAGAAACTACTCATCAACAGGAAACAACTTTTTTGGTTTTGTTTTGTTTTTTCTTGGTCAAATTTAATTGTATATTCTACAACTGATGGTGCCCATATATATCAGACAAGTGAAGGAAATTTAATGTGGGCTTGTCACTGTAGTCATTCTCAGGTCATTAGTCTCCATCCTCTTATTGTCTTATATTGTGGCTCGATTTTAGCTTTGTTTTAGGTGCTGATGTTGTGCAAAGAGGTGGCAAAGGACTTGCAGCTCAGGTATCCTGTGTTGGTGTTTGAGTGTGGCCTTGAAGAAAGCGGAGACACAGACCAATGTACACGGACCAACTTCAAGTTGGGGATATCTTCTCAAAGGTACTTTCTATTGGTGATCTGAAAGACAAAAAGACATGTATATAATTGATATTGTATTTAAATACACATTATAATTATGGTGTCATTAGTCTGCATATTTAGAGATATAGATTAGTTTCTAGCACTCATGACATGTCATGTAATGTCTTATCTTTTCTAGAGGTGGTTCATTCTCTCCAGTCATCTGTTCTTTTGCAGTTTACAGCAGAAACCAAATAGGATCAAACAATAGCAAATGTGACTTTGTGTTATTAGTCAAGCTACGGTATATTAAGTCATGTCAGCCTCTCACGAGACAAGCCTGATTCCTTTTGGATAATGGATCAATTTTTTTGAGCTTCCTCTCTAGTTCCACCTTCTTAAATGTGAGGATTTGCTGATGCTTTGTCTTTTTTATATCACTGTAAACTGAATGTCTTTGGGTTTTGTAATGTTGGTTGCACAATACAAAGCATTTACCTTGGACATCTTCTGACATTTTGTAGAGTAAACAATCCATTAATTAATCAAGGAAATAATTTCCATATTAATCAATAATGAAAATAATATCAACAGGACTTGTCAATCAAAACACCAGTGGGAACAACAATAACAAACTAAGACTGTCAAAATGATAGAAATGTAATATATTTGAGAGAACACAGACGTTTTAGACTGAAGCAGCATTATAGCTTGATGAAAAAGCTACCAATCTAACATTCTGTATCTTGGAGACTAACAATAGCCTCTGTCAAAGGCTCCTCATTCATCTCAGTGAGACTACTGTGTTGCACAGCGAGGGACAAACTGCACATGGCTCCGGCAGAAAAAAAGAGCATGGATAAGAACTTGGAAGCCCCTTTGCCCTTAATACTGGTAACATATTAGAAATTCCTACTGTTTGCCAGCAAAGCATGCCAGACAGATCCCCATAATTCACTTTACAGTGAATAGACAAAGTCCTGCTTCTACAAAGCTGTCAATACAGGATTTAATAACTTATTTATCACACCCACAACAGAACATGAACAGAGACCATCTCACATCTGCTTGATTATTCTACTCAAAGTGATACATTTGTGTCCAAAGCTAATCATGTGTCCCCTCTATAAAGTCTGAATTGAACTGAATAAGCTGCTGCCACTAAGTCCCATGGGTAAACTTTAAACACCACAAAATACTGAAATTAATCAGGAGATTGTTGATCATACAGTTTGATAAAGTGCTGTACATCTCAATAAAGAAACCATAAATGCAGTAACAAAGTCAGTTCAACCTCAAACCAGATACTTCCTCATCATTTTGTGAGCAAAAGCATCCACTGCATTAGTCTTTTTCCAGCCTAATGCTGGAAGTAGTGATGGTTGCTGTGTAACAACACATGTAACGCTATGTCTGCACATTAGTAACTAACTAATATAAAAATGTAAAAGATTTCTCCAGGCCATGCATCTTCAGTAAAAACGTAAGCATTTTAAAAACACAGAGCCATAGTCATTGTGCTAACTGGATGTGTGGCTGGGTGGTGTCATGGTAATCATAAATCTATAGCAGTATATGAGCTCTAATCCAGAGCCATACAATGTGAGTTATGCTACATTTGTAACAAATTTTGTTGATCAGTATCCACTAAAACAGATGCCAATCACAACTACATTTATATGTAATCATACCTTTCATTGTATTAATTATTGTATTATTTTCAAATACACTGCTCTCCATCTGCTAATAGGATGACATGAACACATGGTGCCAAAATACTAGTCAGATATGTTGACTCTAGTCCAAAGGGAAGCAGAACAAAGCTTAGACACACAGTGCTGGGAGTTAAACACACGATAAGTGGGCTGACCTGTACATCAAGTGGTAAAACACACAGGAAGTTGCTGAGCAGGCTTAAAAGGTGGTTCACAAATGAGCTGAATAAATCTGTGTGCAAGCTCAAAAGTTGTTCCACTGAAAGTCATTAACAAGGCCTCTGAATATACAAAAACTCAAAGGGCACAGCTTTAGAATAAACTCTGCTGCTGCCAACCCAGATCTTCTACTGTAACAGTCTCTGAGCCTTACTGCATGCTATCCCACGGCATACTGCTGCAAATTCCTTTAGGCACAAGTCAGGAAATGGACCAAGAAAACCTACCTCTCTCGACATGCAGCACTAAAGAACTTCTTTCCCAGAGCGAGAATCTGGGATAAAGTGTAAGTTACAACTTTTCAGAAGCTAACTTGTGAGGATGTTGACAACAAGGACCCTTTTTTATCCTCTTCTCTCTCCAGAAGATTCAGTGATCAAAGATTTTCTCTTCACAACAGTAAAAACAGACTGTCTGTCCAACTCAGCTGAAACGTTTCCAGCTATGTTTCCAGCCACCCCCTTCCTGCCTGGGTGCCGGCCTCCAGGAAGACCCGCCCAATCAGAAATCGGCCAATAGAAAACCAGAAGCTGCTGTACTGGGTAAATGCTGGCTGCACAGCTTGGAGAAGGACACTTTGACCCTTCATTTATGAATATTTTGATAATGAAATGGAGAAACATGCTGTAGTGACATATAAGTTGACGCTTAATGATTTGCATCATGGTATTATTAGTACTGATGTTTTAAATATGGAGTATTTTTTCTGAATTCAGCACAGAGGATAGCTTCTTGCTGCAGAGCTTACTTTATGTTGTGTGACAGTGATGCACACACTGAAGGGGATTCACAGCATGTAAGGATATCGTAGTGCTAAACTTAAGAAAAGTGTTACGATTGGGGTTGTGCAGGGTTGTTGTCTATCCTTCAAGTATCAAAGGAGAGTGTAAATTTTGTATGTCTGATAATGGTTAGAACATCCATACAATATAACTGTATGTACAGTTATGTTTCTCAACTTTAACACCCAACCAAAGAATAAAAGCAATAATAGTATGTAATACTACATACTTAAATACGAATTTGATGTACTTGTAGTTGAGTATTTTCTTTTCATACCGTTTTATATTTCTACTTCAGTGACATTTCAGAGGGATATTTTGTACTACCTTATTATTCCACTACATTTATCTGACAGCTACAATTAGTAGTGACTTTACTTTAAGAGCTCTGCATACAAGACATATGAAGAGTTTACACAATATGATGCTTTATTGTGGATTAAACTACCCAGTGACAAATACTAGTACAGGTGAAACTATTAATTGACAGAAAATAAATTGGCAGCTGCTATGATAATTGTCGTGTAAAAAAAGTGATTTTGGTTGGACAAAACAGTCTGTAAAGGTTGTCACTTTGAGCTCTGGGTAATTGAGGGGATTTCTCACTATTTTCTGTGTTTTTAGAGACCAAACAATTTAGAAACCAAACAATTAATTTTACTCATACCCACCATGAAAATAATCATTAGCTGCAATTATACACAAAATACCTAGGTAAAAAAAACTCCACCTAAATCAAATACATTTAAATGCTGTTTATACGTGCATTAGTAATAATAATCTAATGATATATAATACTAATAATATACGAGTCATGGGGGACATTTTTCTTCTTTAAATACTTTTACTGTTGATACAGGATTTTTACTTGTAATTGAGTATTTTTACAGTGTGGTATTAGTACTTGTACTTGAGGAACAGATCTGAATACTTCCTCCACCACTGCCAATAAACTGCGACAGTCCCCTAAGCTGACAGTACAGCATCATATTGTCTTGCTTGTATAGTTTGTTACTCCGAAAGGCAGATTTAGTCCCTGTTTTGCCTTCTCATCCCCGGCTACTTCAGCTAGCTAATCACAGCCCTTTAGCTGGCAGGCTAAGTGCACCGCTGTCATTTGCTCACATTTTACAGTACGCCAACATTAACATTTATTAGCTTATGTTAGCCTCGCTGCTAGCCGAGGGGTGCACCTGCTTACCTCATCATCCCGGAGGATACGGCGATCACGCACCAGCTAGGGCAGACGACACGGCAGCACAACTGAACTAACGAAAACAAGGTGACAAGTGCTCCCAGGGGGTCTGTCAGCAGCCCATGTTGTTATTACTCTGTTCGCATAATTAAAGCTTGTTACTCCATCTACGTGCCCGACGTCGTTTCTTCTTTACTTTACAGCACCGCACAGATTTAAGCAACAAGCTTCTAACAGCTTACTGTACGACCGTCAGTTTAATGTGCTAAGGGGGTTTTCCCGGGGTGCGCTGAGTATCCTTGGACTGTCAATAATTTAATATACGACAAAAATAATATGATATATAATAAATTATATATGATTTACCTGTATACTCATATCGGATGCATTAAGTTGATTTTAACTTTTAAGTTATTGTCAATAAAGTGGTCATTCTATAATTCTATCTCGTAACACCCCCCCCCATACGGACGCAAAGTGGTACGATCCACACGAATGCCAGTAAGCTAAAAGGGCAAGGGTTTGCTTGTTACCAAGGGAACAGCAATAAAACCATGTGAGATTTTCTGGATTAGTTTAATGACAACACGCTTTCACGCACATACAAACATCAAATCAACGAAATCTAACATATAAATCTGACAAAGAAAGTGAAGTCAAAATTCTGCCAAATCATTTGCGTTGTAAATAATAGAATAGCCCATGTGGCCCTTGGAGTTTTGTATCCATATATGAATTGATGCTAATGAAAGACTTAAAGAAGATAAATAAACTTGTATGATGATGATAAGAGTCAAATGCACTAACAGTAGCTTAGCCTCATAGGTCTGCTCAAGGTCACATAAGATGGATGCTAACCAGGTAAGATGAGACAGGGAAGGTGAGAGGGAGGAAAAGGGAGTGAGGTTTTTGTTTAATAACATACCTCTGTACTAAACATAAAAATAATATTATGTTTGAAGTTTATGTTTAAAATTTGAATGCTATGAGTGGCATGTCTGCAATATTTATTTAGGGAAAATGTTTAGTTAATCAGTCATTTAATAGATTAATTTAGTAATTGAACAAGGTTGTGACCTCCGTGTTCACCGTAATTAAAAATCACTTTTTAATTATAACTTTTTTGAAATAAAAAGTAACACAATGGTGGTGAATGTAACATTTTATCCATTCCATTGCTTGTCATGAAATTATTTAGCCTCTATTAGAGCTCATTAAACACACACACACACACACACACACACACACACACACACAACCAGCTATGGCTAATTGATTGATGCTCTCCTTTATGTTTCTTGCGGCTACCTGGGACGACAGATTTATCTGATCTGTCACACTGACTTATCTCTTCAGCTAACTGGAGAAAAGTTACCATATTTCACCCTTGAGGGGAAATGTCACTGTCAGAGTGAGTCAGACATAACAAAAGAATGCAGCAATCCATGCTTTCGCTCCTTTGACCTGAAGACTGTTTGTTCACGTATTTTGTTATTCACACTGTATTTGGTATTATGTGGCTTTGGCTGGTATCACATTCTTTTTTTCTTAGACGACATATGCATTTCTCTAAATCTTCAAAATCTTCACTTCGACATAGGTTTGGATTATTTCTCAGTTGTCTTCTCAGTAGGAGGCAACTTTAAACATTAAATCCTGTGCATGATCAAATCACACCATACTTGGAAAGTCATCTCTAGTTGATACAATTTTGTCCCTCTCCAAATAACACAAACCATTTATGAACTGAACTTTTTGACTACCTTTTCCCAGTTATTATTAAAACTATATTGCTATAATAATTACTTAAATTCTAAAACTTTTGCTCAGCACAATTAATTATTGAGAGCAGCGCTCCTATCTAGTGGTAGAAAATTGCAAATGAAAAATGAATCAAAGGAGAGCCGATTTTGTACATTTTTCTGTCTGTCTGAGGAATATACACGTAGGAGGCAGGGTAACGACTTCTTCATTTATTTCCAATTATTCTTGCTGTTAAAATGTCATAGGGAAAACTTGGGAAGTCTTATGTGTTTGGAGTTAACGGCCAGTTGAGTAATTAGGGGAAACAAAAAAAAAAGGTAACAATTCCATCTTATGGCCAGTAGATGTCAGTCTTCTCTAAAATATACTTTCACAAATAGCCTATTTTGCACCCCAAGGCTCAATATGAGGGAGATGTTTGGCCTCAGAAACCGGTTATGTGTTAGATTAGTGAAGCAAGCTGTATCAGATTCTGTGCTCACTAAAGGTATGCATTGTGGGTAAATAGATGACCTGCATGTTGAAAATTAGAATCAATACACATCAGTATTCATTCCATTCAGTCTTGCTTGTACCGTTCTCAGCTCTGAGCATCTCTAATGTGGCAGGACTGAAGACTAGTTTCACCAGGCCAGCTCAGCCGGGCTCAGAGGGACAAAATATATGTGAATGTGAACTTAAGTATAATCAAATGCAAAGCAAATACTTTCATTTTAATTAAATGTAGTTTCACACCAAGGACACAGTTTTCCCTGTTATCAAGTATATGGCACTGTTTTTCACAGTCTTTTTTGCAGGGCAGAATTGTGCAAACACTATTGTGATTCAAAGATAATGATAGATCTGATGTAGTTTTTTATTTTATTTTATTTTATTTTATTTTTATTTTTTTACCATTTTGTTCTGTTGTTGAATTTAACGGTAAAAACACACCAGAATTCTTATTTTTTTCCCATAGTCATATTGTAATATGTAATTCTGATATTTTCCTACTAAATGTTTTAAAACTTTTTTTTTCCCTCTGGGGACAAGCGTATGGTATCAGGCACCAGATTTTGTGCTGACAATACAAGTTCAGAAATAGATAACTGTCTTCAAGCAATGCTGTTTTTTTTTTTTTTTTAATCAAGTTATTACACACATCCTACGGTTAAACATGATAATACAGTCATACCATCTGGGAGGAAATGACTTGCTGCAGTTGTTGGCTGAAATGCTGAGCTAGCCATCCATACTGTACAACCTGAGGGGAAGCAGAGGGTTGTGTATACCAGTAGATACAGAGCTGTTACTTAAACTGTATCTTGGAAAACACAAGGTTATTTCGATATAAGCACAGAGGCACTTTGTTTTAATGGTGAGGGAAAGTAAAGGTACTTTTCTTGAAATATTATGGCACTTATCAAGACTGAATCAGTGATCTCATAACAGTAACACAATCAGTTTATTGCATTTCACTGCTTTTCAGGGTTTAGGTACCATATCCCTTACATGAAAGGTTTTGCTTATAGAAAGCAAACATGTCATGTCATCGCCGTATACTATCTTCACTTAAGAAATCATTATCTTGCCTATCGGAGTAAATGTCTATATATATAAAAGCATCATATACCAGTTTACCTTGTTGCTTATTCATATGAGAATAAATTAAAATATTCAGATGAATATGCACTCTGTAAGTGAGTAGAACTGGCTTTTTTCTCAGTCTGAATCTACATTCTGATTAATTACTTTGTGACATTTTGCAAGATGAAAAAGTATCCGCAAAGCAGTCTGGCAATATGTTGTGTCTCACACTGCGAGGACACAATGTTCTACAGTTATTCTTTTGATTGGTTGACAGATGTAAGTAAAGTACAGTCAACATTCAGTAATCAAACAGCAATAAGGTGTAATATTAGTGTCATATTTACCAGGTTTAGCGATGGACTGGTATCCTCCCTCTGTCTTTCCCGATGTATGCTGGGATAGATTCCAGCCTCCCACACCCCGATGGGCGGATATAGCAGACAGATCTATCTTGACTATATGTCAACAAAATCTAGTCCAGCATGCATGCATTTGCTTTTTTAAAATGAACTGTCAATACAATAAATATCTAGATTGAGAAAAAAAAAGGCAACACACAGCATGGTGTCATGACCATTCAATGCATTTATTTCTGATATCTTAAGCAGATTTCACTCATTTTTTCAGGTCTAACAAGAAAGATGGCAGATTAAATATTACGCACCAAAGGCTTTTAGGCTGTTCATTTCATCACAAGACTTTTAACATATACATAGAAATTCTTACACTAAGAAAGCTCTCTTCCATTATCACTGAGGTGTTGGTAATATTTTCCGTCAGGCAAAGCCATTCTTTAGCAACAGCTGAAATCATATAAATAAACAAATAAATACAGATTAATCAGCTTCACGGAGAAATGCGATTTCATGGAGTGGCAGTACAAGTTCATTGAAATGCTCCTTTAACAAAGTGGCATGTCACTCTTCTGGGAATGGCAGTTAAATTTCAAGTGAAAATCCATGTTGGCTTTCACATTATGTACACCATAATCTGAGAGTTTTCACTCCTCTCACTTGGAAATTGTTGGAAAGTCTTTTAGGAAGCAGCTTTGCTGAAGCAAATATTTAGAAATTACAAATATAAGAAGCCAAAATTTTTAACGGCAAACTCTCATTTCATTTATTATTTTTTAGTAGTTAAACTATATTTTTTGTGTTCAGACATGAAGAAAGCAGAGAGGGCTGATACAGATAAATCATGGTTCAGAAAGTGACAACTGTAACTGGGAAATAGACCCCAACCTCTGGAACCTTTTATTCATGAGTTGATGGGATCTCACCCTTTAAAAGTGAGTTTTCTATTTACACATTGTTGATTATGCTGAGGCAATGAATGCACAATTAATGACTTTAATTTAGTTTATAATAATTCAGTGATCTTACACGCACGCACGCACGCACACACACACACACACACACACACATTACATATATAACTTGGGTTAATAGCACATTTACAACACTATAAGAAGTGTTTCATTAGTGTTTCATTAATAGCTATGTGGCACTTCTACTGCTCATGCAGTGCTCATGCCATCTGTTACTGGGGAACATTGTAATTCCTACAGCTTGTCACACAGCAGTGAAGCATGTCGGTTTATTAAAAGAAATTTCCAAAATAAACGGCCTTTTGGCAATTTCCATTTTAAAATGAAATCTCCTCTGGTCCAGCAGCAATAGAATTAGCAGTAAATGCAAAACAGTGTATATGTGATTGTAGAAGTCCTCAGATTTATTTTTTCTTTGTCTGAGTAAAAGGAACAATATAAGAATGAGCAGACATTTAGGCAAACTAGTAGGAAAAAGACAAGCGTTACTAATAACATAAAAATGATAGCTCTGTTCTGTCCCCGTCTGGCCAGGCCACTGCCAATCAAATCCAGTGGTTGAAAGTAACTAAGTACATTTACTCAAGGACTGTACTTAAGTAACATTTTCAGGTACTTGTACTTTACTTGAATATTTGTATTTTATGCCACTTCATACTTTTACTCCGCTACATTTCAGGGTTTTTTTTACTTTTTATCTCACTCCATTTATTTGACTGATATAGTTACTTTACAGACTACGATTGCACTGAAAAAACATATGATATATTTATAAAATACAACACTTTGTTGAGCTTAAACCAGTGGTTCCCAATGTATTTGAATTGTGATCCTGAACAGAAAACAATGCCCGGTTGTTAACAGTTAAAGCTAGCTCCACCTCGACCAGCTACAACAATAAAATGCTGCTTACACATCTAATAATGCCACATACAATAATATGCCAGTCCCTGAGCCCATTTTACTGCACATCATATATTCTTACTTTGACACATTTATTCCATACTTCTACTGAAGTAGGACCTTATGCAGAACTTTTCCTCGAAACAGAGTACTTATACATTGTTGTATTGGTACTTTTGCATAATGACAGGATCTAAGTACTTCTTCCACCATTGATCAAACCTGATTAAAGGACCCCCCCCCCCCCACACACACACACAGTCCTGGTGATGTGAGCTTTTTGAGGGTTAAAAGTATTATTATTCTCAAACATAAAGGTTCTCATTAAGCAGAATATATACATTTAATTTAATATCACTGGATACATCAGCATATAAGCAACGTGCTTGTATGTAAAATTTGCAATATAACCAACAACTGTCAAATAAATGTAGTGAATTTAAAGTACAATATTTCCCTATTGGAGTACAAGGATGAAGTAGCATAAACCATTTTATTACTAAGGTTCATTGTAATACTTTACATGGCAAGTATCCCAATTTACAGATTTTGTCAACATGCTGTTGCACTGCTACATCACAAATGGCACGACTACACGAACCTATTCTAATTTATACACAGAACGATTCAGGATTCAGAGCTGAAGCTGATAGCTCCACTTGAAACATTTGATCGAGTGTTATCAATGTGCTATACACCTCATCTTTGTTCTGCCCCATCCACCCACACACTCACCAAGCTCATGCAGACATAAGTGCACCAATACAGCTCAAACAATCCAACCGGTATCCATTCAACTCATTCACTTTATCAGTGGATGAGCCACTCAAACAAGACCAAACATGGGCGATTCCTGAAAATGAAACAAAACATCTGAGGTATTTTATAAGTAACTGCAATCAGAGGAGAAACATGAGAAATCACTGCAGCAGCAGCTATATGACTTCGGTGTTGACATTTAGTGAACATTTAATTTGATAAGCAGGGATTTTGAGTGAATATGAGATAAGAGGCATAAAACACATCACTAACGCTTATTTAACCAGATAAAAGCAAGCCCTCTGTCATCCTCACAGATTGCCGTGCTGATTGGATTGGAGGGACCGGAAGCTATTGGGCAGAAGAAATGACAGACATGTTTTATTTCACAATTATCTACTTTGAGGCTGGTCTTTGTAGGCTGGCACTCTGCTGGCATCAGAGCGCTTTCGCTGGCCACAGTGCAGTGGCCGTCAGCTCTGCAAACATGTAAAAGCAGTCAGTGTGACGGTGAGTGGCATGAGAGTCGAATGCTGATCATCTCATTTACAGTCGAGCCGCACACCAGCCGCACTGACACATTTCATCACCTGCACTATTTACCAACTTTTTTTATCTGCAACCCACAACTTCCAAAATGAATTACTCACAAAATATGCTTTTCTCATTGCAGATCTCATAAAGAAAGAAAACAAAACAAGACAGAATGTTCTACTAACAATATTGGGAAAGCCTGAGGTTATTTTCTTCAGCAGGACACCCCTCTGACTGGCTTTGTGACAATATGTTGTCTTTGGGAGAGGTGATAAAATCTGCAACGTATTGCACTTAAGAAACAACACTGTATACATTGCACTGCAACCAAAATATCAGCATCTGTCTCTAATTTGGTTTCAAGATGGGTACTGCATGCATACAACATGGTCTTTAGACTGGGTTTCAATGGCATGAAATATAAACAAATAGATATACTGTGTTCTTTATTCACTTTGGTTTACAGTACTCAATATCTTTTGGAAATAATTATCCTTAATTGTAAGTGGAACGTGGACCTGTGACATGCAACCATGAGTTCTTCTACAACTACATCTTTCTACCAGTCGCAACAATAACAAACGACTTCAATGTCATTCTTAAGTTTTGCAGTGAATGTCAAAATTAAAAGAAATGCAGTCTATGGCAGCTTCTTTGATTTGTTTTTTTTCCTTGCACCTCAGTTCACTGTCTTTTTCATCAAATGGTAAACAACGAAGGCAAAAATTAAATGACGAAAAAAATATATAAACAGCATTTAAAGATTTAAGACACCAAAGGGCACTCCAAGGCAGAGCTGCTGTGAGACTCACAGACTTGGCAGTTTTCGTAAAGAAACAGCAGAGCACTCGGATCACACTGAAGCTGAGAAACAGATAGATGCAGGAGACAGAGTAATGGTGAGACAGAGAGAGAGAGAGAGAGAGAGAGAGAGAGAGAGAGAGAGAGAGAGAGAGGATGTGTGTGCGTGTGTGTGTGTGTGTGAGAGAGAGAGAGAGAGAGACAAAGTAAATGTTTAAAACTAGTCTGTGAGGAATCTCCATCAGGTACTCTCTCTCTCTCCCCTACTCCTCTCTCCATATGGGACCAAAGCTTCACCAGCGGGCCACTTGGCTTGTGTAGTCCTCAGTGGTGGTGGGGAAGTCACCATCAGTCCCCTTCTCGAGACCTCCTCCCCCTCTCCCGCCTCTGCTTCCGCTCCCTCTGTGCTTGGGCGGCCACGGCCTGCCCTGCTCTCTTTGCTCCCTCAGCCAGCGCCTCTCCTCGCGCCTCTTCAAGCGCACCTCATGGTGCTCCCTCTGGCGGGTGAACTGGAAACGCTGGAGGAACAGGTCTTTCGCGTACTCATACAACTGCACGTCCAAGAAGTTGAGCTCCTCGATGCGTCTGCGCACGGGCTCGCTCAGGTCCACGTTGGCGGCTCGCGTGCTGTTGATCTGCGTGAAAGCGGAGATGAAACGCAGGCTGAACGTCCGCTCAAACAGGTACTGCGTCTTGCGTTGAAACTCGGTCAGGCCGTAGAAAGCCATGTTCTTCAAGTTGCTCATGGCGCTGCTCAAAAGGATGTGGTTACGCTGGCTCTCGTTCATGGAGGACAGGTTGTAGCAGCCCACCAGGCTCAGGTCCGCCAGCATACGGACCTGCCGGTTATTGGCCAGGTTGGACGGGCAGTTCATGAACTCTGTCAGGGTGACACCAGACCAGTCATCCCCACTGTAGCAGGTGGGCAGCTCGTCCTGGGTGGGCGAGCGTCCATCACACATATGGAGGGCGGTCTTCCATGTGGCTCCGCGCTGGACGTGCTTCCACTCACTCAGGTAGCGGGAGACTGGGTCGCGCAGCATGGTGATGTAGTAGAAGTTCCTGCAGCCAAAACAAACACAGTTAGAGAGCTGTGAGCACATCATCATCACAGAGGGCTGCCCTGTATTGTGCTGACAGATGGTGACTTTTGTCTGTGGATGAAACTTCAAGGTTGAATGCTAATTGGCAAACTGAAAGTCTCACTAATGAGATCGTTATAGAATGTCTATATAGTGCCCTTGAAAATTGAAACCTCGCATCATAACTATGATTTCACAAAACTGGGCTAGAACAGTTTCCTTTTACCCAGATTTCTCCCACCTGCCATCATGGAGAATAATTGGGAATTAAGCTGTGATAGTAACCATTAGACATAGAGGAAGTGTGTAAAAATGACCCAACTAAATCCCCAACATGTCACTGCTACAAAATAATGAGGATTCTGGATTTGTACCTCAAATCTGCAGCACTTCTATCTATCCTTAAACAGCCACTCACAGCAGCGTATTTTGCAAGAGAAAACACATTTAGCCGGCGTTTTGGTGGTGAGCACTGTCCTTATTTGTACGCACCACTATCTCTCCCCCTCGGAGCGAATATGCCGAGGATCATTGTTAAAGAAAAGTCACTGGACACGAAGTTAAACGAAGAAGCCTAACTTCACCAGTTAAATCTGATATAGTTTTTTTGGCTGAGGAAGTGAAGCGGCCAGTTTCTACCGTAAAATGAATAACAATACTAAGCCACAAAAACCTAACAATATCCAACAACAGCAAGGGTATGGATCATTGATTCTGAAGTTGATATTTTACTCGAGAGTGAATCTACATCTGCCCTTGATGCCCAGATCCACTCTGCTGAATCACAGGTATGTCAAAGTGCATTCTGATGGAAAACAAAGACTGGACAGGTGTTAGCCAGGTAACAGGTCCTCTCCTCAGATGAAGTCCCGTGAGTGCCATGTGAATATTTAATGATGCGACCCCCCCCCCCCCCCCATCCCTAGAGAGCAGCCTGGGCAGATAAAGTAGAGTGTGGCACTGAGATTTCACACTGACTCCAAAGCTGCTCTCAGTGCTGCATCAGTTGCTTCAACACAGCGAAAACATCCACATAGACTCACCCAGAAGTGGAAATAAAAGAGCTCCACAAACACCCCCACCCCTCTGCTTATACTTGCTTGTCCTTCAGGGTTGGATTCTGAAATTGTGCACTAGGAATACAGAATATTTTGCCACAACTTCATTCAAGATGTTTTTCTTGTATTTGTATCTTAATTACTTCCTGTTCAATTGTTGTCCTTAGTTGTCCTGAAAAATAAGCTGTACGCACTCAATAATAAAAACACTGATTACTTAATGGAAATGATTAGAGGCTGAGTCTGCTACACTCCTGCGTATGAAGAGTGTGAAGGTTTTAGAGCTGAGAGAGTCAATTGGATGATTAGTTGATCAACTACAACAGCTACTTTGATAAGTGATTAATTACTTTGATTAGTTTTCAAGCAAAAACTTATATTCTCTGGTTATTCCTTCTCCAATATGCGGATTTACTGATTTTATTGGTTTTATGTGATTGTACATTCAGTATCTTTGGGTGTGGCTTTTTTTGTTACCTTTTAGAGACTAACAATTAATAGATTAATTGAAAATTTTAAACATTTGTGTTTAATTTCTTTCTTTCTTTTCCCATGAGCAACCAATTTCTCTAGCCCTAAACAAGCTTCTACTAGTTCCCTGCACCTTAACCCAAAACTTAACACTAGTTTAACAAAGTGAATGTACCTCTGACCATGCATATGAATGGTATGAATGAAACATTTTCTTTGATATCACTCAAGCATAGATTGAGATGAAAAAAACAAAACAAAAAACAAAACAAAAAAAAACTACCATAAACAGAAATATGTTTGGGTGTATTTGTGTGCACAAACAGCAATATTATCTGTCTGTACCAAAAATGTGCCTTGAGTTTATTGAGATTTGTCCTAGCACTGCAACAAGAATGCCATCACTGACAATGTTACCCAGTGTGAGTCAGGCATGAAGCTGTGATTAGAGCCCTGGTGGCAGCAGCTGTATTCTGGCACTTGCTCCTGGAGTTGGCTTACTGCAGATACATCCTCATTAGACTGTCTGTGGGACATAAACACATGCAGCAAGTGTTGTCTGAGTGCACTCGACAGCCCAAAGGTCAGTTGTGTGCACCATCAGTGTCAAAATGCATCAGCATCAACGGGCCTGTGGAGCTGTCTTAAGGAAGCTTTCCCGGAGTGATACAGATGGCTGTCGAAGAGGGAGGGGGGCAAGCTAACAGGCTCCTCTTACCTCTGGCCTGTCTCATCATCAATACCACCTCTACAGTTATTTCACACTCACTATCAAAACCACTGTGAGAAGTTTACTCTGTGATGCTGCTCTCCAGGAGATGTTATTGTAAAATTTACATACAGCAGATACCATCGGAAGCAGCTTTGATAAGACCTTGTAATGTCGCACTGTTTTGTATGGTAAGGCTCTGACAGAGCCACAACCCTTTGCCAAGATTTTCTCAGCCTATTTTAGTGCTGAAGTCGAGAACCTGGCTGAACTCAGTTAATCATGGATCAATAATGGATAGGAGGCACATCACAACTTATCCTACCCCAGAATACTCATCTCCACAGCAGCAGCACCAGCAGCCGATCTCCACTGGAGCACAAACTAAATAGGGGTCATTAAACAGAGATGGAAGAGGAATTCGAAAGTATGGATAAAAATGGAAACTAAAGCAAGGAATGATGAGTAGAGCAGATGAAGGAGCGGCTGCAGATAGGAATACTAAAGCATGGTGTAATTTAAATAGATGCAGTTAATGGATATGGACAGCGTTTGATAAATGCAGGCATGAAAGACATGTTTGATACATCTGAAAAATCAGTCAATACAGCAATATTAGAGCAATTTGAGATAATCTTTTTCAGTTGTAAGCTCAATTCTCTTAACAAATTACTGAAGAGCTACTTTAAGCATCAGGGAAACAATTTAACCAACTACAAATCTATACTTCTTACAAATTCTAAGCAGGTTTTTAGTGTGTTTACTGGAAAACTGCCAAAAAAGGTACACTCAAAACATTCAGTGTGCTTACATAAAAAATCCTTAATTCTTGAGTGTGCTGTTGATAGACACTATATTTCCTTAATATGCAATGGATGATGGATGGTGAAATAATTTCAGCAACACCTCAGAAGACAAAAGTTTACCATTGTCAGAAAAGCAGCTCAGCATCCTAAAGTCACAGCACGATTGCCTTTACATATCAGATAAACTGCAAATTTACTTAAAGCAAAGAGCAGATTAGTAAGCCGATATCCTGCATAGGCTTCTATCTGAAAATAAAGCATATTGCAGAAGTATACATGCAAGCATACACTTGTACTGTAAGTAGTATGGAATTGGGACACAGCTTGAGAGTCTACAGCTGCGCTAGTGGCTCTGTGAGGCTTCGAGCCGAATGCGAAAGCCAGCATGCTAATTAGCACTAAAATCAAAGCACAACAGATGTTGATGGGAATGCCATTATAGTTTTACTGAACGGATAAAATGTTTGACCCGATGATGGTACGAACTGAAAAGTAAGAGAATCGGGCTATTACAGTTCATGAGGCAAGAAAAATGTTCACTTTATGGTGACGCTGGATGAAAAGTCAGGGGATCAACAAAATCATTTTAGGATTCATTCTTTGGGAACCATGAATAGCTTTACAAAATTTCATTGCAGTCTATTCAATAGTTCAGCCTGGACCAAAATCACACATTTCCATCACTACAGAGCCACACCATTAGCCTAGCTACAAAACAACAACAACAACAACAACAAAAACCGTCAGGTCTGTTTTGTCACTAAAACACTTCTTAAACCCGTGCAACACAAATGATCAGCCTGTGCACTGCATTTTATCCCCAGCACATATCAGTGCAACAGGCAACTGGCTTTTAATTGCCCACACTTAGCCTCAACGACACGATTGTAGCCCACCGCTTCTCCCTGATTGCAGGCTGCTACAAGGGACATTGTACTTTCAGCCTGAGCACATGGCGTGTGGAAGTGGATGAACCGAATCCTCTCATTAAGACATTCATGTGTGGGAGTTGGATGCTGTTGCAGGTGACTGAGGGTGGCCTGGACAATGGGAAAAAGCAAAACAATATGTCTCTCTGAGCTGGGCACAAAGTTGTTTAGAGCAAAAGCAAACACAGTGAGCTGTAAATAAGTAAAGACAAACCATGTCCCAGTACAACAGTGAGACTGACTGATGTTGGAATGTAATATGATAGACACAGTGTGTGTGCGTGTGTGTGTGTGTGTGTGTGGTCTTTTTTGTGTGTGGAGTTTTCTATAGACTTTGAGCAGTACATTAAAACCTTTAAATCTCACACTGTCACACTGAGAGAACTGTCACATTTAATGTCTATTTAATTGTGTTCTGTTGTTTTAATATTATTTTGACTTATATTCATTTTAATATTCCTACTGCATTCCTGACTCTTAATCAACTTCGTTTTACATTGCTAGAGAGTTTGGTGATCTTTAGTGGCCATAGTTATTATGACGTGAGCTAAAGAGGAAGTTAGGTGAAGTAATATAGACTGATCAGCATGAAATCCACTTACTGGTTTAAAACCAGTTACTGTTTTTAATGGATACTTTTGAGACAAATACTTATGACATGATTCTTACGGTTTGAAGTTTTCTAGTAAAAATGCTACTGTTAGTAATTTACCCTACATTTAATGTTGTATTTTTTCATATTTCTCTGAATATATGACATAGCCCAGTGCAGCTACTGCAGAATTGTCCCTAAAAACATGCTAGAGTGCATATTTCATGTTGCTTTACTGACAGTATGTGAGTCAGTATATGAACATTCAGTACCTTCACTCCAGATGTAAAACATACCAGCCACTGAGAGAGGTGCAGGGTACAGTACCCCATGAGAACGGGGTATTCCTGTAATTTTGCACCTCACTTAACTCCTGCCCTTTTCCCCACTCCGCTTCTCCTCCATGTCCTACAGACATTTGTGTTCCCTACGGATCCATAACCTTCTTTTTTTAAAGGTTGTCACATTAATCACGCTGCTGATTTCACTCGTCAATCTCCCCCTGCATCTCTTGTGTTTATCTCTCGCTGTGCTGTGCATCGTCTCTCTTCACTGGCCTCCACTGAGGCACTGCATACAAACAACCATCACTCTCCTTCCTCACTCTTTGTTTTATAGACTTTTCCAAAAGACTCTTCATTCAGGTAAATCATGGTAATGATAAGTGTTGATGAGACAGGAAGGCAACATGGTGATAGTCTGATTCTATCTCAACAAACAGTTTCAGTCTGGTATAGCTTTGTATTTTCAGATCTGAAATCAAACAATAAATAAGAACTCAAGCTGCCTCTGAGGAAATATTATTAAAAACCATGGTGACCATGGACGATGGAGTGTATTACAAAACAGGTTTACTGAGTGCACACAGACACTTTATATAACCCTGTTTCCTTGAAATTGTGTTTATACACTCCAAATTTGCAACATCAAATATGTTCTGAAGGAAAAATAATGCCGATCATATTACATTCACTATTAAAATAATGATATACTGTTCTTAATTTACGCAAAAATGATGATACTTAATTAACTTACCATTAAAAACGTGTTGAACATTATAAATATGTCTAAGAAGTTCAAACAGGCAGTTACCAGGTTGTGTTGTCCCTCAGACATGATCTAAGCCATACATTTGATCAGAGTTATTTGTTAGAAGTCAACAGCAGGCCTGAAAGGGAATGTGGTTATGCCAGTGGCACTGCCTTCAGCTAAACTACCTCAGCTCTCAGTGAGATGGCCCCAGTGCTCCCCCTTAACCAATAAACAGCTGTAGGGTTGCAACACAAGCACTTCAAAAATACACAGGTGTATGGATGCACTGTGCATATGAGTACCCCTCATTCAGTATGTATTACAGTTACAGTGTGGAGCTCGGCTCCATGCAGAGGTTTGAAGCACAAAAGTCAACGTAAAGGACAAAGAATTCTAGTCTTAAGAGTTTGAATGATGAGGTAGAAATGTGACTTCATGATGCTACAAATAGCAACAAGATTTATAAATGTGAATGAGATAAATTAAATATACAGTGTAGTCAAAGGGTGACAAGTCATTCTAGCCTTCGAAATTACACATGAATGTGATGAAAGGCTGAATGATTTCCAGTGAACAGTAACCGCAAACTTGTGGAGAGTCTTAAAACTCAACACCGAAGTCACCCAATCCACACATGCCAAGTGATCTGTGCACATACGTCTAACGATGTGTAAATAGATGCAAAAAGCTTCACACATTTATTCAGGATTTTCAGATGCAAATGCTATCAGCTAAATGAACTTGAAGGTAGAAATATACTGTATATAAAAAAAAAGATATTTATTCGAGTTGAAATTAATTTATTTGTCAAATGATTTCATATTTGTTCAAATTCATTGGTATTTGTTTGTGGCGTGGACAACGCATTTGAGAACGCCATAAATAACCCACAAATCGTCATGCACATTTGTAAACCTTGTTTTTTCTATTTTCAGATGATGTAACGCTTACTGAGACAAATATCTCTTAATATCTTTCCATGAGCGTGTCCCTGAGTATTGAAGGGTAAGATATTACGGCCATGTAGCCTGCGTGAGGCTCCATTAATACTCCCCTGCTCCTAGTCAAATCTGAAACGATTGCTTTGATATCTTTTTAACAATTTCTCACATTAGGCCAAATGAATGAAAAGCCTTCCAAAATGATGTATGCCCACATCTAATTCGGTATTTTATTTCAAGATCTAATGCACATGGTATTGTGTCTATTATTCTAGGGAAAAGCAGGACCAGTCAGATCAAAGAGAACAATCAGATCACGGCTCTCAGAGGAAGTTGGAATTTACAGCCTCCTGAGGGAAAGAAAGAAATAACCTTTTAAAAATAAATATGTGTTACCTACCAGAATCTGCAGCCCTTTATTGTATTTTATCAGTTTCTGCTTCCGTAGAGCCAAGGACAAACCATGTCAGACTGAACAGCTTATCATTTTTAGGTTAGTGTGTAAAAAAATGACATTGTCTTTTTAACATTTAACTAAACACCACAAAACATTTATTTGCCCTGCATTTTACACTATTTATAAACGATACAAATACATCATATCTCAGTGAACAGCTTCTTCAACTGATTTTAACAAATGCAGAGTTTAGTATATTAAACAACACAATGACATGAACTCATTATTTATTTGTAAACCGAGAAACCTTAAATAAGGAGTCAGCTGCTTCATTTACTCCCTCCTCTCATTTAATAAAGATAGTACATCAGGTTAGAAGTCGAAACTACCTACACATCTTGACAGGTATTGTAGCCAATTTGGCGTGATGAAAATAAAAGTCAAACAGACCTCACGGAAATGTTGCTCCTAACTAATATCAAATATTGCAGCCCCATTTATTGAGGAAATTAGTGTTTGGAGCTGCTGTTTTATAGTGTGAGGCTTCACTAAAGTGCCTCTAAAATCTACTGAGACTTTCTACATGAATGGGATGGAAGTTTTAATAGAGGGGAGGACTACCACACTGAATCTAACCTGTTTCTAGTTAGAGGCAGGGTTTTCATCACTTGAGTGAGAGAAAAATCAGGTCAGGTTCAGGTCCATACATGAGATGAGGCTTAATGCGTGTGATGACTCATTGGGTTATGTAGACAGACTCGCTCGACATGTCTAAGCTTGCCCCTGGTTCAAGTTATGTAAGTGACAGATTGTATCAGTACTGACCAAGTAGAGACGATAAGAAAGCCCATGTGCTCGTGTGGAACTGGTATAACGAATGAACAGCATGTACATGATATTAGAAATTCTTGTCACATCTGAACATTAATCAAATGATCATAATTCAGTGTTCAAGAAAGTCCTACTTACATTGAATACTTTCCTACAACATGTTGGAACATGACTATGTCGTATATTTAGTTTACCGGTATGTTAAAAAAGAAATACTGTTGGGACCCTGGAAATGTATATTTTCTAATTTGTAATGTTACATTTAAGTCAATAAACTAACTTGTGGCATTGTTACAATTAAGTATGGCTGAAGAACTTTCTTAATATTAGCATTCTTGCTATTGTTGAATGTTTATATATAGCCAGCATATGCTATTTTATTTAGCCATCAACCAACCAGAAGGGCCAGGTATTTTGCCAAGACATAAATGCAGCATAATAGTTGTTGTGGCTTATAAACAATTATACAATGGTCCTAGGGTTAATCTTTTTCTTTTTTTTCTTTTTTTTTTTGTATGTTCTGATGCTGAAAAGCAAATAAGCAAAACAACTCTTACATTTTGATGCTTTAAACTTTAACTCCTTTATATTTTAGAGGAAAATACTGAAGAACAATAACAACAGAAATACAAAACCAAAGAAATATACAAGCAAACAAAAAACGACTTAACACAATGCTTGAAATCTTTCCTCAAACAGCTCCAACATTAAAACGCTGCTTACAAATTGATGCCTCAATAATAATAGTACTTAAAATATATACAATGTAATGATATAACCTCTTAAAAAGGCGCGATTCTGTGTAACGAATACTTTTACTTTTCATACTTTAGGTTTATTTTGCTGCCAAAACTTAAATTCAGTAAAATGTCATATACAAGACTTTTACATCTGTGAAAAAGGAGCTTGGGCAAGAGGCTGAATTAACACCAGAACCAGCACCAGCTGTCAGAGCATCAACTGGGAAAAGAAGTCAGTGGATAGATGCAGAAATGTCGAGTAGGACATTCTCATCCAAAGACCAATGATATAATGATCAACAGAGATGGGACTCGAGACTTAGAGAGAGCAGAGTGACTTGAGACTTGACTTGAGACTCAACTCGAGATTTGGAACTCGTGAACAATCTTTACTACCTTTGTGTTCACAGACATCTGTTTATTTGTCAGCAGGATTACACACAGAGTACTTAACTGATTTTCTATGAAGTCTGGTACATGTTGGGCATGGAGTGGCTAATGGAGAGGCACAAAAAGATTCCTGGTGGGTTAAACCTGTTGTTGGGCTGCAAGGGCATGGCCATCATCTCCCTCATGTCTGCCTCCCCAGCAAACTATGTTCAGTTTGGTCGTGCACAGCAACAGATAGGAGCAAAACCACTGAGTGAGTTCAGGACTAGAGCTGGCAGTGAGTCCAGTTAGTCCAGTTGATTTAACGGGATAATGTCATATAGCTATAGATGTTTTCTTCTGTTGCACACAAATTAAAGTACTCAGTACTAAGAACTAAGTCTGTATGATTAGCTCAGATACGTGAAGGATGTGAAGGAAGAAAATTTGTTAAAATTGAATTGTCTATTGTTGTATTTACCATTGTACTGCCCAGTCTGAATATCTAATCACACACTTTACTAACTGATACAGAGGAAAGTGTAAAAAGATAATCCTATTTCACGTACTTTTCTACAAATCATCATATCTAATTTATCTTCTGTTTACCACATGATTCCTGTGAAGTGTGACACTGGGTGTATTATATGTGATGGTGTTTTGGAGGGCCGGTCCGAGTCAAACGTCCCACTTCTGTCTGTGGCTGTTTGACATTGGCCTTTGTGGAGCTCTGGACTCTACTGGGCACATTTTGTGTTTTTTTTTTTTTTTTTTGGCACATTAACATTAATGAAATGTCTGATGAGCTGAATGTCATTCCCTCCCTTATTAACATGTATAACTATGTAGATAAAGGAGTACTGCAGTAATGCAGTACATGCTTTGAATTCCTCGGATATAACAATGCAGTGCTCTAAGCAGACTGGATGGCAAGCAGCAGATGACAGGATGCTGATTACAGAGACTTGACACTTGACTTGGACTTGCAAAAAATGACTTGTGAGCATCTCTGAACAGGGGTTATGATCTCCTTCCATATATGGCCGTCTGTTGTTATGTGTCATATATTCCACACATAGAACACATGACGACCACTGAGCCATCTCCATGACATCCGGACAAACTTCCTCCGCTAACCTGTGGACCTTGAGGTGACATTATTTTGTCAGATATCTTTTCATTGTTTTGATCCGTTTGCCCAGAAGACTATAACTGGCCATTTACCACAAGGTGAGAACATTTTGTGCTATTTTGTGCTGGACAAACAGATATTTCTAGTCTGCACTGATGCAGCTGTCAGACCACAGCAAGTGTAAAAAGTAGAGAAATGATTTGGGGATATTTACTCTTAGAAAATATAGGAACCAAGTGATATCCCATGCTGTCACTGTCACAAACCTGGCTGTTTCTGAAGATGTTTCAGATATTACTCGCACTGAAGGAATCATCTTCTTCAGGATACCAGTGTCAAGCCATTCTTGATCAAAAGGATACAGCAGTATAGAGTCTGACTGTTTTCGACATGAACTGTAATGACACGGTTGTGTTGCTGGTAATGAATCTGCATTTTGTTCATTACATTTGAAAGATTTTCCAGTAGAGAGTACTGCTCGGCTTCGTCATGTGGTCGTCAGTGTGAATCCTGATGCAGCTGCCCGTGGCCCGCAATGTGCCAAGGAACATTTAGTCGTCTACTTTACATTCACAGTCTGCAAGGCTTTCATTTGCACAAAAATCACCGCGTATGAAGGCAATTTAGCTCTCTCATTAAAAAGACATAAAGGCCTCGGAACTTAATGGCATCTCACAGTAAAAGAGTGAGCCTTTGGAGTTTTGAGATTACATCTTACATCTTGTCACGCAAAATAAAAATAAAAAGTAGAAGGGCTGGTATCACCACAGTTTGAGCGCAAATGGCCAACGGTACAAGAGAATACTGAAGTACAGAAGTACTCAAACATTCTGTGCAACTGGTTAAAGTTTATTATTGTTGTTATTTTGCTACAATTACTATTAATAGTTCCAGGCAGTTTCAGTTGTACCTGTGACAGTACATATGCAAATAAGGTGTTTTAGTCAAATAACATCTACCTATTTTGAGTTCACAAACTGTACCAGTGACTGTGAGCTTAACCACAACCCAGCATGTTATCTTTCACTTCACCTTTCTCTATAAAATCTATCACATGGGAATAATGCAGTGTAGTGCAAAACAGCAATTGGATTATAATTAATCTTGGTTAGTACTATCTTTTACCACTTTAAAGATGTTACAGCAAGTGGTATGCAGTTAACCTTGTGAAAAAAAAAAAAAAACCCTGAGTGCTGCACCATACACCATGAGTAAAGATGCTTAAAGAGAAATTACTTCTCCAGGTAATGACTTCCTCCATCCCTGAGGTCTTTAATTTCAGATTTCAGCGGTCATGAAAAGTGACACTGATATTACCAGTGGTAAGGTGATAGAGACCGATGGGGATTTTATCAGTCCACTTTATGAACTGTAGCATTACGTATACCCTTTACTCCCAATGCAGAACGATGAAGCTATTCACAATATGATGCTGTGATAAACAGAGCACACAAATGGGGTGTGCTTTGAACATCAGTACTCCAGGTTTGTTTCAGTTGTTCATACAGTTGTTAAAAGGCTTCAACATGGGATTACGTGGCAAGCTCTTGCCTTCACTGTGTCTCTGGTGAAGAGATGTCCTTGGTCTGTGAGACCATGTGCGTTATTCAGCATGCAAGGTCTCTGCGGTGCAGCTGTACATCTCTGCGCTGTCCCGTTTTCTCTCAGACAAGATGAGAATGAGACTGGAGACATGCATTATTTGTAACTGATACCATTCCTTAATGGTGTCTGCGTTCCCCCCGGCAGCCCATAATGGACCGTTTTTGAGGTTCTCGGCATCTTGTTCGGCTTTTTGATGGTGACGGAATGGGGACAGTGGGTGTCACCTGGGAAGAAACAAGAAGAACGATGGGACCTTTCATTTACTTGTCAGGAAACTGGCATTGCTAGCACTTGACATGGTGTGCATACAGAGAGTGCTGGTATAAGGAGTGGCAGATAACAAGGGGAAAAAAATTGCGCCTTAAAAGGGAAACATTTCATCCTTTCTTTTACGCTACAGAAACAAAGGATAACAATGTCACATATCAAGAGGAGGAATTCATGGCTCATTCATCAAATAATTGTCAGCACTAATACTTATAAAAGAGCCCTGCAGTAGGAATCCATAAGATTTGAATGAAATCCCCTTTTTTGATACTAGTCATGATTTGCTTTTTTATCACATCTGTATGGTAGTTTTCTTTGTGACTGAGTAATTCCCATGATTCAAATAGCAATCATGCACAGGGAAGGTTCACACACAGGGAATGATGTATGCATCTAATCCAGCGTTACTGTTTTTAATTTTATCTCATCTCATAAACATGTGGCGGCTTTTATTGTGAAATGGTCACAGGAGACAGTGTATTTGCCACTGAGGCTATAACGCTAACTGTGATTGCTCATCACAAATGCTTCTACAAAATGAGACTACAGACATTTTTGGCATTTTTACATCAGAAGATTACTTTTAATTTTTTCCAGAGGCAGCAGCCACAGCAGGCTGTTAGATGAAGAGTTGCAGGCAACAGGCTGCACACCTCCAACATCTCAGCCACGTGACCAACCTTACTGAGGTGCTGCTGCTGCTGCTGGCCTAATCAAGCTGTGTGCAGCATGAAATCAGCTCACAGTTGCAATTACTTTTCTGTGATATTGAAACAACCTATGTTTAAAGGAAACAAACAGCACCTGCTCTTCTGATTTATTTTTGACAAAGTAGCTGCTCATGCGCATTTCCTGTAGTATTAAACTGCACTTGCCATTAACCCTGGGTGTCACCGCGTCACTTGGGCCTGAACCAACTATTCCTTAGTCTGTTGGTTTTCATAAAGTCAAGATTACTACACAGCAGCTCACAGAACAACCTCCCTGAGCTGAGACACAAGAAACCACTTTATGGATGGTAGCGATGATAACCAGAGCCACATAACAACCTGAACACAGTGAGTGTGGAGTGAAGTCTCAGGTAGCTCGATGCTGTAACAGAATATAATGTCGTTAGAGGTGAAATCAACACACACTCACTGTTCAGACACGAAACACCCTGCAAGTTTTGTAATCACATGCCTCTCTGCCTGCATACTCTTTGTGACATTCATGCACCATGCAGTCTGACACAAAGGTGCCTGATTCACAGACATAAAATGTAACCTTGCCGCAATGAGCAGCAGTATAAAAACAGCAGCATGTTAAGTGGAAAAATCTTAACTAGGTGCAAGACCTAAATAACAAGCTGTATCCTCTGAGAAGGATGAATAGACCTCTGGAGGAATCAGCTAAGGATGCAGCTCAGGAATGGCACCATCTTCATTCAAATCTGTGTGGCTGCTTATCTTCACTGAGATCTGTCGTCTCATTTCAGCTCCTGGGAAAGCACCTGTTTGACCTCCTCTGCTTGTCAGGCTGCAGAGAACAAAGATTTAAGTGGCAATAACGTCGCTGTGCTGATGCAGCTACACAACTGTGTTGCAATTATAATAGATCTCATACACGACTTTCTAAACTTTATTCATCTTTACTGCCATGTAAGGACTTCTAAATGTGCTGTGTGGATACTCGACAGGGAAAATGACTGTAAGAGACAGTTCATATGTAAGAGACAGCACAATAACTGGACAAGATATGTATCAAGTATAAGTTGGACAAGTAATCTGAATGTCCCTTTACATTGGCAAGCGACTCCCTGCTGTCCTAACTGCCTCTCTATAATTTGAAACCAATTAGACACTGTAATATGACGGCTCTGCCTCAATTACCATGATAGTGGAAATCCTCCTGTCTAATTATGCTCTGCTTTTAATCTTTCTCTTTCAAAGATCTCTTCAACAGACAGCGGAGGAGGAGACAAGGCGTGTACTCGCATGGTCTCTGAATTAATAATACAGACAGAGGAGAGGCGCAAGTACACACACTGGCAGTGGAAACCACAGTACGTGTCACATCACATAACGCAGAGCTGAAGACACTGAGAGCTTTGCATGCCCCCATGAGAGTCTTATGTCTCTCCAATGTTTCCACTCACCCAACTTCAGCTCAACAGCTTTTCGTCCACTTAGTCCCACACCATATGCAGTTCGTGTCCCAAAAACATTATTCAAATTCAGCGGGAATAGTATTTAATCTTCATTATGGAGCATACCATCATCATCATCATCATCAGCTTGGTTGTTGGAGTAATACAGTGAATACTGAGGTAGCAATCACTGGTTGGTGAGTGAAAAAAAAAGGAAGGATGGGGAATTAATTAATGACATTTTCCACGGGCACAAATGTAAAACTACTATCTAGTGATACTCCTACTTGGTAGTTTGCTGTTATTGTATCTCTACACACAGATTTAATTCACTCTAGAGACATGGCTTTGGGATGGAAATGTCGGTCTGTTCTTCATTTTGGCCCAAAATGAAATATGTCAGCAACTATCTGATGGCTTGCTATGATATTTGGTACAGGGCCAGAGAGGATGAATGCTAAAGACTGATTTTGTTTTTCCAGTGCCACCATGAGGTTGACATTTTTGTTTTTAAGTGAAATGTCTCCATAACTCTGGGATGGATTACCATGAAACCTGTTACACACATCTAGGTGTACTCAGCATGGATCCTAAGCCAGTACATTCAGTGATCCATTGACTTTCCATCATTTGCCATTGGTTCAAAATAAAAAAAACAAACAAAAAAAAAAAAAAACTGTGAAGTGCAGCCTCAGTTTTTGGCTAATTAGCACAATTTCACATGCTAACATGCTAAACTAAATGGTAAACGTGGTAAACATTATACCTGCTAAACATCAGCAGTTATGTCACTGAGTGTGATATTAAAATTTAGCCTTAAGCACCGCTGTGTCTAAGAAGCTCACAGAGCCGTTTGTGAGGCTGCGTACTCTACTCATGAAGGCTTGCTAATTTGAGTTCAGGTTAAACCGAACCCCCCCCCCATTAACAAATGTTTTGGGCCCTTGGGGGCAGGGCAACAACCTGCAAACACAACACAACACACAATATTATCACCTTATAAAACTGATGATGCTTATTTACACATCTAGCAGACACAGAGCTGTAGCAGTGATGGTGAGCCAACCCTGCATGCTACCTTTCACTACAAAATATATCACACAGGCCACCTGGTAAATGTCAGTGCAAATCCTCCCTCCTGACTTGGCTCTTTAGCTGCAAAACACCACTATGTTTACTACATGGCTAGTTAATACCTTTGCCTGTCTGTTGTTTGGTACTGAGCAGGTAGCATGGATTTATAAGACTCAACAAAAAGCAGTTAATGTGAGTGATGTAAAAAAAAAATTTTTTTAATTATAACGTGCTATAAGACACTAAAATGCTGAACAAAAGCATTCGATACATTGCTAAGTTAAACAAAACATCATCAGTGGAGCTTTAAAGGAATAATTCTACATTTTGGGAAATGTGCTTATTCGCTTTTTTTCCAAGAGTAAGATGAGAAGACTGGTACCACTCTCGTGTGTCTCAGTTGAATCTGAAGCTACAGGTTACAAAAGCCACCTGCTAGCACCTCTAAAAATGAATTAACACATTACATCTCGGGGTCTCACAGTCTCCACTGGTTGCCTAGAAACCTTACGTTGGCGACCAGTCTCCAGGAAGTCAATGTGCCCGTCCAAGAAATACCATGGTCATCACTCTTCCAGATTTGCACATGTGTACTAGGATTGACAGAGGACATCAGATAATATTAGGGATTAATAATAACAGAATACAATACAATATTACATTACATACTGTAGTTACACTAAGTAACTGCTTCTCTCAGTCAACTAGACCAGTCAACTACACACTCCGAGTTAATAAGCTTTAAATCAATAAAGCTGACGGGGACAGTCTCCAGATAATTCATACAATAACTTCTGCAATCTGAGGTGCTTTTATGCTTCCTGCCTATTGAGCCAGACTTATAAAGTTATGATGAATACATTTAATCAAGAACAGTGGAGCTGGTGCTGATTTTATGACACTATGGTTTTACCAGATGAAACTGGGTGGTCTGCAGCACTGGGCTTTATTTGAACTGTATTGACCAAGAGCTTATGACCTCCGTGAGAAAGAGACTGTAACACTACTAATAAATATTTTCATGATATTTCATTATGCCATGGTCAATATAGCTTCTTCTTTCAATAATCACTTTTTTGCAGCTCTTCCAAATTGTATAGTAGCTGTTATCGTGATACATAAAAGTTGTAATTTCTTTTAATGCACATTTCTAATGGACCGACTCCTCTGCCAATTTAGCTGTTGGCCATGTTGGGTAAATTGAGGGAAAATTGATGTGGAAAAATTTCCCAGCACTAAAAGGCCTAAGACTGAGTTGGCTCTATTTTTGCTTGATTCTCCCATGTGTCAGTAGTAGTAGTAGTCTTTGGACATTGGACTTATAAAGATGCTGCAATTCAGTGTTTGAACCAAATTGTCTTAAAGACAAAGTCTCCCCGAACATCCAGCCAGGTGGGAGCTGAAATTTAACAAAGCGAGTGCCTCTTAAATATTAGTGTGGCTGAGAGAGAGTCATGTAGATGAGGCAGATTATCTAACTTTCTGAAGCTCATTTTAGTCTCTGTTTGGCACAGCGGATCAGGCCAGCAGCATTGGAAAGGTTTTAACAATGACTATAATCCCTGCCCTGCTGAGAGGAGAGTGTGTGTGTGTGTGTGTGTGTGTGTGTATTAATGCAAGACAGAGAAGAGGAGGAAAGGATGTTGGAAGAAAATAATGGAGAAATAGATAATGAGAAGATATAGTGAACATTTATGGTGTACAACTTTGTTCATTCACATTGATAAATCTAGTCTATTACTTGATTAGTCAATAGCCAAAAATCATTTAGAAAATCGACACATTAATTAATTATTCATTTAATGTTTAACTGTAGGGATATATTATATATATATATATATATATATATATATATATATATACAAAACTCAAATATGTACATTACAGCACAAAATACAAACAAACAAACAAACATTCTCTTTCTCAAATTTTCAGCTTTTCTTCGCCTGTGATAAGAATGAATGTTTTTTTTAATTCTTTTGGTCTGTTGTTTGAACAAAACACGCAATTTGACTTGGGATGTTGTGATGGACATGTTTCTCCATTTCCTGACATTTAATAGGCCAAAGAATTAATTTAGAAGTAATAACCAGATTAAGTTGCAACACTTTCCTTTAATTCCATTTAGCATTGATAATGAGTAATATATAAATTTTAAAATGGTTTATTGATGAATTTATGAACTACTTCTGTGGAGGCTGGTTTTTAAACAGATCATTAATGACAATATTGTAAAACACAGTTGTAATAATTAAGTATAGCATGTCTTCATAGGAGAAAGTATAATTGGTTACAAATACTTTATATTAATAAACACTGAAACACATTTTTCTGTAGCTGTTTATAGTGTGATACATAATAGAGGTTGAGGTCGCCCACCATTCGAGCGAAGTGGAGCAACACGCCAGCTCTGCCTGCTCTCTTCAGCATTCATCGATACAGCTACTTATTAGTCTAATGAGCACAGTGTTCAATGATATAGTGGGGCTACTCCAAGCTCCTCAGCTGCGCAGCCACCACTGGATCTCTGCAATTCTAGTAGAGTTTTTTGCCCCACAGTTCATATCTTGGTTTGCTTTTATCACTAATATGATAACTAAAGTGTAAATTATTCATCACCGATCATTGCTCTCGTGTTTAAGGAACCATAGCTGTGATCAAAGAGTGATGGTTTCTGTCAGCCTTCTCTGGAAAGGCTTGCCTGTGAAGAATGATCAAAGGCCACTCGTGTAAACACATTTGTCCCATACAGTAAGCCATCACCATCAACGCTTGGCCCTTTTGTCAGGTAGAAACTTAAAATAGTAATAATATGGCTTTAGCTACAAACTGTAGCTCGTGTGCAAAGGAGGGTGGGTTCTCCCTCGCTTCCCATGAAGGTACAATTACTGCAAAGCAGATACATTTCATTGGTGAAACAGGCATTGCTAATAGCTGACTTAATAAGGTGTTTTTATTGAGTTGTTGTCAATTGAGAGTAAATTGTGGAAAACATCATCTTCTAAAACATATTGTCCGAAGATTGTAGCTTTACATTCAGTAAATAAAACACTGAAACGCACATCTGTGATTCATTCCTTCGAATTTTCTTTGAACGTAAATGCCAACAAACTGTGTTCTCTGATTAAACCTTAAACCATAAACCTGAGACAGCACAGCTAACCCTAACCTACCCCCCAACAATGCTCCCAGGATTAGTAACTAGTGAATTACTGAATTTACACCACTTGTTAATGAAAAAAGTAATCAGATTACTTTAATGTGCTCTGAGTAATGCTCCACAGCCCAACACTCATCTACAAGATCTACAACTGAAAAAAAGCTTTTACATTTGTCATTGCTTCATTTGTTTGCCAATTAAGCATCACACATAATTCACACATGTTAAATCATGGGTTTTAGCAGCTATCATAAGAATGCTAAGTACCTGTTCAAACTCTTCCCAGTGAGGACATTTCACTTTACGCTGCAGATTAAAAACTTAAACATTTTTTCCGCATTCAGCTCCACAAATTAATTAAATCTGTATTGTATTAGTGTCACAGTAGCTCAAAAATGAAATGAAAAGCTTGGTGGAAGAAACACAAAACCTACAATAGCTCGGTTGTGGCATCGTGCCCGGCTGCCCTCCGAGATGTTTCTGGCAATGTGTGAGCAGGATGTGCAAGCTGAGACACCCGAGCTCTGCCAAGCAGCAACCTACAGCCTGTATTTACAGATACCAGACAGAAAACTCCTCTTCAGTCCATCAGATCAGCAGGTTAATCAAACAATAGACAGTTATTTGGATCTGAGATTGAGAAGAATAAATTATTCACAAGAGTTCAGACTTTCTGAGAAGGGCTGAGGGTGAAGTTGGTGACGTGGTGTGTGTATGTGTGTGTGCCTGCAAGTCGCTGTGTGTCTCTTCAGTGGAAGAGTAAAATAGGCTCAGTTTGGGCAAACTAGAGATTTTCTCTGAGGGGGTGCGATTGAGCAATTTTAATCATTCTGCTCAATTTACTCAAGACTTCTCTTGCGTTATCAGCAGAATGGGTTCAATCAGTTCTGAATGTGATTGGCTCAAGTGGATATAAGACGCATTTGTCCAAAGACAAGAACTTTCATGAACTCAAAGTGGGGTTTTCTGAGGCTGAAAAGGCACAGATCTAATAAATCAGTGGCTATTTATGCTTTCTAACCCCCTTAACCCCGAGAGATTATATTTAAAAAAAAAAACAAAAAAAAAACAGACAAGGTCTCTGTGATGAATACCGTCCTTTTAAACTAAACTCAGAGTGTTATAACAGCAGCAGCCTTTTCTTAGAGACCAATAACATAACAGTAGGAAAATAACAAAGAAGAGCAAAATCCTGTAAGACACAATATTCAATATGATGAAAATACCCTCAGGACTACCAGATCATGGCAATATGCAAAGTGTGGAATAAAATGAAAGTGCAAGAGGATCCCAAGTGGAAATACCTGTCTGTTACCTAATGAAATATTCAACAGGCTTATTTCAGTGAGGTCCAAGAAGAATAAAAGTTATTCCATACACTTGACCTCTGTCTATGAGTAAAATAATCCCGATGTCAGCATTATTCATAGAGAAAAGTAACTCCTAAGTAAAGAAAGTACAGTACTGTTTTAACCAGGATTTCCCTTTGGAAAGATGATTTGTTCATCATTAAGTGATGCTGGTAAAGGCAGAAAACACTGATCTTGTCTGGGAGACAGCATGTTTGTCAGAAGCATGGTTCCGCCACATTAGGCAATTATTCATACAGTCTTTGATGTGCAGTGTCAGACTGACGGCCGGGCAGACTAAAAAGCTCCTCTTTGCTCCACTGACTCCATCAGCCAAAAACCACTGAGCTTCAGTGCACCACCACTGCTCTGTATAAGTTCACAGCCTGCCATGCTGTCAATCTTTCTACAGCCAACAGGTAGAGTAGTGCTCTATTGATTCAGCTCTAATGCTTCACTTTCCTCATCACCTGGGAAACAGCTAATCCAAATTTCCTTTTAAGAAACGATTGCATACAAATCACTTTTAATAGCCTGAGAACACTGACTTGTCATCGATCTGTACATACATATGAACATATACATGCCCACCCCCACGCACCACACCTATAATACTGTTGAATCCTCACTAAACCTTTACAAACTAGAGCTACTGTGCATTGATTGATCACAATTTCATCGGCGTCAGTATTTTAAGATCCAAATATCAGATCTAATATCAATAAGATTTACTTATTTTGTAAAAGGACAGAACTTGCTAGCAGCATGTTGTTGGTTGGTCCCCCACTTTGGTCCATATTTAAATATTTCAACAACTGCCGAGCAGATTGAAATTTGGTACAAGTGCACAGAAAACGAATGTGACCAACTTCGGTGATCCCCTTTGAGGTTGACATTTCAGCATTATGTCTCAACAACTACTGGGTGGGTTTTCACGACACCTGGTGCAGATATTCACACCCCCCTCAGGATGAATTGTAAGATTTTTGGTGCTGCTCTGACTTTTCAATCTAGCGCGACCATCAGGTCAAAATTTCCCATCAGCCATCAAATGTCAGATCTTAGCATGCTAGCGTGCAAAGCTAAGACGGTCAACGTGCTAAACATACCTGCTTAACATCAACATGTTAGCACTGTCCTTATGAGCATTAGCATACTGACGTTAAGGCAGAGTGAACACTAGATCAACATGCAAGAATAAAGTGTTTTAAAAGACTCTTGTCATTGTCAGTAATATTAGAGTGGGCTTGTATTTGTCTTTAAACTATGGCAAAGAGGAGAATCGTTTGGCCTGGGGACATTTCTGCATCTTCAATGAGTCTTTTCCCCAGCAGTGCTGCTTGTTTCATTTATGGTGGGAAGAGTTTCCCATTATGAATGAAAAGAACGGTTTCAGACAGTTGACACTGCTCTTAAATAAATAACAGCTTTAGTTCCCTGCTAACAGTAATCTGTGACTTTGTACTACGGTTTAATTCTGCCCGCTTTCTGTTTGCTGGCTTTGGTATATAATTAATATTGCATGAATCAACATGGTCATAATGATCCATGATACCAATTTGCTAATACTATTTTCAAACAGAAACACGCTTGAGGATTGAGGATTTCTGGGTAGTGGGTAATGTGCATGCAATCTTATTTATAAACCCAGGGTATTCTTTTTCAGGTGTTCTAACCACATAGGTTGATTTAGTTCTGTTGGCTGACAACTTAAGATGGGATTTTCATGATGAAATTAACTGTGCCACTGGTCTCTTGTTTTGTAAATGGAATTCTATCGATCGGGAGAAAAGTGTTATCAGGGCCTTACATGGCTTCACTATCTGTTTCTCACTCTTGCTGCTTTTTCAAGACGCTGCAATTGTGAGATGAAGCCTCCGAAATCAATACATGCCAAAGTGAATTTTTACCTGTTATCATCAAGATTCCAGGTTTTATTATGAGTCAGTACCAGGAAAATGCCTTCATCAACAAATGCGCGAGTGGCACATTGTAGCTGCTGAACACCATCATGAACACACAAGATCTCTTCAAATATGAGTGCCTATGGTCAGACAAGAGTAAATGAAAGGAGTAAATCTCTGTCTGTCATATTAATACCGCCACAGTCAAAACTATATCAGCACTCACAGATTTATTGTAATTTGAATTTGTTAATATGGACTCTGTTCCACTGAATTTATCAGAATACATTGTCAACCGTTTTAAAAAGAACTGTTTCTATAATAAAAAGTAGCTGATGAAAATGAAAATTGTACTGTAATTTTTCAATTCTGTGAGCATCAGAAATAAAACCCCTTTTCTCATCTCTGTTGTGTTAAGGTGCAGGCAAAAAAAGTCTCTCAAAAACCGGACGAATAAAACCAAAACAATCTTCATGGCCAGACACCACAAGAGATAAATGAGAAGAGGTATTTTTTGTCATTTGGGCGAACAGATGCTTTGAATTCAGATGAGCTGAGGTCTGGATGTGTATACAAGACCATCTACATGCATAAACTGTTTGTGTGTTTATGGATATGTATACAGAGATGCTCTATAAACAAGGTAGGTAGTTTTTCACAAGAGAGCTAGAGATTTTCATGGTCATCGTTCCACATAAAAACTGCAGAAAAAAACTTCAGGTTTCCTGTGGGAAATTGTTTAGCCGAGGTGGACAACAGGCTAAACGGTTGCCACACCCATTGAAAGGCTGTGATAAATAACACCTCTCCTATTTTTACACTTAAAGTTAATATTCTATTTTATTAAATGCATTAATCTTTTTGTAACACTGTGGTATACACAAGAGCTGCCACTGTTGCTTCAGTGCTGAAAAGGTGATGCAGTTTAGAAATGACACTGGTGAAAACAAGGTGAGGGGACTGACTGAAGGAGCTACAGCGCACCACGATATCACCTTGTTCCTCTCTCATTCTTCAGGCATACTCACAAATATGTGAATCATATTGTGAAGTGTTACCAATCTTTCATTATGTTAGGGGAGTTGTTTTTTTTTTTTGCTTTGTTTCACGCTATAAAACACAGCAGGAAACTTTGTAATGGGTTTATCTCCTCATCATCATTGGGGTGACTCTGCTGTCACAACAACAAAGCAAAGCCAAGGTTAAGACCTCTTGATCCTGCTGGTTTTTCTTTTTTTTTTCCAGGGCTGTCAGCTCAGGTCAGGGTGAAGGGGGACATGGCCACAGCATAGGAGTGGAAAACCTATGAAACTGCTCTGTGCTTCAGATTTTCAACAGCATATTGACTGTGCATGAGCTCAACTCAAAGACTGGATGCATTTTCAAGCTTTCTGTAACAGAAAGATGCCTTAAGTCTGCATTAAAATCTGTATCAAACACAATAAGTTGTATTGCATCTCTAAAAATGACTTTAAATCTCTTGCATTTGGTCAAAATATATCACAGCAGGTACGGAAAATAAGACAGAGAGAGCGACCTTGGTCTAAGATTTTTTCCACCGCATCCCTGCATCAAAGTTAATTGATACCGGTATGTAATGGTTATTGATGTTACAAATATAGCCCTGCCATGCTGTGAGTTACCAAGAGATGTGTCACAGCACATTTCCCAAAGCTGGATTCAGAAAGAGGAAGCCAGATTGATAGAAATAACTGCTGTTTCAATAATTCAGGCTCATCATGGTGAAATGAGGATTGTTCTGTCTTTATTGCATTGCAGTCAGGCTGATGAGTTAGGATGAATGACAGAATGCATATTTAATGCCTGTATATAACATTTGAAATTCCATCTTTTTACCTTAAGTCATGTTCAAGGATATTTTCCCCTCTGCTCAAATACATCATTACACAACAAACAGCTTCATTATTCTTGATGGTCTTTGGGGATTTATGCTCTTTGGGGTTGCTTTGGGGGGTTTCATTTTCTACAGTATTGAGTTTAGTGGCTGTAAATTAACTCACACTCGTATGGTACGGAAGTCGTGAGGCTGACAGCTGACATTGCTGCTGGTTTAATCCTTAAACTCAACAGGGGGGCACTAATCCAGCCGTGAACTTGTTTACTGGGTAGTGGCTAGTGTTACTTGGTCACCATGGATGCCAAAGTGTCATTGAGCAAGGCATAAAATTGCTTCAGGGGAATTGCACTGCTGCTTATTTGCACATTATTTATTTGTGTGACGGAGTTCAGAGGAGGAACATGCAAAGAGGGAAATTCATTCGTCTAAATTGTTCAAACAACTTCAATCGCAATCACTTTACTGTCAGATTTTTTTCACACAGTTGTCTTTGCTTTTCACAGAGCTGTGACATAGAAACGTTGGTTTGCAGGGCGTTTAACACAAGTGCAGACACTGAGTGCATTTTTCAGATGGAGTCATCTGCAGACAATGTTCTCCAGCTTCCTCACAATGAAGAGAAACGAGTTCCTGCTGTGTCAGCTCACTGCCTGGGTGAAAATATACCGAGGGACAAAACATTTGACTGCATAAACAGTGTGAAGTCACGTGAAGAGGCGCCCCAGGTGCGCTACCTGCGGTAAGCCGAGTAAATGGGAGCAGAGAGGAAAAATGATGCAGCTGTGATGTACAGCTGTGTGAGTGTAAGGTGGGGAAGTCTGCGAAGGCAACAAATACCCAACTTTGTTGCAACGTGAGATTTGTGTTTGTAAATCTTGCATCACCACACTGTTTCCATAAATCTCACTCACTTATGTGAACGGAGAGCGGTGTTAGATAGATATTTGATTTTCTTGGATGAGCGTCTCCCGAACTCACTGCAGTACAGAATGATGAAACACCAGATTTTCCGATAGAACACTACAACCAAATTTGGAAGCTGTTGCCCTCCATCGATTTTTCCATCCTCATATTCACACACCCCAATACTTCACAGCTGCAGTTTCTCTCTCTCTGTCTCTCTCTCTCTGCTTCCGTTTTATGATATACACTAATAACAACCTTGTGTGTCTGTTCACATGTGGCTTCATCCTGATTATGGAGTCCTCTGCATATTTTTGCACAGTGTATGAGCCAATAGAGTGGCAGCAGATTTCACCTCATTAGGAACAAGACTGAGAACAGTATGAGCAGAGGAAATTTCCACCTGTCTTACAGTCCATGTTTTCCAGATTAACTAAAGGAAAAAGCTGGGTAAAACATCCTAGGTTTTAAGTTTAAGTTTTCTTGCAGTGTTAGAGCACAAGTGCATCAAAAAAGTCATATTATTTATATGTTTTTCAAAATTTCTAAATTGAGATTGTCATTTTTGAAAGAGATGATTGACAGCCACATCCTTTTCACTATTGTTATTTTAGTAGATTAGATGAATAGTTTCATGTAAACAACACAAATTGGAGCATGCAATAGATTTTTGATGTTTATGTCATCTTTCTCGAATATGTGTTTTGTGTTTGTCACACTGCATCTGAGCACTTATACTGAACTCTGAATATTTTTAGTTGAGAAAATAAAGTACATACATACAAAGCTACTGTTATATCAACTGTGGTGAGGTCTAGCCAACATTATTTATATTTTCAGATTCTGATATGTTGACTTATTAAGCGTGACTTTCTACAAGCTGACTTTATAGCACTGGAGGAGAATGAGATTGGAATAATAGCTCTGACTTATTTCCATCTTTGCCTCTCTTTTCACCTCAGCCTGCCTTTGCCATATATCTGGGCTCCTCAGCCAATTACTAATATAGGTGTACCACTGCTGTTTCTGTGAGGATGTGAGGTCCCTACCAGCCGTGGTTCAGTGCTAGGATAACAAGGTTTTCTAGTACAACAGAACATCCAGATAATCCATCTCCTCATGCCTCGTCTTCTCCTCAAACTACGTGCCGGTTCAAAGACCTGAATGCTCGGCTCTATTAGAACAGTCCTCCAAAGACAAAATGAGACAAATTCAGATTAATCCCTTTTTGATGTATGTGTTGCACATTGTATCTCAGTGCATCTTTCCTGGAGAGAGAAGTTGTCACTGGATTCGTGAGAATGGATTCATTTCTTCCGTTTTTCTGTGTTCAGCCTCAAAATCCATCTCAGCATGTGCTTTGAATATGTATATAAAGCAAAATGGGATTCAAGGAGGACTATAGTGAGGGATGAAATGACCTACAGTAATGGATCACTTATTTCCTCTGTGCTACATGGAGACGGATCCAATATGGACTGATGGAGCATTCAGATAAAAATCAAAGAATGAAGCTCCATTTCACTACAGTGCCCCAGAGACAATATTCAGGGGGAGCACAGAAGGTGTTTGTAAAGGTTGAGAGGAGAGCTGGTTGCACTGTGAGTGCAGTGTCCTTGAGCTAGGCTGGGTTACAGCTCTCCATTGCTAATTAACACATGGGGACCATGTTGCTCTGTTTGACACCTCTCTCTGCGTAATGCTGAGATCTCAATATGAACACTGACACATTGCAAAGGTAAAAATATCACTATCATCAGAAAAACCTGGAAATAGGAAAAAGTCATTCCTGTAAAACTGAAATCTTGACCTTACTGAAACATGAATTATTGTCATTGAAGACATCAATTATTGAAACTACTGAAACCATACTGAAACCATGATCTTCCCCTAAAGTTAGCCAAAGTGCTTTTGTTCGCTAAACCTAACCACAGGAGACTCATGATGCAAAACCAGGTGTCTCATGTCAAAGTTGTGCGCTTTTTATGCATGCTAACAATTAATAATTAGCGTAAGCTGAGACTGATGGGTGTGTCAGTTTAGTAAACCTTATTTCTTTTTTGATCCTGTATTTGACAATTAGATGAAGCCTTATCAATTTCACTTTTTTTGTTCACTATACGGTTTCCTACTCTTGCCCCATAAAGGGGAAAGGAAACAGTAACAGTTCTAAAACTACTTTTTGCTCTGACACACAGCTTTAAACCCCAGACCCCAAAGGGATGAGTGGCACAGCAGGCTGGATATCTCTGATTCAGTCTTTCTCTGCATCAGCTGAACCCCACAGCTTTCCTAAAGCTCCACTTTGCCACGAATTAAGCCTTAATGCGACTCCTCTGTCTATTGATTTGTTAGCCATGCATTTCCTGTCCTGCTTTGATGTCATTGTGGTGTCAGTGTATGGAAGATTCCAGATAAAATTATGGAGGGTTTTAGCTTTTAAGCTTGTTATTTCAGGGGATTATTCGGCCGCAGTTGAATTAACATTTTTATTCTTTTTTTGGCCACAAACTGGATTATGTGACTCTTTTCTGCAGAGGCAATATCAAATGCCCATCGCTGATATGCTGCTGCCATGAACCCCCTCCACTGCAGAGGAGACCAGTGCTGATTGGGTCTGGGGAGAGCTATGTGTAGAGGATTTCACCAGCTTGGCCTACAAGCTCTGCAACACAGTACAGAAAAAAAAATGGGCCTTAGAGCCAGGGATCTGAGCAAAAATAAAACACATTCACCAAATGTAGTACAAAGAGATCATTACGTATTACTGATGCTGCAATTCTGTGTTCAATATTTCTAAGCTCTGCTGTTATTATTAGTTATTGACCAAACGGTCCTGCTGTTTTGGCTCCTTGTTTGTGAAAGTGAAAATTAGTTTTGGTTTCTTTAGGCCTGCAGGGACCCTATCATGGCTATGCTGGGAAAGAGCGGAACTTCTGCAGGAAAATAATTCCGGCCTATATTCAGCAGACTGGATGTGGTCCACTCGTCCCTCTGTAGAGCCCAATACACTCTGCATAGGAACAGAGTGAGCAACAGTGCAAAGCACATAAATACAGTACAAACAAAGGGCAGATTAATGGCCAGGATAATCACAACCTAGAGATTTGTCCCTATTTTGTGTTAGTATTTTCTGAACCAACACTTTCTGCCTGGTATTAAACTTTTCTCTAAACCGCAGACATGGCTGTGAGCAGCAGATGGGCTTCAGATTCTCATCCCTGTCCTTATGTGATGTAGCAGCTGCAACTAACATTGTCATTAGAGCACCACTGAGCTGCAAAACGATATTCAACACCAATCACATCAGAGGAAAAGTGGTGGATTGTTTTCAAGCAACATGAAAGAGATGGTATGGAAATTATTAGGGGAAGAGAAAGGATCAGTAAAAAAGGGGAAAAAAGGGGAAGGGTATTTTTAATTTTTCTTTAGGCTGAAGGATAACCAGACTTTTTCCTTATCCTAAATTTCTAATTCATTTTAGCATTCCTTTGCAATATAGTTAATAATTGCATAGTTACATTAAAAAGACAACTTTCAGATCTGCCATGGTTCATGAATGTGTATGCTGTCACGATAATACAATAATAAATCTCAGTAGCAGGGTTTTATTAATGTGTACATGGTGGCACACTTTACAAGTGCTATTAAGATATTAAGAATTAAAGTGGGGTACATGATTATCCAATAACTGTTTTTTTTTTTTTTTTTGGCCACTTGGGGGGACTGGTAACAAGTCTTTGAACTTAAAGGAGCTATATACAAGTTTGGTGAAAGTCCAATATTCACTCTCTTTTAGCTCCATTTTTGGTCTCCACCAACTCCTGACAGATAATACTGGCTCTTTAGCTAAAAAAAAACTCCACTATGTTCACCAGCTAGTCACTAACTTTGCCAGTCTACTGTTGAGCAGGCAGTTTATAGTTTTTTTCCCCCCCTTTTCACTGAAAACAGCCGCTGTTGCAAAATGACACTATGAGAGCGTCAAAAGTGAACACACACATGAAAGAGAGGAGGAAATCTAAACAAAAAATGAAACCTTCAATAGAGCTCTGTGAAGCAGAGGGGAGCTGCCGATTCAGGTGATAATTAGGTACATCACTGTGAGCGACACCTTTCCTTGTCACACTGTTTTCACATTTGATACATTCTTATTATAAAAATACTGATTACAGCTGATTGAAACAAGATGTACTAATTTAGCACTGTTATGTTATTTGGACCATCATTCATTATTTATTCATTTTACATGATTTGTTTATTTTGCAGTTTTTTCTAAGTCAAGAAGAGGTTCCAAAGAAAACATTACAAACCCTGGGGAATGTGTTTGCTTACAGTCTCCAACAGATTTAATTTGTGAACCACTGCCAACTTCTGAAGATAGATAGTGAATTTTATTCATTTCATTTGATTAATGAGGAAACACTTTTTATGACACACACACAATGTGCTTAGTTGAAATTCTGACCTTTTATAAATGAAAATAATTGTTAGTTGCATCTCTAATATAAACATAATGGTTATTGGTTTGGTGGTTTTAGATGCATTACATCAACATATTTTCATGAATATTTAATCTGGTATTTGTCTGTATAAACTTTGATACAATATGAATGCAGGAGGGAGGTGAGCCAGAAGCTAGTCTGATTTTTCCTGACGCCAGTTATGAAATATATAAAATGTTGTGTCTGGGTCCTGCTGAGCCATTATTCCCACTCAATTAATTAGAGATGTTCTTTCAAAGAGGCTGCAGTTTGTCTTCCCTCTGAGCAGCCACACTTCCAATGTGAATGTCTGCCGTCTTCTCTTAAGGATTGTGAAGGTGGGATCTGGTGTCAGGATCAACAAACAGTATAATATTGGTATGTCTGAGCTCTGCGATACGTTTGCTGGATATCAATAGACCCTAACTTCACTTGAAGGTGTCAATGACCTACTGTGAATGTGTTATCGAGAGCACATTTTCCCTTCGCTCCTGCAACAGAAAGCACCATTGCTGACATAAAACCTTGCCACTTTTTATGCTAAATGGGCAGAGTGATGGACAACTGTGGTACTTTGATCCTGCAAAATAATTGATTTTCAAGTCAATCACACTCAATCAATCGATCAATTCACTGAATGCTTCTACATTTTCTCATGGATTCTGGGTCTCCAATTAAAACGCTTTCATCTTGAAGCTTTGACATAAATGCAGTATTTATGGGAGGAATATTGTTACATATCTGTATTCTGGGTTAGGTGTGTGTCAGTATTTCAATGCATAGTAAGGTGTATAAATTACACACACAGCATGATAGTAGGAATCTTCCGAACTCTTTTTTTTAATGCAGGTTTTGATTCTTATTGAAATCACTTTGAACTGAATAATGCTTTTTGTATCTGCTATTTTTTCTTTATTCACATCCATGCAAAGGATATCTGTTTCACCACAAATTGAATGAATAAAAGCTTAATAAAAAAAACACAAAGGGGAGAACATGAAATCTAATACCATAGGGAATATGAACACTGACGAATAGAAAAATCATTTCCTTGGGGCAGTGAAAAGAGTTCCCACCATCACCGACAAAGCAGTCTTACATCTCAGTAAAGCAGTGGGACTGGTATTATCAAGCTGGGAAACTGGTGTAGATGGCAGCTTTAGTAAGCCTAATCACATGTGGTCCTGATAAACCTGCTGTCACGACTTAGGAAATAAAAAATTAAAATCTTATTTTTATGTACACTGTTTCCAGCACAGATACAACCTTAATGCACAGTTGTTGTTGATGCCCTTCTGTTGAGTAGTGCATCCTTTTTAGCCACGCTAGTGTTGTAGGCATAGGGATGGCAGTGCCGGTCTGTCTGTCAGTCGGTCCACCACTTGAGCCCAAACGGAAATATCTTAACCAATATTTGATGGATTGCCATGAAATCTGGTGCAGACATTGATCTTCCCCAGAGGATGAAGCCTACCAACTTAAGTGATCCCCTTAATCTTCATCTTCCCAGCAGGCAACAGACGTCAACGAAGCGTCACAGAGACGTTGGGCTCTAACGACTATAACATTGGACAGATATTAAATTTGAGTTGGAAATTAAAATGAGGTTGACATCAAAACCCAACGCTGGCAAACTGACATTGTGACGTTTCGCAGATGTTGGGATTTGGTCACCAAACCTCACGACTAGAATACATTGATATGATGTTGGCATGAGATGTTTGGAATTTGGTTACTTAACAACACAATTAAAATCTAATAAATTGCACCAGCTGTCAGTATCCTACCGCAAATTAATGTTGACATTAAACGTTGACTTGACAGTGAATTTTGGTCAGTGTCGCACCCTACATTCAACCAAATGTCAAAGTGGCCCACTGCGTTCCTGTGGGGTAGCGCCACCATAAGTGTACCATTTTCATCAGATAATAATGTTATGAAATATAACCCAAACAATGATTTTTTTTTTTTTATGGTTAAAAAAAAAAACATACAAAAAACAACAATAAAAATAAAACTACATAGACAAAAAAAACAAACAAAAAAAACCCAAACAAAAACAATTTATATACTGTAAGAGCATCCCTTTTTGTAAACTACCTCTAACATACTGTAGTTTTTCTCCATGTTGGCCAACATATACACTGACACAAAAATATTTTCAGTAAGTTAATCTTGGATGATACATCAGGACAATTTATTGGTCACCAACTATTACGTGACATTTTAAAAAAAGGCTGCAGAAACTCTCACACACAAGCACATACATCAGGGATTGTTAATTTCCTGGTACAGGAATGTGTAACTCTTCTCACCTGCTGTCTTTTTTTTTTATTGTTCTATCCGTGTTAGAAGTGAAGCGACCTTCAGTTACACTGTTAATTCTGTGCATGTTCACACACAGATCTACCAAATATAATGTGCTGCTTAACAGCTCATGTTGTTATCGGTGCAGGTTTGTCTGATACTGACAACCATCAGTTCGTCCCCTTGGACTGAGCTTGAATTTCATTATGTTTCGCCCTTGCTGTGCGAAGATTTGCTCTCCAGCTTGTGCTCCACACTGTGTGTGGGGCACTCAGTGAAAATATGAAACTGTCAAAATGACCTTTTCCCTGGGCTCACAAGGACTGCTCTAATTGGCACATTTTATTGTTATCAACTGAGGCAAACAAAAAATGTTCTCCTGTGCAATGCTAAGTCACCATTTCACAAAAGATGAAAAAAAGAAGTATTCTAAAACGTCTGGTTTGAAATGAAATATAATATTTCAAGCTCCTCTTTATCGATCCATGTAATGTCTCACAGATAAAAATCCTTATACTGGTTTATTTCGCTACGCAAAACGGTACAAGATCAATACCAAGAGAGGAAAATAAACGGTGTGCTTCATGGATATAGTGTGTATAGCTATAATCGATCTCATCATGCAACACTATAAGAAAGGTCATACCTCAAAAACAGTGAGGCTTCTCCACAATCGTTCAATCAATAATGACATTTTATCCCCAGAAATAGAGTTGGGCGACGTTGGGCTTCTACTCTGTAGCTAGTTATCCCGGCACTTAACCTTTAACTGGACAAGTGCTGATACACATGCACGCACGCATACACACACACACAAGTCCAAAGACTCCCACCAATCAACAAATTCACATAACACATGATTACAAAGACAGACTCTGAACTTCCTTCTGTTCATTTCACAGATCCCAACTCTCTCCCTCTGCCCTCAAACGATTTGTGTCATGTTTCCAGCTTAGCTATCCCACTGTGTGCTTCTCTGCGTTATTTCATGTTCGGTCATGTCGTGTGCATGATCTTGATTTTGGGTTCTGTGTCTACAATTAGACGGCCGCTCTTATCTCTGCGGTCCCTTCACATTACACCAGATGGACCCACAGATGGACACGGCGACGTTGTATTAGTCCATCGGCTCAGTCGGCAGCCAGCACGTCATGCTTTAGTCTATCATATCTCTAGGTCCAAATCCCTGAATTAGATTTTTATTTGCCTGTAAATCACAGAGTCATTGTCATCTCACGTATGAAAAACAATAAAAGTGAAAGAGGGAGAATGTGCTGGGAGGCTCAGCAGATGTCTGACACCTCCTGCATGGAACACACCAGCCACAAATGGATCCCATTTTGTTTTGATGCTTGTTAGTATAGTGGAGCTGTGGAGTATGTCGTGGGCTCTGACAGGGTCGGGCAAAACTCCCTCTACTGTTTGAAAGATGAGAGATGCCGGTGTCAGATCCCCCTCCTGTCTCCTGCTCTGCTGTGCATGGTTGGCATCCACTGAGAACAACATGAGAGATAGGAGTTTCTGACCGTCATTATCAGACAAATGTAACGTGGGCTCAGTCTTGCATTGCAGCATTTGATAGCTATTTATGCTCAGTGCTCAATATCCTTTATATCTATCAGCTTTGGGCATCTCTGAAGAGCAGAGCTATTCAACTTCCCTGATCACCTACAGAGCAAAAGAGCACCAGTGTGGCCCCGGATCTTTACCTGATAAAATCCTTGATTTATCTTCTTCATGTCATGCTGCTACAATACAGTCTAGTGGGAGACAGCAGCCAGGCCCCGGGCTGACAGCCCCACAGCTCCTTTGGCTTTTGTTGCAGCCCGATCAGCTCAGATTACAGGATGAGCCTCAAAAAGCATCCCAGACATGTAACCTAAACGACTCTCCTGGCAAAAGGAAGATAGCATGGAGGGACTTGGGTCGGGACAGTTGAATAAGGATCTTTATCTATTTGCATTTAAACCTTCACACTAAAAAAATACACAGGCTTGTTAACATTTTGTTTATTTTTTAATCAAAGAACCAGACACCTCATTGCACAGTTTTTAATCTTTTGGACTGATGATTTAACCAGGGCAATTTCTTGCCAACCCAAGTCAGAGGTGCTCCAACTGCAACATGGTCAACAGGACTTTTTACTTAGTTAGCAGTCAACACAAAATACAGCTGAGTATAATACAACAGAGCTCAACACACTGCAACTTAAGAAAAAAAAAAAACACATGCAAATAGACAAAACACAAGCAAATTCAGAAAAAATTCTTCATCAATATGACAACACATGTGCTGCAAATACTCACAACCCAACCAAATATAAACCAACTGAGCAAGACGTGTATTTCTGTGCTGCATATACTCATAGGCCTCCACCTAAAATTGAATATGACTTACTCCTTAATATCTGATGTTTAAGTAGTGCTGCACACTTTGCTAGTTACATCAATATCAGTTAATAGCCATATCCCTGCAGTGTCTCCAGTTGAGTAACCCAACCACAGAATAAAAGAAAAACACAGTTTGATTTGTGAGCAAATATGATCAACACTGGTTCTGGTTCAACTGTAGTTCGGGTCAAAATGTACGTACAAATATTTGTACTGCTCTACCTGCTCAATAGACATCAAATATTTCACAATGAATTAATCCTGAACAGGGGAGAAGACAGCGACAGCTGCTGCAGAGGATCCTCCTGCAGCCTATTATCGGAAGGCAGAGCGTAACTGCTGTGTCTGACAGAGGAGTGGGACTCTGAGTACTTAACTGGCTCACAGACACAAAGTTTCATTGACTATCTGAGTACAACGACTTGCTCAACGAACAAGGAATTGGCAGTGCTGACAGGCAGATCAGGGGGCTGCAGGAAGAAGTAAAACGACAGGAAGAGACACAGAGAGAAAGAAACAAAGTGAGAATTTGAGACAGAGAAAGGAGACTGACATGTCTGTGTAATATCTTTGTTGCTCACTCGCTTCAGATCCTCTCGCTGTTGCTCTGCAGATGATGAAACTTCGTCAGCATCATTATCACAAGCTTCTGCAGGACTTGCCATCTTTGGAGCAACAGGGGAACACTGACAACTCCGGTTATAAGCATTGCCTGTGAGGAAAACCCTCCTCTCCATCACATTGCTGTGCTGTCTCAATGATGCTGCAGGTGTCACGACTGCAAACCTCTGGTTCAGTTCTTGTGAAGCAAAGACTGCTCAAAGTCTGATGTGTGTGGAGTCATAACAGTTCAGGAGTGCTGAACAAACAGCCGGGCTGATAGCTGTAACACTGTGACGGGGGCATGAAATAATCTTTGTTGCTGCTCTCATGACACTGTACACCACAGAATTGACTTGGAGGCTGAGCTCCTTTGAGATATCATAAGTCAGGATCTTTGTCTTCCACATTACTCCCTTGTTTATTTCTTCTATACAGGCAACTTTTGTCTAGCATTCATTAACCTTGGCTTCCAACCCAAGCAAAGATATGGAATACACTCACACTTCATTCACTCTACTGTGGCTGCACCTTTATGACTCTCATGGGGTAGTGCAAAGTTGTTTTTTGCAGCTCAGCGAAAGCTTCCCTGCATTTTTACTGCTCCCTATAACTTCGATCTTTAGGTACTAGGTTTGCATGAGCAAAATACTGATATACTCAAATAATACTCAAAACTGTAAGAGCAATTTTTGGTGAAAGATTGTACAGATTATGGTACTAGCATTACACACCAAACACATTAGAGCTGAAAGAATTATAGCCGATTAATCAATTAGTCAATCCACAGAAAACACTACAACAATTTTACCAACCAAATAAATCATTTAGGGTAATTTTCCATGAATATGAGGACTTGCTGCTTTTGTCTGTTTTATATGAATGTTAAGTGAATATCTTTGGTTTTTGGATTGATGGTCAGACATGAGTTTGGACTCTGGTGTATTTTAGCTATTTTCTGATATAATATAGAATTAACATTTTACAGACCAATTTTTTCTGACATTTAATAAACTGAAGGATTAGTCTAAAAACTTATTGACAGATCAACTGATAATGAAAATTGAGCTGCAACTAATGATTACTTTCATATTGTCTTGATAAACTAATTAACCATTTGTGAACAATAAAAAATCTCTCTTGCACTTCCTTTAAGGCCAAGATGATGCAATCCAAAATCCAAACATATTCAGTTCACTTAGATATGAAACAGAGTAAAGCAATAAATCATCACATCTGAGAAGCTTGAACAATGGATTACTATTAATGGATTACCAAATATTTTAAGATTAGATTCATTTTTCTTCTGCTAGTCAGCTAATTGATTAATCGACTAATCTTTGCAGCTCTGAATGAAACTGATCATTAGTGGTAGCTCTACAACTCATGCATAAAAAGTTGAGAACCGTCAAGTGTATGGAGCACACAACTCTAATTTCACGGCTCACGGAAGAAAAACAAGGAGGTTCACACATTTCAACAAAGCTGGAACAAACAGCTGTGTTTCCGTGTGCTGTGTAGTTTCTTTGTGAATTGTATAGTAGTGAGACCAAATGAACTGACTTGCTACATCACTGTTAGCTGGCCAGGATGCATACTGCAGCGACCAACCTATTCTAATCATGGATGCTAAAGCAATCTGCAGAAAAAGAAAATCAGAGGCTGTAATATTTCTGCAACTGCTCTGAAACCAGCTGGTGAGATCTGCCAAAATACCCAAGCCATGCTGCAGGCACAATATGCCACTACGAAGCAGAGCCAAATTGTTTGTCTAAACTGGTTTCAGTGAGAAAAATGGAGGTTAACAGTAAAAAGGCTGTTATATTTTGACCTCTGTTCAATAAAGGACCAAGGTTTTGCCAATTAAGTGGCCTTGGCATATGAGGATTTGAGGACAACGTCTTTACACTTTCTCCTCTCTGGCAAATCACACGAAACACACTTCCAAACACATTGATCTTGCCTCGCAGGGGAGACTTTATGGTACCTGCCTCCCAATTACTCGCATAGGCTTATTCCTCTGACACAGTCTCCGGGAAAACACACTGGATTGGCTGCTAGTCATGACAGAAAAGCTTAGTGGAGGTAAATTTGTGGGCAGGATGGGAGACCTGCCAGCTTCCCAACCCTATGACTGCACTGCACTCAGAGAGGCAGATTTACCGTCTACAGGCCTCTGTGTGTCTGTCCTGTCTCCAGTGGCTGACTGAAGACCTTGCTCGTCCAACAAAAACACTGTCAGAGATAGCTCAGCCGGGCATGAAATTGATTTTGTATTAACAAACAAGGGGATCTGTTTCTCCCATGCTGTTAATCAAATCATTTCGAGGAATGAGGGGAAGATGAGAGTAAAATCATTAACTTCCAACAGTAAATCAGGTTCACTGCCAACCTGTTGTCCCATTAACCCTGAAACCTGTTCAATAGCTAATTAAGGCAATTACTTCAGGCATGACACGCTAGTTAATCATGAATGACTAGCCAATTTATAGTGGTGGCTTCATTACCACTGGCAGCACTCACTGATGCCCCCACCCCCCCACAATTCCCCACACACTCAGAAAATACTCAGGATAAACGTGGCTGTTGGTCTGTCTCCCACCCACTCCCCATTTACAGGGCTATTACTGGAATGGATGGAGGTATGAAAAAGGTGTGCATGGAAAGTTGTGTGCTTAAATTCGTGATGGTCTATCTGCCATCAGTATGCATCTGTGATACTAAGGATCAACGTTTTTAATGTTGATTGTGCTTATTTTTTTCTATGTTTTTGGGTATTTTACGCAGAGAGAAGACAGAAAGTGAGAGGAGAAAGGGTAATACATGCAGCAAAGGTCTCTGTGCTTTATGACGATCACCTTAACCCCTGAGCACCAGGATGCCCATTAAAGAACATGCTTTCCAAAATGAATGAATACCCCAGAATGCTCAATATTAAACAAACAATAATTAAACAACTAACATACTGTATCTATCAGTATACTAGGACACAGTATACTATATTTATTTTATTTCTATATGTATGTATGTGTAATTTTTTTCTATAATATATCTTTATTGATTTTGAAAATGATCCATCACTTTTCCAAATGAACTGGTTGCATCTTTCAAGTCTCCAGCCGCCTGCCCATTAACTCTGAGCAATCAATAACGATAGTTTACAAAATAATGAAAATAATTTACTTATACATATATACCCATATATGTGCATAAAGGCATACAGGCCTGCGTATTGAAAAAAAAAAGTAAAATAGAAGAAGGTTGGGTTATCAGGCCCTGATTCTTTATCTATAGGACTGAATCACTAGATCACACAGAAGAAAGCTGATTAATCCAAAGATTTAAAGATGGGCCACAAACACTTTTCCATTGTCTAGCAATAAGATACTTTGCTTGTAATAGGCAAAGGTTAACCAGTTTACTTTCATGAGTTCTTAGGGCCAGTGCCTCTGCAATAAGACAAAGAAAACAAATCTCTGGGTGTACGGGGCTTTCCTTGTGGTTGGAAATTGTGTCGATTATTTCTTTCCAAAAGTCTCGTATGTGTTTGCACTTCCAAATGTGATGAAACAGTTCCTTTCTCTGTTCTACATTTGATACAACTGTAGGACAGAATTTACTTTATTATCTATGATTAGTAGATGACGTAAAAAAAAAAAAAAACAAACAAAAAAAAAAAATGTAAAAATTGAAAAATAATTTCCTCTACATTATTGAGATATTTCCTTTAGCATAGGGGTCTGATGTTGCCAGTTCTTCACTGATACTGAAGGCTGGGCACTGATATGACTGAATCCAAGAGTGAACGAAATTCCGTATTTGAATATATTTGAACAAATGAGCTTGAGGAATCCCAGTTTTTTTTCTTTCAGATTTTCAAAGGACATAAGGGTGTTATATCTATGAAGGTCTGAAATCTTCTGTAATCCCCTTTGAGCCCAGAGCCTAAATCCAGGATCTGATTTGTCTGGTGTAAACACTGTAACCCCAAATGGAAGGAACTTGGGATAACTCTGTTGGTTCACATGTCTTGTGATATATACAAAGCTGCACTTGTGGTTTTAACAAATGGATGAGCTCTGCTCTGCTTAAGAGTCAGAGTAAAGATATGTATCCAGTATTTCTCTATGTGGAGTCATGATAGATTGGAAAGGTCAGAGAACCATGAAGAAGGCCAATCTAAGCTGAGCTGCCCTAAAATACCATAAAAGGTTGTGCAGCTGGAGTCCTCCCCTATCATATGGTAGGTATAGTAGTGTTAAGCAAAGTCTTGATCATCTTTTTTATTCCAGTTCAAGTTTGTGAATGCTTTGTTCATGCTTAAGAAAAAGGCTGGTGGGGTTGTAAGATTGATTGATTGAAATAACTATAAAAATCTGGGGAGAATAATCATTTTATGCTCCCAGAACTTTAATGAGAACATGTTTTAATAGTGTGAAAATAAAAGGGCAGAATAGGTTTGGGCCAACATTTTGCCTGAGTTCTTTATCTGTGGCTTTCAGGAGCTGTCCATGGTGCTGAACAAGACTTCAGTCGCTCTCTAACAGTGTGATCAGTGTGTGCTGACACCTACCTTGTCAGCAGTTCCATCCCATCCCGCTTGAGGGACTGACTGTGACAGACAGTGGCGCTGAGGGAGGCCCTTGAAGTGAACTGTCCTGAGTGCGAGTATTGATTTTCCTGTTTGTCTCCTCTGACTGCGGCAAGGTGCAGGCTAGCTGAAATAACTCCCTCGGCTCTGTGGCCCATTCCTCTCAGCCCCCCTAAAGACCAGCAATACCATAAGCCTGTTTCTATATGTGCCGGGGTGTGTGCTGCATTCAAGCTGGTCAGAGGCCGCTCATCCTCACACTTTTAAATGTCACTCTCTCCCTTCCACTGCACCCCAATAACTAGTGCTGGCACTGCAGGACACCCCTCTTGGTTGTTCCATTTCCATTTGCAGCCATGAATACAAATTTTTGGATGAAGTGCCACTCTTGTGAAGACGAGGGGAATTTCATTCTGTTGCTGTTCCACTGAGCTGAAGCCTCCAAATGTTGTGGCGACATTAAAAAGCTGAACTGCATATTTCCCTGTAGCTCTAATATGAAAAAAAAAAAATGAAAGAAAGCAAAAAGCTCACCTCAAGTGCACACTGCTGGGATGGGTTTGACTTTGATCTATTTTCACCACACAACACAGCAGACAAGTTTATTGCTGTGATTGCAAGTGTGGTGCGTTAATTAAAAACAGCAGTGGTTACCCTCGCTTAGACGTTGTTTGTCTTCTTAACGTGACAAAACACAGCCGCTCATCAAAGCTGTGGCATCTGTTTGCTCTAAGTTATCAGGCATCAGTGTGAAGGTCCTGGGGGACTGTGGTTCCGTGCCTTTTCCTTTTAAACAATTACACCAGGAGTCAGACATGTAACCTAACTCGGTCACACTTTCCATTTCAATGTAAATGTCAGGCTGATATATCTCCTGCTAAGACTGCCTGCAGATAAACTTGTTCTCTTTGGTTGTAGCATTTACATCACAGCAACAATAGCAATATGTAACAGCATGTAAAGAAAGTAAAAGGCATGAGGTGATGGTAATTAACAGGCTACAGAAAGAGAGGAGAAAATTCATTAACCATCTCATGTGTCCATGCAAGAGGAACCGGCAGCCTTGATGCCAAATCACACCAAGGTCTGATCAAAGATGAAGCTGCAAGTCATCATTAACCTGAACAAACTCAAAGGTACCTAAACAGTGGTTTTGAATGTTTTAGCCATTTAGAAAAATCTCATATGCTGCTGATTATCTTTAAAAAGAAAAAAAATCATCATAATAATTGAACATAGAACATACGTCTCATTGAAGGCTCAACAGGACCCAATAATTGTAGCTTTTAGGATATAATTATATTTTACTTTACCTTTAACTGAGTTAATGAGAGACCTGCTGTACAGAGGCACCTTATTTCACAGCCATTAAACACAACCTCCCACTGATAAAACCTTTATCATGGCTAAACTAAGACATTAGAGGCCATGGGTGAAGCCTGCATATGAAGATCCTGGGGGCCAATAATCAGGGAGAATGTTATATTCAGCGGGAGTACAGTCTGGAAAAATAGCTCTTTTGTCTGGCAAAAAATTTTAAAAAATTAAAAATTAATCTAGCTCAACTTTTTCCACAAACCAATCCAGTAAGGCCATGTGGTGGCCAATCAGAAAGGGGAGGGTGGTGGATTACTTTGTAGTATGAACACTGTATTTCTACTATTTACCTTGCAATCGTCACCACGAAAGATAAAGTGAAATGTATCTCACACATGTATCTCCCCAGTACCTCAAACCAGTTCCCCACCAACACAGCCATTAACGTTGTTCTATCACTGGGCTGTTTTAGTTCTAAACGCCTGGGGGCAAAGCCGGATGCTTGCGCTTCCTACTGTGAAACCACCACCATAGAGGGCTGTGACATTGGATCAGGTAAAAGATACAAAAAAAAAGGGGGTGTCCAAGGACTAATCCTAAAGTCTCTTTAAACCTCTCTGTTCTCTGCCTCTTACTTTTTCTTTGGAACATCCCCCTCTTACAGAGAAAATGGATGTGGTAGCACTCAGCAGTGCTGCTTTTTGTGGGCCTGGATGGATTGCATGTAAGCGATGAGATTGGTTTCAGTGTTCCCCGTGGACTGAAGCCTTTGGTGTTTGGTGATAAATGCCTCCTGTGTGGTAATACAGTGTGATTAACGGACACAGCCCGAAGCCTGATCCCTCCTCTTCCTCCTCACCGCACCTGAATCAATCATCTACATGGAAAGGCCACAGTCTTGTTCTGGAGCAGCTGCTTGGAGCTCAGCTCTCTCTCTCTCTCCTCTCTCACTTTGGGGGAGCAGAGATGGCTGTAGGACTCACTTTGAGACTCAGTAAATACAAATAATCAAGCGCATGCAGGCGTCTCCTGTGGTGACTGTTTGTTCATGCTCACGTTTTATGCATTTTCAAAGACATGTTCAATATACATTGACGTAAGCGCATTTTCTGCTGAATGTTAGTCCTACTCTGAGGGTTAAAGGATTGGTGGAGCTAAATTTTAAGCATAAAATGTGTCTGTACCTAAACTCTGGATAGGTCTTTTAAATACCCTTTCGTACCATCAGGGTCACGGCCGTGCCTCCAATTTATTCCTTGTGTTTTTAGTATTTTACTTCCCCTTTGCCTCCTGTACTCCCCTGTCTGTCTGTCTTTGTGAGTACTAAAGAAATTCATGAAAACTTAAGTTTTATGATATTTCATTACATCAATAAGGAAAATTGCGTGCCTGTTTTTCTTTGACCTTAATTTTTTTTCCTGTCTTTAAATTGAATGTTTTGTAAAGGTTCTTTCCTTTGCACTTTGTGGTCAATGGATATAGAAAGACTCTGAAAATCAGGTAATGTCACATCACATTAGATATTTCAAATGCATGATTTGTAAATTGTTATTTCATTAAAAACAATTAAATGCTTCATCTTATAAACTTTGGTCACACCAACCCTCTATACAGCTACAGAATGAATAAATCTTTCCATTTTTGAAATGCAGAGGTGGCATGGTGGGTTGAATTTAAAAGAGTAACTCGACACATGGCTCCTCACCAAGCAACCAACATGATCAAAGTTGAGATTATGACTGACACAAAAAAAAAAAAGGAAAAAAAAGGCTGCAGTAGCAGTTTTACAAATAGCCGTGAAACCGTATCATTGGAGGGGAGATTATGGCAGTGGCATAAGCAGTCAAATCAATCCCTGAGTATTTCTGTGCAAGTCGATAGGGGATCCAGGTTAGGCCCATTAGTCATGTTGGCACTCTGCAATGCATTCCCAGGCCTGAAACGACCCTGCAACTTCTCTGCACGTTGGTGCTGAAAGCTCTCAACACAGCAGGCTTTTTCAATACACTGGCTTTTAATAGGCATGTGAGAACTAGAATCAATGCTAATTTATGTCATATGGCATTAATATGTATGGGTTTATTCTCCATCCTGAAATATTTAACAAAGGCATAATCTGCTTCTTGATGACATTGAGAGGAAAAAGGCATTTGCTGATAATTCATGTGTACTGTTCAAAATGAAGCACTCAGCACTTAATATGGTTCCTCCCTCTGTATGTTATTATGATTCACAGACATGCCCGGCATTACAAGTGAAATGAATAGCCTCTGTGTTAGGACGATTTCCTTTCACCACCCTTGAAGAGAAAGTAAATAAATTCACAGCTCAGATTACAAACATGAGAGGAGCGGCTTATCACAGAATGATGAATGAAGCAAAGTCTACTCTCCGTTGCAGAATGAGGACTGATGAGAAGTTAACCGATCCCTGGATTTGTGAGCAGGATTTAAAGCTCTGTTTTGTAGCCATTCATCTGGCACCTCGAGAGGACTGACTCACATTGGGGGACATCGTAGTCCCATGATGAGGTTGATGTGCTGTATCACAACACGTGCTGGGACATAATGCTATTTGTTCCACACCAGCACTCTGTGATGCCGCAAGATGGTACTCCACTCTCTAGTGCCGTGCTGTTGTTAGGACAGATTTTCAATCCATTCTTATTATGCTGTGGCCTGGGATCCAATTTATACAGCAATATTGTTGGTGGGTGTGAACAGAAATTGATCTAAAAGGGGGGGAAATCCTTTTCCTGTGGGAAATAAACATACAACAGAACACACCATATCTGATGCTTTTTACCTCTATATAATAAAGATGTTAAAATATATAACAGTTGCATAGTAGTCAATTCAGTCATAGTTACAGATAGTAGGGAATTCCTAAACTCTAAAAAGTTGTTTTGTTATGTAATTAATAAGTGTTTTCCACTTCCTTCCTCCCTTCCTTGCCTCAAGAGCCTATAGGAACTACCAACAACACAGGAGAACAAAAAAAAAGGTGTGACATTATTTTTGTCAGGACTGGGCTCTCTGGCCAATCACAGTATGTTATCAACCCTCACAGATGCAACCACAAATATAATCTAATTCTGTGGAAAACATTGTCACGTTTCTTTTGTTTTTGGTTTCCTTGTTTCTCCTGGCTTGTTTTTCTGGTTGCCAGAGGTTGCGTTAGCAACATAGCCCCTGCTTTTCAGCCAGGCTACTATCCAAAGAAAGAAACAACTGACTCACAATTTGAACTAGAAAACCTGACCTTAGTACAATGATAAAGGCGGAGTAAAGCACCCAGTTGTATTAATAAGTAAACAGGTTTTGTTACTTACTGGTATAGTAAAAATAAGGCCAACTGAATGTTGGTTTTGAACCCTCTCAGTTCCTGGAGCTCCCTCCACCGACTGAATGCTGATCTGAGGTTTACTCTTATTTTATCTCATCTTCTATCACTCTACCTCTTTGCCTTGTCCAACAACACTGTTCTTTTTCTTTGGCTGGGTAGAGTTACTCCGGCTGTTGACCGTCCGTCATTCCTGCTACCTGGGGTAAATGCTATCCTCTTTTTGTTTTGGTTGCACAATGGCAGACACACTTCCTTTGTGCTGTAAATCGAGCCTTTGTTTTCAGCGAAGTTCATGCCCGGTGGTGGACAGAACTGCATAGTGAAAGCGAAGCTTATAGAAAACTTATCTAAACGCTGATGGTGTCATTATTCTATCGCCATTACATTCTGCAGTCAAGATTTTCTTCATAAAGTTGAAGCAAAAAACTATTGTCACTTTAAATCATATATTGAACAATGAAAACAAGTATCTGTGCTTAATTATGTGCACTGCTGATCAAATATCTGTAATAATTTTGCAAATTACACAGGAACAAGCACCTATTTATAAATGCAGGAATTTAAGAGGCAATCTGGACTGCAATCTGTTCAGTGAGATTATTCAAATCTCTCTCACAGCACATCTGACTGATGCAGCAGTACAGGGAAGATGCAGAGAACACCAGCAGTAAAGATGTTATTGATATATTTCTATGGATTATCATTTTATTATATACATACATGCCAGAAGATGTAGGGTCGGCACAAGACCAGTCCATGTGAAGGTGACTCTATCTGTGCTTACACTTTAAGTATGTCAGGTGCTCAGTCAGCCACTGAATCCAAACTGGGGTGCAGTGTGAGGCAGGCAGCCTCACCTAGTCTCCCCACAGTATAACTTAACCTGCCACCAGCTCGTCCCAGATAAGGACAGATGACCTTTCTTTAGGTTGTTTTAATAAATCAACTACAGAGGCAGTTATTCCTGGCACTGTCCCCTCATCAGGTCTTACAGGTATCAATTGAGAAATAACACAGCCAGGCACCTCTGCTGGCATTTTCCACATCACTGTTTGATATGTCAGTTTGTCAAGTAAAGAGGCATGTATGAATAACACACACACACACACACACACACACACACACACACACACACACACACACACACATGAAGTTCCCACATGAATTAACAAGAGGGGTAACCAGGTCTGCCTTCTCTATGTGACTGCTGAACATTTTTCTTTTCCCTTTCTTCTGCTTCCTTGAAGTGCTTCTTGGATCTGATGCTATGCACCAAAAACTAAGCTCTAATTAAAACATAAAGTGCACATTTTTTTCTGTTATACTGAGTCTTACGTTTAAAGATCAGTGACACTGAAAGCTAAACTAGTTAAAAGAGTAACTCTGAGCCCAAATATTTCTGCAAGACAGCATAAAAGCCACAGCAGTGACATAAAACCAACAACCACTCATCAAAGCAATTTTCATGAACTTGCTGATCAGGCGGCTACTGATCAACAAACACTAAAGAATTTATGGTAGAAATCTTCAAGTGTTGCACAATTACTTTTTTATGGACTGTTTATAGTACAGGAGTACAATGTTCTTTTCTCAATTAGAGGGAAAACGGAGCCAAAGTTAATTGCCCCTCTGATAACTGGAGCACTTGCGCAGCTCAGCCACCAAACAGGCCTCATAGGGACATTAAACACAGAATCTTTGAATTGCTGCACTCGCTGAGTCATTCTCATCACACTGATGACTACATTTAACTAGATCAGTATGAGGTGCTTTGCCTCTCTTCTTTTTTACGTCAGTCTAGGGGGTGATCTCACGCTGATCAAAAGCTGACTGGGAAGCAGGAGTTCAGCTCCATGACAGCACATCTGGGATCTGAGAGTTCATGATGGCACACGGTTCAGAATTAGTGCGGGGTATTTATCAGATGTGATGGCATGGATCAAATTAAGAAAACAGCAGAACCTTCACAGTGTTATTGGTTTAAGTAAGAAAACTGAAATTGTACCATAAAAATAGAGCAAAGAATGCTCTCCATTGCAGTGCCTGATACAACATGACCATTTCTTACCACAGGAAGATCTAAGTCTATGCAAGCCTGCTTCTAGAAAACTGTGAGCACAAGGGTCCAAGCCAGCCACTTGACCAAATGCCACACTTTAATCACACTATAAGGGCTGAATCAGACGACTGGAGATTCATATTTGCCAGACCAGCAAGAATTTGACAGCAGCAGCAGAGAAGCTGCAAGCCTCCTCTGGCGAGCTGCACAGCTTTCATTAACTAGAGTGGCTTTTAGAGAAGGACGGTAAGCTCCATCCATACTACATCTCAAACAGTTTCAAGCCAAATGGACAAAGACAAATATTCATTACAACTCATACACATGCAAAGCTTTTCATCTCTCCTAAATGGTAATATTGCAATGGCCTGAAAAGGCTCAGTTATTCAATCAGTGGGCACTGAGCAAGAAATATATGAAGACAACTAAGGGCTCCCTGTTTGGAGCATCATGTATCAAGCAGCAGATTTCTGCATAGAACTGGGGCACTAATCCCCTTCCGAACAGAAGAGAGAGCACATAACAAAAAAAAAAAAAAAAATCCTCCTAAAAGTGATTAAAACTTCTGAAAACTGGGCACACACTCACACACGCAAGTACGACACATCTTTACTCAGATAAGCACTGCGTGATAAAATAAGAATTACAGAGAAAACCCCAGAGATTGTAGTCAACGGCAAAGATTATTATAACTCATAGCTCCAAAAGTTCATCACGTAATCTGAATACAATGTCATCCCATTTTTCTGAAACCAGTCTCAAAGTATACAGTATGCCACGCTTGTCTTGTCTGTTGGGGTGTCTGCTGTTTGGGAATGGGCAGGTAGTGTGCAATGGGTATTTAGATCTTTTTGGCTTAAAACAGCTCCCGGCTGTGTCTGGGAATAAGGAGTGAAACAGAGCATGGAGTCAAACAAAACAAAAGTTGCGGGCCATAAATCTAAAACAGTGAGCTGAAATCCACTATAAAGCTTCATGGAACTGAGGGGAACTGCAGAGTTGGGTGATAAATCTCAGTGGGTTCATTACCGCGAGCAGCCCCTTTCACATTATACATGGTCGTTTTATCTTCTGTTGATATAAAAATATTGATTAGATCAGCTTTACTGTGTGTTTAAATAAATATTATTCATTAAACTGGTCAATTTAATCCAGGTGAAAAATATAAGCAGAATGCAGAAAGTTGAATTTCATTTCATTGCTCCTCCCCTTGAGACTTCATCTGTTTGATAGTATCAATCCTCCCATCAAGTATTAATGTCTGAGCCCTAATCAATACTCTGAGATGGTTGAGTTAAGCCTCACCTCTCCTTCTTAGCCTCACCCCTGCATTGGAATACCTGCCTGAAAATATTCTCCATGTTAACTAAGTCTTATACTTTCTGCAAGGAATGTGGTAAAAGCTTCTCTTGAAAGAAAATAGCTCCACATTTTCTTTGCCATTGTTCAATTTTCGAATCACACTTAAAGACTTCTTTGACTGCTTCATTTTCTCTGTCATGACGGCCATGACAAGTGCTTGGTATATAATGTTACACCCTCTGTAGAGGTAGTGCTTAATTATCAAACCAACTGGACTACTGCTCAGGCCTGCCAGCGATGACGACTTGAATTAATGACACATGAAAAGCAATATCTGCGCCCTGGAAGTCCAAGGCCTGCAAGGGCATTCTCAGCCCCACACATAATAAACATCACATCATCGTGATGAGCACTTTGCCTCCCACAACTAAAAATATGACCAGAACTGTAAATCTGCTCAACTTTCCTCCTTCAGGTTCATCTGTGTCTGGAGGGCTTCCATTACCCTGCTCCTTCACTGTGTCTCATTCTTTTGAAGTTTCACTTTCTGACTAAGCAGGGAGCTTCAGAGCACGTCCACGAAGAGCAACAAGAGAATTGAACAATTTACTGGTATTCATGTATTTCATTAAAGTTTAAAATTTGGGCTATTAATATGTGTTGAACTTTAATACCTTTAAGCACTAAGAGGAAACTTTACCATTCACAATTGCATGACAACTGGGCAACCTCCACAATAAACTTTCAGCCTCAGCTGAGTGTTGACAAATTGAAAACAACACTAATTTGACTTGCATTAGGTCAAAGTGACAAGATATTGTGTGATTATGAAAATGACTGCATCTAGGTCAGTGTTGGCAAAATATAAAATACAACCGCTCTCTGCATTCAAGTTCATTTGGGTCAGGTGGGTAATGACTCCCTCCCACATGCTGACTCAGGAAGATGCACAGCACTGCTAGATGTCATGCACAGGTAGTAGAGAGAGTAAGAGATGCATGGTTCGGTGATCAGAAGTGGTAACAACCACACAGTAATTGCAGCCTTCTCTGCATCACTGATTAGGAATAAAATATGATGTGGAGTGCTATTCAGCCAAGGATTAGGGCATATCATCTGTGTGCCATGTAAGTAATGACAGTAAATTACTGCTCTTGCAGGATTGTTATAGAAATAAAGGGAATGTCAGTATGTTGTTTTGATGACAGGTGGAGAAAACATACTGAAGGAAGGAAGTTTGATATAAGTATGTGACATATACATAGCCTCACATGCTTATAAAGTTGCATAATTACAGCCAAGAAACCTGATGAATAAAGAATGATCCCAGCCAAGCAGATAATTCCCATAAAGTATTGCTATCCATCATTCAAATCCTCAGCTAGAGTAGCCATTAATAATAATGCTGAAGACCTCATTGCGCACACAGGACTCTCCCTTCACATTACAAAACAGGCTTACAGTTGCTGTATATAGTACATGACCAATTTAAAGTAGCCCTGAACATAAATGCACAGATCGTTTTAAAGGTATTGTTCAGCTGTACAACCTTCAGTAAAAGATGTCACAAAAGCATAAAGAATTATATAAAAAAAGACAAAACCAAAACCTTAATCTTAATCACAAATGATACTAAACTAGTTGCCTATTTCTGTTCTTTTCTTGTGTCTTTTTCTTCTTACAAACAATACAGATACAGGCACATATATCTCTCTCTCTCTCTCTCTCTCTCTCTCTCTCTCTCTCTCTCTCTCATCAAAGAAGAGCATTGAAGAGCGTCCACACTTCACTCATGTTTTGGCTTTGGTCTCTTTGTATTTCTGAACTGAGCATTCATTATGCATAAGCAACAAGAAAGTTGCTAATGAAGATTTTATATTTGATTGAAAGTGCAACATCAGCAGATGCATAAAATTACCATGAGGCCACGGTTAAAAGGGAAGGAACTAAGAGAAAACTAGAATTACCGCCTTGCTGTTGTATGCCTCAGCCAACTAGGCAAGCTGCAGAAAATATGGACACAATCTCCCTTCCCTGATTGAATAATTGAATAATGAATTGAATAGAGGAAGTGTAGTGCAGAACATTATGATGTCACAATGAAGTTGCCTTTGACCATTTGGATATAAAATGTAATCCCTTCATCATTTTATTCCATGGGCCTGTGGCCTTGGCTGTTGCTAGTATGGAGGCATAATGAGAAGAAAGCAGAAAGCTGTATACACTGTCCAAAAAGGGCCATCAGTTTAAATGTATGTGTATTAATTTCAGTGCTCTGAACATTGTTTACATCTTCATGTGGATGTTTATACTCTTTATACAAATTATAAATTAAGGTACCTGCTAAATAAGTAGAAAAAGGATGAAACAAGACAAAAAAAGAAAAAAGACTAGGGGCTTCTGAACACACAAACAGGCGTGAAAACAAATCAATTGTTAATTCATCGTCAGTTGCCTCAGCTACACGCACTGAAGTCTCTCCTGTTTGTGTTCTCAAATCAAACGTCTAACAACACACAATGGCAAAACGTGTTCACGCTTGCAACTGTAGACACAGCAACAAGGATGATTTACTTGTTTGCAATTACTTACTAAAAAACTCTACAAAGACTGCGGCACACAATTCACTACATTAGTTATTGAAAAACACATCCACGCACACACACAGACATACACGAACACACGATCCTACTGGCTTTACTGAAAGAACAGAGTGTGGTTTAATATGCATCTATGTGCATTAAAGACACAGACCATTATATGCTGATTTTAGAGAATGCAGTACCTATATCCTGCTGTTAAGCCTTTGTACAAGGACGAGTCATCTACATTAACAGTAAGTGTGTCTGCATATGACATTGCTGTATTGCATATATTATTTTTAATGTATTTTTATCTGCTTATTTATTGGTCTTCTCATTACATTTTTAGCATTTTTATTACTGTTTTTCTATTTACACGTGTGGTGCCCTTTGATTGAGTGATTTATCCAGTTTTATCCAAAAGCGTTATAAACCCAATTGGATAAAGATGATTGTATGGACGTAAACATGGTGAACGTGTAAGTATTGTTTTAGCTGTGTATCCAATCATGTTTTTTTCCTTATTTACAGTGTTATTATTGACCTGTTCATGAAAAGCTGACATGTACAGTTGTCCTTGACAGCAACAACTCTCATGGCAACAAGACTTTAACGCACTATAGAATTATAAAATAAATATGAATCTCTGTAACTAATAAAAATTAATGAGTAATTGACTGGCTGTGGGCTGTGCTTAAACTCATCAAATATCTGTATCATAAATATACTACCAAAGTGATACACTGCCCTGTAACAGTGAAAGGATAGGTTGAAATGTTAACTAAATTTAAACAGGTGAACACTAATTCAAAGACTGGCCATTAAATGTCACTAAAACACCACATGTAGAAACACACTCGTGATGCAGCCGACAAATCTTGTCTTACAGCTTCTATAAATCGTCAACAGCAGCAACACATTTTGCAACAATATTGATGACCCTGTTTAGTTCTATTCACTTGAATATAGACTAAACATCCAGTTTTCAATGCATGTCAACCGCCTATGAAAGCTCTGCTTTGCTATAATACAACATATTCAGAGGAACTGCAAATAATTAAAGCTAAGCAGAACATGGGAAAGCGAGAAGCCCAGGTATATACAGTATTTACTGTGGTTACCCCCTGATTGTAACTTTAAGTTGACGCTCTGAGCACTAAAGGGATGTTGTGCAAAAGTCTATGTCACCTTGACTGAAGATGCAGTCTCTCCTTTGTGTCATGATTCCTGCCTCAGCCCTGTTTATGCCGGTCATTCTGCCTCTGTCTTCTGCCATTCTCCTCCCACAAACCAGATGTCCCTAGACTTTCTTCCTGTTCCCAGATCCACCTGCTCACCTGTTTGCCATTCCCAATCACTGGAACGTCTCCGCCTACCTATACACCTGCTCCTCATTTCCCTCACTTTCTCCCCTGCATTTACACCAGCCCTTTTTCAATGTGTTTCCCCCCTGTGCTGCTCATGCTGCTGACTCTTGTTCCTGTTACCTGCATTTAAATACCTGTTGTCTCTTACCTGTCTCTCTACCCTGCCTGTAAGCCTGGTCTCCTTCAGTTATTTCATTAATCTAACTGCACCAGCCTCTGTGTTTGTTTTGTGCTGGGCTCCTCCCCGCCTCTGCTCCCACCACCAGCCGTGACACTTTGTTTTGTATGAATGTTAATGTGCACGCATGAATGTTTTTGTGTACTGGTTGAGTGACCTTGCTCTACATGGAAGCTGCGTCTTCTCAGTGTTTTCCGATGTGTGATAAAAGCTTCATGTGGCTCTTCCACTATTTATGACACTTTGGCAGAATAATATGGTTTTTAATAATCAGAGTGGATGATTTGACAGGACTGGTATTCTGCTCATCTACCAGGAGCAATGTGTCTGGTATTTATTCATGTATGGTTCTGTGATTATTCAACTAAGATGATAATAAAGAAATTTATACATGGATAATTGGACAGCCCTAAGCCCAACACCGCTGATTTATTCAAGGTGTACTGTGTATGCATTACTAGAAACTCCAAGCTGTATGTTTGATAATCACATTTCATAACCTCAGACCTGCAGCCGTAACAATAAAGCTTTGTTGCTGTTGTTTTTTAAATCTCTGTGACATTTTCTGACTGCACAAGGATGGAAACGGAAACTGAAACTGAAAAATACTGCCGCGAGAAACGGAATAAACTTAATCTCAATTCAGTGGAAAGCAACATCAAATAGGCTATTTCTCTGATAATGACCTGCAACCTGCAAAACTTTTTTGAAGACATGATTTACTCAGACCTTGCTTTATGCACTGGTAAAAACTACATTTTAAAAAATTAGCTCCTGGTTTTGTAACCCAATGTCATATTGAATATATGTACCCAAGTCAATCCAGACCAAGCAGCTGGATAATGAACATGTAAGAATCAGAAATCATTTTTAGCAACTCTTCTCAGTAGAGGCCTCTGAAATTGCCCGGGAGGAAAACAATCTGCTCAACAAGCCATATTCGCCCAGCAGACAATGATAATACCATGACGCTCTCCACAAAGCAACTTAAGAGGGTGGCACTTAGAGGTATGTTTCTCCAAAAAGCCCCTCAAGAGAGCCAGCTTGCCTGCTCCACTTCTCCCCTGACTGACAGCACACTCCAGAGGAGCCACGCTGCAGGACACGCACACTGATCCAGTCTGACACGCCTGACCTTTCCCGGGCTTCACGGCTGGCTCACCGTGCTGCGCGCCCTGCCTGGATGAAAAGGCCATACAATGCCATACAGGAAGAAGTGGCATCCCCCCCCCCCCCCCCCCCCCAATCTCAAGAGCTGGCAAGGTGAATGCCTGGGACTGCGGAAAGACAGCCACTCAATCTGAGAGGCTCTCAACCGCATAACAAGGGCATGCCTTCTGAATTTGGCAGTGATATACGATTGGTATTCCCCATTGCACCCTTAGGTGGAGTAAAGATTTTGTAACAAGTGGATTATTGTGTTTTATTACAAATGATGCATTTTACTGTGAAGGGTCCTTTTTTTTTTTTTTTTTTACTTTGACCTTATACCATTAAAAATATTTTAATTAAGACATTGCTCATACACAAAATGATCATGACTGAAATTTGCATAATGCTTTTAGTCATCTCACTTAGTAAATGTGCCGTGTGTGGTGGATGGTTAGTGAGGGGTTCTAAGATAGTGTGTCTGCAAACAGCCTTGGTCGAGGCAGAATAATCTCAGAATAGATGCGGCAGGAGCCCACTAAAGAACAAGAGATGGGAGGACTGTAAGTGCAGAGTAGATTCTGCAGCTGTGAAATGAAGAGCTGTCGCATCCAGTGAGCACTTTCCTGAGTAAAGGAAACACTTGGTACAGCAGAAATATATTATGGGCTCATGTACTTCAGTGCATGATTGTATTTTTCAAAACAGGGATATTGTCCAGCATGTGTGACAGGACGTTTGGTCGATGCTTTTCCTATCTGAAGTCTACTTGTGCAAGTATCTGTGAGAATACTGAACTGACTAATCGACTTTCAACATGCTAGATTAATGAGCAGCCTGAACTGTAATGCAATTTAAAAAGTCAGTGACTCTAGCAACACTAACTGCATTGAGAAATACATACATCCACCCTGCTGAGTGAAAACACACACACAAACATGTATTGCTGATGCAGTGACAAGTTCATTTTAATGCACCCTTTTTAGTAATTGGGCTGCATCTCTGTCATATAAAGCAATTGCAAATGTATTTTGTACAGCAATCACGACTCCAATTAAGTGAATCTGCTTCGCTTGTCCTCTAAGATAACGTCATCTACTGAACAAACTTCTTGGAAGAATTTGAACTCCTGAGATAAAATGCGGTGCAACAGTGGTGAGCTCGTTCTGTAAGCCAACAAGAACGCCTCAAAGGGACTCTAACAACAATCAAGCCAAAGGCCGAGGACTCAGAGAGAGTTGTGTGTCGGTACAACTTTTTACACCTTAATCGACAAAGATGGATACCCTCATTCACAAGGGTTAAAATTCAGAAAAAGAAAATCAGTCACTAACCCTTCAACTTATCCTTTTCAGAGTGTGTGTGTGTGTGTGTGTGTGTGTGTGTGTGTGCACTTTCAAAAATTTCTCTGTCAAATTTCAATAGGTGCAATTAGAGCTTTCACCAAAGCAATAAGAGCTTTCACTGCCAGGTGCGAGAACATTTGGACTGTGGTCTCACAAACAATGTAATTTCTTCTGTGAAAGGGGAGTTCAGCAAATGGTTCAGTAGAACTGGTTAATGACACAGTTAGGGAGAATAACAGCAGCACAGCTGGGCAGGAACAAGTTCACTGTGAACGTGCTGATGTGAACACAAAGAACAAGCACAAGCAATTTATGTGAGGGTCAAGCAAAGTAAAATATTATGTTGAATGTTGTTTTTGTGGTTTATACATTACAGTATGCCCGGTCTCACACACTTATGCATACACACCCACATACCACTGATGTGATGTAACCGATTGCTGTGTGACTGGTTGCAATTATTTGCCTTTTTACCATAAGTGTCATTCGGTTTTTTTGGGTGGGAGCTTGCAGTAAATGTTTTATCCGTAAATGCCTCATCCATCAACTGATGACAGAAAACTGTGGCTCTAGATCTCGCCAGGGGGGAGACAGTGAGAAGCCATCCCAGCCTGTGCCCCCTTCCATCACTGCTCACTTTAAGATTCAAGACAGAAGTCTGTGCCAAATTACATAAGTTCAAAATTAAAGTTACATGTGGAATACATCAAGGGGCCCCAGTGCTTTGTGTAATGCATGTCTGTTTGAACACACCATCTGTGACCCATGGTGATACAGTATGAGGGCCAAAAAGCATGTTTTTTTTTTTTGTATAGGCCTACCAGTTTATTCAAACAACCCACAAACACACACACACACTGACTCAAACATGTACCTTTTAATCCTCTGGGCCTCCTTCTTATCCATAATAACAGGTACACAGTTCGTTAGCTCGGTCCAGTCTGCATGCAATCCGCAGCTCCAGCCGGTGGAGAACCGGGAGAAGAGCCAGGACTCCTCTTTTCCTGGTCGGTGACATGTGCATTTCTTCTGTCCTGGCTTGCAGTCGCACGGCTGCTCCAAGCGGATATTCCTCACCAGGTGCCTCCCGAAAGTGGTCCCCCCGGTCTTCTGGATGTGCAGAAACACGATCACGTCGTCCCCTTTGATGTTGAACTCCACATGTCTGTCAAGGTCTCTTTCGGTGAAGTTGAATTTGGACGGCAGCCTCGGAGGGTTGTCATCCTCCAGGTCCTGATCTCTGTAGAAGTCATCCGCGTCCTGGTACGGGGTGGAGAGTAGACTTACTCCCTCTAATTTCTCCCCAGTCTTGAAGTGGCACGAATTGCTGCCGGCGGGACATATGTACTGATAACCTATCATAACAAAAAGGACGGCTAAAATGGGAACCAAGATGAGCTTACTGGATCTCTCATCCATTATATCAAGATAGTGTCTTCATTCCATTACTGTGAATAATAAGTAGCATTCACTGGCTCTTCGGGGATCAATAATCCTCCATCCTCTTCCTCAGATACATTAAAGGTGCATTTTATTTAAGTGCCTTGTGTTGATCAAATAACACCCTCCGCAGACGCATGATCTGGACCAAAGGGCAGGTCCGCCTTTAGGTTAGTAAAATATTGCACCCCTTCTGCACTGCGCTGGAAATCTTGTCCAAAGTCGAGAGTCATGGCATTAAAAATGTTTGGCTGTCCAACTTCTGAAGCCGCTGGTGGAGCCGCGTCCGCTCCGACGCCTCCCATGCTCCGGTGTCAAGTTGAAACTGAGACAATCGAGGAGAGTTTTTAGTTTTCCTTCTCTGTGTAATTATTTTTTTTTCTGTCCCCCCCCCCCCCCAACCACCCTCCCCAGTCTAAATCGCAGTGTGGTTCATTTCTGTGATAGACTTAATACCGCCCGGCTCGGACCGCTGGGCTCGATCCCCCGGCGGCATCCTACAGCAGCGGGTTGAGGCGGTCTGGCTGAGGCAGTGGCTGCTGCATCCGATCCGACAAATATGCGCTATGCTCTCGTCGCGGTTGGGCTGGCTGGGAAAAGCTCCACATCCCGTCCCGTCCATCCCATAATCTTATTTAACACAGTGCAAAGCCAGAAGCCCAAACGGACCCCGAACTGAAGACAACATGGAGATTTGACCACATATAAACACCAAATCCGCTGTAACTTTTTTTTTTTTTGAAGCGCATTCATCCGAGTGTGACCTTTGAGGATTACAGAGATAGCACTATCCCTTTGCTTAGCCTGGGGTTGCCAGTGTTAGGAATATAGCCTTTTTAAATAGCCCGATTTAATGTCTATTATCCACTCAAAAGACAGTGCTGTGAGGAGAAACAGTTAAAGGGGGAAAAAGCTGCTTTATCTGCAGCAGTAATGGTTATAGACACACATCCTTGCAACCATAGATTTTATCAATCCATTAAAATAATACAGATCTATCTATCTATCTATCTATCTATCTATCTATCTATCTATCTATCTATCATTATTTATTTGAATTTACATGTTATTTAGTAATTAGTCGCCTATTTTTTCCTCCATTAATGCTCCTAATCATAGACTTAATTAAACAGTGCTGCAAATGCTGTGATACGAGTTCATTACTATTTAAAATGTCATTAGTGGCCAACTGCTAAAATACCCAAAGTTTTAACTGATATGAAATGGAGGAAGCTTGACATGAACCTGTAAAGTAATACCAAAATTGGGTTTAAAGGGATAGTCTACCCATTTTACACATGAATATCAGTTCACTGGTCATGAAGTAGGCGTACTCAGCCTGTGAAAAGAGATGTATAATGCCATCTGTGGCTCTGGGGGAAGCTTTACAGTGTGCAGAAAATTATCCTGGTGAGGACGTCAAGGGTTCTTTGGGCATGTAAAGGACAGGAAAGCCTGATTTATAAACCGGGTACATAAAGTCTCAAACAAGCATTTAAGGAAGGGACCATTGAAAGATGGGGTCAGAATTTGGAAATTGTATAGGACACATATAGATTATAAATCAGGATACCACAGCCTCTTCTGCATTAATTTCTTTGATTTAGACCATTGTTTTTAAAATCTGTCTCTCACTAATTTTATGCAATACCAAGTCAGTTTTATTTATATAGCCCAGTAGCCACAAATCACAAAATTTGCCTCAAAGGACTTTAAAATCTGTATAGCATGTAGACACCATCTATGGGCCCTCGATTTGGATAAGGAAAAACTCCTTTACCCCTTTAAGGCGAGGAAAAATGGAAGAAACCCCAGGAAGTACAACAGAGGAGGGATCCCTCGTCCAGGATGGAGAGATATACAATACATCTTTTGAGTACAGAATGGAAAAACTGCAGTATAAACAATCAGGATGACAATTACACATAGATAGTAAACATATATTAAGTCTGAATAAATTGCTGGACTACCCCTTTAATAATAATAATAATAATAATAATAACTTATTATCATTATTTGTTACGTTATAATACTCTGCATAGGCATAGGCATGGGCTAAAAGTTTTATACTTACACATAAAGTCACTCCAGTGGTGTAGCTAACTCTCCTTTTTCCTTCTTTTTTATTCTGTATAGCTAGAATAGAAGACCAAAATAATTTTTCTGCTGGAAATGTAGTAGTTTAAAGTGTTTGTGATGTAGGCTATTACTGCACAGTTTATTCATGAAATGTGTAGAGTTAATGTTAATCTCCGTGAGATTACAGTTCCTTAAAGAAAGGCAGAGAACCGGTGGGAAATGCATAAAAAATAGCATTTTCTTAAAGTGTTTTACTAGTAGCCTCCACCAAATTTTTAAAGGTCTGAATATTTACCAGTTGACCAACCAACAAAAGTCCACAGTTAAACCACGAGTGATTGTTTTAGAATAATATATCCTTATTTTTGCAGATAAAGCATCTGCATGGACTGAAACTTTTGTTTATGCACTAATGTCCAGGATGAATGAAACTTCCTGTGGAGCTTGGCCAACACAACATGCTCCAGTGTTTGGAGGGTGGGAGAGCGGCTCTGTCCATAGCTGTCTGCCGTCGTGCCAGAGTAAATTCCCACTTTACAATCTTTTTTTTTTTTTTTAATATCGCACCCTCAGTAACTCACCGTGTTCTTGTAAATAATGTGGTAAATTATGCCTAAAAACAATTACTCTTCATGCGTTATTTTGTCGTTTTGAGGCTGTTTGTGTGTGTAACGGTGAGCAGGAGCCACCCTGCTCCGCCGGCAGCTAGCTAACTGTGCGGGTTGACAGCTAGCTGCCCAAAATACTTACCCGAAGCCTTTTGCTTTGTGTGGAAGAGGTCGGCATCACGAAGGGGTGAGGGGTATATTATTGGAAACGGATAAACCAACAGCTATGTAGTTCTAATAACACTTATGTATAACAAACCGCATTTGCATGTTAAATCCCGCTAAACGCTTTTAACCGGGGCTAGGCTGTTTATGCTACAGCCAAGTTAACTTCAGCCTCAACGCTAATTCACGATAAGTAACGAGTGGTCTTGCTAACAGTTCAATGTGATTTTCCCAAGCAGCTTCTTACGCATGTCTGTTTTTATATACATATGTTAATGTGCACCGGTGTTGTGTTTGAGGTCACGACTTACAGTAACTACGTGGCACTGACTGGCACCCCTCTTGGTTTCTGCTCTCTGTAGGTTCATGACACGTCGCGCCGGATATAATGAGGGCTGTTATTGTGCTGCCACTGCTGCTGCTGAACATACATCATGTCACATCAGCACCCAAAGGAGTCACTGCCAGTCTGGAAGCCAAATGGAGCATGACGCCTTTCCTCCTGGAGACAAGGTACTCATCATCCTTGGACATGCACTCAGCCCCCCCCCCCCCCCAAACATACACCATCCACCAGGGGTTAAATCTGGATTTGTGATGGGGGTACCTATCCAGTGAGGTTGGGGGAGCCTCTTCAGAAGGAAAGGCCTCCACTGAAAATTATAGACCTTGTATTCTGTGGATGTGGCTTGTCCAGAGTAACAATGGCATTGTTTCTGGAAAGACTTTACAATCTTTCTAAACTTTTTTGATTAATGCTGCACCACAAACTAAGCCTCTGTTGCCTCTGTTGCATTGGTGAAATTTCAGATATCTCAGATGCAATCTGTTTAAATGCAAAGATATCACTACGGAGAATTGGGACCATTAATTAAATTTATTAGATAATTAATTTGGTAATTTGGGCTGAGTGACCATTTAAATGACATTGTGGGGGAAAAAAAACCTCTGTGAAAGACAATGAAGGTTTTTTTTTGTGTATGTTGAATTTAGGGTTTAGGAAACACTCAAATTCTTGACCATATGTGAGAATTCATCTTTGCACTGATGCAACTCTGGCTTCTACAGTAACTTTTAGGATTAGTGCACTTAATTTTATTTTCATGATTAGGCCTACTGTTTGTTGCCTTTTTTATTGAGTTCAGTGATGCCACTTCTGCAGATATTGCACTTAAGCACCAAAACTGAAAATTTCTGCTGAAAGTCAATTCTTCCAATGGCTTCGTTGGTGCTGATCTGTTGGTGCTGATGATAATGTAGTTGTGCTTTCAAAAAAAGGCAACTTATGTACTTATACTGGTTACTTAATGATACTGACTAATATTTTCATTTTCTCATGTGCAGCGAGTTTATTGGAGAAGATGGGAATGAGAAATTCTGGCAGTTTGTTGACACTGTGAAAGAGCTCACTGTGTACAAACGAGGAGGTATGCTGTTTGAAACCAAGTCCTTACTTCAATTATAGAGGAGTATAGTAACAGATTTTCTCACCACAACAGGTGTGCCTCTCTTCTAAAACTCACTCAGTATTACAAATGTTGTCTTGCAGAGTCTGTGCGCTCATACTATAACTTGATCATTAAGAAGGCTGGCCAGTTCCTCACAGATCTTCAAGTTAATCTTCTCAAATTTGCTCTGGCCCTGCGGACCTGCTCACCAGCTATTCATGCATCCCAACAGGTATGTTGTGATCAAAATGGTAGGAATTAAAATATTACAAAACCTTATCAAAAGCAGCTTGGGAATACAGAAGAACAAGGTTAATTTCCTGTTTGGGTTTTTTTTAATTGTTTTGTTTACCCCAATCTTAATTCAGGTGCTCTGCAGGCCTTACTTAAGGTTTTTCTCAATCACCGTGCCACAGCTTTTAATGACAGCAATTATTCCCAAACCACAGTGTTAAATACTCCACAGCGTTAACTTGTTTTCTTACAACAGCACTTGCGTATCTTTGTGGTTTCTCACAGAATTAAAATGTGTAATGGCTATTATCTGTAATTGATTCAGTGATGAACAGCGTTTAGCGTTTGTGATTTTTCAAATCTGGCCCTGCCATAATGCTGAAAGAAGTGATAACAGATGAATCTGGCATTTATCAGTCATTTTAGTTTAACCTATCTCACGTCATATTTAGCTTATTACTTAGGTTCCTCAAACTCATTAATAAAGCAGGAATTTTAGGTACCACAAATCCTGAATGTGGAACCAGCAGACCATCAGAGAGGGGGTGACATCCTGCTCATGCAAGAAAAAGGGGTGTAAAAATGCATGATGGTTTCAAAGAAGAGAAAGCAGGACAGGGAATATAGGCTTCATCTCCATAACATCAGAGGCCAGATTTTTCCCACAGTGAGTAAATATGAGAAGTTAAAAGCTGTGGTCAGGAAGGAAATCTTTTAATAGAAAGCGTGGTTGTGAAGGTTACTTAGACTTTTCATTTCTGCAATAGTTCTTAACTGACTGTACATCACTTTATTATTTGTCTTTACTGTACATTTTATGTTACTGTCAAGGGCATACTGTAAGTAGAATACATGAAAGCTACATGCTGAGAAACCTATGAAGATTTGTTTAAATGAAACTGCTATATATTTATATGAGATGAGTTTTAAATGGATACTTTGTTGTGGACTAAATTTGACTTTAATATTGAGTGACTTTATACAGTTTCAGTGCTCTCTAGGTCCACAATGCCTTAGCCTTTTGATTGTCTTAGTTTCAGCAATGATAAGGAGAAAGTTCATTTTGGTGACAGCCATGAACTGTGATGATGAATTCCTCTCATTTAAAAATGTGTTAAATATTTGAGTGAGTAATGGCCTTTTGCGGGTGAAATGAAGTGTTGCACCCCACAGTGTAAATTGGTGTGATGATTGCTAGACAGTACTGAGAACAAATCAGTCTGGTTTCAGATTTATCTGATTAACTTTGGCCCAAGTTAAAGAGACGATGGTACTGGACTTTGTAATTGCCATGTTGTATTTTTCATTTATGCATACTGTGTCACATTGTTACGATCATATGCATTTTAATGGGCATAACCCTTATGGGAACCAAACACCAGATCCTGGAAGTGTTATTGTTATGTTGTAGCCAGTGTGTTGCAGAACGTTTCTCTCCCTCTTGCTCTTAACAGATAGCTGGTGATGAGCCTCCGCCTGAGGCTTGCCCTGCCTTTGTCTCTATCCATGGTCAACATACCTGCAGTACCAAGGACGTCAAGAAGCTCCTGAGGGCAGCTGCAGGCAGGTAACATGAAATGGCATTGTCTTCCTTTTCAAGGATAAACTGATCTCATAGAGCAGAACAAGTTAAAAAGTTTACATAATTATTTTGTTATTAGAATTTAAATTTTTGACGCTTTCACAGACTGTGTTTAGTGATGAATGTAAAAATGTTTTTGATTCAAATTATCGTATTTCTGAAATGTCTTTCTATTTCCAAACGTTTGCAGGCCAAAACCGTATTTATACAAGAATGATCACACATACCCTGGGGTCAATAAAACAGATGTGCCAGTTGTGATCCTCTATGCTGAGATTGGAACCAAGAAGTTCACCTCTTTTCATAAGATACTGTCCGAGAAAGCTCAAGAAGGCACGCTTGTATATGTGCTGCGGCACTTTGTAGCGGTGAGTAGCAATGCTTTTACAGCCATTTTAAAGTGATGCTCAACTGTTTACACCGATTGACTTCTCAGTTATCTAGTAATCTAATGTGTGCTCATATCTTTTGTTTGTCAAACAGAAGAGCTCTGTTAGGCTGTAAAGGAGGAGACTTGTGATATTCTCTATTTTTCTTATCGTCAACAAATCACATGAAAAGATCAAAATCAACAATTCATCCATCAAAGCCCAATATATCTTGTATATCTGTTCCATGGACTTCAGTTGTTTCATCTTTGCCTAGACAGTAGCACTATTGCAGTGATACAACAGTGATGCGTTATTCCTTTAGTGAAATGCTTAGAAAAGCAAGGATCATCAAAATGATGGACTGAACAGATTGCATTGCTGACCAATGTTCAAGAGAAGAATTAACAGATTCCTCAAAATCTAACAGTAAACAGTAAACCCAGAATCTATCTATGATACAGATGTCTTTTGAAGGAGTAAAAGGTGCTTTTCTTTAAGATATGTTGAAAAAAAAGCAGAGTGTAGGTGTGGAAGTCCTGATTGTGCCTGTAAAGACTGAAACAGAATGTGGGTGACATTAGTGTCAAGGTTGAATGTCAGTGAATCTGTTGCTGTATCTGGAAGCCTGTGTGCTTTTTGTTCCTGCTGGCAGAATGATTTAAAGCTTAGAACTTTCACTGACTATAGTATTGAATTAGTTCTTCCTGATTTACAGACAAACAGTGAAAAAAGAGCATTATTCCTCCTCCACCAAAGTTCACTGTTACACTTTGTATTCAGGCAGGTAGGGTTGTCCTGGCATCTGCCATGTTCAGATTTGTTCATCAGACCGCCAGAGTCCAATGTTGGTCTACTTTACACCATTCCAGCCAACTGTTGGCATTGGGCAGAGTAATCTTAGGCTTGTGTGCTGCAAATATCTCTTGTCCTCACATTGATTCTAGAGGCAGTTTGGAAATTGGTGGTTGCAACTTTAGACAAAAGAGTTTTTGTGTATCAGCACTTGGCTTACTCAGAAAATCTCACTAATTAGTTGATTTGAAAGATGGCATCCTATGATTGTGCTACATTGAAAGGTATCGAGCTGAAGCCGTTTTTGCTTGAAATGTTTGCCAATGAAAACTGCATATCTGTTTGCTTGAGTCTAAATATGTTAGCACTGCGTGCGGCTGAGGCAGAAGAGCCCACTAATTAGGGGATGTCTGCATCATTTTGGCTAGATAGTGTTTATAGGTATAGGCAGAAAACATTCCCTATGTGATGGGTCTCATTATTCTCAGATATATTACTAGACAGTGATTGCTGATTTTTTTACATGTAAATAAAAGTCTACATTGTTTTACATTTAAGCCATCATTCTGCTTCCCACTGCTGCAGGATCCAAAACCTCAAAAGATGCTTTTATCTGGCTATGGCGTTGAGTTGGCTATCAAAAGCACAGAATACAAAGCTGTGGATGACACTAAAGTGAAAGGTCAGTTGCTGACTTATCAAATGTGTGGTGGACCTCACTGTGTCCAAGGTAATTAAGCACAAATGTTTTGCTTTATAGATTCAAAGACAGTTATAAATACGGAGGATGAAGATAACGATGAAGTCCAAGGATTCTTTTTTGGAACATTAAAGTGAGTAGCTTAACTAAAACATTTTAATTGCTGTTAGGATTTTCAAAACCTCTTGCATTTTCTGTTGTGCATCGTGTGCTTTGTGAGACTTGATTAAGAGATAAAAAGAAATCCTTGCCTTACATTTGTATTCTCCTCTTTTTCTTTTACTTATTTTAAGGAAATCTCATCCTGACCTGGAGGAGCAACTTGTTGAACTTCGCAAACATCTTCTGGAGAGCACCAATGACATGGCTCCTCTCAAAGTGTGGGAAATGCAAGGTATCAATCCAAAAAAAAAAAAAAAAAAGGTCATAAATAAAGTTGAAAAATGTAATGACTGACTAATAATTTTAACACAGACGGTTAAATCCTAGATTTAATATAATCTCCTTTGATGGCATTGCATGGTGCTATTTTGTCTGAACATAATGTGTTTTTGTGTTTGTATGTGTGTGTGTATGCGTATATATTTGTGTATATATTTTATATGTAAATGTTTCATTGTTTGAAATTCACAGATCTAAGTTTCCAAGCAGCTGCCAGAATCATGTCCATGCCAAAGTTTGATGCTTTGAAGCTTATGCGGGATCTCAGTCAGAACTTTCCAAGCAAAGCCAGGTAAGAAAATTCATCTTATTTTTTCCCTCTGGCTGAGCAGCTAACACATTTGGTACCATTCCAAAGTCTAGCTTTTGTTGTGGAGCTCTACTCTGTGTTATAATGTGTGAATCCATCCACAACAAATCCTGTTATTTAATTGCGCCTGAAATATGCTTCTTATAAAACCCATGTGTTTGAGCATTATTACTTTTTCCTGTGACACCTATTACCTCCACAATAAATACATCTGTTGTACGGAGATTTAATCAGCTTTTTGATGTTTGCTTATTCTGGCTTGGGCTGCTTGTAATAACACTGAGAAGTGCTGAGTAAGGGTCGGGTGTTTACAGGGAATTGACTGCAAACGTACCATCTTGAGGCCCACAGGTTTTTAGAGATTAAAACTGGCATTTTACAGCCGGCTGGGGATATAGTAAAAGCTGATGGTGACTGTACATGTTTTACTGTTCCCACAGATCACTGACAAGAGTGGCTGTAAAGCAGGAAATGAGAAAAGAAATTGAGGAGAACCAAAAGGTGGGATATCATAAGCAGCTTTCCCACATGATAGTGCAGGAGGTTTTCTTTGATAACATCCTTAGCCATTGCACATGTTTTATTTTAGAGAATGAGTTGCGAGTCTGTATCTAAAATAAATTCCATAACAACATTAAATGCAACATTTTATTCTTGATTTTCTTTTATTCTCTGTGCACACTTAATCTTTTCTGCTTACATCTGTGCTGGTCTTTTTGAAAGATCTGACATTAAAGGTAGAATCACTAATTAAGGGGTTTATGTATTCAACTAACACTTTGAGCTTGTTCTTTCAGCATCTCAGTGAGACCATTGGTGTTCACCCAGGAGATGGAGAGCTCTTCATCAATGGGCTGCACATTGATCTGGACACTCACAACCCTTTCAGGTACGAACTTAGCAGGAGGGACCGGTGGTTTGCCTGCACTTTCCCCAGAAAGCATCAGACCTATGTACCAGCTCAGTAATCCTGCTGCAAAAAGATCAGTTAGCTGTAATTTAAAGCCACTGCCAGACAGCTAATATGTGTGTAAAAAATAACCTGTGATTTTGTATTTACAGCATTTTGGACATCCTCAGAGGAGAGGCCAGGGTCTTGGAGGGGCTTCATAACCTGGGTATAAAAGGAGAACATCAGGGCAAGCTGTTGAGGTTACCTGTGAATGCTGTGGATGACAGCTATGCCTTAGATATCAGACATCCAGCTATAATGGTGAGTCCTGTCCAGAGGAATTATTCATCTGGCCCAGATTATTACTGCAGGTGTTTTTTCTTTTTTGTGTACTTGCACCAGGGTTATGAATTAGTGGCTCAGTCATCAGGCTATTGCAACAGTTTCGAGCCTGCCAGAAACCTCAGTTATTAACTTGGAAGTTAGCCAAGAAAAGGTATCAAATTAAATACTTGCAAGTTCTCATTTTGGCTCCTCCGGCCATTTTAATATTCTAGGTGCTATAAAAATGCCAAAGAAATGAAGAAATTAAGCCTGTCCATGTAAAAATGTAGTTTCAACTTGCATCTCTCCTAGAGACTATGTTTAATGTATATAATAAGTATGAGTGTCTGAGAGAAAGAGACACACACACACACACACACACACACACACACACAAGGAAGAAGCGAGAAGACAGTGTGTGAGAGGGATAATGACTCTGATGGTGAATAATAGAGCTTCATAACAAGTGCACATGTTAAATGTACACACATCAGCTAACAACATCTTTCTATCCACATAACTGTACAGTGATATGCCATGCAACAGCAACACTAATTGTATTTACATGCATGAAATCACCTGTCTATTGAGCCTGTCTATTTCTCGGAGCTCTTGATAAAGAACAGGATATGGTTATCTCCACACTGACTCATTAATGTGAACTACTGGGTGTAGTTGCAGTTTACAGTGCAGACACACCCATAGATTCAAAGATTCTAGCGTTGGATACTAGCCCTCTGTGAAGTTTTGCAAGTGAAAGTTTGGAATTTGGGTTAGTGGGAGAGGGTTGTTCTGATGGAGGTTACAGAGGCAGAATTGGGAAAAAAAACAAAAACAAAAAAAACAACAAAAGCAGATGAGTAAGGTATTTCTTACCTGGCTTTGCTTGGCCCCACCAACCCATTTGCGTAAGTTCTGTCATTTACATTTGTATACAGAAAAAAACTATTTGATAAATAAACCTCTAAAAACACAAAATAAAGAAGGACTATTTTTTAAAATTCTATAGTACAGTATGTATCATTGTCCTAACTAAAGAGCAAACCTAGTCAAAATTTTAAAAAAGCCTTTATGCTGTATCAGTCTGTATTTTTCTTTCGAGAGGTACTGACCTACCTATTCCGGGGTTGACATTCTGCTACTGGCAACTGTTACTGTTCTCTTAATTAATGAGTATTATTTCTTTTTGTTCTTTACTTTCCAGTGGATAAATGACATAGAGAACGACCCAGTGTACCGCAACTGGCCAGCAGGCGTACAGGAGCTCCTCAGAGCCACCTTTCCTGGAGTCATCCGGCAGATCCGACGCAATTTCTTCAACCTGGTGAGTTGACAGCAGAAGGGACTGGGATTGAGGACCATTGTAGTACAGTTGTCACATTGACTCAATTGAACCTTGTGAAGCTCTTTGTATGTGTCTTTATTAAAAGAGTCTGAGACTCTATCTTCTATCTGATAAAATCTTTGTTGTTAGGTGCTGTTTCTAGATCCTGTACAAGAGGAAAGTGTTGAGCTGGTGAAGCTGGCAGAGCTTTTTTACAAGCATAAAATTCCCCTGAGGTTGGTTCTGTTATTTTTCACACCTCCACAGATGTTTATATGGTCCACTCTTGGCATTTACAGTCTTTACTAGGTAGTGATTCTCATTCCCCTGCAAATTAAATACTTGTTTTTTTCCACCATTTTTTATAGAATTGGATTTGTGTTTGTTGTCAACACCAAGGATGAGATTGATGGCTTCTCAGATGCAGGGGTTGGATTTTACCGACTACTGAATTACATTGCAGATGAGTACGATTTATCCCAGGCTCTGATGTCCATGGTCTCAGTGAGTATATCACATATATAGATCTTTTTTAGCAAGCACATATTTAAGAATAACTAAAGCAGTTTTCTTATATGAACTCCAGACAGTGTCTGGACTTGTGTCTCCAGACATTGTCTTCTCACACATATAGCACTCTACAAGATCTGTCCAGGTCACATGTGTTCTTACCTACTGGAAATACTCTGTTTGTATTCATCCATTTGCATTCTTACATTCAGCTCCTCTGGGTAATGTCTATATAAGTTCAGGGTTGCCGTGCATGTGTGAAAGCATTATAAAGCTTGCTCCTTGTCAGCTCATATTTCTTCGTACCTTGGCAGTCAGTTGTTTTATTGTGCTTTATGTTATCCCATGGTTTGAGACATTATTGGATGAGATGAGTCAGTGATATGTTTCTTCAAACAGAGCTGGAAATTATTGACAGTGGTAGGGATCTGAAGACTGTGATGGTGAAATCTGATTTGACTTGCCACTCTCTTACAGCTGTACAACAAAGTAGATGTAGGCGAGACGCTGTCTGTTGATACACTCTCTGCTTACCTGAAGAGAAAATTCCCTAAAGCCAATGCTGAAAGGATTCTTGGTGTAGAATCTGAATATGATGACAAAAGAAAGGTAAGTAAAACAAATGGTTTTCTCTTTTGTCTTTGTGTTCATAGGAAATAACTGATTAAATAGGAGCAACAGCCCATGATTTAGTCTATGTTCTGTTTGCTCCAGGACGGTGCCCTCTTCTACAAAAAGAGTGGCCTGAGTGCCCTACCTCTGGCTTTATTTAATGGAGTCCCTCTGAGCCCAGATGAGATGGACCCAGAAGAGCTGGAGACCATCATCCTGCAGCGCATAATGGACACCACCACTGCCTTCCAGAGAGCTGTCTTTATGGTATGACATGACTGTACAGAAACTCTTTACATTCTTCATATTTACATACACTCTTTATATTCAGCGTACCAAAGTTAATTTCTGTACTATCATGTAAAGCATTTAGATTGATACACATGCATGAGTGGAAGTAAACAAACATTAAATAACTGTTCCAGTGGTAGTTTGTTCATGCTTATAGTGAGCATAAAAGTAATATGTCACATACTAGCTTGGGGTTACTGTTTGGTAGATATTAGTCAGTGGTTAATGGTGACTTTCTTTGATAAGTAAAGTAAAGACACATATCTGCGATATAATACATGCCTCTCTGCTGTGAAGATTTAGATGTAATTTTAATGATCTCTGCTTGGTTTATTGCAGCAGAATAATAAGAAATATAGGCTGAGCTAATACTGTGTGTTTAAAGCAATGTGGTAAATAATTAAAAGCATATTAAGTAATTGATCAATGGGCTACTTGCTTTTTGCTAGATTTGCAGATGTGCAGTTTGCAGTTTAATATTTCTCCCCAGCTTTCAACATCATTGTACTCATGGACACATTTACTCTTCATTGCATGTTAACTGTTCAGATGTAGGGCATACACAAGATCCAATACATCATGAATTGATGTTCTCAGTGACATAACTCCCAATCTGTTTTACTTTGTTTACAGGGTCAGTTAACTGAGGGTTCAGATGTGGTGGACTATCTAATGGAGCAGGCCAATGTGGTTCCCAGGATGAACCCTCTTATTCTAGGCACTGACCAAAAGTACCTCGACTTCACTGCCACACCGGGTGACCTGTACTCCTCATCTTACACCATCCAGTAATGATTCACCATCTAAATTCTCCAAGGTTTTACTTTTTCTGTCTTGCTTTGCAGTCGTAGATGACTGGGAGGACACAACTATGTTTTCATTCTTGGACACCAGAGACAAGACAGCTGTAATGGCTAAGAGAATGAAGTACTTCACAAATAGTGGTAAGTCATTACTTGTCATTTCATGCCTTGCTTTCCTAATAAACACAATTTCAGATAAATGCACACCATGTAATTTTCAGGAACACAGTGACTTGCAACCATATAAATTCATAATTTAAACAGTTGCATCTTGTCTTCTAAAGTGTAACAGCGATTGTACTTTTGTTTGTTGAAGATTAGTAAAACAAGCAACATCTAAAAAAAAATGAATCCTACACTGCTTAACTGATCTATGAAAGTGTGAAACCAACCTTTGTTAAGTCAGACAGACAGGCTCCACCTCCAGCAAGATAATTGCTGGGTCTGCTTACTGGCTCTCAGCCAGCAGTCTAAATGGTCATCAGTGCTGCATTTCACAGCTCAGGCCCAGAGTGGAGGTGTCTCAGTGAGGCTGAGGAGGCTGATTGCCATCCCACCTCTGTGGACTGGCTGACTGGCTGACTGCCAGCTTTTCTGACTGACTGATTGAATGGGGGGAATATAACTATGACAGGTGGCACAATTCTCCTCTAATGTACTCAGCTCTCTGCCAGATGTCTCATTTGCTCTCACCTCTCACACACAAACTGAACATTCACTGTAACGGCTGTGCCTCATTTTCCTTCTCACTTTCATCTGATTGTCAGTGTGTAACCAGGGTGAAGACTTTTTTAAGGGATAACTAGCTCTCTCTAAAAGCCACATAAGCATTAAGGTTGACATTAAGAAAAATACAAAAAAAATTGTTTTCCCTCCACTGTTTCTTTGATTATAGCCTCAGTGGACACCATGTTGAGTACACCTGTTCTCCAGTTTCTTAATGCAAATCTTTAATCAGCCATTCATGTGGCAGTAACTCAATGCATAAAAGCATGCAGACATGGTCAAGAACTTCAGCTGTTGTTCAGACTAAACTTCAGAAATGGGAGGAAATGTGATCTAAGTGACTTTGAGAGTAGAATGATTGTCAGTGCTAGATGGGGTGGTTCTGTTAGGAGCATTTGTGTCTATAAAAATGCCTTTTGAATGGGAGAGGGCAGAGTAGAATTGCCAGTGGTCTTGTTCAGGTGACTGTGAGAATAACTCGCCTTGCAGTCACGCCTGCTAGTGCAGACGAGCAGATCACCCTGGTCTCTCAGCTAAGAATAGGACAGTGTGTCATGAGGGTGCTGTGTGTGTATGCCAGGGTTGGGCTTATTGGCCCTCACCGGTTGAGGGTTGTTATTTGTAAGACACAATGTGAATCAATGGAGCTGTATATATTGTGTGGGGAATATATTATTGGCACACATTTGGCCCCTTAATACTAATTAAGCATTGTTTAAATACCACAGCCCACATGTGTATTGTGGTAGATCATGTTTATCCCTCTATGGCCACGGTCTACCCATAGTCCTATACGTCCAGCAGGATAGTGAGCTATATTCAGTTGTATTTACTCTGTATGTCTTTATTCAGAGAGGCGGAAATAATTATTTTGGGGCAGTTTAGAGTTTGCAGTTAGCCTAACATGCATGGTCAGGAGAAGGTGGTGAGGGAGATAGAGGAAAGGAAGAAGGGGGAATGGAGGGAAGGTGGAGAGAAGGAGGGGAGGTTAGGGATAAGAGAGTAAGGGTAAGGGAGTTTGGGAGAAATTTGAAAGGTAGGTGAGTAAGTGAGGGAGGAGAGGGTGGCGGTGAGGGAGATAGAGGAATCGTAGAGGGAGTAATGGAGGATGGGTGGGGGTAAGGAAGGGGTGAGGGGTAAATGAAGGAGGGTGGAGCGATGGGGAGAGTGGGCGGGGTAACTGTTGTTCAGCCTGAGCAGTCCCCTCCACCTTGCTGTAGCCGTCACGCTCGTTTTCTTCTCTGAATACTCTTCTTCCTCTATATCTCTCCACCTTTCCTTTGTCTCTCTTCATTGCCTTCTCCTCTTTTTGTTTTTTTTGCGCCGCCTTCTTCCCCTTTTCTGTCCTTTTCTCCTTTTCCTCATTCTTTTCCTCTTTTTTCTGTGCCGCCTTATTCTCAGTTCTCTCAGTGCTCTTGTATTGTGTTGTATTTTGTCTGTCAAGCCGGCTTGTTCAGGAAGTTTTCAGCTCCTTTTCTCCTCAGCTGGTTTGTGGTCTGTGTGAGCCTCTCATAGAGATTCTCCTTCTTGAGTTGCAGGATTTTTATTCTTCCTTTGGTGAAGCTGCTCTTTCACCTCGTTCACCTTGTGCTGGCTCTTGAGCTCTGTGACTTTGCTCTGTGCATTCATTGCAATGGCCTTACAGCACTTTGTGTATTCATCCTTGAGCTGCCACTCCCTGATCTTTAGAAGCTCCTCCAGCCTGCTTTTTTTTCAGTTTATTGTTGTGCACCCTGTGGAAAAACATCCCCCTCTCAGCCTGTACTTTTTAAGTATGCTGTGGTATGCAGTCTGTCTGCCTTTTTAGGCAGTTGTTTTTCAGTTGAGTGTTATGTAGGACTTTTCGCATAGGAGAGCTCATTGTTGGCATCTGTCTGAACTTGTGATCTATCATGAAGGTCTGAGGATGCTCTCACACCTGCGCTTTTTAGTCCAGTTGAATCGAACCCTGGTTCGGTTTTCCCATGGTGTGAGTCGTTTGGGCAGGCGTGAAAACAGTAATTGCACTTTGGTATGGACCAAAACATTCGCAGAGAGACCCTTTCGAGAAGGTGGTCTCGGTCCTGTCCAAAACGATCTCTGGAGTGGTTTGCTTTTGGTGTGAAATAGTGCTGAACTCAGTCTGACCACACAGCAGGTGAACTCACAAGTTTGAACCAGATGGTTGGGCGCAATGGTTAGCATGTCATTGTACATCCTCAGCATTAGCTCCATCCTTCTCAAATGTCTTACAGCAATGTGTCTTCAGAGAGTCAGAATCTGTACAGCAGTTCTAGTGTTGGATAGTATGTAGGTAAATTGCCCTGATACATGTTAGAGCTATGAAGAAGTTTCATTTAATTTCTGATGCTGACCCATGTTGCCTTGGATGTCACAGTCATGGATGTATCATCAGTGGTCACAGTCTAGAATGCACTTCCTTCCTGGGTTTACTTTCCTGCTCCTGACAATCTAACCAATAAGTTGTGTGAACGTTCTCACGAGGTTTGTAGTGATGCGTTCTGGTTCACTTGAATTGTTCTGTGTGAAAGCAAACTGAACCAAGGGAAAAATGCTATAGGTGTACAAACTCATCAAGGGTTAGAAAGAAAGAAAGAAAGAAAGAAAGAAAACAATTATAACCATTTTGAGACTTCAATAGTGTGTCAACTAGAGTGAGGAGCAGTAATCAGAAAATAATTCTAAACTGCCCATGAGGCTGCAGTTTTACCTCTACAAGGACATGTAATACCCTAAAATGTTGCCACAAGCCTCCCTTTTCTCAAAGTATAAATGCATAACACAAAGGAGTTACAGATCTCGAGCTCTAAGCCTTAATTGATAGATATGGCACTGTTAAGCTCTCATTCACTGCCTTCCTCCCTCCCCATCCCCTTTCTTCAACTTACAGATTCTCCCTTTATTTTAAGAATGCTCAAGCATGGAAAATGTTTTCTTGCTCAGTTACTCTTGCTGCAGCTGTAAAAATCTTGGCCCAAAAACTTTACTTTTGAGACAGATATTTTCTCCTCAACAAGATGTGAACATGTGCTGTAGATAAGCAGAATGTCTGCGCAGCTCAGTGGTTGGCACTATTGTCGAAAAGAGGGGTTTGGCGTTAGGGTTAAACGGTTTTGAGTTCGATTCCACTGCGTGCATAAGTAAATCAATCAAAAAGTTCAATCTGTGGAGAGGGCAATTTTGTTGTCAGTGCAGTATTCTGAAAAGTGGAGTTTGCTGTTTGGAGACAACTTGCAGCTTTCTGACTCACACAGACAGGTGAAGGGTGTTTTCTCTTAAAATATTGCCAAGTTTGAGTTTCATCGTCTAGTTCCCATTCACTGCTCTTGTCAATCAGGATTTAACCTTTTCACATTTGTGCATGGTTTTCAACTTTGTATCATTCCAAAATCCTTGAGTACATGTTCTTCCTCTTCACTGGCATAAAAACTGATGACATAATTCCTCTTTACGTTTCCCTGTCTTCAACTTGACAATTATCCTTAAGTGTAACATGGTCTAACAAAACAATTTCTTCTTACTACTGCTGACACAACTAAAAACTTTAGTTTACGGACAATTATATCTTGGCTGTGGGCTGGGCTCGACAGTTCGAGCTGTTCACACGCATCTGCAACTAAAAATAGATGTGTGCCCACTGTAAAATATATTTAGGAGCACGTGTGCAAAAAGTATAACAAAATCCAAGCAGCCTCTATTTGTTTTTTCGTTTTTTTTCAACAAAAAGGTTGATAATGCAACCACAGTTGACAATGACTCAGTTACAATGCTGAATCAATGTTGTCCATTGAAATAGTTCACATGATCCACTCGTCATTGCAAAGGGCCACTCTAGTCTGCTGTGGACCGGTGGCTGAGCTCAAAGCTCAGGTACAAAAGCTCCTCGACCAAATATTAGATAATTATGATAATTAATAATTACTGTATATTTACTGAATAAAAGCAGTTTGAAGCAGAAATCATTACAAACCTAGTGTACTTCTTTGTATTCAGATTCAGTTATTTTGGTAGTAAATGTCTCCTCATATCCCTTTATTCAGGAAAACCACATCATTTGATACATTTCCATTGCACCCCAAAAGTTCTTTGTGTGCTCCTTTCTACTTAGGTGCACATGCGGTCCTTGAAAAAATGTAGGCGTCAAGCACTGATCATCTCAAGCTGGTTCCACCAACGTGACAGTGGGTTCAGCGTACCTCAGTAGTTTCCATTCACCAGATTTCAGTTTGATAGAGCATCTTAGGGATGTGATGGAATGGGAAATTCAAAGCATGAATGTGAACCTGACAAATCTGCAGCACCTGCATGATAGTGTCATCAGCTTTTTTGGACCATGGTCTTACAGTTACTGGTTAGAATGCTTAATTTGATGTGATATGTATGTATTTAGTGTACTATGGAGTTTTTGCTCTTTTATCTTAGATGAGGATGGGATGACTACTGTGACCATGTGGATAGCAGCAGATTTAGAGAGGGCTTCAGGAAGAAAGCTGCTGCTCAATGCGCTGAAACACATGGTGAGTATCAACGCCTCTTCTCAAAATTCTTTCATCTCATAACTTAATTTGTGTAAACAATGTATCGCAAACCTTAAATTCTTCCATGGAATGAATACTGACTCAATCAATGACATTTTTAACATTGGCCTGACTTTGATTCAAATCTTGCACTTGGTGCCACTACAGCTACAAAACTTGTCTGCTTCAAATCCATGCCTCACATACAAGCAGAAGAGACAAATAACATTTAAGATGGTTGAGATACTGATTATAAGTTCAGGTTCTTCTTTTTATTACTAAGTAAATTTATTCTGAAAGTTAAGTTTCTGCTGCGCGCTCTCACAGAAATCACAATGCAGATGTCTCTAAAGTGAAATACATACACTACAGAGCAAGTAAGCATTTTCTTGTAGAATAAGTAAAATAGGGGAAACCTTTACTGTTACTTTTAAGCACTCAACACTCTCTCCTCCCAGTGCTCTTTCTCAGTGACACCTGCAGTTTCTGGAAATATGAGAGGGGTGATATTTGTGTGAATTATATCACTGCTGTCTGTGTGTATGTGTGTGTGTGTCTGTGTGTCTGTGTACGCGTGCAAGCAGAAGTCCAGCCCTGGCGTGCGTGTTGGGGTGATAGATAACCCCAGTGGAAAGCCCATCGAAGATAACACTGTGCTGTACAGGGCTATCTGGGCCTCTTTCCTCACCCAGAAGAATAAGGCTACAGCAGAGTTTGTGCAAAAACTCCTGAAAGAGGAAAGTAGCCAGCTCCTCCAGCAGGGGACCAAGATTAAGGACTTACTGATTCAGGTAAGGGAGGGATTAAGAAATGGAGGTCTGTTTTTTGTCACTTTAGATATGATCATGAGATGATAGATAGATGATACCACTCATTTCAGTTGGATTTCATTTAAGCAAATTAAACCCTTATAAAACTGTATTTTTGCAATCACCTGAAGGTACTGTAGAACTGTGTGTCCTGAGTTTTGGGTATAGCATGGCTTTATATTGATTTGCTGATGATATTGTGATACAAGACTAAATGTTGCCATGGATTGTCATTATCATCACATGATGTAAATTCAAACAACTTTGCCTGCCCTAAAGGCTGCTGTACAGTTACGATTACAGTTTTTTTTCTTTACCTGTATCTTGTTTACTCATGATTTTATCAGATAGGTGATTGTTTGAAATCAAAGTAATTTAAATTTAGACTTCATTTAGGCAAAGTTTTTGTGTTATTATTTATGTTGTAACTATATTTCTCAAATTTAAGTATCTAAAAAGTGTTGTTTTGGTATCATTTTGATTATTCTGAGTGAAACAATTACTGATCAACAATATTATTACTAATAGTTTACTTTTTTACAGTTTCCTCATATTTATTATATTAATTTCTTCTTAAAGCACCACTTCTCATCTGTATAATATTATTATATAGATTATTATTCATGCACTGAAACATGAACATATTGTGGTGTCGAAGTATGTTCAAATGTCAGTTTTAAGTTATTTTAATTAGTGTGAGCTAGTGAGCAGTTTAACATTCATATAGTACTGTGTTTCTAGCACATGTGATTGGCCTCCTGACAATCCTGTTAGAGAAATTTAAATTTATTATCTGCTGTGTTAAAAACATGAATGCATTTTAGCTGAGATGGTGGAATCCGACTTCATGTTAACTCTGACATTTCAGGAATTTGTCAGATGATCCATGGCCAACAAAGTGAACTATGAAGCAAAGGAGCAAAGCATGAGTATTGCTTATGTGTCACAAAATGTATCAAATTGACAAGTGCGATGCCATTACGGCATGTAAAATCTTTTGTTAATTTTATATTGTGTTATTGATGGATGAGGTGGTATGGTTAGATTTCTGAAAATTCAGTTGATAAACCATTTAGACATAAAATAGCCAAATGGAAATGTCTGTGTTGGGCTACAGCTTTTCATGAAGTACCTGAAAAATCAAGGTATTTCATCTTTGATGCAAAATCCTATAAATCCAATACTGCCATTAAACATTTTGGCTCATTGGTAATAAAGGCATAGCTGCCTACACATTGTATCAAAAGCTCCCAAGGCTGATAGATTTGTATCATAGGAATTATGTGAGCCAAACTTTAGTTTCCCATGGTTTGTAGTGCACCCATGGGGCCAGCAATCCTGGAGTAAGCTTTGATTCAGACCTGAATTTTAATAAGCATCTTAGTAATATCTCTAAATCTGCCATTGGCATTGTCAAAATCAGATCTTTCCTTTCATTCACTGACACACAAACTCTCATCCATGCTTTTGTCTCTACCCATTACTATAATTCCTTATTTGCTGGGCTGACCCAGAAATCCATCAACCGCCTCCAACTTGTCTACAATACTGCAGCAAGGGTCCTCAGAAGAACTCAAAAATATGACCACATTTCTCAGATTCTTGCCTCACTGCACCACTTACCAGTGGCATTCAGAATTGATTTTAAAATCTTATTTCTTGTTTTTAAATCACTGTGCAGCCTGGTGCCATCTTATATTATTGACCTGCTTACCCCCAATACCCCTGCTCGCTTGAGACCCGCAGATCAGCTGTTACTTTTGGTTTTTATTTCATTGTCTTTTATCTCTATTCTCTATTTCATGAATTTTTATGTCTGTGAAGCACTTTGTAAAGTTGTTATTTGAAAAGTGCTACACAATAAGTTTATTATTATTATTATTATATAGTGTCATATATTCCATGCCCTGAAAGACCTACAGGACTACAGTGGGAGAGTTACTCTGTTAAACATAAGTTAATTGTTTTTGTCTACTTAATTCAAGTTGGTCCTCTTAGTTGTTACTGTATTCAAAATTCAGAATTGGAGGAATATGTGTGATCAATTCATGAGCACAAGGGTCAAGACTAGGAAAACAAAGGTTGGATGTAACCACTTGCAGAAATTTTTCTGCCCCTGCTTTCTTGATTTAAGTACACAGTGGTGGAAAATGGTGATTGATGAGCCCAACTTCTCATTCCTCTCTTGTACATCAGCCAATGGAATGAATTTAGAGCATGCATAATGCTCCACAGTCTGTGGATACCAAGGCAAGCAGCCTACTCACTGTCACTTGCACTTGATCTGTCTCAGGTGCCAACACAAGGCGGGTTCCACACTCTGAATCTTCAAGTAAAAAGCGTTGGTGGAAACCTGGTCTCTTGGACCTGACGAATAGGCAAGCTCACCATTTATGGTTGTGTGAGCCACATGTGTTCAGCCAAGCCTGACCATCACTCTGCTGCTGTAGGCAGTCCACAACTGCTCGTATTCTCTATGTTGTAGTGTGCAATATCCACCCACGCAACATTGCACAAAAGAAAACAAATTCTCAGGCCCTAATCAACAAATCAGCTGACAGGAGAGCTCCAATCTCTCCCATCAGTATATGTCATATAGCACAGGTTACATGTGGGACCAACCAAACCAAACGACCCCACAGTTACACCAGCCTTAAACAATGGTGAGAAAATGGGCTGGAAATAGCAATGAAAAGATAGGTAGGATGTGGCTGTGTGAGTTGAGACTCAGAGTCTAGGGATGTGAGTTTATTATTGGCGGCCAGACAGACTTGCTGACTGGATTGTGCTGACATTATTGGTATTTCACCTGTTCTCCTGAGGAGGGAAATGTTAGAGAAACTAATAACCTGACTCCACAAACTCTCCACACTCTCACACCTAATTTGTTACAGACAAAAATGGCAGAGGCTTAATTAAGAGTTTGTTATATTAATTACAAATTGATTAATCTCTTTTTCACACATGTGCATTTCTGACAGCTCTCTCCTCTGGCTGAAATATTTTATGTTTCAAAAACTGCAGTGATTGCACTGATGTAAGCCATCAATGATATTGTGAATAATTTCCTTTTTGCCTCATACATCATTTCTTACGCCAATGCATCACTCAGATTTTGTTTTAGACGGACTGTAAAAGGAGAAAAGTCCTTGAGCTAGCCTATTGGATCGTTCAGTGCATCACAAAGTCTTCAGAAATGTGTGTGTTGACAATACAGTCAATTTATCTAACACCCTAAACAAACTTTTGTTATTCTGCTCTAGGGCATGGATGTCGATGCCTTTGAGAAAAAGTTCAACACACTGGAAGTGGATTTTATCCGCAGTCAGCAGCTGTTCTGTCAAGATGTCCTGAAACTGAGTCCTGGAGAGCGGGCAGTGATCAGCAATGGCAGAGTGAGTGGACTTCAACTCCAACACAGTTCAGTTAGCATCTTCACTGATGGTTACTTAATAGTGATTCAAAGATTTCTGCAAAAAAGCGCAATGGACTATGTCAAACTGTCAGCGAGGAAAATAATTGGTTAAATGTTGTTGGAATTGTTGGCTACAGTGCAGTAGGATCCTCTAAGCTGCTGCACTTTGGAGTTTTTTCCCTCTGGTGTTTTCAGAGTGCTTCCTTAGTACTGTCAAATCAGCATGATGTCTGTTTCTTAAAGGTCACAGGTGGCACAAACAGTACAGTGCGTGTGTGTCTGTGTGAGTGTCTGTGTATCTGCTGACTGTGTGTGTGCACAGAGCTGATGACTGATGTCTCAGCAGCAGTGATGCTGACAGTTACGGATGAAGGGGCCAGCCTCTGAGATGGCAGTAACAATTAATATCATTTTACATTCCTCTGCTGCAGTGGCAGGGCTCTACTCCCAAAATAGAAAGGAGGAAAACACATCACTGAATACCATGACTTTAAGTGGATAAAACACTGTGTTACAATCACATTACATTTAACACCCCCCTGGCAAGTAGTAAATAATACATGCTGAGATATGAATTGGAAAAGTCGTGTTCTGACTGCGTTATTTTCTCCATGTTAGATCCTTGGTCTGTTTGAGGAGCAGGAAGAATTCACTGTGGAGGATTTCCATTTGCTGGAGAAGATTACATTGAGTGGTTCTGCAGAGAAAGTCAAAGCCAGAGTGAAACAGATGGGGATGAAGCCAAAGCAGTATGTTTGTATTTGTTTGAGCCTTTTTATTTTATAAAAAATGTTCTTCCTTTTCCCTTTAACTGTCACTGATGGACAGTTGGCATCCATCAGTTGGCATCCTTGCAACCCCTCTATCTATGGATTACATTAGTTTGGAAGGATCTACAAACAAAGAATCCTCTTATGTACAGTTGCTATAGAATTTTTGCAAATTTAATAAAAATCAAATAATGTAATCTCTCATCTACAAAATATTCAGACCCTTTGCTGTGGCACTCCACAGCAAAGTGTTCAGGTGCTTGCTTTGATTTTCTTCTTAGTGGCAAGGATAGGGAGTCTGGTCAGAATTCAGGGAAGGATGAATGCAGCCACAAACAGAGAGGTACTTAAAAGAAAACCTGCTCCATAGTGCAAGCGATCTAAGACTGGGGCGACGGTTCACCTTTCATCACAGCAATGCCCCGAAGCATAGAGCCACAACAATGCTGGAGTGGCTTAGGGACTAGTCTGACTGTCCTTGAGCCAAAGCCCAGACTTAAACACCATAAAACATCTGAGAAGAAACCTGAATGTGGCGGTTCACAGATGCTTCCTATCCAGTCTGACAGGGTGTGAGAAGATCTGCCTGGAAGAATGGGATAAACTGCACAAGTCCAGGTCTTCAAAGCTTGTAGAGACTTACCCAACAAGACTCAAACCTGTAATTGCTGCCAAAGGGGGCCCTACAAAGGACTGAATGAAGGGTCTGAATAGTTTTGTAAATGAGAGATTCTAACTTTTGATTTTAAATACATTTGCAAAAAAACTGTTTTTACTTTGTCAAAACTTTCTGAAGTCACTGTATGCTTTATAAAAAATAAAATCCTGCGACATTGGCAGTATCGTTTTCTCAGTTTGAAGGTAGCTTTGACTGATTTATGAGGATGCCTTTTTAACAGCTGGAGATCACATTATGAGAGCTCTGTTTGACATCTCTCCTAACACGTATCATTAATAAATGATGGGCTGACCCTTCTACACCTTTTTTCCCTCAGTGCCAGTGACTTAGTCATGAAAGTTGATGCCCTCTTAAGTGCAGCCCCCAAAGGAGAGGTCAGGAGGGATGTCCACTTTATCAAAGACAGCCACAGGTGGGCAATGGTTTTTTGTTTTTTTTTCTCCTGTTACTACTGTCCTGTTTGCTCTGCAGTCTTTTGTTATAATGGATCTCAAAATTGCTACATCATCATTTCAAGCAGCACAGAAAGGCAAATATTCTGATTTGCAGTTCTGCTGAATAAGTGTTGTATAACCTTGTGTTGCTGAATCTGCTTTGGTGTGCTGTTCTCCTCTTCAGTATGCTCCATCTCTCCCCGCGTGAAAACGAGGTGTTCTATGATGTGGTGGCCATCGTTGACCCCCTCACAAGGGAGGCACAAAAGATGTCCTCTTTGCTGATTGTAAGCTGTACTCTTTTCTTATTTTTTCTCCATTGATTCCTAATACGCAAAGGACACATTCTCATATTATTAAATGTTTCATGGTTGTATTCTTTTTATGCACTTCATTTTTTTTTTTAAAGATACTGTAAAGTTGTTAAGAGTATGGTCATTTTTGTGTGCTAAAACAAGTATGCTTAGTTTGACCAGATGAGGTTATTTCAAAACATTTTCCGTAGTGGGCTTAGTTTCACTGAGTCCCACTAGCTGTCTGCAGCATCTTCCTGGAGGCTTTCTGTGGTGAGGAATTTGACTTGGGTGAATATGAAAATGTGACTCACCATGCCTTTACACACAGCCAGCAAGAGAGGCATCTTCAGTAGCTGTTGTTTTCAGTGTACACTTTACAGTAGTCCACTCCAGTATGCAGTAAAAAGTATGATGCCAGCATATCAGCATCACAGCTAGTCATGAAGAAGACAGCTCAGTGTGCCTGTAACCACCAGCTCATTATTTTTTGACCACTGTTATATCATGAAAGATGTTATACAAGAATGTATAATGTGTGCTTTGCCATTTTAGAATCCTCTTAAACTCAGTGTAGTAAGAGTAATGGGCAGTGAAACTATAAGCTGGCTTCAGCCCTTTGGTCAGCGAATGGCTCATATCCTTTGCGCTGTACTTGTGGCCCCTCTGCTGGTTTTTATCTACTTTGCTCCTGATTTCTAGCTTGGTCTCTTCTTCTCCTTCTCCTGCAGGTGCTCAGTCAAGTGGTCAATGTGAGGCTGCAGGTGTTTATGAATTGCAGGGCCAAGTTGTCCGAGATGCCCCTCAAGAGGTAAGCTCTAGCTCCAGCAGTAATTAAATTTTCCTGTTTGGCTTGTTTGTGTATCCTCTGACCACTGCAGACTTAGCATCTCTGCCTCGCTCCTTCCCTTTGTAAGATTATACTGCACAGATGCAATCTGCTTAATAACACCACCTTATTGCTTTGGGCCTCCCCTTGCATCTCTGGTTAAATTGCTTACAGCTTGCACAGTTGCAGCTCACGCCATGCAGTAAAAACAACAAAATAAAAAATAAAAAACAGCAAATGAAAGGTTGGAATTGTCTGTTAACATTTACACCGCTGCGTGAATGTTAGTTATTATGTAATTTGGGATGTTTTCTCTTTTAATTTGTTCTATAACAGGTTGAGTCATTTGTGGAGGTAGTGAACCAAAATAGCTCAAATGTATTTTTTGGGTTTTTTTTTTCAGTTCTAAATGGCAGAAAATTTCCAGGATGTTCACGCTCACTTTGGAGGGACAATTTGCAGTATAACCTTTATTAACCTCTGTTAGATACCACCTGGAATTGAACTGATGGAAATAACTCATCCCCCACAAATCACTCAAAAGCCCCCTTCCTTCCCAACCCATCACTCTTCCTGTCTCCCTGAGTGACAGCTGCCTGTAATTTACACAAATGGCTACATAATATTTTCACTTGAGAGATAAATAAGCTGGATGTCTACAATGAAGCTGCTACCAGCTCGTCCAGTATGGTGCAGAGGCATTTCATGTCATTAGCCTTTGAAAATGAAATGTTTTGTTTTTCTGCTTGGTTTCTTAAAGCACCATTCTCTTATTGAGCCACAGAAAATGTGAGTATCTGAGCAGAGTCCAGACTTTAAAAAGCCAGAAATCTGAACACCTGGTCAGAGCCTATAAAACTTATGCTTTGGGGAATGAATGCCCTTTTAAATAACAAAATGGTATTAAAAAATAAACAAACATTGAGGCTAGAAAAATTGGGCAATGGAGCGCTGTTCAGTTTTTTGGATTTCATCATAAACATCCTGGTAATGATGTCTAGTTTAAAACAGCAGATGAGTTTTGTAATCATAAAAATCCCATCTTCCTCGCTTCATGTCTCTTGTAGAGCCATAAGCATGATAATCCTATAGCCCACCCTTGGAGATTCTGCTGTCAGTGGGTGCACATGAATCCTGTTCTGTGTCATTGGGTTCATTTTACTCACTGTTGTACTTCTCATAGTGGTGAGGCTGAGACCACAGAGCTGCTCATCTTCTTTCTCTCATGTTTCTTCTTGTGGTGAATTGGTCATCTCACAAAATAGAACCAATCAAATGAAGACAGTGTGTTTTCCCTGGTGTACTGGGTTTCTACTCCTTAACTACAACCTGTCCCTCACCGTCCTCCTGTGCTGTGTTAGCAGCTCCCATCTCACCTTGGGGTCAACAGTCTTTCTTTAACCACTGTGCTTTGGTCCACAGAAACATACCTGCAGTGGTGAGAGTTAAGTTTTGAGAAATTTCCATGTGAATAAAAAAAATGTGATGTACTTTTGAGGTTTGGAAGGCATTCTAAATAAAAAGAATTAGAATTGGTAATGTTTACCATCCGACATGTTATCTACTCTCATAATGACTCCTCTGTGTCAGAGGTCGCACTTAAGAAAAGCAATTAGCCTTAAGATTAGCCTGAAGCTGGTCTCTGCAACAGCTCTTGGTAATAATGGAGAAAGGGAGCAATTCTGTTACACAGACTGCTGCACATATTTCTGTTATTGGCTGAGCAAGAACACCAGCAGTAATAGTATTAGATTCCTCACTTTGAAGAGATTGTATATACTCAACTGTCACAATGGAGCCCATCTCTCCTGTCCTAGAAAAAGAGTATTGCACAACATGTCATCATTTTAGTGCTTCCTGAAGAACACAGAGCGTTTGTTAGATGGATTTGTTGTCTCAGACTAGTGGCAAAAAGTCCTGCAACATATCCAACATTTTATGGCTTTCAGTTATTTACTCTGTTGTTAGATATTGTGTTAATTTGCAGTTACTTGGCAAGCACTTAAATTTTGATAATCTCTCTTTGTCTGTCATTGCAGCTTTTACCGCTTTGTCTTGGAGTCTGACGTGACTTTCTTGGCCAACGACACAGTGTCTGCAGGACCAGTTGCCCGCTTCATGGAGCTCCCAGAATCTCCACTCCTCACCCTTAATATGATCACACCAGAGAGCTGGATGGTGCAGGCAGTGCGCAGCCCCCATGACTTGGATAACATCCACCTGCAAGAGGTATCCTGCTCCTTAGTCAGTCTTATCATTCTCACCCCTCAAGTAGAGTTGAGATACTTTATATTAATCATTCCTCGCATTGATTTCTCCTCTGTAATTTGCTGTTTTGCTCCAGGTGAGCGGGGTTGTGACGGCGGAGTATGAACTGGAGCACCTTTTGCTTGAGGGCCACTGCTTTGACCTGTCAACCGGTCAGCCTCCTCGTGGACTGCAGTTTACCCTGGGCATGAGTCGAGACCTGCTCATGTATGACACTATTGTCATGGCTAACCTGGTCAGCAGCTTCTCTCTTCTCTTCCATACCAGGGTTACTAAGATAGTTTTCTTGTACTGTGTTAGATAGGTGACAATGATATAGTAGTTAATTAAAGTTAGAAAACAAGTGTGGATTGCATTCTCACCATAAATACTTCTTTCACCAAAACAGGGATATTTCCAGCTGAAAGCTAATCCCGGTGCCTGGATCCTAAGATTACGTGAAGGAAGATCAGAGGATATTTATCAGGTTGTCACGTGAGTATTTACCAGTGTCTACGGATTATATTTAATACCATTGTAGTCTTTCCCATCTTGTCCCCTACAGATACTGGAGAAAAAAAAGTTAGATAATGATGCTAATTAGGTAACTTCATCAGTAGCTCAGCATCAAGGCTGTTCTCAGCTACCTCTTCATTTCATACTGGTAGCTATGAAACCCATCACTATGGTAACATGGAGAGCTGCTGACACTGTAGCAGCTCAAGGTTGTGATGAGTGCAGGGAGTTCTGTTCAGCGCAGAGGGGAGAGAGACAGGTAGGAGGAAAGGGGTGCTATTAAAGAAAAGACGGAGTGGAGAGATGATTCAGCTGGTCACCTGCCATGCCATCCACCTCAGACTGCAGAATATCAGCAGCAGAATGTGTTTTAGTTAGGATGGCGTAGGTGTCAGAGGCTGCATATACTAGACGGAGTGCGTTGGCGTTGTCTAATTTCCCTGGATGAATAGAAACAGTATTGCTTTGGTTAGTTTGATAAATTTTCTAAAAATGCAATTTTCCATGTGTTTCCATTCTTTTTTTTTTAAAGATTATTTTTGGCATTTTGCCTTTATTTTACAGTCAATGCAGAGAAAGACAGGAAACATAGGGAGGGGATATGCATGTATCAAAGGTCCATGTGCCCGTCAAACTGTAGATTTTGTGGTTATGTGGTATGCACTTTAACCACCATAACCTTAGCCATGCCCAGCGTCTTGTATTCTGCAGTTTTACTGTCATTAAAATATACTGTCCATGTTCTGATCTGATCTGAAACAAATCAAATTCTTATTTATCAAAGGAACTTTTTCCTTATTGTATTATTTCAAATTTAAAATAACAGAGAACAACAACAATATTCAAGTTGCAATAATCCTAACCATGTATGTGAATGTTCATACGCCACTGTAGTGCACCATACTAGATGTCCCTACAATCACAGATGTTGTTCTCTCTGGCTATCCTCACATAAGATTTAGGACACGTACAGCCCTTGGTTCCCCTGGAATCATATCAGACAACCAAGATTTATTCCCCAATCCTCCAGGTGAAGCTAAGAGGTGATGTCATTTTTCACCTTGGCAGTGTCATTATTCTTGTGGTTAGCGGCACTCTGCTCTGGTTAGGTGGCCGATCAGAGCCTAGTGGGAGTGTCTGTTCTCTCCAGTCCCAGAGCCTGCGTTTTCCTCTGTGCTGCCACTGCGCCTCACCCTGACAGCGATGAATGAGATGGCCAGCTCTCCTCTCCTCAGAGCAGGGATACAGATTGATCTCTGGTGCTTTCTAACACAAGCCCTAAAGGCTGAGTTGCACTGGTGACAGCAGAGGGGGCAAAGCACAAGCAACACTTGAACATAGGGGAGATACACTTTGGGCCAAATGAGGAGGGGGCATTTATCAAGGTTAGTTTTTTGCCTTTAGTAAGCATTGGGGTCATAATGTGCATCATAGCCTATTGCTCATCTCTGCCTGAAGTTTGCACTCTGGTGTCTCACCATCAGACCCTGCAGATCCTGCCTGCCAAAACACATTTGCCACTGGACAAATCAGTCCTAAAACAATTACAGTGAAAGGCCAGTGTTATGCAGTCAATACTGTACAGACTTTCTCATTAAATCTACCAGTATATACAGCATGGCTGGGAAGTAGTGATGGATAAAATAATGGTAAGGTGATTCCTAATGGTGATGGAGGGTAATGAATATGGTCAGAGTGTGACCCTGGCAGCTGTCCCAGTATCCACTTTTAAGTGTGTGCTCTCACTCTCTGTCAGTGGTCTGTCCATTAGCCACTGTAGTCTCCTTCATAGAGCAGTCTACACTGTCTTTTTTCTTGTACTCTTGGCCATGACTAAAACACGTGATCCGACCTCAGTCACTGACTCAAAAATGTAATTTATTTAAATGGTGGACTGAAGCACACTATTAACATGCCAATCTAAGTCGGACTGATTGGTGTAGTTGTTCTATAACTGAACACATACACATTATATAAACATTTTAATAAATGGAAATATAGCTATTGGCCTGAAGGTAGCTAGTAGGTAAGTATGTATGTATCCCTGCTGGCTCATCTGTCAATCAAATGCATACATTGGTGAAAAATGACAGCACTATTCCCTATCCATAGCCAATTGAATTTCTTGCCAGATTTCATCTATTACTAATTTCTTGTTCAAAAGTTTGTGGCTAGGTTATGTAGGGATAAATTATCTAGGCAGTATTAAAATGAGTAGATTGCTTAAAATTATCACATGAATAAGACTGTGGGTATACAGATCAGTCTGTTGATAAGTGTGTTAGACGAACCAACTACAGCTCCATTGTTGAGATTTCATAATGATAGATTTCTACTCTCACTCTACTCACTCTTTATCCACTTTTTCAGGCACGATGGAACTGATTCCCCTGCTGATGCTGGTGATGTTAGAGTTGTGCTGAACAGTTTTCACAGTAAGATCATCAAAGTCAGAGTGAGTATGTTTCACATGTACATTAAACACTTAATACCACCGCACATTATTAAACTTAGAATGCTCTTCTGTGGATTTCTATGATGTGCATGTCAGTCACAGGTCACAGATTTAGGATGGTGAAATTATTTCACACAGTCTATGATAAAAGTCAGTTAGAGCATGATTGTTTTGTGTCGCCTTTCTCATTTTAGGTGCAGAAAAAGGCAGAGAAAATCAATGAAGATCTTTTAAGTGAAACTAGTGAAAGCAAAGGCATATGGGACTCCATAGCAAGGTGTGTAATCTTTCAGCTAACATTTGGTCGGTTTTAGTATGTTTAAAATCCTCCAGCAGCTGATTGGCAGTAACATTGAGCTCATTGATTAGTGGGTTTGTTGATGTGCATACTGTTTGTCAATTATACATTGCGGTTTCAGGAGATCTTATTCCTCCCCTGGATCCAGACTGCAATATTATGCTGTAAGATCTAGTCTTGCAAAAAATATGTGCTTCTGTAGGTATGTGTGTGTGTGCATTTGTGTGTTTTCCCCCAACAATTCCTAACTGCGTGATCCTGTCTCCTCACTTAATGCTTGCTGTATGAAGCGTGTGGGGCACTTTTGAGAAAAGGTAGGCAGTGTCGCTGCAACCCATTTAACACCCGAAACATCCTTGTCATACTCATTAGCATGCAGTGTTTATTGGTTGATTTCAGCTGTGATGCTGCTGTTAGTTCTGTAATGAATCAGAATGACTTAATATCATTTTCTAACAGGACTGTAATATTGTAGGTATGTGTTTAAGTATGGTATTTACATTTCCATGATCTTGTTTGTTTGCATTTATTTATTCATGTAGTCATTTCAACAATGCAACAGCTAGTGTTGTAGTCTTATTTCTCATATTTATGCATGTGCTCATGTGTAAGTGCATACATTTTATACATAAACATAACATACAGTGCACACTTTGCTAAAGCCATACATATACTGTATTTTGAAATCGTAACGTTAATTCATTGTGAACTGTGCTAATGGATTTATCATCAACTGTGATGTGTCACTGATCAGACTACAGGTAAAGATGGACGCCTAAGTTCCTGGAACTTGGAAACGATCCCAGAATAAGAGCAGATGGTAGAGCAGTACCAATTAGATACATTTTTGCTTGTCTCGACACAGAGCACAAACACAATCTCAAGCTAGACTCTCTCTTTTCCTTGAGTTGACAAAGGTGAGATGGGCCAGCTCAATGTGGGGATACATTTGAAGCGCTGGCTAGGCAGCTCTGTATTGGAGTTTTCCCTGGTGAACAGGAAGACTGTTTTATGAGGTCTGTCCTTATGTGCTAAATAGCCATTTAGAGTACCTTGCCTTATTAGAGTCTCTATTTGAGGCCCTAGAGAGGACACTAGTTCTGCTGAAGGACCTCATTGCTCATAAGGGTAACACCTGAAAGGGCTTGGGTGGGAAACACATCCTGTCTGGTGTGAACCAGTGTTGGTGTGTTACTGAACTTGAGTACTAGGCATGGACTTTTCATAACGAACACCATATTCAAACGTAAACATACCTGACATTAGAGAAACCTTAGACCAAATATGCGTAATCAACTTTGTAGTTCAATTGGCAACTGCTACACTAGAATGGATTGAGGACACCAGCAGTTAAAGGAGGAAGCCTTAGGCTTTGGCTAAGGAGACTCCCCAGCAGTGCCAGGATGCTGCAAACTGATTTCTGAACCTTGCATACAGTAGGAGCAGCACAGGCTCCATCCTAGTCATGGAACCTTGTATCAGCTCTGTACTCTTCTAAAACCTTTTCAATACTGGGGTTTGCTCCAGTCTACATGCCATTGTGGACATTGGAAGGGCTGTGACCATGTATATTGGGTTGTTTGCAAATATTTGACTGTTGCTGTGAGTCATCAGACCCTTGTGTAACTGGAGTTAGAGCTGGGTCTGTATTCTCATCAATAGATTGAGCACATTCTTGGCAGGCTCACCTTCAGGGATCAGCTGAGGACCTAAGAGTAGAATCACTGCTCCCTCGTGTTGAAAGAAGCTAATTCAGGTAGTTTTGCTGTCTGATAAGGATACTTCCTGGACACATCTTGTAGAGGTATTCAAGGCTTGTCCAGCTGGGAGCATACCCAGAGACAGACCCAGAACAATCTGAGGAGATTATAAATCTCTTGGCATCTACTAATTAGGAACTCTAGGATGTCGTTGGGGAGAACAACATATAGCCTGCCTCTGCTTTGACCAGGACCAAATAAGAAGCTAAAAGAGGTTGGATAGATGGATGAATAGATTTATAATTGAATCTAATCTTAAGACCATTTCCCATGGTATGCCTGCATTTGAGTAGTAAATATACTCATAACATTAAAAGGTTAAACGAAAGGATGAATAAGATGGTTTCAGGAGACATAATAGCTCCATTAGTGCCTGTGATGCATTAATCTAAAATTAACTTAAATTTGACTGCATTTGGAGAGAGTAGAGTACTTTCTTCTGGCATGATTCCAGTGTACCCTCCTTTCAAAACAAGTTCATAAATCTTAAGACTTAGAGGCCACTCATCATGTTGAGCAGAAAAGTCTAACCATATGTCCCGTGCTTTGCTTATACATTCTTTGTCCACCTGGTCCAGTGTAAATAAAAATGCTCTGGGGAGTCTAACCTCAATGTCCGATTCCTGGCAGCTGGTTCCAACTCAAGTTTTGAATGATGACTAATTAAAAGACAGACTGAAAGAAAGCATTGTTTAGAACTGCCAAATACAATTTGGTCTTAGTAACAAATGATACAAAATGTTGAAACAGTATCTACTTGTTTGACAGTTAAACCATCTTTTTCATTAATAGAGCACACTGGTTTTTACCTCATGTGTAACCTCGGGTACTTTGAGGGATTCATTGTAAAGGGCGGCACTGAGGGCCATATATTAATCCAACACCTTTTGAAGAATGAGTGAGCTGGATCCATCCATCAGCAAGCATCAATAAGTCTGAGGGACACAGTATTTACAAATTCTCATGTTTAAAGGAAGCTTTATCTCCATAGAGCAATAATGAGCCTGACTGAAAATTGATTCTTTCCTATTCTTTCTTGCTTTCTTTCTTACATCATTGATCTTATCCCTTTGTTTTATGATTTCTTTCTTTTGTGGTTTCTCTCTTGCTCTCTTCTTTGTCTTTGGCTGGGAGTAAGATGGAGGAAAGTCGTCCTCTCTTGCTACCCTCAGCCTGGGGAACTCTGAGGGTTTAATCTTCTTTATGCTGCTCTTAGAAATCAGAAACATCAGGGCCACAGAGGGTGTGAAAGACTGTCAGTGGCAATGTTACCTGAGGGAGTTAGTGAGGTGGAGGGTGCAGTAAAAGTCACCTCTCCCCAAATAGTCATGGGATCTTCAGTGGAGAGTGTTACAAGGGGCCTTGGCCATCACTGGTTTTTATGCCTCCCCACTGGCGACAGCCAGGACTGAGGGCATTATGTTTTCAGGTTGTCTGTCCCTCCGATCATCCGTCTGTCCGTCCCATTCTTGTGAACGCATTATCTCAGTAACGCCTTGAGGGAATTTCTTCAAATTAGGTACAAACATTCACTTGAACTCAAGAATGAACTGATTAGATTTTGGTGGACAAAGGACAAGGTCACAGTGACATCACACAACTTTTGGCCATAACTTACAAATTAATTTGCTAATTGTGAATTTAACACAAATGTCTAATAGGATAAACTCATTAAGTGATGACATTTTATGTCCACATGGTTAAAGCTCGACTTCACTGTGACATCATAATGTTCTGCTAAAACACTTCTGGCCTTTATTCAATGCTGTAACTCAGGAGGGGGAGATTGTGACCAAATTTCCTCCAGCATGGCTGGTTGGTGGAGGAATACAACCTTGATGTGGTAATTCTAGTTTCTGAAATGAATGCACAAAATAGGGAGGGGTGCTTCATAACATACAGTATATTTGCTATGTGTTTAATATCTGAGATTTGTGGAAAGATCACTGTTGTTTTGTCTGTGGCTTTGTATATGCTGGGGCTTAGTATGGGTAAAAGCAAAAAGTGTTAGCAGACCACATAACTCAGAGGATTAACTGAACCACAGAGTAGTAAGTTATTGTGATGAGGATTGTGTCCATGGTGCAGAAACTGCTTGTGGTTTTATCTGTCCTGGTGTCCTGCTATGTGGGTAAAATCTATGTACATGTGTTGGTAACTCTTCATAAAAAGCTTCTGAAATCTTAACCAACAAAACTCAAACCATGTATGACTTGGAAAATATTCTTGAATGAACTGACCAAAATCTCATAGGTTGCTCTCAGTGGAGTGATGCTTAATTATTTATGACCCTATTCTAACAACTTTGGTTTTGTACTACTTTAGACTGGTTGTGATGACCAGATTTGTGTCCAGACTTTGTTTTCTAGTAGTAGAGTAGTAGAGTGTATTTACTGTGGTGGTCTTTTCTAGCTTTGTTTGCTAATGTTTTGGATGTTTCTTAGGATATGAATTTTAGACCATTCACTGGGTCAAACTGCATGGCAAACAGCTCCATAAATAATGGAAAAGATGATGCAAATTACAGTCATGGTTAACAATACATCAACAGCCTGCCTGTCTGTCTTTTTCTCTACTTCCTGGCACACTACTTGATGTTGATTTCTTGACGAGTTGGAGCAAAAACAGTGGAGTTCTTAGTGCTGTCCATTGTTCAGGATTTATCCAGAGCTCTATGGATCCCTCGAGAGGTCCCAGATTATCTCGGGTGAGTCAGCCAAACGGGATCTCACCTGACCCTCTAAAGCTGCTCATCTGTTGTGGTGGAGGCCCTCCATAATGGCTGGTTTAGTCACTACAGACGTTTGGTACCCGTGGACCCCACGGGTGTGTGGTGACTCCCCAAAAGCCAACTTATCAACAAGAGAGAGCAATGCTTAAATTTTGGGAGGATATTTGGTAAAGTGCAGGGAGAGAAAAGGACAACATGTTTTCAGAATGACAGGCAAGAAATTTAACAATCAATAATTTCATCGGAAAAAATGTTGTGTTGGATGGTTGTGACTTTTTCACCAGTCAGACTCTTGTATGTGTGTGCCAGAGTGTAGGTTTTAGAGGACATGTGGAGACAAACATTATGCTCCCTCCCCTCCCTTCACACCTCCCTCTCACTCACTGGTTTCTTCCTGGAGCCTCAGGGCCATAGCAGTGGTTGTGATTGAATGTGGGAGAGACACTCCTTCCCTCATCAGCAGTCTGTTTCAGACAAGGACACACAGTTTGACTGCAGACACATCTACCCTCCAGCACAAGTCCTGATTTCTGTCCGCTAAATGTGCCTTGCATCATGAGCCACTGCTCTTTAATAGCAGTTAGGGTATGTTGGTGCATTCACAAGTGTAGTGTGTCCTTTGGATTTTTCTCTTGTCTGCACTTTTATCTCAACATAAAAAAATTAAGCTCATCTATTTGTTACCAAAATTTTAAAAAATAAATTAATAGGTTAATTAAGTCTGAAAGGTAAGGGACTGACTTGATGGGCACTATCTTTATGTGGGCACACTATGTGCCATTTTTGTTTTCCCGAGGCATAGTGAGTCTTTTTCCTTGCTTAGTGGCCTGGTATTTAAGTGGCTTGGTGTACAACACAGTGGGAGATGAGGGTTCATGATTGACCACATTTCTGACTGTCTACCTTTCATCTGTTTCTACCAGGACAAATATTTCACTCTGCACCCTTGTTCTATACCCTCGTCATCACTTTAATTAGTGAATTACTCTCAGATATCACACAATTCCCCTTTTTCATGTGTCTGTCCTGTCTTCACATTTGAGGAACCAGGAGTAACAAATAAAGCACCAACAGGCTGTGGTTTATCAGCGATGTTAGAATAGCTAAGGAGCTAAAAATCCCTTAGCTGTTCTAAAATCACTGTAAACCACAGCCTTGTGTGGGTTATTGCTTTTATATCTTATGAAATATTATATAATGGTTACTATATATACTGGGCAATATTTCATAAAATAAATGCACTATAACAAAAAATATTTATAAGATAATTTATTTTTAGCAAATAATTATTCTTCCACCAAGCAGTGTAGTTCTTTATCAACATTTAGCAGAATGGTTGCCAAGCAACACACAAATGCAGCAACACAGACACAGTGGAAGGCTCAGTCAAAAATTTGGGTGATAACATATATCTGGATATTGCCATTTATTGTGCAGTTGTTGAACTAGTGTTCCATTATGCTCGCACTCCTGTTTGCTGGTATAGTGGTGTTTGGACAGGTGCCTTTTAATTGCACAGTGCTAGAGGCATGGATATTGCTCTAGCATCTTGGTGCCTGATGTGTTCATTTCATTTTGACTATTACCAGAAATTTAGATCCCATGGCATAATGCCCCCTTTTAAAACTTAGCAGTGCATCTGTGTTTAGCAGGTAAGTGATCTGCTACACATTTGCCTTGTATTATGGACTCTCTTGTAGCAACACAGGTCTGTAAGCATAAGGAGCTGGTTAAATCTTACCTCTGCCTTCACTGTGTCTGATGTAATGCGTTGATTATGAGTGCCAGCAGGAGAACTGAACTGCTGCTGAAATCATGTCAAAATTGTAGCTTTCCAGAACATTGTCAGTCCCTGTGTTATTGCTTCATTTAGATATAGCACCTCAGTTTGCTACGCAGTGATGCATGGTTTGTTTGAAAATGTTTTCTGCTGGGTGGTATAACTCCTGGCTTTTCAAAAGCATGGTGGCTACTGGCTTAGTTCTGATTTACTGTCACTATGTGAAAAACAAGCATCAATCAAAACACAGCAGACTCATGTATTATGGTCTCATTTACAGCATCACGGGTGGTGGGTCCAAGAAGGATGACGGAGAGAAGAGAAAAGAAGATGTTCTAAATATATTTTCTGTGGCCTCAGGCCATCTGTATGAGCGCTTTCTGAGGTGGGTCGCTTTCAGTTCACAAACACACACAGTCTCACGCTTACTTTCCAGGTCCTACACATTACATTCCTTTCAGTCCTGAGTCTGAGAGCCACCCCTCAAGCTTTCTGTCTCTATTTCAGAATAATGATGCTGTCTGTCCTTCGGCACACCAAAACACCTGTCAAGTTCTGGTTCCTCAAGAATTACCTCTCCCCATCTTTTAAGGTACTTCCCTGACTTCATGACTACAGACAAGCATTTTGTTTTTCCTGCTTATTCAAAATAACATGATCCCAGTTCTTCAGAGATTTACAGAGATGTAAAGGGTGAAAATGCATTCAGTGCCCTCTGTGACACATTGAGTTGCAAAAATAGTGAATAAAATTGTCTGAAGTGCATCAAGCCAAACAAGTTGCATTTTTTATGTTAATGACATCTATAGTGCATAAAGTTTCATTTATATAGGACTTTCAAATGTCTTACACTATATATGAATCACAGTTGGCCTAACCAGCATTTTTATGCCAAAAGAATGCTTATGTCTCAGAATACATTTGTCCAACTGTATCTCTAGGAATTAGGAATGCTAATCTAGGAATTACTTTGCCTTATCTACCTTTTCATGCTTGTAACATATCTGCCTATCAATGGCTGTCCATTAGCTAGGCCACACAAAACAACCAGCATCATCTGTTTTCTTCTGTGCAGATTTTTTTTATCTGACACTTTGTGGAATTTACATTCCTCTCTAATAAATCTAATTCTTAATTTTGTGCAATAAAGGCAAATATCCCATAGTATGTAACTCTGTTGCACAATGCTATGCACAAATTTATGTGCAGTGTAGTTGATTGAATTTACCATGTTTAATTACACCAAAAAAATGTTCTCTTGTATTTGATTTCTTTGATCACTGGTGTTTGTGTTGGGTGTTTTGTTTTTGATATGGTTAGGAGACCATCTCTTATATGGCAGAGTCATATGGTTTCCAGTATGAATTAGTACAGTACAAGTGGCCCCGATGGCTCCACCAGCAGACTGAGAAGCAGCGCATTATCTGGGGATATAAGATCCTATTCCTGGATGTTCTGTTCCCCTTGGCTGTGGACAAGATCATCTTTGTGGATGCCGACCAGGTAAGGATCAAATTGGACTGACTGGAAAGAGCAATGTGCAAGTGTGTGGCTGAAAGTGAGAGAGTCTGGATCAGTCTCAGCACTGGTGTCAAGCGCGGATGAAATTTTGACCGACTGCAGTGTCGTCAATCCTCTCGGTCCTTACCGACGTTCTTGCTCTCTCTCTCTCTCTCTCTCAGATAGTTCGGGCTGATCTGAAGGAGTTGAGGGATTTAGACCTGGAGGGTGCACCTTATGGGTACACACCGTTTTGTGATAGCCGCAGAGAGATGGAAGGCTATCGCTTTTGGAAAACTGGCTATTGGGCCTCACATCTGGGACATAGAAAATACCACATCAGGTATATAAACCATATCAAAATGTGTAATGTATTATAGCAGCACTAACTTATTTTGAAAGCCTGGCAAGGAATTCTGATATTTTACTATATTTCAATGTAGTTTTAAAATGTCACCTGGCTTTCAGCCAATAGAATTTTTTCTTTTTTTTTTTTGTATTATTTTTTGGGCATTTTGCCTTTATTTATAGGACAGTGGAGAGTGACAGGAAACATGACAGAAAGTCGGGGAATGACTTGCAGCAAAGAGTCTTGGGGGAGACTCAGCTGCTCAGAACATTTGTGCCCATGTGTTATGCGCCTGAACCATTTGGCTGTCGGGTCACTTCAGGGCAATAGAATTTAATCAATCTGCCATAAGTCGGCTCTATAAGAACATCAACATTTCTTGACTGTTAGAGAAGTAAAATAATTTTTCCCAGATTCCCCTGCACAAGCTGAAATCAAATGATATTGAATTCTACCGTATTTGGTTATACACCACTTGAAATTTAAAAAAGAAATGTGGTTACAAGGTAACACAGAACAGTAGTGTTCACCCAGTTTCCAAAGATTTTGAACTTTAACATTTATACAGTAGTTGCAATTCTCCTTATGGCTATATTTTTGTATCTGATTTATTATATACAGCCATGACACATATTAAATCAAGCACTGAAATAAGACATTGAGCTCCTTGCTGGACGTATGGAGTTCTACTTCTGTCAGTGTGATGGCTGAGCAGGTGGCAGCTGTTCAGCTGTGTAGCTGAACACAGAGCTGCTGGGATAACTTTCTACTTTACTTCTACTTCACCACTGCACTGGCTGACGATGATGGAAAAAAGACAAGTCAGAAAACCGTATTGGTTTGATATGGTCAGCTCTGTGGTGCAAGACATCAGCAAGTGCGAAAGATGATCCATATCAGTGAGCGCAGGGAAAACACAAGGTAGGGAATATCCTCGGGCAGACTTAAATCTAATAAGGGACTAGTGAAATTACATAGTCTACACATATGGGTTTATTAATATGTCATGTAAGGTACAATTATCTGCACGTGCCTGGGGTATTTTATTCTAATTGAGTAATTTTTTTAAATTATTTTCATGAAGTCACTCCTACAGGTTTTCTCTTTCAGGAAATGGTTTTTCTCACACCTGCTTTCTATGTCTCCTCTCTTTTCCCCCATATTTCAACCAGCGCTCTGTATGTAGTAGATTTAAAGAAGTTCAGAAAGATTGCAGCAGGTGACAGATTACGAGGCCAGTACCAAGCCTTGAGCCAAGACCCTAACAGTCTGTCCAACCTGGACCAGGTATTTTACGCATAGATGACACTACTGCATTATATGATGCAGAGTTTGTTCTTCTACCACCTACTACTATACATTGTTCATATATCATATTTGCAATACACCTCAATATTTTGTTTTATAATGTTTCTAGGACCTTCCTAACAACATGATCCACCAGGTGGCCATCAAGTCTCTTCCTCAGGAGTGGCTATGGTGTGAGACATGGTGCGACAACGTCTCCAAAGTCAAAGCAAAGACCATAGACCTGGTGAGTCTCGGAGCAGTTAGATCTGTCAATGTAATGTGGGGAAGCTAATCAGCAAACTTGGGGATTACTAAATAATTTATCATCGAGTCTAATCGTGTCTTTTTTAGGTAGTGAAATCCTTGTGCAATATTTACTTGAATCATTACTTTGCCTGTGGAAACATGCTGATAAGAGGAATAATATTGGTACACCACCTTTTTTTCAGCTGTGATGTTTATAATAGTGAACTGTAGCTGCTGCAGCACTGAAGCCAGAGCGTATTTCCAGCCACTAATGTCCATGAGGCACTTGGCATTTGGGAGACAACTGAGGAGCAATCCTGTAGTCTCCTAAACTAATTTAGAGAATTACTGGGAAGGCTCCAGTAGACTGAAATAGGAAGCATTGTCTCATTGTGGTAAAGGACACCACTTGGTAATTCAGACACTAGACATGGACTAACGTCCTTTTAACAGAATTGGAAATCAAATTAGGTTCAAATGCCTGCCACAGACAGTGCTGGCAATGACAATCTGACTTGTTGGGAGAAAGTGGCTGAAGCGACATGAGTGATGTTTTTGTCTGCTTTTCTGCTGCAGTGCAATAACCCAAAGACCAAGGAGCCCAAGTTAATGGCTGCAGCAAGGATTGTGCCTGAGTGGGTTGAATATGACAAGGAGATAAAACAGCTACTGAGACAAGTCCAGGAACAGGGAGACCCAGCAAAGGAAAAACAGACTCCCACTCCCTCACAGCACAAAAAAGGTTAACAAAGGAAAATGTTATTTATTCTCTGTGCCTTCAGTGTTTGTCCATTTTTATAGGACAGACAAGTCAAACTATAATGCCTGTTTATTCTATTTTTACATGGTCAACCTTTTTCCTTTGGTCAAATTGGTTTCTTTCTTACCGCCGTGCTCATTTTCACAATTTCTGTCCCTCATTTCCTCTCTCTGCGCAGTAGACAACCTGCGTGATGAACTTTAGCATCTGCCAGCACCATGCTGAAGACAAAGGAGGCAGCAACTTTTGCACGCAGGCCACCTGTGAAGCTTGACGACAGACAATTCCATCTAAACATAGCCATGGAGTGTTGCATCCACAGCCGCACAGCCGGAGAAGGATGTCATATTTTCAGAGATGCCATAACTGCTTCTGCAGTCAATACGTCTTACAAGTCAACACGTGATGTAAAGTGTTAACTGCCAGCTGTGAACTCCTGGTGCGCTATCAGCACTTCAGTCAGGTCTTGTTAGTACGTGGTTACCGGAAAATGAAGTGAATACAGAAAGAGCAAAGGGTCAGTCAAACCACTCTATAAGGTGTGTGCTTGAGGAAAACTAGCTCAGTACACTGCACTATGTATGCAGAATCAAATGGACAAGGCACATTTCTACAAATCTTTTCTTAAATCTTAATGTTTGTTTATGTACAGCTTTTTCAAAAAGCTTATACATTTATGTATTCTTAATTTCACTTTGTAAACATGACTACACGTTGACTAAAATGCCCAAACCAAAGTTGTGATTCTCCTTAAATGGGTTTTATTTTCTAAATTTACAACTTAATGCAAAGTTATTACATTAGAACAACAGTTAAAACTGACAATTTATGCTAACCCCCCCAAACAGCTATTGTCCAATTATACCTTAGCAGCTGAAACTAGGCATGGCAAGCCTGTCAGTCTTAGGATTTCTCCAACTGGAAAAGCAAGGTGTGGTACGAGGGACAGTTTGGACGGTGGTGGAACAGTGGTAGTAACCCAATGTTAAGTTGCTGTTACCTCCAAAGACAAGGGGCTTATTTTTGGCTAATTGGATTACATGTTATTTTACACCTAAGGCTATATGTGTAGTTAGCACCTGAACCAATCGTGGTGACATTACAACAAATAACATTTTAATTATGTTACTTTGCTACAACACTGGCACTAACCATCTCTAACTTGCCACACACAGTGTGGTGCTTCTCCGTGCTTCTCCTCCTCCGTCAGCATCTACTGTATTGCAACTTGTGAAGATAGAAACATTTTCATGACATCATATCCAAATTTCAGACCCATTCACAGTCTGGTCAGTAGCTGGAAATGCACCGTGCTACAAACAAACTTGACAAGCACGGCAGCAGTAAACCGTCTATTAACCTGCAACTGTGATTTACCCGAAAGTAAATCAAATATGACTTAGCAGACCAGGCTAGGCTTTATTATTGCCAAGTTATGGGATGAAGAATCCTTGTTTGCACACTACAGGTCATGGTTTGTGTAGAATATAGGATTTTAAATTATTTCAGTGTGTTTACATTTTATGTACATTCAGCTTCACTGTATTACGTTTTTGGAAAGAATTTTTCAGTATTTTAAATTACTTAATGAATCCAATGTTTTGTCTCAGGAATAAGATGGGTGTTGCTGCTTGACTATAGCAGTTTTAAAAATGGGAGCAGGAAGTCTGCTCTCAGGGCACCCATCTTTCACTGTGCTGCGTCAAACAGAAATGTTTATATTACCGTCGGAAAAAAATAAATCTTTGCTACAAAACTTTCATTGCAAAAGTGTTTGGTGAATTTTCTTGTAAGTGAATGTATTTTTCATGTTTTAAAATGTCTACAGTGAAGGGATTTTGTGATTTTTTTAATAGTCTGCTCCATGTGAAAATGCATTTATGGGGAAGAAAAGCTGTTAATATGGTTGCAATTAGGGAAAGGTTAGATGTAATGAAGTGCCATTTCTCAAACTGTAGCCTCAGTCCACAAATGTAGCAAATTACCCTCCAGCCCATCCAATCAGCAATACTCGTGAGCCTCAGTTCATTTTAATGTACATAAATAGCTCTTTATTTACACATCAGAAAATCTCCATTCATATAAAAATAGTACTGTACCTATGTACAAACTGAATCTTTTGAATGGATGTGAATTGTAGACAGGACAAAGAATTAACCACTCACTCCAGACAGATAAAAGCTGCTTCACACATGGCAGATATTTGTTAGCATAGCAACAATCCTTCCCCAAACGGAATCTGAAGTTGTATTATTCAACAAAGATGTGTCTTTAATTAAGGTCACTCACATTTTTGTGAGACTTGTTGGTATGCACTGACATTCCTTATGCCAGTGATCTCCTTTTTAAATAGGGAGGAAAATACTTAAATCCACTCCAGCGGTGCTGGATATGAGCCTCCTCAGTTGAAGTTGAATTTAAAGTTAAAGGGTCCAGAGCCAAATGGATTGAAACCCTGGAAGCCGTGGAAGCCTCCATGGAAGTGATGATGATGGTGACCCTGCTGGCTCTCTGGATCCATTGGGTCCTCCCCATGGTCAAACTTGGTTCTCATCTCTAGAAAACACACAGATTGACAAGTCAGTACAGAACAATTCAATAAAAAATATATATGCTTATGTATAGCTTTTGAAGTCCCTCTACAAACTTCTTAGTTCTCTTTTTGTTATTACCCAGAATTCGCAACTGCTACTGTTTGGAAAAACCATGAGAAAGGTTTTCTGCAGTACTTTAAATTGCAATTCTTCAAACATTTTACATCAGCCAATGACCAATAAGCTCCATACGTAAGAGCAGACATTTAGTTTGAGCTGTTAGATTGTAGATGGTTCAGTGTAGATCAAATTTAAAAACTGATTGATTTGGTGGAGGTTGTCTGAAGGTGATGCTGCTTGAGCCTAAGCCTGTCAACAGTTAGCAGAGGACTTCGGGTGTATTTGGCTCATCAGGTTCAGGTTTATTTCACCTGGCTCTGAATTTCATCAGTTTACTCTGAAAAATGTGGGTATTATATAAAATAAAATGTATTAGCAGTGCTTTGTTCGATTAGTTATTGCAGAAATTAAGCAAAACTATGAGTTAATCAAAGTAGTAATGCTTGTGTTGTAGGCATTGCAATGCATGAAAGAGGAACTCAAACATGAGTGTCAACAGTGATATTAACTTGCAACGTGAATGTGACCTACAACAAATATTGATTTTTTTTTTTTTTAATCAAACACTAACTTGATACAGTCCAATTAGGTAATTCATTGTGGTAGATAGGTGACACTAGCATAGTTGTGGCTGTTGAAAAAAAAAAAAAAATATATATATATATATATACACATGTACTACAATATGGTTCTGTAAGCTGGTTTGGATTAAAACATTTTACTGGAACAGTCATGATGCCCAGAGGAGACAGTCTCAGGCAGTAGTGAGCCGTTTGCTGCAGCTCCTCCGAGGTCTGACATTTACTGGGAGACTGGTAGTAACAACTTTCCCTAGACTCTGCAGACCACACACACAAACTTCTTACCTGGGTCAGTGAGAACCTCTTTAGCCTGAGCGATGTCTATGAACTTCTTCTCAGCTTTCTTCTTTTCCTCCGGATCCTGGAAATTGTCCGGATGCCACTGTTGTGCCAGTTTCCTGTAGGCTTTGATAATCTCCTTTTTCTGAGCAGTTCTGTGATCATGGGGAAAATATTATCAGCACATTTACTGAAGATAAGAACAGCTTCTCCCCTTATTTTCAACATAAGCTGGCCCTAGTATGCATGCTGGCTCCTATGTAATCTATCATTACTTTTTGTAACTATGAGTACTTCCATTGCTTTAAATTTGATCTCCATCTAAAATCAGTGGTGCTTTTGAATTCAAAATGCTCAAAAGCGATAAATTATATAATATTCAAGTGTAGTAGGGCTTTCTTTGTGGTGCAGTGGTTACTCAATGTGTGTAACGAACTGAAAACCACAATCTTACCACAAAACATAAACTGTTCTCTGATGCAACCTACCTATAAAATACTACAGTTCTCCCTGATTTCCTCCAGAGAATCTATGAAATTCCCTGTCTGGAATACATCTTGAAGAAAAAAAAAAAAAAAAAAAAAAAAAATTCCATCAAGTTTCCAAAAATCCATTGATCAATGCCCACCTCTTCACTCCCAGGATCTTATAATAGTCCCTCTTCTGAGACTGTTTGAGAAGTCGCTGAGCTTTCTCCAGGCCTTCTTTTATCTGACGGTCATTCTCGCTGTGTTTGCCAGCAGTCTCATAGTCCTTAATAGCTGGAAAATAAAAACGCAGGATAGAATCACTATTTCTCACACATACACAGAACAGCTAAACGCAAAGTGAAGCACAGTATTACTGTCTTCATTTGAGAACCACATGCTCGTGGCAAGCATCCCCTTCCATGTCATGGGGTTATATTTCATCACTCAGGTGATGAACCAAAAAAAAAACATAAGAAAGCAATCCTTAATATAATCAACAGTCATGATCAAAAAAAAAAAATGTACAAAAAAAAACCCAACTTAAAAATAAAAAAAAGACTTTCTCAAAGCTCCATCACTTTTACAAGCATCTGAGAGTGCTTGATCTTGTACTGTAGCCTTGTATCACATTCAGCTCATGTTGCAGCAGCTCCAGGCTGTTTGTGTGTGTGCACGTTTGGGTGCTTTAAGGCTCGTTTACCCTGTGAGGTGTACCGAGGTGAGTTTAACACCCATGGGTCCTGACAGCTTAAAAGCCCACATGAGGTCTGGCGTTCCCACCTGCTGATGTGCTCATGCTCAGCCAGCATCTCCTGCGGTTGCAGAGCTGATGGGGTCTTGGTGAAGGATGTTATTACCTGCCTGGAGGGCTGGTGGTGTTAATTGTGGGTTTAATTTGACTTGTTTGTATCTCTCTCTCTCTGTGTGTGTGTTTTTTTTTTTCTTCATTTTTTAGATATAACATGTTAGAAACTTGTTTTGTTTCGTTATAAAACCATATTTTTGGGTCTGAATAAATGAAAACTGACACAGAGATTTAACACGCCTCCTTTATCTCTTTTTATAGCCGCTATTTTCTTTGTGTGTTGACATTTTGCATTAAGCACTTCTGTGAGCTGCTGGCTGAGATAAAATTAAATAACATCAGTGTCACACTAACCTCAAGTGCATCTTAAGTGCTCAGTAATGCAGCTTGTGGCTTTTGAGGATTTTATAAACAGATGTATCACTTATTTCCTTCTTTAAAAAAGATCTATAAATGTGGGGTAACATTTAGTCCATCAGACAAGAGAGGGTTTTTGAGCACCGGCCCAATGTGCTGAGGTTCTTTCCTCGCCTGTGCCAGTTTGCTATTTTGGTGACTTGCGCCACAACGGGAGGAGAGGCATAGCAGGGAGACTGTCACTGGCAATCCAGCAGCGCACTGACCATGTTCTGCTCTTTGGAACAGGTCAGCAGCACACATTCCTGTTTTATGATCATTCTGTCACTGTAATTAGTTGAGACACATGCACATAATCCTTTCCAGAATCTCACAAACTTCTTGTACTCATGTTGTGCTTACCTGTTTTACCTTATTATGCATTGTTTTACTATTAGACATATTTAGTTGGACAGATTTTTTTTCCCCAAGGGGTGTTATGGTGGCCTATATGTCTAAACAAGTAAAATGTTAATGTAATGCCCCATGTTCACATCCAGCCAGTGACCTCCCTGCTGCTATACAAATAAAGTTATTATAATCATCATCATTATCTCTCTCTCTCCACTCATTGCTTTTCATCTCTTGTTGCTAGCTACTATAATTTTATCTAAAAGCTTTTGTTCTGATTGTTACCACAATCTCCCATCCACAGCAGCCAGCCTGTACTGTACTGTAGCCACCTTTCCTTTTAGCTGAATAACTGCCTGTACAGCCATCTGTAGTTGTCAGGTAAGACGTGGTAAAGTTTCTCCATCTGCAGTCTCTAATTTGAATGACGCACATTGTCAACAGATCCACTGTAGTTTGAGTTCGATGCAAGCTTCAACCAGCAGCAGACTGTGGAAAAATAAACTCTAAATCTCTACTCTTGAGTGCATCACACTGGCAGGTTATGAATCATTACTTTATGTTTATTTTGTTTATGCTGTGCAAATCAATAGGAGTGCTGGAGTCTGATGCACTGGATAATGAAGGTATTGTCTGGGCCCAGGTTTTCAGTGCTGCGCCTCAGTGACATTCACAGCACTGAAAGTATCTGCCAACAATACTATACTTTTTTTTCTTCTTCTTTAAAGCCACTGGGTCTAGAATTGGGACCTCGAGTATTCCACAAAGTCACTGATTCATCATTCAAGGGACTCCATCTCTTTACATCCTAACATGGAACATTTAGCATTTTGCCTTTTTGCTACTTTGCCATTTTTTTTCCTTACTCATCTGCTGAACTACCATTACTTGATGTTTCTGGGTATATTTGTAAATTCTCTGTATTAGTTTTGCATCTCATAACATTGTAAAAAAAATATTTACAATATTTGGTCCTGTAAATATCAGACATACCCACAGTTGGCAATTTGTGCACAAACACACTGAGGTGGGAAGGGTTGGTTTACATTAAATTTCAAACTTAATTGACAAACAACCGTATAATGCAGGCAGGGATTCTGACAAAATTATCTGTTGCTTGTTTGCATGGTGGTAGCAGAACATCAGGTGACAGGGAAAACAATGGTTGGGAGGCAGACTATTCCTGGGGATTTCACCATCTGCCATCATTGGACTTTTCTGCGCTCTGACAACAGGTAAGGGAGACCGCTGTTTCAGCCTAATCCTGCCTCTGCCACCACAGGCTTCATGGAGACAGTAATTGGTGCAAATTCTGCATCATTTCAACCAGCAGCACAGGGCAGCTCTACAGCTTGTAAGCTATAGTTACTTCTAACACACCTGATTCACGTAGACAGATGATGTTTGTCTTTTTCAACCTTCAGACAGATATATGCGTTAACCAAATTAGATATGGAAACCCTTGGTGTATTTCTCTACATTTGGTCTATATCATGCTTTTTCAAATTCATAATCAAATTGGGAGTTTGGCAATGAACTGAGAGATTGTTAAATGAGACAGAATTGAATGATCAGGTGATGAGATCCTTACAAGATGCACCACTAATATTTTCACTTTATTTCACAGTTTTCCTTGTAGTGTTACAAGGACCCCTTGTGTTTAGCTCCTGCCATGACATCTGTTAGTTGTGCCTCTCAAGAGAATAAGAGATGAGGTTATTTCAACACACACTCAGTGGCCACAAAGATATGTTGGGGAAGAATATTAGAGACATCTCTCAATATAATCCAGTCCAGCACAATACCACCAATAACAAAAGCCTCAGTAATAAACACAATGGTTTACCAAGAATGGCCCATTGAAAATTCTGTAGAGGCAGAATATGTGGCAGAGTCGGTACAATGGATTGCATTGAATTACGTAGGTGTACCTATTGAAGATAACAGGATGTGCAGATTTCAGTAACTTCATTTAATTGGTTGTGTTCTCATCACAAAGACATCACTAAGAAGTCCTAAAAATCATCTCCACAACACCTGTGTCATGGCTGAGTCCCTCTTCAACAAAAGGACACAGTGGCCATTGACTTTCTCTACTGAAATGGATGAATTCCCAGTGGAGACTCAACAGTATTCAGTGTGTCCCTGTGGAAATGTGACAGACTGACTCCACTAAACTGAACGCTAAATCCAGCTACATCTGACAGGCTTACCTTCCTCATACTGTTCATCTTGGACGTAGGCCTCAGCTCTGTCCTTCAGCACATTCACATTCTCTGGGTCTGACTGGAGGACTTCACTACACACTGATATAGCCCTGCTGGCCTGCTGGCCCTGGTCGCAACGCAAAGAAAATACGATGGTCAGATATATAAAGTAATAAAAGCACAGAGTGATTTGATACATCTCATGGCAGCAGGTAAGGGGTCTTACCTGTGTGAGCGCGTGACAGATGCGCTCCTTAGCAAGGAGAGAGAACTGGTGCACACTGGGCTCAGTCTTCATCACTGCCTCGTATTTGCTCACTGCCTCTTCATACCTGAAAGAGCAGGAGGCAGGTCGGTGCGACTGGCAAAAACGGCAGAATGTAACATCGATGATTGCACCCACAAACATCATGCCACTCTGTTATTCTCTCGGTTTAGTCTTGTGAATATGATATCTTGTGTATGTCAAATATGACATGACATCCATTCACGTTCAGATGGGATTTGCATGCCTGTTTGTATGAGCAGAGAGTTGGACAGCTTGAGGATAAGGAAGCAGTCACAGATGATGCAATCCTTGGTATTCAGAGGGGATATTATTGTATATTTACACAGATGCAAAATAACCCAATCTCTCACTCACTCTCTCTCACTCACTCTCTCACACACACACACACACACACACACACACACACACACACACACACACACACACACACACACACACACACACACACACACACACACACACACACACACACACACACACCTCTGCTCTTGGATGAGTTCCTCTGCAGACTGGATCTGTTTGTTGAGCTTCTTGACCTGCTTGTAATGGCTGTAACACTGCTTGTGATCGGGATCCAGCTTCAGGCACTCGCGCACTTCGCTGCAGATCAGAGGAGAGGAGGAAGAAAGCCTAAGTGTTATTTTCCATGTTAACTGATTACACATACAACTGTACGTGCTTTACTACCAACTAACAGGGAGTGGATAAAAATAACAAGAACACACAACAGTCTTGCAGTAACAACACTTTGGCGAAGCTCAAGCTGTTCTGCATTTCTACTGTGTGGTTATTTTTGAAGCTATAGTTTGTATTGTTGTTAAACAAATATCCCACTGTGTGTCACAGAAGTCAGTGTTGCTGAGGGTATATTTGTGATTGTTGCTTCTGTTTTGCTACAGTAGTTTCTCTGTGTTTAACATGTGTGCTCCAGATGTCCCTTTCTGCTCTGCTCTTTAGCATTTTAACAGTGGTCATGATTCACTTTGTAGATAAATATTGTAAATGATATGTAAATATCTATCATGTGGCAGGTGGAAAAAAATATCTATATATGTAAATATGACTTTCTTGAGAGCAACCCACAGTGTTACACTTAAGAGAATTCACTGGTAATTAATCTACTACTTTTACTACAAAACATATTTTCAGACTGGTAATGTCAATTTACAAAAACGCCTGAGATGTAATCTGTTATCAGAAACAGCTTAGTAAACAGGAGGTTCTCTCACAGTGACACTAGGGACTTTAAGCAGCGACGGCTGAGGGAACGGCTACGGCATGCTGCGTATGAGATAGATTCTATCTCAACACTTCCTAGCGTTGCAGCCCAACTGTGTACTACGGGAAAACAACTGGTTTTCTGTCGTAGACACTTCGATTGCAACATTAGCAAGTGTAGAGATAGAATCTACATCATACACGTCATGTCGTAGCCGTTCCCGCAACTGCCGCTGCTTAAAGTCCCTACTGTTTTACCCTGGTACTTGTCACAGTGTCTGATACCAGTGTGGCAGCCTCCTCAAAGAAAAGCAGTCTGCAAGTGGGTCTTACTTGAGGGACATCTCATGGTCTCCAAGGTTATAGTAGATGGTGCTGAGTTTGTAGAAAGCCTGGGTATTGTCACTCTTTAACTTGGAGGCAGCTTTAAGGTCGCTGATGGCCTTCCCCATCTCTCCCATTTGGATAAAACACTCGGCTCGCATCTCACGAGAAGTCACATCCCAAACGCAGGTCTGTCACAGGTGGACATTAACTCTTACAAACTGCAGTACTGGTTACTATACAAACGCTCTGTACACACTGTGCAGTGATGATAACATGGAGAATATCTCACTTGTAGGAAAATTAGGCAATGCTGACAAGATAGGTCTCTTACCTCAATGACAGTGTCAAGCTGAGAAGCAGCTGTCATATAATCCTGGCTGCTGAAGCTGCTGCGTGCCTGAGCCACCAGCCGCTGAATTTCATCTGACTTTGTCAGCTGACTCTGGGCTTCTCTCTCTTCTTTGTCACTGGGGCTGGACTTCAGCTAGAGGATTGCAAGCCAAGACATTATATTGAGTACTTATAGTCATGATTAAAAGAAGTCTATTGGGAGAAAAGCTGGAGTGACAAAACAAAATTGAAGCCAGGACAGAGTGTGGAATATGATATGTAGATGGTATAAGCCTGATCTGTGTTTGAGAAAAATGATCTCCTTAGTGTATTCTAATATGAGCTCTTACATTTCTGGAGAAATTCTAGTGCCAACTTTGCCTCCTGAGAGCACCACCTATCACAGCAGTACTTACCATTCCCTACAGCCATTACATTATAATCATTCTCATCATAGAGGTCATCATATTCATAAGAGCAACCTCAGCTAATGACCCAACCTTTACAAACAGACCTGGCTACCCTTTAAGTGTTTCCTGCTAGCTCAGCTTGGGGCAGAGCGTAATGCATAAATGTGATGCATTACGCTTGGCCAGTGTTGTGGACTGCTGAAGCAGCAGGACAGCATGCACCTCTGGCCAGATACCTTGACATTATACCAGCAGGATATTGTCCATGTAAAACTGTGTAAGCCCAGATGCCTATAGGCCTCTGCTGGGACTTGTAACTCATTGCTCTTTTGAGGCAGAAGCTATCGCAGCTGATTGCAACTGTAAAATGTTCTATGCTTTGGACTGTGACTGTTAACCTGTATTTATCACAGATTTTAGTGGTCTGTAACCCACTGCACTCCATCACACTAGGTTTCGCGTTACAGCCTCCCAAACAGGAATACAGGAATAACTGCTGAGATTCAACTTACATATAATAAAGTTAATCAAAGCTTTACTGCTTTTCTGTTTGTTCGATAAAAGGGAATGAAAAGGCATGAAGCTAATGATCAAAGCAGGCCGGTGGGGGGCATAGGGAGGTGGGGGGGGGGCGCGCGCAGGTCAGCCACATGCCCTTGGCACAATGTGATATTATCTGACAGATGAGGAACTTCATTTCCCCCTGCATGATAACCTGACCTGAGAATACTGCAGCTTTAAATGGAAACTAAGAATTAATAGTAGATATAACAAGGGCATTTATATCCTCTGGGGGTGTTGTGAAACTTCAGTCTAATTTGGTAATTCTAATGGAAAACGCATTAGCGAGTTCCAGTCTTAATCCTTAACAAGCACCTATTAATGATCCCTGAAGGCATAAATGAGCACTCTCTGCCAATTTCATTATTATCTACACCTTGTGGGATGGCTTATGGATGCAGGATGCATCCGTTTCACATGACATTATGTGGCCCCTGTGTCTCACTTAACTTTCTTGCTACTTGGTTTCAAAAGAGGTTTGTTGAATCCAATAAGTCCAAAATAAAATTTCTCACACTGTCAGTCTAATTAGTATAACTGTATAAATCATGCATGCACAGTAATAGAACAAACAAATATTCTTCATAACAAATAGGCTGTTAATAAGTTAAGTGACTGTTTTTGTTTTAAACCATAACAAAAACACATCAAGCCTAGTTCTTATGTTTAAGATAGGCTTCACTACACCACCAGGCTACTTGTCAACACTGACACCTCCTGGTGAACTCTGTTTATCTGACAAATATAACGACAACTTCTCAGTCTTGCTGCTGTAGAGTTTGAACTGGATGTCATTATGCTTTACTTACCACCTTCTTGAAGTCACTCTCCGCTTCATCGAGTCTCCCCTGCTTCAGAAGGAGATTTCCTCTCTGAAGCCGTGCCTGTTAAGAGCGAGAGTTGGGCATTGGCCTGCAGTCACACACTTATCAACACACCTGATATCACTGACCGGTTTCCCAGCATAGTTATTCCTGGAGCTGATATAACCTACAAAACATGTACGCATATAATACTTATGCACATATTTCGAAGCTAACTCGTATTTGTGTAGATTCTGTCACACCTACAATGTAAATTTGTGCCACAGGTGCAGTATGATATAACTGTACGCAAAAGATTTCAGACCAACTGATGTAAAAACAGAAACTCACGAATGTGAAGTCTGGTTTGAGCTCAATGACCCTGCTCAAATCTGGCAGTGCAGACTTTGACTTCCCCATCGCTAGAAATACTGTAGCTCTCCTGTAGTAGGCCATGTAGTTCTTGGGATCTCCGTCTGACAAAAGAGCATGAAAACATGGCTGCAAACGTTTTGGATTATGTTTCCTAATATGACAAACAAATGGGAAACTTTTTTTTTTTTTTTTTTAAACCCTTAATGTTTCTGACACTTACCTACGGCAGCATGGAAATGAGAGAGGGCATCGGCTAGCTGGCCAGCAGCGAGCAGCTTCTTCCCCATCTCCATATGATTGTCCACGCTGCCATCCCTTCCACATTTCACCCCTGAAACACATACACAACACTGAACATATTTCCACACACTACTACTGTGCAGCACTGCCTTTTTGTATTTCACTGGCAAAATAGCAGTTCAGCCAGTTTTTCCTATTCACCTGTAGGCTAAAAACAAACTCAACACTTACTGACAAGCAAATAGCGGTTAGCTAGCTTAACGTTAGCCTGCACTGTTGTGGATTTGGCTTGGTAATGTTGACACTGACATTAGCGGTATTAACGATACTTGGACTAAAAGCAGGCTTTCTGAACCATGGTCAAACTTCTGGTAACCTAAAGTAAATAGCATCGTCAGGTTGCAAAGTAAAGTAAAGTGTAAGTTAGTCACCTTCTTACCTTCATACCTCATGTCAATCAAAACAAGAACATACGGGATGTAAGTCAGTATTTTGTGCGCTACATGGTCAATGGAAACCATGGTTAAATGTGGATCTGACACGTCCTCTTTCTCGTTAGGTCCCACGCACTTCAGCCGACGTTATTTTAACTAATGTTTCGCTTTATTCTGGTCAGTCCCATGAGTTGAGCGCTGTTCAGCATATTGCTGCTCTCACCCCAGTCACAGCAGAGCAGAAACACGCAACCGACAGGTCGTGGGTGACTGTGATTGGCTGGATGGTTGGGAAAACCACGCCCACATCAGTTTGTTCAACAGAGAGGAGCCACGGCAGCATAAGCAGCCTGTGTGTGTGTGTGTGTGTGTGTGTGTGTGTGTGTGTGTGTGTGTGTGTGTGTGTGTGTGTGTGTGTGTACTTGCTACATAGTAAGGACCAAAAAAAATTATTTTACTAACAGAGTGAGGACATTTTGGGAACGTGAGGACATTTTGAGACACTTTAAAATCACATTTTGAGGGTTAAGACTTAGGAAGAATTAGGTTTAGGTTAAGGTTAGGGTCAGTAGTGTCCTCACAAAGATAGAAGTACAAGTGTGTGTGTGTGTGTGTGTGTGTGTGTGTGTGTGTGTGTGTGTGTGTGTGTGTGTGTGTGTGTGTGTGCTCGTTTTTCTGTCATGGGCCACTTTTGGGGACAAATTTCAGACCAATTCGTTTAGGAAGACCAACAGGCTGTCCCCCATTAGGAAAATGCTGATTTTTGGGGTCAGTGTAAGGTCAAGGTTAGGTTACAGTTAATTTAAGGTTAGGGTTAGGGATTTAGTTTTGATGGTTATGGTTAGGGCAAGAGCATAGGGAATGCATTATGCATTATTAAGTCCTAACTAAGATAGAAGTAGAATTAGCACTAAAGTGACACAACTATCTTGAAAAAACATTAAATTATGTAACTGATAATTATAAGGCCTATGTAGTTCAGAGGTGGCTATTAATACAGTAGGATAATATAATAGTGACTAATTTAGTACTAATGTTTTATTATAGTTGCAAAAAGGCCTCCAACATTTCTAAAAACATGGTTGCAACAGCATGCTTCAGTAAAGCTGCTGTTGCTTGTGGTTTTCCTGCCCATAACTTCCTGCTTCTGTCTCTCTGGATGACCAGCGGGAAGGGATATGATCTCCATCGTCACCACAGCAGCATTGGTTTTGACACTCCAGGCAGCAATAATGGGGAGGATTTAAACCAAATGCTGCACCACTGGCACTTTACACACAGTTACAGACAAATCCACCTCTCATCCTGTTGCACTGGAAGCTTCTCTCTGAGTACTTTTCAGTCTTTTCTTTTGGGTTGGACTTAACAATTCACTGAGCCTCATGAAGATTAAATCCTCATCCTTAGAATTTCCACTGGTGTAGTTGGTCAGAAAGACTTGATGTCTGTTTCTGAAAGTTCTTAAGTCTTTCACCTTTGTGTTGAACTTTAAATTTACTTCAGATCGAGCCCGATCTTCAGAGCAATCTTCTCACACCCTGAGCCGTTTGGTCAGGCACTCCTGCAATGCATTTCTTAGAGCATTTGATTTCTTTGGTTGTTGGACAAACATGCAAAGTGCTTAGAGGTCCCAAAGTGAAGGGGACTTGTCGGCGTAGTGGGTGTGTAACTGTAAGCTGCCAGTGGTGCAGTGTCTGGTGTATGTCACTGTACTCATGATCATTTCAGACCACTCCGTCTGTTTTGATGAATATCAAAAATTTGTTTTATTGCAAATTTCAAAAACATTTTACATCTTGGAACAGTGTTTGATCAAAGCATTCATTCTGTGTTCATGTTTGGATAGTTCTTCTTACAAGGAAAACTGGTATCATTCTCTCGATCCAAGTGGAAATTAAATGTAAAGAGTCCAGTAGGGTAACAAATTATTTATCATATTGAACATTCAGGAGAAAATAGATCTTTTCACTGCAGACATTTTGACATCAGCCTACAGTTGGAAAATCACTTTGTGCTTTGTTGCGAGGTCTCAGTCTTGTTATAGTTACCGTTAAAGTTACTAGTAACATCTGTGCTTTTTCTACTATGCCAAATCAAAATGTCTGTTGTATAAAAGGGCTATACTGTAAAGGCTACTTTATAACATTACTCCAAGAGAAAGCCAGCTGTTATTTCTTTTTTCTTTTTCTTTTTTTTTTGTGAAGAACAAAAATACAGCAAAAAATTATTATCAAATATTACAAATTATCTTTGATAATACGTCACACATAAGCGTTAGTAGATGTCGTCTTGGTGATACTGGTAACCCCAGAGATGCTGCTGTCACTGGTGTCACTGGTGTCACTGGTGATCCTGGATTTCCTGCTTTCACTAATCTCAGAACGAGTCAGAGAAACAAGGCTCTTTTTTGCCGGGACAACTGCGTAGGGATCAGGGAACTGGTAGGTGGGGTAGCGTTTTGAGCTGTGAGGGTCAAAATTCAAGAAATTTATGGTTATTTTTTTCTGTAGGTAAAGGGAGACAAATGCTGAAAAACAAACAAACCATGATCTAGTTGTAGCATTTTACCTTGAATGGCACCCTTCAATCCCTGCAAAGATACTGTAAATAAGGCCTCCAACGACAAGTAAGGTGGAGCCTCCCCAACCGATGAAGACACCAACGCCTATTTCAAACCTGGCCAAAAATACAAGAATAATTCATCAAGGTACAGTTCTTCTCTCATAGAACAGAGTGATAAATTTTGATGCATTAACAAGGCTAGATTGTTATTTTTTGTTATCCAGTGTACATACTTCTGAGCTCTGAAGTTAGGGTCTTGAAATTCTGCTCTAATTTTGTTTCCATAGTAAGAGAAAGCAGTCATAGAACACATCCCTGAAACAATACACATGTTTATTTAAAGATGAATCATACAGTGCTTTCCAATGTGACTTCTTTCAAGTTACTCTCAGTGTAACGTCTTACCCCCGATTAGGTAGTTCATCCCCCCAGCAAAGGTAACTCTTGCATTAGCAATCTCTGATCCGCCAATCTTAGTGCACTTCATTCCCACTAAGACCAGAACTGATCCAAAGAAAGCCAAGATGATAGAGATGATGATGAGTGCTCGACACATATGAATATCCCCTGTCCAAGAGTAGGAAAAACAATGTTCAGCACACACTACAAAAAGCAGGTAAAAGTGCTACATTCATTATTTATTTTATTTATTTTATCTATCTTTATTTAAACCCAAGAGTCATTGAGGGCAAGGCCCTCATTTACAATGACGTCGAGCAAATCCAAATAATAAAAAGATACAAGGCAAAAGAGAAACAATCAATTAAAACAAACACATAAATACATTTAATAAATAATGTACAGGAAGTCCATTTAAACAGGTACAAACAGAAGTTAAAAGGTTTGAAATTATGGATTTAAAATGACCAAAAGTTGCCAATTAAATTAAATCATCATGATGCCTTGAGCTCAAATACATTTTACTTACAGTTCAGTGCAAGCATTGATGGAATTCCCTTGCAGTCAGACACTCCAGTTGAATCAGATATACAATCCTTCCACAAGTTGGAGAAGTAGTTTGAAGTGGTCAGGACTATGCTGTCAACTTCAGACCATGTCCAGATCTCTGTTGGCATTGTGGAACAGACCAGGATCCATCCAGACACACAGACCACAAAGCAGCCAATCTCCATGTACATCACCACCGTCCTGTAACCCATTTTCGCCCTGAAATTGAACCACAAGACGGGGAAAAGACTGATCCGAGCCACGCCACAAGCTCCAGGTCACAAACTGTGGGGCATTTGTGTGTCTGGTGGTGTCTGCCAGAAAGTCCCTCCTCAGCTGCTGCATACAGATGGAAACACACATTCAGGAACACACACACACACACACACACACACACACACACACACACACAAGAGGGCAAAATGTGGTTTGTGTACATCATCACATGTTTTGACTTGGATGGCTTTCGCTGTGTTTTGTGAAGATCACTCTGATGGTGTGTTTGTTGATGGTACCAAGGAGCCTACCAGCATGGCTTCAGTTTCGTGTGCCATTTAGTTCTGACTTCAGATGGTGTGTTCCTGTCTAAAAATGTGAACAAGGCACCTCACATCCTTGCATGGTCAAAGATTTAAAAATGGTGGCACCATTTTTATTACACATTGATGACACTGACAGAAGAATAACACACTTATATTTTTGTAAAACTGAGGATATACTGGCATGAAATCATAAGTACTGTCATGAGATATATATTTAAAGTAATACAGTATTATATACATTGAAGAAAATGACTAGAAAGACACAACAGGTAGGTAGGTAGGTAGGTAGGTAGAATTTTTTTTTATTATATATTAATTCATTGACATTCCATTGATGTTCCCAGTTATAATACATGTTTTGATCAGATCACAACAAAATTAATAAAAGAGTAAACGTAAGTATATTTTGTACAGAGTGTAGGCTGTTTTACAAAAACAAATCAAGACAAGTGAATAAGAACGACAACAAAAAATTACAATTGCACATTTAATGCTCTGAAGAGAAGGTATTTTCATCTACAGTGTGAACCAATCAGATATGATCCCCTGTGCCTTTTTTGTGTTTGTCTTTTGGTGTTAGAACAAAATCATATGAATAATAATAAAAATAAAAAGTTTGAGACACTACACAAATGCATCTCTTTCTGACATTTTTGTTGGTGTCGTCTGAGAGAGCTTTGAGATCTTGGAGCTGCCGGATGGTCCCGAGCCCAGATAAGATCCATACTGCCAGGACGGTTTGTAATATCCAGCGTATGTTTGTCCTCTGGAGCGAGGGCTCATGTATGTGCCGCCTCCATAGGCATATACCACTTTCCTGTAAGAGTAAAACATTGACAAAATGAAGGAGCATGGCCTTGACAGCCACAGAGAAAAAGGATGCAGATGGATGATTTAGATACCTTTCGGGGATGATTACTCGGCAGACTGTCACAGAATAAAACACAGACCCCAACAGGATGAGAAAACATCCCACCAGTCCAAGAAATATGGGAGGTCCTAGGTCATACCTGTCAAGTTTCGGTGTACAAAAAATATTTAATTTAAATACACACCACATTGTGTTTATGTCTTAATGTGAAATTAAAGAGTGACTGTTCTACAATTTACTTAATGTTATACAGAATTGTACATAAGTGTAAAAAAACAAAACAAAAAACTGCACCGTAAAACTCCTGGCCCTACACTGGCAGCAAAGGTTGTTTTGGCGATCCTGTTGATGTATAAGCAGTAGGCAGAAATATCTGACACACCTGTGTGCAGAGGTTTCGTTGATACCAAGAAATAATGAGGGCAAAACATTGTGTGTCATTTACAGAGACAAACACATGTATGTATGTTCTGTACTCACCACCAGCGACATGAAACACTGCTCCGGCAAAAAGCATTTTGTCCTTGGTTTTATCAGCTCCACCAATATAAGTGCACTCCATCCCCAGAAAGCAAAGCACTACACCAAAGAATCCCAGAGTTAACCCGCACATTAGCAATCCTCGCACTCCCTGGATGAAAGCTGAGAGACACAGGAAGAGTTCAGGTTTGACAAAAAGAGAAAAGGTTTAAAAGAAAAGCGTCTGTTTCCGGGACAAGGTTCAGTTTCTGTCTGACTGAAAAGAGGACGATGTGAGAATGAAATCACATCATATGCTCTTTAAAGCATGTTCAACAGTTCTCATATTAGCTACATGGACTGGACACAATCTAATAAATACAGTAATTTAAAACAGGTGGGCAGTAAATACCAACTTTACAAAGCTCGTAATGGTTTTGGAGAACTATTTTGATTGATGTAAACTCAATGTCATTCGAAGCATGCTATGGGGAAAACCTTAACATGCAAAGTAATTATATCTTCAGCTCCTAAACTGTGGTTATGGAATATAAATTAAAGTATTTCCCCTTGAAATGTGAATTAAAATGGCTGATAAATTCCTGCAATATTTATCACTTGTATTCTTAATGTTGAGAAAGTTTAGAGGACAAAACAAGTTCCATTGTCTAATAAAGGCTTAAAAAGTGAATAAGACAATGTACTGTACAATCATCTGATAAGATTTTGTTAGAAGCTGTGTATTTAAAAGAGACAATGAAATTGAATAAAAACCTTTCTGACGAAGCTGTAACAAAGACAAAGTGACTTTTAGAAACCAAAACCTACTGGCCGTACCAGAGCAAATGAGCCTGAAGAGGCAAAACCTTTGAATGTATTGATAAACTAGATTTCATTTGTTGCTTATGAATTTAACTTTTCATTCTAAGACAGAGAGCCAGTTTCACTTTAAGTGCTTGTGTAGTCCTGGTGTCGTTGTGAACACCTATCCATGCTGAGTTACAGGACTGCAAATCTTTCTTTTCATTCAGAGTGAAAGACTAACCAGTAATCAGAAACATGTGTGCTGAGGTACATACAACCTGTGGAGCACTTACGGGTGACAGTCCAGAGCACTGGGAAGTCTCTACAGTTGGTGACGGCAGTAGAATCAGTGAAACAATCCTTCCACAGGTTGGACCAGTACCAGGCCACCCTGATGATGAAGGAGCCTCCTTGTCCTCCTAACTGGGTGATCCTCCAGTAGTCCATGGCAATGGTGCACAGCACAAACACCCATCCCAGTGATGAAACCAAGAAGCCAATGATTTGCACCAGACGTTTATTCATGTCTGAAGTTGAACCAGGTGGTGGTCACTGAGTTGGGTAAAAGCTCAAAACAGCAGCACAGCTCCCAGAAGGAGACACTTTTTGGGCCAGGCGGTATGACAGTGTGTGCTGTGTGCCATTAGTGTTGATGAGGGCTCTGTACCATTGTGTCACATGTTTACTGTAAACCCTCTGGAGTGTGCCTCCTGCTTCAGATATTTCAAACCACTTTTAGCTTCCTTTTCAGGTTCATGTCCCTTTTGCAACTCACAGTAAAACAACATAGACTTGCAACCACCTATAAATGTTTACTCTAACATATTAAAGTCCCAAAGTAAAGAGACCTGACTGTCACTGATCATCTTCATTGAACCTGCTGTCATACAGACTGCAGTCTGCTGCCTTTTGCAGACAGGAGCAGGTATGACATCATCAGCTGACAAATGAACACAAGACACAAAATATAACCTGCCGCAACTTAGATTCATTCATTTTATTCTGTTTTATTTCTCTTCATATTCTATTCAAAGAAAGTGAGACTGTTCATCATTCATAATACATTCCCCTAATTACAGAAACAATGACAAAATGCAGCTTCTTCTTTTTTTTTCTTTTAACTTTCTTCAACTTCCGATTATTACAAAATCATAGTTAATGGTTACGTCATGTTAAACAAAAAACCTGTGTCTGACACAGCTTTAAGTATTGTCATTACAGATTAACAGCATGCGTGGGTTACTTAAAGTTAAAGATACAACCAACAAAGCAAATGTCTTACAAAATATTACAAACTTTATTGCCAAATACAGGTACAGAAATAGAAAAAGATGCAGACAACGGATTACAAAGACCCATTATGGACCAAATGTTGTGGATTTTTTGCTATTTAATTATGAGACACATCCTTTTTTTCAAAAGTAGAAGATATTAAATGTGCAGTAATATGTAACTGTCAAATGCAACAGCTGTGCCCCGTATAGAAAATATAAATTCTCTAAGATCAGCAAGTAAACTGTATGATACACCTTCAAGTTCACACCCCTGGAAGAAACATGTAAATATTTTAAACTTAATTCCTGGTGAGATAGAAACCACCAGGTTTCATGCTCTGCTCTGTATCTTTTAGACTCAGCATATCTCTTAAGACTCACCAGTGGCTTCGACTAAAAGTGTTATATATTCACATCCCTCAAACATATACATTCTTATCAAAGTGCTGAATCCTGGAGGAGTTGCTGTAGTCTGGAGGCGGCCTCTGGTTTACAGACTTTGCCTGCCCTCTCGGGTAGGATGAGATATGAGAATGTGAGGCAGCGCCTTTGTAGATATAGTTTGCCTGACTGTGGCTGTGGAGACCCAGAACACAGATTCATGTGCACAAATCAAACACATATGCGACTCAAGAAAATTGATACACACAGCAGGTTATTTACAACATGTATCTTATGTATAATGAAAACATAGTATTTTTTACTTGTACAAACCTTTTGGTAAAAGAACCTGCGATGGAGAAACAGAGCATGCTGCCTCCAAGGATGCAGAGGATAGAACCTGCCCAGCCAATAAAGAGAGCAGCGCCCAGTTCATACCTAAGACAAAGAGCAAATGCAGCAGGGCTTCTAAATTGGTTGAGTCACATTTAAACATTTGAAACATTATTGCCACACATGGTTCTTACTTCTGTGCAACAAACATTGGGTCAAAAAACTCTGATGTTATCCGATGTGCATAAAGGGAGCACGCTGACAATGAGCAGAGGCCTGAGAACAACAAGAAAAAGGCATTGAGATGAACAGAAAATGCTGTTACACAAATTAAATGATTAAATCATTACACTTACCACTAAGAATGAAATTTACACCAGCAAAGCAGGCAATCCTGGCTTTGTTTTTGTCAGTTCCTCCGATTTTGGTGCATTTCATTCCAACTAGGGCAAATATGGAACCAAAAAAACCTAGACAGACGGCTGCAATCATCAGTCCCCTGCATGCCTGGATGTAACCTGCAAACATAATACAGATGTCAGCTTATATGCAGTCAAAATCATTTTTTGTGCTGTGCTTCCATTCTGTGGTTTAGACTTCCCCTTCAAATCTGAACACCGCAAGGTCAATGAGTTATTGACCTTGTGACCAATTTACACATTAAGCAAGAAATACAATTTGTCACGAGCAACCATAATTGTCTTCAAGCACCTTGGCTGGTGTGACGACTACCTTGGTATGAAATGTCTCATTCAGATGTGATTTTGAGGCAAATATTACCTTGGAAGTTAACCCCTGAAACTAGTCAGCCATGGTAGAAATTGCCTGAGGGTCCCAGTAAATCTCCTTTATAGCTTTCAGGCTCCAGGAACCAAGGCTAAACATTGACATATTTGGAGGTAAATGAGTTGTTCCTTGGTGACTTGCATTAGACTATAGAGTATCTATTAGTCCTGGTTCACAATGAATTTCAACTTGAATTTATTAGCAAAATTTAAAGAGAGAGAGAAACTGAGTTTTACCTTTTCTAAGGCACTAAGTTAATGAAGATGAATCAGCTAAAAGAAAAACTACACATCAACATCAGATATTACGAGGTGCTCTTAAACACGGTAACACACAAAAACAGAAACTAAAATCAACATGATTGAGTTACACCATTAAAAAAGGTCAAGAAGCGAACACAATCAAATACAGAAAAACCAAGCATCAAACCAGAATGAAAAAGAGCAGACCATCCAGTGCCAGCATCGAGGGAAAGTCTTTGCAGTTGGAAACTCCTGTTGAATCAGTGACACAGGTCTTCCACAGATTGGACCAGTAAGTGGCTGTGGTAATGACTGTTCCATCAAGTGATGACACTTTCCAGTAGTCCGTTGGCAAGGTGGAAGACACCAGCACCCAACCTGAGGTGGCTAAGATGAAGGCCAAGATCTCCTGAAACATGCCACTCATACTGCAGAGAAGAATCTTCCACACAACTGAGGCTGGTAATGAAGTTGGTGGGACCAAAAATCTGTCAAATGTTCCCAGGCTTGTAAAGCTTCTTGAAAATGTAGCAAGGCTCTGCACCACTTGGCTCAATGGATAGGCTGTGATTGATAGTTAATGTGTTGTGGACTGTTAAATTCTGTAGGGAGGAGTTTGGCCCTAAACTTCAACAAGTTCCCAGTGGTCTATTACAGTGTCTTCCACCCCTCACCCAATACACGTCACTGTGAGAGATGATTTTTCCTGAAAGTTCCAGATGTAGAAAAGCGTCGTGATGACGTCAGTAATGACATTTAAGATTAAAGCAACTGTAGATAGGTAAAGTGTATCAGCAGCTCTATGTGTGTATGTGCGCTCAGTAGTGGGCATCATGACCAGTACTTGAATAATTTGAATAATAAGTGCTGATACCATAATGGCATAATGGATGATTAATACTTAAATAAAAGCAGGATTTTTGCATTCAAAACTTTTTAAAAGTAAAATTGAATGCGCTGATGGGTTAAACATACAGTAGTCATTCTGAGGTGAGTTAAATTATTAATGTCTTAACCTGTAGAAGTTAATGTTGTAGGACAGGGTTGGTTAAATGAGCAGTTCACCATATAGTATTTCATGGGCATACGGGCATAGTATGGGCTAATGGTAAATTGTATCGTTATTTTGTCCATCCACACCACAGATTATGGCCTGAAAATGTTCAAGGTGGAAGAGGTGAGAGGTGAACCACCACCTTAGCTTTTATCTTAAGGATAGTAAAGTAACTTTTTTCACTCTTTGCATACATCTCTGTTTAAATCTTGGGTTTATTTGTAAGTCTGTAACTGACTTGATAAACGTATCACCTTCTACCTGTCACCATGTTCTGGCACCTATGATTAATACTCACCCACCTCATACACCTAAGTAGCAGGATTCGGATGACTTGTTAAACCGTATGTTAACAGAATGATGTCTCAGTGACTAGAGGAAACACGCTGTCCTGTGACGTGGCAGAATAATGTGATAATTAATTTAGAGAATGATACCTAGGAATATTATCAGGATGCCACTGACAAAAAGCAAACAACCACTTTTATGATGTGGATTAGGGCCCCATCTGGTGGCTGTACATACTGTAGACAACGTTTCTGCCATCTTACTGCTGCCACCATCAGATGAAGCTGAGAATCTCAAAGCACTCTATCACCCAAAATTAGGATGATAACATATTAACTGTCAACTGATTTAATAAAGATGTCATGGCCTATAATGAAGATTCCCATTGTGATTTTATACACTGTGTGGAACTGAATTATATTCAACAAATGGAAAAACAAATCAAAACAAAAAAGACACTGAAAGGAGAATAAAGCGAATGACAACAAAAGGTGGGAACACTAGCCATCTGATGCCTACCTGATAAACTGAACATATGGATGGGTAAAAAAAGTGGATATAATCAGTGTCAGTTGAGATACTATTGACAATAAAAACCAAATTCCTACAGTATTGAGTAAAATCTGCAATTACAATGCCTAAAATATAGGATTTTAGAACATATTGTAATTTGACTTGGTGTTGACTTGTGAGTTGGTACAACTGTCTCTCTTACTGGCCCGTGATATCTTTGTTTACTTAGCCTTTGCAGAAGCTTCTGTGACTCAGAGACTCTCAGTTTGACATTTCCAACAAAAGATTACACATTTGCCACAGTTAACATGTGAGCCATAATCTGGAACTGAAATGAATATTACCATATGCTTTGATTATGTAGTTATTTTTTTTCCCAGTGTGTTATCAGAACATATCTGGTCATAGCAAAAGATAATGTCACTATGAAAACAGGTGTAACTTGATCAGGTGTGTATTTACTTTTTATGAGAAATGAGATACACATCACATGACCTAGCACAAGATGACCAATTGTGCCATTTTTTTTTTTAAGACAAAGACAATTCAAGTCCTTCACTGACAACTCACTGTCAGACAGTATCCTCTATAAAGTTATTTAATCATGAACTGTAAGGAAAGATTTTTTTGCAAACAAATCACTTCACCTAACTTCAATAGTCATTCTAAAGATTACTTGGTATGATATCTTACCCATTGCAAAAGGGGTAACTCGTACTGGATGTTTGAATATCTGCTACACCTGAAAAATATACTATGCACAAAATATGCTCTGAATTGACCCTGCAAAGTTTGAGTTTTGGAAGAATTTTGGCAGCAGCTTAATGGAGCCTTTTAAAACCAAGATGATAAACTTATTTCTGTGGTAGTGAATAGGTTCTATGGCATTTTTATACATTAGGGACCTTTCATAAAACATCTCCACTGTATACACATAATGTCTTACCAATACTTTGTATTCACATCCTCGATGCATTACAGATGTCATTTACTCAGTTTTTAACCATGGAAGTTACAAATGCAACAGCAAATGGGCCATGTAGGCGTGTGAGAGCATACAGATTGTTAATGTGGCAGTCGTGACCCTCTGAACTTACCGTCCAGCTGAAGAATAGTGTGATGTGGTCGGCAGTGCAGAGCTCCAATGGCATTTCCAGCACAGTTGTTCCACAGACCCTGGAGCACCCAGGTCGCTGTGATGACTGAGGATGCCCGGCTGGTGACCCTCCATTCATTGGACACTGTGGCGCCAATTGTGGCACCAAGTCCAGCCAGGCCGCTGAGGAAAGACAGAATCTGCAAACCTGACATTTGGTGGGTTAAGATATGTATTCAGTCTTTTGACAAATTCAAGAAAAAGAGAAGAAATAAAAATGCCCCAGGCAGGCAAATTACACTGTGGACATGTGTTTCACAGAGATGATTTACAGACAGGATATCTCGCCTACATCTCTACTGGGGAGGGATAGACACAGGGGTCCGAGAGTGAAATAGTGAAGGAAGCATGAGCTGGCAGTTAGTCATTAAATTTTGGCCAGCAGTATTTGAAATGCTCCTTTTGTGTGTCCATGTTTTGGTCTAAAAATAAGTCCAGGTATCATATTAACATTAAAAATAATAAAGGAGCAATCAGTAACCCTAAAAACAAGAAGCAATGTGACAAAGTCCAGTTACTAGTTCATCTATTTCTGCACACAGTTTCTGGCAATTGAATGACTAATGATTGCCAGATTGTATGTGGCATACATGTTGTTTTTCATGGCCACTGAGAGTGTGAAGACTTTCCATCTACAGTAAAATAGAAAAATAAAAACAGAGTCATTTTTGGTATTCCTTTAGATTTTTTTTTTTCAAATTACAAAATAGGAAAACACAAATAAACAGGTACTCCAAATGTATCATTAGTGGGATTGCTGTGACACATACTTCAGTAAAAGCATTGTCAAAGCAATGCTAAGTGAAAAGGTTGAATACAACTTCCATTTCTTGTTTGTGTTGTCTGTTTCTCTTTTTCTGCAACTATTGTGTTACCTTTGTGTGCTATAGTTTATAGACTATAACGTCAGCATGTTATGTTGTAAATAACAAATACAGGCAGTTTCCCTGTTTCTTCGTGATTAATCACGGTGAGATGTCCTGATAGAAGGTTAAGGTTGGCACTGTAAGGGAAACAAGGCAAAAACGCCCCTGATGTAGACCTGTTTACCCTTATCTGGGTTTTATCAGACCCATTTACTACTTTAAACCATAATGGAACTTAGTTATCATTTTAGAAAGCAACTCTAACATGCAGATCTCAATTTTCAGTGTATCATAAATCATTACAGTGGGTTTTTAAAGGCTGGCATGGGGAGAATAGCAGGAAATGATGAAAAGTCATCCTAGCCCATCCAGAATGATCCTGCGTCTGACACTTGTGGTGGTGAGCTTCAGGATTGGTTGTTAGGTTGTTAGGTTTTTGGAAACTGTGACTTTTTCAGAAGTCGGGTGAACAGGAAACGCAACCTGCAGGGAAGAACCAGAGCGAAGCACAGCTACCTGTGATTACAGACTGCCCACATACCTTGATTGCACCAAGATCAATGAAGAACATGTTATTTTGAATTTAAATGTGGCTGAAGTGACCCTATCCCCGGCTATGTGTACAGTCTGTGGTCAGTAGGGCGTTTTCACACCTGTTTCACTCCTGGTTGCTCTAGTCCGATTCAGTTGATGAGTTCGTAAACTTGTAGCATTTTCCCTTGGTTCAGTTTGCTTTCAGGCAGAGAAAAATTCAAGTGTATCTAAACAATGAAAAAAATTATAATAAAAATTTGTAAAGCTCTGAAATAAATTTGCACGAGAAATTCAAGGGTGTGCATGTGCTCTAAAACTACACATGTGGATGGGGTTTGTATTTGTTAAAAAACATGGTGTGATTAAAATCTGTGAACAAATAATATCAGAGGTGAGGTTACACAAAGACACAGAGAAGGGTGAAGAGCTTTTGTCAGCATTGTGAGCAGAAAACATCTCCACTGCAGGTCTGCATCATTGTCCATCTTGAAAATGGCCCAGGTGGCAGCTAGGCAGGTGCTCCCCCTCTAGGATATATGGCAGCTAAACTGATGTCATGTGATACATAGAGTTGTTATGTGTCTGATGTACTTTCATGGTGAAGATTTTGTGTGAAAGTCGTTTCTAATACACTCTGACATTTTTGAAAAATTAACTGATAGACTGGCAGATTTTTTTTCTTGTATAATTAAAAAAATGTAAGACTGAACAACCAATTCATAAATTAGTTTAAAATATTATTATTATTATTATATACAATATTATAGTCTGCATGAGCATTTTTACTTAATGAATTTTGTATAACACTTGCTTACTGTGACTGCAGTAAAAATTTTGAATGCTTGTTTTTTACTTGTGATAAAGTATTTGTACAGTGTGGCGTTACCTCTCATTTGAGACATTTACTTTTTGACATTTCATTAAGAAAGGACGGACTTCACGTTGGAAGCGAAGTGATGTGGGAAGAGACTTGTGTCAGCCAATACCGAGGCGGTGGGCGGGGTTACGCAGCGTCCAGCTCACCTGACAGCCAGACCGGCCGTGCGTCCCCTGTAGTAATCCTGTCCTGAATGCTGGCAGTTGTAATATTGACAGACATTGGAGTTTACAGCCTCTCTTCCCTTAGTGTTTTCTTCTCCCAGTCTTAATCGATATCCTCCTGCCACACAGCCTGCGGAGAAAGTCCTCAGGTTACTGTTTGGGGGCGGGGGGGGGGGGGGCATGGAACCTCTGCGGAAGAAGGCGAAGGATAATCCGTCGGCTTCAGCTAATCTTCTCTCCAAGATTTTCTTCTGGTAAGAAAACCGGCCTCACAGTGACAGTGTTTGACGTTAACTGAAAGGAAAGGGCTCTCCTGTGTGGCATGTCTGTGGCCACTCTAGAGAGGCTGTCCCTGGATGTGATAGCAGGTGGCCGCTGAGCATCCGTCCGTGCGCCGCTCACGCATGGAGGAGAGAGGGCTCAGGCTGTGTTTTTCCTCCAGCGGTCTTAAAGCACAGCAGGCAAACTTGTGCACACCGGTAATCCTAGAGTGACGTGGAGAGAGTTGCAAGTGAAACTTATTCTTAGGAACTTTATTTGTCTGTCACTTTTCTTCATATGGTAACAAAGTGCTTAAATAGAGAACACGTTAGAAAGTAATACTGTTGTTTAAGTAAAATTATACTGTAAGTGGTCACCTTGACTTAATTATGTGTCGGCTAATTCAATTGTTAGCTTGTACAGGTGGACTGCTTCCATACTGTAGACCAGCAATGTATTGTTTTCAGGTGAAAGCAGATTTTTATGTTTTACAATGTATGTATGTATGTATGTATGTAAAGTATTACAGCAGTCAGATAAGTGTGGTGGTACAGTATTTACCTCTGAATTGTAATGGAGTAATAAGTACTGCTGTCTGATTGAAAAAAAAAAAAAAAAACTGCACATATTTACTTGAGTAAATATTCAGTAATGACCCACCTTTGCTTACATCTTTATGAAGGTCACTTATTTTAACTACTGATCATACCTTTATTTACTTTATCTCTAGTTGGCTGAATCCCTTGTTCAGAATCGGCTACAAGAGGAAGTTGGAAGAAGATGACATGTACAAAGTTTTACCAGAGGATGCATCTGATAGACTTGGGGCAGAACTACAGCGGTATGACATTACATGTCTTTTATTACTTTTCAATTTTCTTTTTCTCACAGTCCTATTTAAACAAAACATTGCCTGAACAGTCTTAGATACTTGTGAATTCTGACACCATAGTGATCTGTAATTTACAGAAAGTCAACTTTTAATATCAAGATGAGCCGTATAATCCAGTGTTCAAACCTGGCCAGGAGCGGGGTTATAAACCCAGGTCAGATTCAGATCCACCATCATTGTGTCACTTTGAATTTTATAGCAGATTGCGTAGATGTTGAGCTATTATGCTTGTCCTCTCTGAATAACTCCCACACTGAAGAATATGGGTTTTGCAACCCCTGCAGATGCAGCCTTCTAGGCCTGACGCTACCAGCCAGGCCCTTAGGACCTTGTTACCTTGACAGCCCCACTTCCATGCTGGTGTTTACTTCCAGTTTAAAGGTTTTCTGGAGGACAGATAAAACCACCTCCTGGCCATTATCAGCATCTGCTTACATCATACCGGTTTCGAAGAGGGACCTTGTTGGAACTTTTTTGGGTGCAGAAAACTGAAACAACCATGTCCATCTTATAGTAACACCTCTGTTACAGTAACCTGCTACGCATGAGTTCTGGATATATGACCAGTACAGATGTCAACTAACAATACCCGTCTCAGGTCTAGATCAGAGAGGCTGTTCTTGACAGCCAATGCCACATCAAGCTTTGTAGTCATTGTCAATTTGAGCCTAAAGTACCCCTGAAGGATAATAGTAAGTGGAGGTCATATTGAAATGACCCCTCTTCTCCACTTCCTGGACCTTCCCAAATATAGCGGAGACCACCCCCTCTGAGTTGCATCAGAGTTGTCATTCTGTCTCGAGGTGAACCCGGTTATTTATAGGTAATACTCAAACTGTTTATGAGGGGGCTTCTCCCCCACACGAGATTCATGAGAGGGCAGATACTGACAACTACAGCGTATCTGTTTGTGTGAACACAGCGTAACTCTTGAGGGAGTTACTGCTTTTAGGAGCCCTTTGAGGTGAGAGCTTGGCTTGCTTGCCCAACATAAAGGCAAGCTTGTTCAATATAAGTTTCTGACTAGAGCATACAGTGGCTTCAGAAGGTATTAAGACCCCTTAACATTTGTACACGTCATTTTGTTAATTGTAAATCTGAGGCTAGGGTTTTTCCTCCCCCCAAAAAAAGTTGACGGGTAATGAGCATCCAAAAGTTCAGTGCTCCATAACTAAGGCTAAGGATAGATCATGACACAAACCAACAAACTGTGGCAGTGAAGAGAGAGCCAACTCCAAATCAACTACCCTGATAAATACTTTTTTGTGTAGCAGGTTGTATGTCGACAACCACATATGAAATTTTGCAGTGGTACAAGATTTGCACTAGTTAGGTAACATCCACACAATTAATGTATATATTATGCTGCTTGAAATACACTATATTGTCAAAGGTATTCGCTCACCTGCCTTGACTCGCATATGAACTTAAGTGACATCCCATTCTTAATCCATAGGGTTCAATATGACATCGGTCCACCCTTTGCAGCTATAATAGCTTCAACTCTTCTGGGAAGGCTGTCCACAAGGTTCAGGAGTGTGTTTATGGGAATTTGTGACCATTCTTCCAGAAGCACATTTGTGAGGTCACACACTGATGTTGGACGAGAAGGCCTGGCTCTCAGTCTCCGCTCTAATTCATCCCAAATGTGTTCTATCAGGTTGAGGTCAGGACTCTGTGCAGGCCGGTCAAGTTCATTCACACCAAACTCTCTCATCCATGTCTTTATGGACCTTGCTTTGTGCACTGGTGCACGGTCATGTTGGAAGAGTAAGGGGCCATCTCCAAACCGTTTCCCACAAATTTGGGAGCATGGAATTGTCCAAAATCTCTTGGTATGCTGAAGCATTCAGAGTTCCTTTCACTGGAAGTAAGGGGCCAAGCCCAGCTCCTGAAAAACAACCGGACACCATAATCCCCCCTCCACCAAACTATACATTTGGCACAATGCAGTCAGACAAGTACTGTTCTCCTGGCAACCGCCAAACCCAGACTTGTCCATCAGATTGCCAGATGGAGAAGCGCGATTCGTCACTCCAGAGAACGCATCTCCACTGCTCTAGAGTCCAGTGGCGGCGTGCTTTACACCACTGCATCCGACGCTTTGCATTGCACTTGGTGATGTATGGCTTGGATGCAGCTGCTCGGCCATGGAAACCCATTCCATGAAGCTCTCTACGCACTGTTCTTGAGCTAATCTGAAGGCCACATGAAGTTTGGAGGTCTGTAGCGATTGACTCTGCAGAAAGTTGGCGACCTCTGCGCACTATGCGCCTCAGCATCTGCTGACACCTTGTTGCACAGGTGGCATCCTATCACAGTACCATGCAGGAATTCACTGAGCTCCTGAGAGCGACCCATTCTTTCACAAATGTTTGTAGAAACAGTCTGCATGCCTAGGTGCTTGATTTTATACACCTGTGGCCATTGAGGTGATTGGAACACCTGATTTCAAATATTTGGATGGGTGAGTGAATACTTTTGGCAATATAGTGTATGTAGAATTGAATTTTTGTGTGATTTCTTTCAAGAAACATTGAATAGTTTCTGTTGCTTTCCTGGGAACCACCAGAAGCAATATTTTGAGTAAGTTTGCTTTGTTAAAGATTAGTGACTGGAGGTAACCATGGCTTTTCTTTTCACTTCTTCATGCTTTTCAAAGGTACTGGGATCAAGAAGTTCAACAGGCAGCAAAAGAAATGCGACCACCAAAACTTACCAAAGTTCTTATTCGGTGCTACTGGAGATCATATTTACTCATTGGAATATACATCTTCATAGAGGTAGTCACTCAGTGTAACAACACATCAACAGTGAGCAATGCTGCATCAAGCATTAAGATTTATTTTAATGCAGCATGTCTGCTTTTCTGCCTTACATCCCATTTTCTATCAGGAAGTTATCAAAGTCATTCAGCCAGTGCTACTTGGGAAGCTTATTGAGTACTTTGAGAACAATGACCCCAACCACACAGCTGCAGTCCATGAGGCCTACAGCTATGCTGCGGGCATCTCCCTGTCAACCGTCGGCCTGGCTGTCCTTCATCATCTCTATTTCTACCATGTTCAGCGAGCGGGCATGAAGATCCGCGTGGCCATGTGCCACATGATCTATCGGAAGGTCAGCCATTAATGATGCATCTATGTATAAATGTCATTATCCATCATATTCCTCTGGTCGTATTAACTTGATGTAACACTTTTGTTCTGCGAAGGCTCTGTGTCTTAACAGCACAGCACTGGCCCAAACCACCACGGGACAAATTGTCAACCTCTTATCTAATGATGTCAACAAATTTGATGAGGTGATTATCTTGAAAGTGGCTCTATATGTTGATCTTGCATGCATATTTTCCATTTGATGTACAAATTCAATAATCTAGACCGTACCTTGGCAATATATATATTTTTTCATCATTTTCTTCTAGGTAACCTTATACTTGCATTTTTTGTGGATTGGCCCTCTACAAGCAGCAACTGTGATATTATTGTTGATGTATGCGATTGGCCCATCATGCCTTGCGGGAATGGCTGTCTTCTTCATCCTGATGCCAATACAGACTATGTTTGGACGTCTGTTCTCTACATTAAGGTTGGTAGTCATGTGCCTGATTGATCAAATAAAGATAATAGTTTTCTCTCCTTACGTAAAAGTTTCTGTTGCACTAGTGCCATTGCTAGCATTTGTGTTTGCTGTTTTAGGGCTGAAACAGCAGTCTTAACAGATGAGAGAATACGCACAATGAATGAAGTCATCTCTGGGATCCGTGTTATTAAGATGTATGGGTGGGAGAAGCCTTTTGCTGCATTGGTGGATGAGATCAGAAGGTAGATCCTCTTTATATCTGTTGTAATATCTGATAAAACTGCTCTGTCGTTATGTAAGGGTGTGATAATGTTATTCTGTTGTGCAATTTTTTTTTCATACAGGTAAGTAGTTAATGAGAAAAGTTGTTCAAAAATGTCCTCTTCTGCATTGTTAAGAAGTTATTACTTTCTACTGGATTTTAACAAAATCACTTAAATTTTTGTAATATTCTGCTAATTAATTAACATATAAACAAACAACTGGCCATGTGTGATGCCAAAAATGAGAATGATAATATCCATAAAACAGCATTTACTGACAAACATGCCTTGTTTTTGTACAGAATGGAAATCTCCAAGATCATGAAAAGCTCCTACCTGCGTGGCCTGAACATGGCGTCTTTCTTTGTGGCCAGCAAGATCATCATCTTCATCACCGTGTGCGTTTACGTACTGAATGGAAACGAGTTGTCTGCTAGCAGAGTGTTTATGGCTGTTTCCCTCTACGGGGCAGTCAGACTCACCATTACGCTCTTCTTTCCCTTTGCGATAGAGAAGGTCTCTGAGTCTCTCATCAGTATTCGAAGGATTAAAGTAAATGCACCACAGACTGATGCCATATTTGCTGTATACTGAGAGTGTGTTGATTACTATATATGAAAACTAAAGCTCTAAATGTGATTATTCTCCTAAGAATTTTCTTATGCTGGATGAAGTTGCTACTCAGCATCTGGGACTTCCTGTAGCAGAGAAGAAGGACTGCATGGTGAAGATTCAGGATTTAATATGCTACTGGGATAAGGTGAGGATGTGGCCTTCTTACTCTTACCCTTTCTTGAGTAAACATCACATGCAGCAACCCTCTGACTCCATACTCACACTAGTGTCATATGCTATACACATTGTGCTGCCCTAGGGAAAGCTTGTGATTTTGAGCTGTATGCAGTAAACCAGACTTAAATTGACGTACTGCATAGTCAGCACATGGGATTGTTTCAGTTTAATTGTATTTCTCTTACAGATGCTAGAGGCTCCAACTTTACAGAACGTGTCTTTCACTGTGAGGCCTGAGCAGCTCCTGGCAGTAATTGGACCTGTTGGGGCTGGAAAGGTCAGGTCTGGTCTGTTCTCTAGTCTCAGGTTTATAGTCATGCACACACACATGATTATAAACCTGAGACTTAATTAAATCTAAATAGTTAATGTATTGAAACAGCAAGCGTGGAGTCAGTGTTGAGCTTTTACTTTTGTTACCAGCAGTTGAATGCCATATAAAATTATTAAAGTTGACTAATACAATGGAGACATTAAATATTTTGATGTGTATGATACCAAGAGTCCTTCATTTTGCCATAGATTAATCCAATACTCTGCAGTGATATGATAGTGATAGCATTTCACGTAAAAGCCAATGGGCAGCGAGCTAGCTGGATGCTAGTTAGCTTGTGTGCAGGCAACAAAAATCTTATTCATTTTGTTAACTGAAATGCCATTAATGAATTGTATTGTGAAAGAGGAAATATATGTATTTGTATTCTTGCTAAGAGTTAGATGAGACTCATGTCTGTGTGGTAAGTATGGTGCTACAGCAGGGACACTTAGCTTAGCATGTTGTATCCTGTTTGTTTTTATCACTACAGAAACAGAAATCTGATTTGTGGTTTGACTGGGAGTTATGTACTGTAACTACTTTTCTTTTATTTATGTGAACAACAGTGTTTATGCAAGGCTAAGATAATTGTCTCCAGGCTTCAGTTCCATACTAAATGCACAGAAATGAGAGTGTTATCCATCTTCTTGTCTAACTCTTGGCAGGAAAGTGATTTTAAGAGCACTTCCTAAAATGTCAAAAATTGTTTTCTGTGTTTGTGCATGTCAGTCCTCGCTCCTCAGTGCCATCCTGGGAGAACTGAGTCAGGAAAGTGGTGTGGTCAAGGTCAAAGGAGAGCTGACCTACACTTCCCAGCAGCCCTGGATTTTACCCGGTACGATTCGAAGCAACATCCTTTTTGGCAAAGAGCTGAACCCCCAGAAGTATGATAGAGTTCTGAGAGCCTGCGCCCTCAAGAGAGTGAGGATCACTTCGAGTTATGTTCTTGATAATCACATGCCCCGTTGTATTTTCATACTGTGTAGGCCAGTTATCTATAGCACATCTTACAGTACCTTGTAGTGGCCACAGTGTTACTATGAATAACTGGTAAAGTTGCATTTGGACCCTGCTCAGGACATGGACCTGTTGCCAGGTGGTGACTTGGCGATGGTCGGGGACAGAGGGGCCAACCTCAGTGGAGGACAGAAGGCAAGGATCAGCCTAGCCAGGTGTGTTGAATAACTATACAGTAATGCCTTTTTTTGTCTTTGGTGTCAGTGACAGGGATAAGCTCAATATGTGTGTATTTTAGAGCGGTGTATCAGGATGCAGATATCTACTTGCTGGATGACCCGCTCAGTGCTGTTGATGCTGAGGTGGGCCGGCACCTCTTTGAAGAGTAAGTCTTGTTACTAACATTCTCCCGTTGTTTTCCATGGAGAAATCCAGTGCAAAGCACATTTCACTTAGCCAGGTGTTCACTATTATATTGATAAAAATATATTATCAGTTTTTCATTTCTGCACAAAAATATTTATTTTACTCAGGTGCATTTGTGGACTTTTAAGGAAGAAACCTCGCATCTTGGTCACGCACCAACTACAGTATCTGAAGGCTGCAGATCAAATAGTTGTCTTGAAGGAGGTATGAGCATGTGCTTATTTTTGTGTGATAAAACATTTTCATATTAAGGAAAAATGCTCAGGTCATGATAAAAAAAAAATATATATTTGAACTATTTTAATTTATCGACTTAATACAGTTGTTACTGGTTTTGATGATGTATGTATGTATCATGAGCACACGTTAGTATATAGTGTATAATTCTGCCGTTAACAGTCTCTGCCTTACAGCATCACTTAAGTCTAATTCCATTACATTTTTCAGCTTCATAATTTTTCAGTGATTCTACATCCAAAGTCTATCTTTTCAGTATCAAACACTCTCCCGTTATGTTCTCTGACTTACAGGTTACTTAAAAAAAGTTCATAGTCGCCTGAGGCAGCGGCTGTAGCCAGCTTGGATACACAACTATTACGGTGGACTCAAGCGGTGCCCCAGTTTCCGGGTCTAGCTGCTTTACTGATTGTTTTGTATAGGACATGCAAAGTCACAATGCCCAGCAGTGTGTCGCCTATGACTATGGCTATGACAGAGCAGTTCACTGACTGATCACTGTAAATTCAGTTCAGTTGATAATGTGTTAGCAGACAGTCGCCTGCAGTACTGTACACTGACTCCGTGCAGCTGCCTACAGTGTTCAGTCCAATACTCATTGTTGTTTTAGTTCTGGTTTCTTTGACTGCTGAGAAAAATATCAGGATGTTGGGCTCCCTCAATGTTTGCCGTTCTGCACCTGCTAGTCTCTAACTTTCTCTGGATTGTTTGTTTATGTGTTGTTTTGGTGCTTGGCATAATCATGCAATATATGTGCAGTTTGTTAAATTAATTCTTTTTTTCTATTAAGAAAAGAAATATTCTCTCGAATAGTAAATAATACTGATGAGTAAGTATAAGTATAAGTGAAGTAAATAAACAAAACACCTCCACATTCTGTACGGAAGTAAAGCAGGTAAAAATAGATAAAACAAAATAAAATGATTTATGCTTATCCTTTGACTTATATATAATATAACATTGCACCAATTTGTTACTTTAACTTAAATGTTTTTCATATATCCACCATGACTATTGTTTCACAAAATATACATGTATTCCTCCAAAATGGAGAAGGACATTCAGTAACTCTGTGAAAAGCCTCCATTAGGACGTCATTCTATGATAGGAGTTTAAAAGTTACATCTATAGGAAAAACACCTGCAGAGACCACAACTTACATATGTGTTCTTTTTATTGGTTATATTGTGTGTTCTTTTTAAAAAAAATTATGTAACTCACAGAAGCTATTCTAGCTTCCATGAGTGTTTGTGAGTCCTGTTTTCTCTCTTTGTCAGGGCCAGTTGGTGGCACAAGGGACTTACAGTGAGTTGCAGGGTTCTGGACTAGACTTTACCTCCCTCCTTAAGGAGGAGGAGGGCCAGGAGGATGAGAGGCAAGGCACAACTCCCATCCCGGGGACTGTCTCTCGCTTTCCCCATACACTTTCTGACAACTCCATGTCCTCCATGTCCTCCCTTTCCTCCTCTCGGTGCTCTTTGATTGAGGGAGCAGAGCCACTTGCAGTGGTAGGTACATTTAAAACTTTTTGTTACGTAAATGATTGGTCTTGAGTCTAAGGGGCTCAAAATAGTTTTCATCACACTAAGAGCATACAAGGAAAAGGCCTGTTGTGCATCTTTTCAGCCACTAGAGAGCAGAAGATACTCACCTTTCCCTGTTCATTATAGCTTGATTTGGAAGTGATGCTGAGTGACTGGTATTGACACGAGTGTCAATCTGTAGGTGGTGCAACCAACAGAGGAGGAAAGGCGCTCAGAAGGAAACGTCGGCCTGCGTATGTACGTGAAATATTTCTTGGCAGGTTCTAACTTCCTGGTCCTCTTGGTCCTCATTTTACTCAATGCTCTCGCACATGTGAGTTAATTTCTTCAATTAATTTGGTTTGTGTTTTCTATCAGTTTTGGAAAAATACAACATATCAATGAGTTCACATGAGTGTGTTTGTCTTTATACTTTGTTGTGTTGCAATGAATAATACATTTTTGTGTTTCTCTTTAAGTTTTTGCTTTATGTTTAATGTTCAATGTAAAAATTTAATAATTTTTTTTTTTTTTTTTTGCGTTTACCTGTTTATGTGTGTTTTAGATTACATTTGTCCTGCAGGACTGGTGGCTTGCTTGCTGGTGAGATTTTGTTTCTTTTACACCCATTGAAAAACACGAGGGCTTGCAAAAAAAAAAAAAATTAAAAAAACCCAAAAACACAAGGATACTGTTTTGTAAGTCAAAGTGACATATTTTCAGAGACTGGAAGTGGTTGATAATTTAATAGAAGACGACTGAACCAAGCTGTTTTCCTTGGTATTATCTGTCACTTGTTGAAACTGACCTTGTGCTTCAGGATAGGAGGAATGCGTTTTGTCTAGTGCCTTCATGTTGCAGCTCTCTTTCTTCTTTGTGTTTACTTGTCCTTGTGGATTTTTGTTTCTTTTGTGGCTGACTTGCAGGGCCTCTGAACAGAAGCACATCAATGTGACAGAGCACCTCAATGGCAGCTTCCCCCGGCAGCTGGACCTTGACCTGTACCTAGGTGTTTACGCAGGTGAAGCTCACTGAGCGCACATAGCTTTTTATGTACTGTGAGGCTCTCAATACGCAGCCATTCAATGAACAGACCCACAGTTCTTTGGCTGTGGCCCAAGGCCTTCAAGGCCCAGTGTATGTGTACACAGGCCTCAGCTGTACAGGGAGATAGCAGTGCCTTTCTTGTTCACTGCTGTTGGATTTCTCTGATTATCTCCCTGTGACTCCAATCCTTTTCACTCTCTCAGGCTTTGTATCCACAGTGATACAGCATTCTAGACAAAAAAACACATAATTGATGAAAAAAAATAAAGCGGAGGATATGTGTATTTGCTCAATAATGTACTCTAAAACTGCCGGGCTAATCCTGGAACAGGCATAATACCTGCAGTGTAGTGTGCTGATGAATTTTTTCTACTCTGCTTTTGTTAGGTTTAACAGCCACTTCAGTTGTGTTTGGCTTCCTGCGCAGCTTGCTCTTCTTTAATGTCCTGGTGAGCTCAGCCCAAACCCTACACAACAGCATGTTCAATGCCATCCTCCGGACCCCGGTACACTTTTTTGATATCAATCCAATTGGTAAGTGGCTTGCCTCCATATAAAGTTCTTAATAAAATAACTTATGACTGGTACCTTGTTTCTAGCATGGCCAAGGTTGTACAGGGATGATGAGCTGATTATGAGATGTTAACATCCAGTTGCTGTGGAAGTTATTGTTGTAACATCTCACCACTAGAGAGCAGACTCTTACTTTGTCATGTGTGTCATCCACCTCACAAACATCCATATGCTTTTCCTTGAACTCTATAGTTTGTCATTGACATCAAGTTCCGTATGATAGAATAATTCACACATTCAAATGTTAAAATTTTCATATACAACTATTTTTTTTTCGTATTCAAAGATTTTATATTATCAGCATATTGAAATGCGTGTTTATTAAGTTTATAAATAGAATTAACAACTGATAAATGTTCATTTGAGAATCTAACATCCATAATAATTTAGATTTAGCTGAACAAGCTCAAAGATCGTCGCCTGTTTAGTGGGTTTAAAATCTGACTGCGAATGAACTGGTATCATATAAGTTGCTGCTGGGAAGTAAAGCCTGTGTAACCAAGAGGTGAGTTCAGTCAAAAAAACCTTGTAATAAGACTTAATATTTAGCCATAATGCATTTAAAATGAGCAAAGAGAGTGCTATCTTTTTTTTTTTATTATTATGAGCCCAAACAAAAAAGCAAACAACTATATTGAATAAATACTGTTTGCAGTAGATCTTGGACAGTGTTGTGTTTGGACTAGAGTGCTGTTTAAATACAGACATATTTGTCTTGTGCGCTGTATCAGAAATCTTTGATTATTTCATTAGCTTTGTGGGCTGTAGCTGCCGGGTCAATGGAGTGGGCAGATGGACATGATTTTAAAAGTGAGCAAACACTCATCTGAGGTTACTCAAGGAGGGCTGCTGGTTTTTCTCCAGGTGTGATTTGCGTCACTTTTTTTTTTTTTTTTTCTTTTTAAAGAAACCAGTAAAACTGCAAGAGCAATTCAAGATTTGTTTGAATCAGTTGCTAAACGTTTTGCTCTTCTTGTTATTTTATGTCTGGGACTTTGTGCTATTAATTAAAGACCTCTTTTAATCAGGTGAAATAATGTCACTACAATCTGTCATTCATATCCAAAGTCAACTGTCAAGTGGCCCACTTTGATAACTTTAATTTTTCTGGAGCATTGTTCACCTGTCAGCAGATAATTACTCAGCCTAATCTCTTCATAGTGACATGCATGTACGACACAATCAGCTCGGGTGGGAATTCTCAACAAGAAGGGAACTTGTGTCTGTATAATGAGTCATAATAAGCTGGTAACACAAGTCTAAATATGATTTGAGGGTGTTCAGGAGCTTGCGGTTTCTACTGGCATTAGAAGTGGGTGTAGCGACAAAGCTTTCCTTTGCAAAGCTGTATTTGGAGCAAACACCACAGGTCTTAATCTTTTAGCTTTTGTTTTTAGTGCTGCTGCTATGTTACGTATTGGACTACCTGATGGCTTATCTGGGTGTGCCTTGCTTGGTAATCTACACACAGGAGGAGAACAAACACTTTGAATAATGTAATAATCTGTTTAATAGTGCAGTAAAGGAGAGGCTTAACAGACACTGCTATCTGATTGCTGTTGTGCTGCTATCAGTAACCATTGTATGACCAGTCCAGTCATTACAGCTTGGCCTCCAGGCTGGCAAACAACACTGTGTGTTTGACTGGATTTATAGACAACTGTCCCAGAGATTGTGTTTCTTTTGTCCTTTGTCCCGTCAACAGTAGATTAAGCATGAACCTGACCTTTTTTTTTTTTCTTTTTTTTTACTTATGCATTATAAATAAGTTTAACTTAGGTTGTTGTTTTTTTTTCTCTTGCTCTGTGTTATAAGTGAAACCTTATAAAAAAAAAAAATTAAAAAAAAGATCAGGACAAAGACAGCTGTTGTCAAATGTGCCGGTTTCTCTTCTTTCCGTCTTAATGTTTTCCTTCTGTCTAAAAGATTTTTTCCCCTCTGTATAATTAACTGTCACCTCCATCACAGCTGTGTGTTGCCGTAAGTGTGAGTAATTTGTAACTGTGTGTCTATATGTTGTTAAGGATTTGACAGCTGTTTACATGTGTAAGTGATAGGTGTGCTGCTGCTGAACGGGCCAGGTGTTTGATAGCTGTCCTCAGTGTTAAAGGTTACTATTTCAAGCATCACTGCACAAAGGTCTTGCTTGTTATTCTGTGAATGTGGTTTATAACAATAGAGTACAGCAGTGGTGAATTATGATTGATGGAGAGGCATTGTAGCTCTTCTGTATCAGCCGCTGAATGCCTCTGTGCCATTTGAATCATGATTCTGTGTTATCTTTTGTGCTGTGTGGAGATAGTTGATGTCTAAGTTAGGGCTTTTGGTGATTAAAACCTTTATGTTTTTTAACAATACAATTTGATAAGTTTAAAGATAGCAAGATGATTTTGATAACACGACAGACTGATACTTCCTCTTTTACATATGAATTTATATAACTTAATATATTCATGTTGCTCAATTTTAGCAATACGCACAGTCTTATTACAGCTGTTCATCCAAATTTGATCCAGTTAGAGCAGCATAGACAGCGGTGGATGTGTTGAGCTGATGTTGATCCCTGTAATTTAGTGTCATTGAGTTGGCTAATCCCCTCAGAGACTGCAGGCCAGGGCTTCAGCTCATCAGCACAGTCAAGGAGTGGCGTTTCAGGCAACACACACACACACACACACACACACACACACACACACACACACACACACACACTCCTCTACTGTCCCCCTTTCACATCAGCATAGTGGGCCATCTCAGTGCTGGGTGTCGCTCAGTTGCTGTTGACGCAGGGAACTTTAGATCTTCTGTAGTCAGTGATGTGAGATTCTAATTGTGTCTACAGAGGCAATGTTTTTAATGTCTGTATTTCAGGTCTGGGTTGCAAGAGTGTTAAGAGCAAAGTGGAGGAAGTACTGCAGAGAGGATGATGATATCGAAGTGTGTAAATTGAATGTGGAGATGGAGCCGTGTGTGTGTGTGCAGTATGGCTGATAGGGCTCCCCCTCGCTCGGCACTTCCACTATTTAATTGCATGAAAGGGAAGGAGAGGAGATTGCAGGAGCCTGGCGGTGTGAGCGAAGAGAATGGATTTAGAATGTATTAGTATTGGCAGCAAGGTGCCGGCGGTGGGAGGCTGCCCCAGGCTCCTGGGCCCTTCATGGAAGTGCAGGTGAGCTGTGCCACCTCCAGCCTTGGCAGCCCCCTCCCCAGTATTCCTTCATTATCGCACTTGCCTCACTGAAAGGCCCCTCCAACTGCACTGGGGCCCACACATGGAGCGGCTCTGAGTTGTCCCCTTATCTTGATGTTTACAGGGAACAGCGATTTGCCACACGCCCTGCTCTAGCCGGACCCCACTGTTCCACTTCTTTAAGTGTGATTGGGGGCCCTGCTCAACTAATATCTCCACCTAAGGGGCCACCTTAGTTGGGAGGGCTTGATATTTCCTGAGCCTGAAAAAGTGGTGCAAATCACCCCTGGAGTCTTAAACCATGAGAAATTGTTTGATACTAATGCTGCTGATATCCTGAAACGTCTATACCCCTCTCTACACAATAGGTGATATTGTTGACAACCACCCATAGTGATTGAAGCCATTGTCCCACACCGATCTTACCTCATAGGCATTTCCATGCAGTGAATGTCTTTGTGTAACTGCATCACTGTAATGTATCCCCTCTATAGTCTGCGCAGGATGGAGAAGGGTCTTTACTTCATCCCCTCTGAAACTCTGTGTTAACTGAGCCGCTTGTCAAACAGCTGATAGCTGACTGATGTTCTCTGCTCGAACACCCTGCAACCATGGCATGATGTAACCCGGAGAAACCTATCCTTTTCTTATTGGCATTGTTTGTCAGATATGCATGAATTTGGGTCATCTATGGCTTAGACAGTAAAATTACATAAAATATTATTGGATCTTCCACAAACACAGTTTGACAAGTACTCCCCCCATTTCCCAGACTAAAGCTGCGATATTCTTCACTAGTATAGTAGCAGCTCTACCCCCTTGCTTGAACCTTCCCCTCGGGATGTCTGTATGCTAAAGGGGCACTCACACTGTGAATAAGATTAGTCTGCCTCCAAGTGTACAACATGCTTACGCCACTTGACTTTGAATCAGTACTGATTTGGAGCATTGCTGGGTTGTTGCGGGGAATAATGCTCTGGCTGCGTTTATGCAATGGCTGTTATGGGGAGCCCGGCCTCGTCTGCATGCATGTTTTTAGGCGGGAGCAGCATTTTGGATAAAGCTGTAAGCTGCTTACGGCCGTGGAGAGAGGTGATTACAGGGCCCAACTCCGTAGGACTGACTGGGAGGCTGGAAGGCAACTTTTAGGTCAGTGGTGCCATGGCTTCACCATGCCTCGCGAGTGCCATACCACCACACTGTGCCAACGTGCCTCTCAGCCGTTCCCTCTCCCGGTCCTTCATCAAGTCCCTCCGTATTTCAGGGCCTTTTCCTTGAGCCTAGATAAACTCATTCACATGCTTGTGTGGTTAGTTTCTCTTTATCAGGTGTTGTACCCTAAATGTGTGAGTGCTGCTTTGTTTACATTATCCTCAGACAGATATTATTGTTTGCTTAGTGATGCGTCACTGTGAGAGACAATGGGTTACCTAAGTACAGTACAAAACATTATGACGCTATTTTCAGAGGCACTTTGGCAGTATACACTATAGAGTACACACAACACATCCGCAGTTTATTCTTGTCTTCTAACTTAAGCCCATTTCTTGCTGTGGCAATGCAGTCACTGCTCTGGTACTTTTTGTCTGCCTCTGAGAGTCCTGGGGCTTCCTTCGGGGACAGAGATAGAGAAAGCCTTTCTGTCCTGCCTGCCTTTGGGTAGTTTAGTGTGGGGATTGGCTATCACTGACCCTGCAGTAAATAGTGTGTGAACGCAGCTGGAGTGTAATCTTATGTGCTGTGGGATCAGAATAGGGGAGCAAAGTTACTAAAGGAGTGACAATAAAGGGCTGCCACAGCACCTGCAGAGCACCAGCCAAAATAATGAACACCTGAGCAGATTGGAGGCAACTCAATTAACGTCACTGACACTGCCAGTCAGAACATAAAGGCAGGTACGCAGCTTCTGTTGCCCTTTTGTTTTCAAACAAAAGGTTCCCTCACGTATTCAGCCAAGAGTAGGGCAGTCTTTATGAACTGCTAGACAAATAATGATTCATTGTTTAATCTAGATAGGCCCGTGTTTTTCATCTGTTATCATGCTCAATGTATAAGCTCTGTTCTATGAAATTGGAAGGTACAGTACTTTGGTAACAGTTGCTCAATAATCTAGTGAAAAATTAAAACAAACAAATATATTCCTTTTTGTGGGTGCAGAGACGCTAAAGGATAAAACATGTATGTATTTGACTCGGATTTGTTCATAGAGGACTATTGTAAGTCTGAAAATTACATTTCATGATAAACACCCCAACTAATTCACCTTATTTCCTTATATGGATTCTGATTGAAGTTATACATTTAACATCTTTATGAGCAATACAACAAAATTCTGCTGTCAGATGTCTGCTCCTGTCAAACATCTGATCTCATCTAATCTGTTCATTTGTGTTGTGTTGTCTCCCAGGAAGAATCCTCAACAGGTTTTCGAAGGACATTGGTTACCTGGACTCTTTGCTCCCGTGGACGTTTGTGGACTTTATCCAGGTGAGTCTCACCTCGGCAGGTTTGGTCGCTGGCGCTGCAGCATGGGGAGGCCATTTCATGCCTGGCTAAACCTGCTTTGTGGTCTGGGTCTCCTAATCTGGAAACAATTACTGTAGGATTACCCGCCAGCGCGGCCCAGCGCCTGCACAGATTTAATAAAAGTGTGCACATAGGCTGAGGGCGTGGCTCCCCCAGTGTGACACAACAGAAACGGCATCCTCAGAGAATGTGTATGGAGACTAAGCAAGTGATTGGGGGAGAGAAAGGAACCAAAGAGGAAATAAAGCCCATAGGATGATGGGTCAGATGCGCAGGAGAACAGTGGGGAGGCGAGGAGGGGGTGACAAGGATGATGTGTTGAGTGGCAAAGGGAAAAAGTGTGATCAGCAGGCGTACGATGTGTTTGTAGGAGTGGAGCTGGAAGCGTGGTAGAGGGGGAAGGGGACAGGTCAGTTGGAACAGATTCAGAGCGGGACTCTTAGTGCAATTCGCCTAATGTTCTACAGTCTTACAGGCCTGGTAGCCGAGGGCCACCCTGGTGCACAACCAGGTTAGGTTACCAAATGCCACCCTGCCACTACGACAGCCATCTCCCACGAAAGCCTGAGGAGATGAGCCAGCTCATGCACCTAGCGCCACAAAGAAGGGAATGTTCGCTGCACAATTCGAGGTAGAGGAGCAGGCGTGGCTCCTTGGTTAGGGCCAAAGAATAGAACAAAGGCGTGCTGAAAACGAATCCCCCCTCCACAATGCCTGAGTGATGTTTGTGGCAGATACCCATCTCACAGTAGACAAAAGCCATCTTAAATGCTGAAAGCACAAAAGATCATTCGCACAAAAGCTTTTTGTCTGCTATAGTTCCCCTCATTTTGATAATAAGGTGAATGGCTGGAGTAAAATAATAACTTTGTAGAAGGCCCAAAAGGTCCAACTGAAAACAGAAAGTAGAAAGTAGACTAGGTCATGACTTCTGTTGCACATATGTACTCACTGTACTTCCTACATGACCTGTCCGTTCCGCCATGTTGATTATTACTTTTGTCTTCAGGAATGATAAACTATGCTTCCATATTGCAGTGAAAAATGACATGCAGATAACTAAAAAGAAAAAGACGACTACATAGATCGTGCATGTTGTTTGTGCCGGTGTTGTGCTGCAGCAGAAAGTGCGAGGCGAGCGTGATCGTTGACAGTGGTGGCATCTTTTGGACAAAACACTTTTGTTTGTGCTGCTTTCTGCTCTTGTTTGCAGGTGTTTTTCATGGAGCAGTCTTTAATGCTTTCAGGAAGGAAGATTTTCACTCCTTTTATCAAAGTATTAGCCGTGCAGAAAAGCTGCTGATCCTGACTATTGTTGCTCATTCGCGGAGGGACATTTCCCCATAGTCATTGTTTAAATGGTTGTCAGTGGGGAATAAAGTGAAACTTCATAAACAATGCCCTAACTGGTTTATCTCTCTCTATGGGGAGAGACCGCTTCTGTGTGGGGATTTGCACCAGAGCCTCCTCCTTTATGGTGGAGTAAGCACTTCACAGCCCCTCAGCACTGCCCCCATACCCGCCTAACAAGGGGATTCCCTCAAGCTGGGGGAACCTGGTTATACCCCAGAGCCCTATTTTTTTCACAGGTCTCATTTAGTAGTAATTTAGTATATTGGGAAAAAAGGCTCTTTCTCTCCTCTCTTTATGGTTAGGGGACAAAGACAGAAATGTCAATTAAAAACACCTCAGGCTTTTGGGACTGTCAGCTTTTGTGTGGACTTGACCTTTAAATCCTGGGTTGCCTCTATTTTCACAGAGGGGGCAGAGGAGGAGGGAAAGACAATAAGGGGTGAGTACAGGGGTCTTTCAGTGGAGGATTTTGTGTGAAGGCTCTTGACCAAGTCACACCACTAACTGTGGGGTCTGCAGCTACATTCATAGGTCTTCTCAGCCATCCATGCAAATTCAGTTTGTCAGGATGTTTATGCTTAGACACCAGCTGACAATTGCTTTCATTTAAGTGTGGCGTCACCTGCTCTCACCAGCCTTAATATCATATAAACATGTAAAAAAAAAAAAAAATTGCCCACAAATCATAGACTATTACTATTATATTATTATTACAGCAGTAAAACCTACAGAGATCTGGAGAAAGTAGTTTGTGTGTGTGAGGGAAAGAGGGCGTGCATGAGTTTGCAAAAGATGGCTATTATCTAGAAACACTGGCGGGTGGATCGTTGTGTGAGTCTGTATATTGTGGCACATTGTGTGTCAGGCCTCTTCAGTGGCTTTGTGGGATATGAGAACTGCTGACGTAACCGCGAGTGCTGTAGGATGGGATTTCACCGGCTTTCTCTGTTTCTTTACCACGCTGGTGACAGAAGAGGTGAGGAATGCACTGGCTCCAGGCATTACACAGATTAGCCTGAGAAACACAGGAGATGGTCCTGCGTGGAAACATATAGGCTGTGCCATAAATCCCCTCTGACCATTGTCTTATGACAGTGCTGTTGTCTTCCTGCACAAGGTGGAAAAAAAAGTGACACAGAAAGGCGAAAAGCCTAAAGATCAACTTATACAAATACTTATTGTGTTCACCTATTTGTCAAATAAGTGTAAATATATACCAGAACACAACAAAACAGCAGTGTGCGTGTGCGTGTGCGTGTGCGTGTGCGCGTGGTCAACTGGCCACACATGGTCATTTGATGGCAAGCACTGGCCAGCAAAAGCTTCCAGTGTGTGTGTGTGTGTGTGTGTGTGTGTGTGTGTGTGTGTGTGTGTGTGTTTTGTGTATGTGTGGTCTCCCATGATGCTGCGGTCCAGCACCTCAGCTGCTCTGACTCAGACACACAGGCCAGGCCCGGGGTCGTTTGAGCCTGGGAACTTACATAACAAAGTCTGAACCTCATCTAGAGTCTCACCTCATGTCAGTATGATGAAGATAATGGATTCTGTGCTCTCTGAGAGTGACTTTTGTGTGTGGGAATTGTTGTTTTCTTGCGTATTTGAAAAAGTTTTTGTGTTGTTATCAAGAGAGAGAAAGGAGCAATGACTGAATGAATGAATTTGCTGGACACTAGTGATTTATAGTAGAGAGAGAGAGAGAGTGAGAGAGACTGCATTTCAAAGCCTTTCTCTTATTTCCAAAATGGGGTTGGAAATCAGCAGCTTGACTGAGCCCAAATAAGTGACTTCTTTTACCTTTTCACAGCACACAAAGGCCTAATCCTAGGACTACTCGAGCCACCAATGTAGACAGCGACTGAGACCACCACAGTATGTGTCAGGCCCTCCTCACCACACACAAAACACATTGACTGCAGCTTTATGAAGTGAAAATGGCCCAGAAAGGGAAAATGTGAAGGAGGTGTCCACACTCATTTCTCCCAAAGAAAAGCCACAGCATCTGGGCATTTAATGCTAAAATAAAGCCCAAAGACAGAGTAGAATGGATTCGGTCACTTCTATTGTTCCAGAGCCCAAGTGGAACAGCCCTGTTTTGTTTCAGTACCACTGACCCTTGCAACTTATTGTGCGGCTCTGTCACGGAAAGTGTGGAGCGAAAAAAACAAAAAAAAAAAAAAAAAAAAAATTCCAGCAATGACAGAGGACTTCTTTTGAGGAATTTTCTTTACCAAGCATTCCCCTCATTTCCTGTTTTGTTTGCACGTCTTTCCCAGTGGCAAATATTGCACACTGACAGTAAATAAAGGGAGGATGAAAAAGAGGTTGTAAAAAGCGTACTGATTCCTTGTGTCCAGAGGGATGTTTAATTAAAGGGAAGTGTTTATTTTCTGCTGCGGAACAACAGTCGCTATCATTGCTGAACACAAATATAGCAATTAACTTCAATTTTCTACATTTATTTGGACATCAAAGAGCTGATAGAATCATTGAGAAAATAAAGCAATTAGGGTCAGCAGAGATCTGAATGGTCTTTGGACACAGCAGTGCGCCCAGTTTGCTTGAATGACTGAATCACATGCGTGCGGTAGCTTTCTTTTCTTGCTAAGGAGCAATTAGCGGTAATTCTTTATTTAAACTGTTTGTATACAGAACCTTTCATCCTTTTATCCACTTTTATGTGCAGCGGGATGTGGCTTTGGGAGTTTTCTGTTCCTGTGTGGTTTCATAGGAGATATGGATGTGGTCTGAGGGGGTGAGGTGTACACTTGTAGGATCACTTATCGGAGTCATCTGTGTGTAGTGTGGGTGGGGGCCACGGTGTTCCCGATGCTGACATGATAAGCGGCAGACCACGCAAATGGATCACATCAAACAGGGGCCTTGGCGACAGAGGCCCTGGGGAGCAGGAGGAGGCAAGACTCCTATCTAATGGTTCCTGTTCCTCCTCCATCCCCTCAGATGACCCCACTGTCAGATAAGCCGGCCTGGCTCAGACCTTCTTGACCCCTGCTGAAATGGGCCCAATTAGAATTCAAATTAACCAACCAGCAAACGTGAATGAGCGGTGTCACTGTCACTGTCACTAACCAGCAGCAGGAGAGTGAAAGAAAAAACAGTATATACGATAAGACGTTTGTTCAGTTAATATTTGATCCCCTCAAGGGAAGGCTGGATAACATGCAGTAATGGCCCAGGTGCCACCATCTCACTTTGCAGTCTGGTAGCCTTCCATCAAGGCTAAGATTGAAACTTATGTACTGTGAAATTCTTGGGATCAGTTGTGCTCAGTAGCTTCCACTTACTGTTTGATTGTGTGGGCTCCACTATGGCAATGGTTAGACTAGTAATACCCTCTTATCTGAACTGCAAATGGGATTGAGTGGCTTTTCATCATAAAACTACACTGAAAGTGATCATGCTTAAATGTGTGCTTAAGTGGCAGATAACATCCGTAATTAAGGTGCTAAATTAAATTTTCATCTCTCTGGGCTAGTCTGAGACCACTGAAGGTAACCGCACGATCCTAATCTCCACGTCTTATGATTCATCTCTGAGGATGTGTCTAATTTCAGGGTGTGAGGTTTCAATTTTATCATCTACCAATCGAATATGAAATATGTAACACAGTATATCTTTCAGTTAAGAGGAAATGGTCGTACACATATTCAGTGGTGGAAGAAGTATTCAGATGCCTTCCTTGGGTAAAAATGTTAATACCACATGGTAAACACACTCCAGTACAAGTCCTGCACCAGTCCCACTTGAGTAAAAGTGCATAATTATTATCAGCAAAATGTACGTAAAGAATCAAAAGTACTTGTCCCCAGTGATTGATCATTATATACTGGTATATGTGTGTATGTGTGTGTGTGTGTGTATATATATATATATATATATATATATATATATATATATATATATACACACACATATATATATATATAAAATGAAGAAATTGATTTTCAGAGTATATGAAATCTGTTACATTATTGGCTTTCCAGCATTTTAATGTTGTACACATTATTTACTGACATTTTAGGCAGTTTAGTCTGTAACAGGTCATCATATTATAGAGACTTATTATATATTTTGTAAACAGAAATCTTAATCTGCAAACTAACTAGTAACTATAACAGTCTGATAAATGTAGTGGAGTAAAAAGTACAATATTTTGCCCTGAAATGAAATGAAGTTGAAATTTAAGTACTCAAGTAAAGTAGTGTGTAAAAGTACTTAGGGATATATGGGCTGTTTTAAAAGAATTTTATCTATATCCATTAAGTATCAATAATGATACTATATCAGATGCTCATTTCAGTTTTCTAAACACAGTGCAGGTGTGAGTGCTTTGGTTTCGTCAGGCTCATTGCCTCCAATCCTGTTTAGGCAGCTCTGGTATCCTGGTCTAGATGTGTCACAGAGCCATTAACACGGGTGATGAGTCACTGTGTTGTTGAGGGCTGTGTGGTTTGAGTGTGATGTATCAGACACCCACAGTGTGGTTCCCAGAGCCCTCTGCCAGTCACTGTGGCCATGCCTGTTGGCTGGCTGCTCTGCCAGGGAGGCTTACAGGCCAGAAGTGTTGAAGGGAAAGCCCGAGGGAGCCAGGGATATGAGCTGCAGTGGCCAAGTGGTAAATTCTCACTTGCTACTAAGTGAGAATTAGCACCGTGATCGTTTTCCTTTCACACTGTGAGTCACATAAGCTCAGTCCCACAACCTGCTGTCACCTTACTGTATGTCCATGATGGTCTCACACAAATAGAGCTGAAAGAGTTTCTCTTGTTCAGCCTCAGAAAATAGGCCTCACTGCCCCAGTGGTAACCCACACAGCAGCAGTGAAGCTTTTGACTCTGTTGCTGTTTGATTAATGTTTTGCGCACATCTTTCCTTCTGTCCCAGGTTTTTCTCCAAGTCATTGGAGTGATTGCAGTAGCTGCAATCATCATCCCTTGGATCCTTATTCCTGTTGTTCCTCTTCTCGTTGTCTTCCTGTTTCTGAGATGCTACTTCCTGCGGACCTCCAGGGACATCAAGCGCCTAGAGTCTACCAGTAATTTTTTTTTTTTTTTTTTTGGTGTGGGGGCGTGGACATGTCCATTTGTGCCAAAAGACAAAGGCAGACCACAGGAATGCTAATAGACCATTGAAGAAAGCTATTGGCATTAGCATAAAGGCTAAAGGTGGCGGTAGCCTATGGCTCGGCCACACGCAGTTTCCTCTAGAGACGGGAGTTCATGACATCACATACAATGGGAAAAATGCCAAGTGGGCATGACAAGGCCATTGCAGGCTTTAGTTTATCTATTTTATTCCGGGCTGAGAGCCCAAACGCACATTGGCCAACAGGTCCCATCGTCTTAAAGAAGAAAAGTTCTATCAAAAAGCTCAAAGGAAACATTTAGGTTTTGTCTTTTGGTTTTGTGCAACTAACAAATAGAAACAAAAGACCACTCAATCGCAACCTTTCCCTAAATCAAAACTGACTGGCAACAGGGGAACATTTACTGCTTGTACAATGCAATACACGTACGTATTTCACTACTGATCACCAAATTACATTTTCTTTATCTACACTTTCTCACACCTCAAAAAATGGCAGTTCTGAGGAGTAGATATTAGACCATGTTTATAGTTAAAAGATTATATTCAAAACTCTTCAAAACTGTGTATAATAAAGAAAGCATTTGGGTTGAAAAACTCGACTGAGGTGTCAAATTCATAGATTTTACAGACACATTTTTGTTCAAATGCCAACAGATATGGTCTGTATGTATTTCTTGTAGCACGGAGTCCTGTCTTCTCCCACCTCTCCTCCTCTCTCCAAGGCCTGAGCACCATCCGTGCCTTCAAGGTTCAGCAGAGGTTTCAGCGGATGTTTGATGAATTTCAAGACCTTCATTCAGGTAAAAGCAACTTAGATTTCAGTTAAATGGCCCAAACTTCAGGATGTTAACTTTTGTCATATGCATTCAAACTAATGTTATGTCTGAAAACTTTGGGTCATAGCGATGACATGTATTATCTAATGTCTGTGGTTGCGTTTGTTAACAGAGGCCTGGTTCTTATTCCTGACTACTTCTCGTTGGTTCGCTGTGCGTCTTGATGGAATTTGTTCCATTTTTGTCACCATTACTGCTTTTGGCTGCCTTTACCTCAGGGATGGTACTGTATGGGTTTTTCGTGAAACCATGATGATAAACTCATTATTGTGTGACTGTATGTTTAATTTATTTTCTAATGTTACAGGTTTGGAGCCAGGTGCTGTGGGTCTGGCTCTGTCTTATGCTGTTACACTCACAGGCATGTTCCAGTGGGGTGTCAGACAGAGCGCAGAGATCGAGAACATGGTGAGAACATTTACATTTGAACAACTGCAGTTTCTGTTTCTGATTTCAGTTGGACGTTACCCATTTTTCTTCTTCTCAAAAATATAAAAGTAATTGCAGTAAATGTATTATTGTGTGATTTGGTTCTCCAAGAAAACTGTGGAAAACAAAACAGAAAGTAGTGCAACTCCACTGGCTGTTTCCAACAGTGCTGATGATGGCTGGTTAAAGTGGCATTTCACCTATTTTACACATGAAGTTAACATGTAACATGAATTCTACTCAACCTTTGAAAACAGCTCTATAATGTCTTACCATATATTTTTACATTTTAACAGAAAGCCTGCATAACAAACCGGAGGTGTGGTTTGAATGAAGTGATCATTTTGGAAGCAGGGAGTCTTGTACGGAAGACATTATGGAGTTGCAGTATGGGAATTGTAGAATCTAGGGTTTTTAGAGCTTGACTCAAAGTTAGGATATCTCTGCCTTTCTTTCTATAGTCCCCAGCTTTATATTAAATCACTGGAGTACTCCTTTAAAACACAAATCCACCAGTTAAATATGACTCTCTTTGAGATGGTAAAATTAGAAATGCTAGTGAGCGACGTTGCCATGTTTACTTAAAGTTTACCGAAGCTGATGCACTGCTTTTTTTCTTTTATTTTGAAATTGACTAAATGACCAAAATTCCATGAAATATTTTTATGCCTAATGTTTTGTAGATGACATCAGTGGAGAGAGTGGTTGAGTATGCAGAGCTGGAGAGTGAAGCACCTTGGGAAACAGACAAACAGCCTCCGCATGACTGGCCGAAGACAGGCTCCATCACCTTCGACAGAGTCAACTTCTCTTACAGTGCCAGTGAGCCTTTGGTCCTAAAGAACCTTACTGTTGTCTTCAATTCCAGAGAAAAGGTTCTTGTCTTTATTCCCACCTGTGCATGCTTACTGGTGTGCATAGCCCATGACTTGGGTTGATATGCAGTTAGTGTAGAAGGTGTGGTGTGGTTCTTTTTTATGTGGCATTATTTTGAAATCAATTATTAAAAGGACAGCATATGTGCTTCTGAATCTTGAGGACTATACCATTTGTGATTCATGGAATACATATCATGTAATTAAGACTGTTCAAGTGGATCCATTTGTTCCTAATTTGCATTTTGAGCTACCTGACGGTGACAACTGTTTATTCACTATAGAGTGGGAAGAGGCCAAGGTAGAGGGGCAAAGAAGGAGAGAGAGGAAGGCAGAGGGAGATGGTTGAGGATGATTGAAATTGTGTTTAATGCTGGGGGTGTATTTTGCATGGCTATGGTTGGCCAGGGTGGCTGATTTCACAATGGATGGGTTGATAAGTGTAGAGCCCCTGGCTCTGACAGCCCATGGGAGGGATCTTTGCGGCATGCCATGGGGGTGAAAGGCTTTGTGCATCCTGACAGTTCCCCTGACACCCTTTCACAAGGAAACCTGCACCTACTACCTACAGTACAAGATGCATTCACTCTGCCAGACACTAAAGTCATATTCTATACATAATCATATAAAAGCACACAAGTCCCTGCAGCAACTCCATTGACCTACTGTTGTTTGGAGAAAAACAGCTTGCAAAGGGCAAAACACTTATCTCTAAGAGTCGGAAAATTAAAATCAGTAATGCACAGTAGTCGCTTTTACATTTCATTATGCTATAGCTAAACTGCAAGAACACCATAAAAATTCTTAAGTGAACTTTGACGTTCTTATGCGTTTATCTGAAATAAGATGAAAAGGTAAAACAAGATAACCTTTTTTTATTACTATTGTTTGATTAATAAACATCTGGGAATATGTGAATCATTCATGTAAAACACAGTTTCAGATGTTGGTCATTTTTGAAATAGCTTAAAGCGGCCTTTGTTTGTATTCACTGCCAATCAGGAAGTAGTGCGGCCTTGTTATATTGCAGGTTGAGGTGGTTTGCACAGCTATACAAAGCCTCTTTTTTCTCCTACTCGCAGTCAAGGTTTATTCCATTTTCCTGTTGAGATCAGATCAGAAAACATAGTCATTTTTGAAATTCCCACATAGATGACTTTGAGAAGCACCTACAGAAGACATGCTTTGTCGTTGCAGTACTTGTACAGTATTTATTGTGCCTAGTATGACATAACTGTGCTGTAATACCTCTTAAGAGAGTGAGGATCATCTCTTGATTAGCTTCATACAGCCTTCATCATGTAATTACGACATGACATGAAATGACCCAGTGTAAAGGTCCCTTCATCTTCCATCACTGAGCATCAGGTCGTGGAGAGCAAAGTGCATGCTTGCGCTTTAGAACATTTCTTTGAATAGCACTTTTTCAAACCAAGATACAAAAGATGGTCAGAAAAAAAACTCTGAATGCAAGTAACAGATTATGAAACTACTACACAATGAAACGGCTTGTTGTCTAGCAGAGAGCTAGGAGACTTCTGCCAGAAAGGGATGACCCATTGTGTTTGGCGCCTGTTTTATAAGCTCATTCAGTGTGAAAATCTTGGTTCAGAATAAACATCTAAACTTTCTTAGCCACATGAGTGGAATGCCTGTAGCTCAGTCCTGATAGACGCAGGTTTAGTTGTATCTACTAGTCATATCTGTGCACTCTTACAGCAGCTTTTGCCGAACAGAGATTTGTCATATTCTAGTTTGACAGTATTTGTCGGTTTGGTTTAGGGGAAAGATGATGTTTCCTACAAGGACCTGGTAGATGCATCCAGGGGTCTGTTCCTGTGTCCCTAATGTGATAATCATCTGTGCTTCCTGAGGCCTTTTTAGAGGAACCATTTCAACCTTTGTCTCAGTTTGATGTTAATAAGGATAACTCATTCACAACAACCTGGTCCTATACGTCTTGATCCTTTCTATCCTTCACATAACTGGACAAAAAGGGAGGAAAAAATGTTATTGTTGCATCTTCCATGTGTGTTGGCATGTTATGAGCACAGTGGTTCTTTGTTATGCGACCAATGCTGTTGGTAATCCCCTGTCTAAACAAAGGGTTGCCCAGTGGCTGTGTAGTGCCATATAACAGGCCTATATGTTGGCAGGCTGCAGTGTGTGGCATCAGCCGTGCAGTTCAATGGAACAAGTGACGATTTGCCTCGTGGTGCCAACGTTGACACCATTCCCGTTCATTGGGTCCTGCCGGCAGATTGAGTCTGAGTCTTGCTTATGATCCGTGCTCAGATTTTTGGCAAAAGCTCTGTGAGTAAAATGCGTGGCACAATTTGGGCACGCAAAGATCTTACAGTGATAGGCAATGGCGAGAATTGCAGGTATTATTGCTACAGTGATGGCAGAGTGACATTCTTCAACGTCCTTGCAGGCCAGAGACGCAGCTACAGCAGCGGCCAACGTCTCATCTCGCTGCACTGCAGGACTGAGCGGTATAGGAAATCCTTTGTTCCCACTGCCATTAGACTATTTAACAACTCAGACAAAGGCAGTGGATAATGACACAGACTCAATCTTAATTTAACTAAATACATGAATGAGTTACTGGATAATTATGAATTTCACCTATAGAGATAAATAAAGTATTTCTTATCTTTATCTTATGTTATCTTTATCTTATTCCACTAGACACACAAAAAAGTCAGTGAGGACTAGAATATAAATACATACTGTGTATACATATGTAAAATATATTATTATTATTATTATTATTATTTTATTCATATATCTTCATGAGCTTGATCTTCACACTGTAGTTGTTGTTAGCCATCCCTCAGTGTCATCACACCTAACAATAAGTACTAGTGTCAGTAGTAATCTGAAGGAGCTCAATAATATTTTGTCTTTTTGTAAACTGGTGGAATTTTAACAGCTTTAACAATAACTCTCATCTCTACACTGTAGGTTGGCATCGTTGGACGCACTGGTGCTGGTAAAAGCTCCCTGATCTCTGCCTTGTTCCGGCTGGCAGAACCTGAGGGACGAATAATGATTGATGGGTTTCTGACTTCTGCAATTGGTCTACAGACCCTGCGCCAGAAAATGTCCATCATCCCACAGGTGCTTCTTTTAAATTGCTACAGTCTCAGCTGTTGTGTGTGTGTGTGTGTTTGTCTTTGTAGAAAAATGTTAGATTTATTTGGAGTTAATTACAGCAATCCGTCTTTTGCACTCAAGGTTGTGTTATTTCTCATGATTGAAAAATGTCAGAAATGTCAGGTGGTAACAGAAACCTTCATGCTTTGGCCCTTTTTATACGCCTGGCTTTTAAAAAGCTAAAACAAGTGAGGAGAATTACAGTCGTCACTCAGGGGATTTCTGAAAGTGAGACAAACGGATGCCTTGAGACAGTTTAACTTTATTTCCGCTTGTTGAAACTGATACGGCATTAAGAAAATGCCAGCCTGCGGGTGAGTGTCAGCAGAGTGGAGGGAGGGGAGAAGACTCCCACGGCCTGTACTGTGAAGAGAGCAGTTCCCCATCCCTGACAGAGGATTAAGCCCTCTACCCCCCAAACATGGGAAAGCTGCTTAGACGAAGTCTCCCCCATCCTCACAGTCAGAGTCCCCTTGCACACCGTCACTTAGCCCAAGTCTCAAACATTTCTAGGGTGAAGCCAAGATGCCCAAAAACAGTTTCATTAATGCTTTTCTGTGGATTTGATAGGTTCCTGGCATTGCTACTTCTTCAGATAAAGTTTTACTCCCTAGTCCAAACTAGTTTGAGATGGATGTGATGTGTGTTTGATGTGATTTTGTTTACTCTTTCTGTCTCTCCTAGAGGGAGAGACTTGCACAAAGTGGCAGGCTACGAGTCAGAACTTTATAACTGCACGCCCATCTGTATCACATATTGGATGGCATTTTCATGACATGAAGTCTAACCAGCATTCAGAAGAGCAGAGTTTCTGTGCTCTTAGTTTTACAAACTTATATAGAGAGAAGTCTCTTGCGTTTATACAAATTCATCTGAACGCCTTTTATTCTCCTGCTAGACATCAGAGATAAAGTGATTTTCAGTCAGCCTTTCACATGGAAAGAATCTTGATATAAATTGCCAGTCGCTCTGCTTTTTCATGTGGAATTTTGAGTGTGATATGTATACTATACATTGGCTGTGAGGAGTTTCATTATTTGCCTCCCACAGATTTGATTATGATAAGCTTTTATTAGCATATGGCATTAAAAAAGGATCCATTTCCTTTTCTATTGAATTCTCAGGAATGACTTACTAAAAATGAATTCTGTAGCAAACAGAGGGCTTAGAATTGGTGGAGCACATAATCGGTCTATGGAAAGCTGTGCTTGAAAGCAGTTTTTTCCCGACCTAACATTGAATCCTCAATTAAAGTGTGTCACAAAACTAGTTTGAATTGGGACTTCAGCTGGCTTAATGACAAGGCTGTATTTTGGTGACAGAGGGAAAAGCTCATTGGAAGTAAAGAGGTGGAACATTTTCCAAGACACAGGTAGCAGGGATGAAGTCCTGAAAGCTGACCCTGCATGAAGGTTTGTTGAGACATGATTTTGTATTTGAGGTGTGTGTACCGTTTCTGCGCACTGTATAAATTTGTGTGCCTACACACATGAATGCATTTGGGACTTTTTCACTGCGTTGCTGTCACAGCACTGGCTTTGAGCTGACTTGTAAGAGAGCAGAGATGAAGGTGTGGATAGTGAGTCACACTCAGCCTAGTAGCTCTGGTATCTTAATGCAGGACACTGAGCCTTTTAGACCCATTGTGTACTTTACTTTTACTCCTGGTCTAATCTCACAGTTGCCAGGTGAACATTTCCTATCTTGATTTGAGGTCAGATCCATATCTTGAGTAAGCTGGAGTTACAACATTGCTTTGACTGTGATGAGGAGCCTATCACGTTTTCTTAAGGCGAGTTGCTTGCTGCTCTGACTCACCTCTGTTGCTGTTGCTATACTCTGTCACATCTCATTTCAGGTTTTTCAGATGGTCATTATAACCATTTAAGTGTCATAAATTCTGTGTTATGTTTCAAAAGCAAGTCCAGCTGTATTTGTTCAATGATAAAACATTGCGAAAATGGTGCCATATGAAAACCTTATCTGCTGCAGCTCTGAGAGGCAAGACGGCCTTTTTACAACGACCTGAGAGTGTCCAAGCAAGTGTTCAGTAAATCACTTCAATGCTGGATTTATGAATAGATATCTGACCTGACATGAGGAGATGCCGGCTTGCTCCTGTTTATCGGGTTAACCACAAACAGAGTGGCGTGCTGGAACACTGCCTGAACACTTGCGAGCTCTTTCCTCTGCACTGTAATAAAGAGCTTTATTCACTCGCTTAAGGACGGCTGTGCAGCTGAACCTTGATACAGGTGTGTGGCTCACCATAAACACATCTTAGCTGTCTGAGATCTGAGGCTGGCCTTTCATGAGGGTAGTCAACTGATGTCCTAAACCCCCGTTGACGGACGTGTTTCGGCCGACATTTTGAGATTATCATTTCTAATAAAGCTACTGTAAGAAATTCTTTGTGTTGTAACATTGACTAGATGGCACTTTTTGTGTCATATATTCAGATAACCTGGCACAGCTATTCTCCACCAACACCAGTGCACAAGCTCTGGTTTTCCAAGTAAAAAGATCAACTTATCGAAGAATAGTTGCTAAGAGCATTGAATGGAGCTCCTGAGTGTAGCAGGCCCTTTATGAACATCTTCCCCTCACACATTGCCTAGCGGCGCTCTATAAAGCCTGTCTTAACCCTTTCATGCATCTTCCCCCTTGTCATTATCTTAACTGGCCACGGCCTTCTCTTTCTATATCCATCTATCTGCAGGACCCAGTTCTCTTCACGGGCACTATGAGGAAGAATCTGGACCCTTTCAGGCAGCACACAGATGAGGACCTGTGGAATGCACTCCAAGAGGTACTCCAGCGTGGCTCTGAATGATTCCCCCTCGCAAGCCCAGGGGGGGATCCCTCTGTCCCCCTGTACAATGCTGCCATTCAGCCTCCCTGCTCGCCACAAGTCATGGGGGGAAATCCCATTAGGGCCATGGGGCCCAGCTCAATGTGCGGCTTGTAACTGGGAACCATTGAAAGTGCTGGGGGAGATGTGTTTGGGCAGTCAGGCCAACCAGGATGAAGGCTCCCCCCACAGTGAAGGGCTTCAGCTCCTGGTCTTGCCTCTGAATGGGTTTGGTGGCCTGGATTAAAGCTAGAGGCTGGCCACAAGAGAGCACTGGCCAAGGTCATCAGTGGACCTGGCCTTGCTTTGTGCCAGGCGGTTAATGGGTGTGTTTGGATGGCTCTTTAAAGACATCCCCACAGGAAGCCTTTATGCAGGAGTAATGAAGGGCTGGGGCTCTGTTCTCCCTCTCCACAGGTGCAGATGAAGGCCGTGGTAGAGGAGCTGCCCAATAAGCTGGAGACGGTGCTGACTGAGTCAGGCTCTAACTTCAGCGTGGGCCAGAGGCAGCTCGTGTGTTTGGCCAGGGCCATCCTCCGCAGAAACCGCATCCTCATTATTGATGAGGCCACAGCCAATGTGGACCCAAGGTCAACGGACACTTCAGTCTACAAGAGAAACATTTCTAGAACATTCCACAAGTAGCTTGTTTACAAGATGAGTGTTTTTATCTGGATTTAATAAAACTGTAGCACCACTACCACACTACCTCTGCCTCAAACAGAAATTATTCTTAAAACAAGACTCTGTTTGATCATCTATGTAAACATGTCAGTCACACATAAGTGAAATTAAACCCCCATGAAAAGATGCAAATGTGTATCAACTATAATACAGATTGGATGGTGAAAATTATTTTCACTTAATGGTGTGATTGGATTGTTAGAGCAGACCAATCACGGTGGACTTACTGTCAGTCTATGTCTCAGAAGGCCAATGATTGATCGGAGTATCCATGTAGTAAATAACTAATAAATTCTACTGTAACACCTATATTAAACAATAAACACGAAGCTTAAATTATTATTATGTTTTTTAAAAGAGCAAAATATGGTTATCAATGTGGAATGCAATCAGAAATAGTTATATAATAAGTCATATTAGACAAACTCATAAGTCAAAATAAACTGAATCTATCTTTGTAAACTTACTGTCATATCTGTTGTTTTTATGCCGACTACTGCACATACCTCTCTGCTGATGAGCCATTGTTGTGTTGAGTAAAATCCCTGCCCAAGGGTCTATAGGAAGTGTGTGTGTGTTTTTTTGTGCTGAGGTGTCGTGTTCCCTTCTCTTTTAGAACTGACGGCCTCATCCAGCAGACTATCCGGGACAAGTTTCAAGAGTGTACGGTCCTCACCATTGCTCACAGGCTCAACACTATCATTGACTGTGACAGAATACTGGTAAGTTAGGAAATTTCCACTGTCCAGCCCTTCAGTCAGCGTTATAAAATGAGACTGCAGCCCTTTGGTTATCGGGGAAAGTCTTTTTAATAATGACAGACAGGAAACAGAGATTAAACAAAATAAATAACTACCTCCCTGACTACTTCCTGATATTTTGTGATACGCCTTTGTAAAGTGTCATCAACTACGACAAACAGAGCTCCTTTTGTGTTCAGAATTTGTGGTGCAGTGTAAAGTACTGTCGTATTTACACCACCATACACTAAACACACCTGAGATTCAGGACGTATAAACGCCCCTTTTTATAATTGCCTATTACACAGTGTCAACAAAGTTTAATTCACTCGCCTTATTTTGCAACAGCTGGGCTGATTTCTCCCTCACAGCGTTGCCACTCATTGAGCGTGCGCTCGTGCCACTTGATCTTTGGCCCTTTCCTGCTACTGCCTGCCGAGGTGCCAATTAGTGCCATTTGTGGCAGCATTTGTTAAGTGTCTGTGGAGGACGGGGCACGACTTGGTGGCCACTCGGTCACTGAGAGGGTTGCTGAGAAAAGTCAAATATCACACAGCGGGGACTGTTTCACACCTACACTTGTGTTAAATGCCCCCAGATTGTCACACACTCCGGGGGAACTGAATTGGGACACACCTGAATTGCCTTGTCCAAATCTTAAGATGTGCCGTATTTAGACGCAGAATGTTTTCCAAGATACAAACTTTATCTCCTAGTATCCTGCGCCTAAACTGTCGATTATGACAGCAGCTGCACGAGTCTCCCTTTCATACTAAACACTCCCTGAAACTGTGCTTTAGCGATAACAAACTGCTCATTACCGCTGTAAGGGGATCGAGCTTGTTAAAATTTGTCTGTGATATAATTGTAGTCTTTTCCAAACTGCTTGAATTGGCACTATTCTTTGTGTGGTTTACATAGTATGTGATGACATAGAAATGATGGTAATTATCTAGCGTGTCTTAAAGGTGTGATTGTTGGATTTGAATGGGGACCACCCCTGAGCCGCTGAAATGCCAGGATAAATACACGGTTCAATCACTGATCTTCAGTCTGTCAGCGTCAGCGTAGTAGACTTTCACGCTGCCAACAGGTTACGCTCATTGTCCGTGGCCCTGTCGAGCAGAAAGAGGCACCGGTGTTTGCTGTTGCATGAGTCACGTAAAATGGATGGGTTCAGAGGCGCAAAGAACTACTGTTTCCCCATTCATCTTGCACCGTCTGCATGCATCATTCAGCAGTGAAACAGCTGAAATGTCTGTTTTCTCCAAAGTAAAGTATACAGGCGGTGTCACACAGGCACACACACACACACACACACACACTCACACCCAGCATTGTATGTGTGATTGCAGGTTCTGGATGCTGGCAGGATCCAGGAGTATGACGAGCCATATGTGCTGCTCCAGAACCAGGATGGGCTTTTTTACCAGATGGTCCAACAGACAGGCAGAGCTGAGGCCGCCTCACTGCTGCACACAGCCAAACAGGTAACCACACCCACCTTTTTTCCCAGGACGGGGCTGTCGCTAAATAGAGTCCAGTCGGGGCATGGTAATCCCAGACTCTCCCTTTAACTCCAGACTTCATTGCTCACCTCCAAAATAATACAGTTAAGCAACAGAAGATGTGCATAACCCTGACAATGCAAAGACACTTGATTACCATTTTAATTTAAAGTGCCTACTTGGAGCATTGCGACGCCATAACATTAATTTCAAGAGTGAAATTGTCCCTTTGTAGATTGACATCCACAGATTTTATCACAGAAACTCTCCATATAATCTTTTTTCTCATAATGTAATTTTGAGATCATTTTCCAGATGATTCTAGAAAAGCAGCTTTCTTTGCACTATATCTTTTTTGAAATATTGGGTTTAACTTCATCGCGATTTCGGATAAACTTTCTATGGGGATTACTGTAATAGAGAATGTCCATATTTTTTCCCTGTGAAATTCATTTGTGATGTATTTCCCCTTCAGACACTGAACAGATAAGAGCCGGCTATTCATTGTTCAATTCCATTTTATGTGCATCTGTCTGGGACTACAGATACCATATTGCAACTTCAAACAGGTCTTTGTGAAATAAGAAAAAGTAGGCATCATTTCATTTTCTCTCTGTCCCCTCGCACAAATTTATCAGCGGAACTGTATCTTCTCAGCCAGAGGAGTGAAATGAGTAAAATACTGATTTCAAAGACTCAGCACACTGTGGTATTATTTGGTATCGTCTTACCCTGCACACTGGCGGATTGGTAGTGACATTGTTCAAGCCCTTACGTTTTCCTTTCTTTATTGTGGGGTGCTCTCCTTAGATCAGATTACTGCAGCATCCATAACTGTCTAGCACCACTTATTAAATACTGAGATGGTCCACATGTTGTGTGTCAAGTTTCTGTAGTTGTCAGTCAAGGTTTAAATACATTCAATGATCTGATATCAACCTCTAGCTCCTTTGTGCATGTTGAAAGAGAATCTAGGAGTAGACAGAAGATGTGTATAGCTGTTGCTAACCTGTTTTTTTTCTACAGGTTTTTTTTTTTTTTTTGCCTCTTTTTCATCAAACTTTCTGACACTGAAATTTTTGGTCTACCAGAGCCTCTTTGTATAAATAAATCAAGAATTTTGTAGAGACTTTAGGCAAACCCTGATACCTTCTGAGACAGTTTTTCAAATACAATCACACAGCTCAGCTTAGAAGTCAGTGTTGGAGAAAATTAACTCAAATAAAACAAATAATTTCAGTGATTATATCTGATATTTTCTCCCCTTGGTTTTCACAGCTGTTTATGAGGCTAAATAAGCCACTTTTGCATGCTTCAGCGGGTGACAAATCCCGTCACCCGGCTCTGACTGGATCTGTCATAAAAACACACCCTAACAGATCGTAGCTTAGATTGGACTGTGTGCTTGTATTCTGTGACACCGCTTCCCTGATACACTTCCAGGTTTACACGAACAAAAAGCGAGTGACAGACGTGCGCTGTGCCAAGGACATCTGTGTCATCTTTGAGACGTCTCTTTGACAGTGTGGAGAGTCGCTGTGACCACCGCTGACCAAATCCTTTACCAGATACACTTAGTTCCTTTACTGTGCATTAAAATGTGTTTAGACTCCCAGCAGATGTACTGCAATATGTGCTGTATTTGATTGTCATAGTCCTTTGGTCTGGAACAGAAAAGAGGCAAGTATCTGAGGCAGGCTTTATTGACAGCATTTTACTGCATGGCTGTTTATTGATTACACTCCGCTATGTTTATGTATGTGTGCTCTGGCCTCCTGGGCAGCTTCAATCCTGCACTGGTGCAGAAAAGAGTGCAGATACTGGGTGTGCAATAAATTACTGGTGGCTTAAATTATTCTTTTAAAGCAGACATTGTTTTGCAGGACTAAGGTCTTTTGGAAAAAAAATCTATTTGGTAAAATGCCTAACAAGACAAGGAGAAACTGTGAGGAGACACCAGTGTTTTCAGGAATTATTGTGCCTTAATCAGATTATTGATTCTTTGTAATTGCACTGTTTTTATTGAAGTCTTCCTGCAATTTGACCACAGTGGTTTTAATATCTACCTCAGCTCTTGTCGGGAATGAACAGTAAAGCTGAAATGGAACATGTCATTTAATGGCAGTGATACTAACAAAGAACGTGACTTAAAGTTTAACGTTTAAGTCACTCTCAAACTCTGTAATATCCACTTCCTCTCTTTACTCTTTTGATGAATGTGCTGTTGTCGCTTTAAAAACGTAGCACCTTTCACTTTGGCAATAATATGAAATTTGGTATGACTATTTATAGCTGTGTATTTATTTATTTACGACTTTGTGTGTGGGTTTTTTTGTAACACTGAGTTTTGTTAAAGGTTATATTCCAGTGAGTTTGCACTTTGTGGTCATAAATAAGTGATAGAAATGGTCACTTATAATCCACAGTAGATGAAATTCAAATTACATATAATAAAACAGTATTTCTAACATTTCAGTGCTGTCTTCATTTTACTTTTAAGACATTGTTGTCTCCTTTCACACTGACTCACTAACCATTTCCTCCCGCTATTGCTCATCCTATATCCACTTGTCTGAATGGTGTGTTTGCCTCAGGTCAGTGATTACAACTGGTCTTGACCACGATGCTACAAATTGGTAAGTGGTTAAGAAAACAACCTAGTGATTACTGTGTTGAGTCAAGTGATTTTTAAATCTTGTTTCACGGTGCTGCAGCTATTTACTCCATTATTTTAACGCGCTGGCAGTGCAATATGACGATTAAATCCTAATTACAATGTAATTTCTTCATCACTGCCTCAATTAGAAAAGAGCTGTTTAATTCGCCTTCATACAGACAAGAGCAGAGCAGGTGATTACACATTCAGAGATGGCTGTCAGTAAACACTTAGCTTGGTATAAAAGGCAGCATTTAACCAAGCCCAGATTTGGGCCGTGAACTGCGGGACATCAGTTCCTTTAAAAGCTGAGTGATTTACACAATTCATTAAAGCCAGTGAATCTTCAGCCAGCGTCATATTAAATGGTTACTTACTCTCAAATAGCCCCTTGGGAGTTGAATTGTTGGCTTGCGAATAGATTAAAGTTTACATTGAAAAGAGAAATTGAATTCAGAGGTAATCAATAGCATAATGGGCCAGTGAGAGGAGCCCGCCGCCTGAAATGAAATTACCATATTTTTAATCTTAATTTTCCACTCTGTTTATCTGACAGTGTGGATGTGCAATCCAAACAGATAATGAGAGAGTGGGATATTGACAGTAGGGTCCTCTGGAGTGCTTGTTTCAGTGATTAAACGCTGTGATCTGTGATTACTTTGTGTCGGGTGTCAGGCTGGCGGCCAGGGCCCGGGGAGACACAGGCACATAGCAGCTGGAGCATCATGGGTCTCTGAGGTGCTAATGCACCTGACACAGCATTGACAGCATCCGAAACCCTATCAGGGACTGCACCACACGACAGCTGCCACAATAGGAATACTCATGGCGCTATCTGCATCAGAGTCAGCACATATCCTCTCTGCTCTCCCCTCGATAACAGCCAACACAAGAATGGTGACAACAAAGTTTACACAATAAGTATTATTAACCAGATACTTTCCTACGTTGCCCAATAATACTGCCATTTTAAGACATATCTGAATAGGTGTGCAAATAGCAATGCTGTCAACATAGTGCTGATATAGCTTTAATAAATAAATGTCTGAGAAACCTGGCTGCCAACACAATGAAGTTTAATCCCAAAGAAATAAAACGCAAAATAAGAGTCAGCACAATGTGGAAGCAGTGAATGAAATGATGAATTCAAGCTGTAGCATCCACACTTAGGAGAAAAGTGATACGTTGGTGCTGATTCGAGGATGTGATACATGCTCTATTCAGTTAAAGATGTTTTATTCAGTCAGTTGAGAGAAGAACAATGTAACAAGTATCTATAATAACTGAAAGTGGTACAAGGTTGTTTTGTTATGGGCCAATAAATAAGTAGTCTCAGGGCCATTTTTTGGTTGAGGAGACAATGTTACTCACAAACTTTCTGTTGTGCCAGCATTTTCCTTTGTGATGGATACTGCTGTTTGACAAATGGAAACAAATTGCATGGTGCAGGCGTCTGAATGGCAGGGAGATGGGGAGTGTCAAACCCGGTGCTGAAAGACGATGAAGCGAGAGCCTCAGGTTTTTGTGGGCAACTCAGACCTGACTGATCCCAGCATAAAGTACTTGTTGAAGAGAAGGAGAAAAGGAGAACAGGATTTCGACAGGCTGCAGTGAAATTAGGAGAATTGACTATGGCGGCTTTGTTCCTGGCTGGTGACATGGGGTTGGGGGGGAGATGGGGAGACTGGAGTGATTCCCCAGAGACTCTGCGCGCAGCCTTTCTAACCTGACTACAAACTGAATATCTGACAAGTTCCCAAGGCCCTGACACGACTCTGTGTAGAGCTAAGAAAAACAAACAACAAATGGCAAGTTTTTAAGATACATGCGGTGACACTGGATGCAGTGTGTTAGAAAATGGCTTTTTATCTTGTTAAAAATAGGCGCTCAATTTGGAATATGTTGATGCTATGTTTTCTAGATTGATGCAACAACCTAGTTAGACCTAGTTTTTCCTGTGACAGACTTTATGAAAGTGGAAAAATGAGAAGTACCAGGTGTTGATCTCAAACTTATAACTAGTAGTTGCTCTTAAGAGTAGCATCACAAACAAACACAAACACTATCTGTAAGCAGTTCCTCCCAGCGTGCACGCGTGAGGTTTAATAAGCCACACTGCATCATGGTGCCTCAGCAGTTTAGTGACCACCCCGGCCTGGCCTAACGGACTGGCCGACTAATACTGCTACAAACAGTAATTATAGGTCAGACATGTAATGGATGATGCTTCGTAAACTCCACAGGCTGTGGTTTGTTTCAAACTCCGTTGTGTGTGAGTGTGATTTAAATTCACTGGATAATTTTAGTCACATTTCACAGCTGTTTATATGCACAACATTTAAACGGAATGAAAGAGCTGCTGAAATGAAAAGTCATACTCTTTTTATTCAGGGAAAAGAGAACTTAAGGAAACAGAACAAGTGGTCTCAAAGAAGCCAGGATTTTTTGTAATTGTTACCTGTCCCTGCTACTTTGAACTAAACTGGCCCTTTGAAAAGCCACCAAATAGGAAACCTCTTTGCATGCTTTAGCCTTGAATCCCGGGCATGCTCTGTCACCTTCCAAAAGTGCCGTTTGATTCTTCAACTGCGAGAGAAAGAAGCAAAGTGGAGGGCTAGACAATGGCTTAGGGCTTATCTCATCAGTAAATAAGGCTTATTGCTTAAAGCTATAAAAGGCTATGCTTATTGGTGATGTCATGCCTTTGTGGAAGATTGATGAAGCTTGAGGCAGGGGGTGAGGGGGTGAGTGAGTGTATGTGTGTGTGGAGGAGGAGGAGGGGGAGGCCCGGTGCACCAAACTCATAAGTTTCTAACTTTGCTCTGCAGAGTTTGATATAATTTAAAATGTATGACATATATTTTAACTGCGGCTGCCCTAAAATTGCAGTCTTTGGTGGTAAACTAACCCAAATGTACTTCAAAGTTCCATCTGGCCAGGGGGCTTTTATCCTTGGCCATGAGAGCGGTTGATGTTCTGTGCATGTAAACGTGCAGCTTTGGGTAAAGGTGGGGACAGCTTGTGTCCCCCATTATTGTCTGGTTGCATTTACGTGGGTCCAAGGGCCCACTGTGTCTTTTCGGGTTACTTTCTCATCATTTCTCCTAATGTAGAGACCCACGGGGTTGGTGGCAAGCACACAATGCGGCTGTTGTATGGTTACTGTCAGCTCTCTCAAATAAGGCTTCCTGTTCATTAGACTTCTTTTCACCTCCGCACAATGCGCCGGCTTTGCAGCAATACTGAGTCGACGCCCATCTCTTCAATGCCATGTGAATAGTTCTAAATAGTGTTTATGCAAGCCATTGTTGTCTATTGTGTGTCCAGTCTTAATGCACAGTGATTTGCCTGCTTTTGTAGCCTGGGACACATTATCTTGCTTATGTGGCTTCAGATGCATGCCTGGCCTTTGAGCCAGTAAACAGTCTAAAAGTTAACTCCCTATGGACAATGCTGGAGATGCCTGATAAAGTGGGACATGTCCTGCTGTAATTACTCAAATGGCTTCTTCCTCTGCTTAGTACATATCTGTTGTAAACTTTGTAGTTCCATCACTTTATATCACTTTATCCTCTCTAATTTAATTTCAAGTTCTTCGAGACATATTTTTTTCTTGTGTTTTGTGTCCCTGCAAAATGCAACAATTAAAAGAAAGTTTGGGAAAGAGAGTTAAACTTAACGTCAAGGCTGATTTTAAATCATAATCTGTGAAGATCCTTTTTTTTTTTTTTCAATAAATACACAGTAAAGTTGACGCTGTTGCTTTCAAAGATTAGACTGACAGTATCTGTCGCACATCTGGTGAAGAATGTCTATTCAGTGGGGAGATGTATTTAAACCCTGTGTCTTTATTCTTCAAACCGTCAGTGTGAAAATTAAAGGGTAATACAGATAGACAGCCAGGTGGATAATCTGACACACATCACAGTCACAGAATAAAAACTTTTTTTTATCACGAAGATAATGTCAAAATGATATGTCTCGTAATGGAAATTTTATGTCTCATGACTCCCATCGGTTGCTTTAACATGGATTTCTGTTGTTACACATGTGAGTTTGTGCCACAACTTCATTGATTAAGTTGATGTGTAAAGAGTTAAGCAAAGCCATACAAATAGTGCATTAGGTTTAGTTTTTTTTTTTTTACTTTGTACTCGCTAAATTTTCTGTTTTCATGTTTCAGTATTGAAAACAAAATAGTTTCTGTTGTTGGCTCAAGAGTTGCTGGCTAACATCTTTCCAGCAACTGGGGTTGCTGTCAGAGCACTTTGGAAAATGTTATTTCTTAAGTTTGATTCCAAGGGGAGCTTTAAACTCTTTCCCAAAAAAAAAAAAAAAAAAAAAGTTGGCGGCACCTGAAATGTTTTTCCAAAAGAAAACAAAATAACCCTGAAAAATGAGAGTAGGAATGAGCAGCATATTATAGCCTTCATCTGTTTGTAGCATTGTTCTAGAGAGCGTATACATCACCTCCAGAGAGTAACTGATAGGCCTAACCATTCACTGCTTGGATAGATGCACAAAAGCAGAAGATATCTGCGGCACAGATTACATTATACTCATTTCAAAAGCATTCACAGTCAAGTATGCGCAAGAGAAAAAAAAAAGATACTTTTAATGCTGGCCAATGATTACAGGTGAGAGATGTAACTGATAGTTGGCCCATTATTGTTGGGGAGATTTGGTGTGTTTGACCCCCTAAAGCATTCTGCTGCCAAGGGAATTTCAAACAAGCCCCGGACTCGGAGGAAAGGAATGTTATGATTGCTTTCAGTGACACTGATACAACACTGTCACATCGCTGACTCCCAGACTCCAGGAGAAGCTTCGCTGTGACAGAGCCGAGCCTCACCACACGAGCACACACAGCAGCAGCAGGCATTTCATTAACCTGTCAGAGAGAGACTAGATGCTGCTTTGTCTCTGATTGCCACATCACCTTACGTTCATGCTGCTGCTTATACGTTTGACCCCTGTTAGCCCACCAGGTGTGTTTCACATTTTATTTAATGGACTGTAGTCATGAGGTAATTCGTTGATTGCAAATTACTCCTTGAAGCAAGTTTTTTTTTTTTTTTTTTTTTTACACTAAAGTAGTGATGTTGACTTGCGTTGCTCCTGGGCTGATATTTTCATTAAAGGCATTCTTATCAAATAATGAAATAAAGAATCTGTTTCTTGCCCAATGCTACTACCTCCCACAAATCAAAAGGTTTCCAGTGTAATGTCTTGCCTCCCATGCCAGTTAATTAGGTAGCGTTGTCCTACATACTAATGCTACTTTCATGAGAATAATCTGAGACAATAAACCTGTCTCTTTTGTGTCCTTCTGCAAGCCCTCTTAATTAATATCAGCAAATACAAACCAAAGTTAATTGAAATTGGAACATCCCATCTTTCTGGTTTACAATAATGCAATCGCTAGTGTTTTGTTACTGTTGTTGAATTACTATAATAGCTGGTATCATATCTCTATTTAGTATTTCATTGATCGCTCTCAGGGATGCAGCAGAAATATAAAAGGACGAAATGTCTTAACTATGAGTAAACACAGGAGGCAATATATGCAACCCCAACATTGATCTAGACTGATACATTAATATTCACACTCTTCCACATAATCAGAGCAAGGTGTACATGATTTGTTTTCATTGATTAAGTGACATTTCTCCAGCCTCTCTCACCATGGTTATTAATAAAGTTTGCATTGATATTATTTCTGCATTAACAAAAATTTCACCAAGTGAGGGACATTATAGGACTGATGGCTGATGCAAAAGAGCAGCATCTGTGTAGCAGATAGCTTTAATCAGAGCCCCCCCACCCCCCCACCCAGTTTTGATGCGAAATCTTTACAACTTTAATCAATCTTTATGGACGAGCTTTTCAAACTGTATCTGCAAGTTTGAATAGCATAGTTTTAAAGAGGCTGTGCCCTCCTGTCAGATATCTGATATGTTTTGCAAATTACAAATCCTTCAAGGAATATGAATTAGGTTGTGCAAGCCGAGTGTTCTTTCCATTCATGGTGTTCAGATTTCACTTGGTTTACATGAATTCCTAGTACCAGCTAATGTAATCAGGCCAACAATCCCCAACTAGCGTGGGATTGTAGTACACAGAACCCTCAACAAAGCATAATCTGGCACGCTGCTATTTCAGTGGGATTTTTTTTGTTATCACACGTCTTTTGTCATATTGGCGCATGAACAGAAATAGCTAAACAAAATAAATAAATAGATAAACAGTGGGTTGTCTTTATAGCCTTTATGCAGTAGTATTTCTGAGCCAAGAACATTTCTGAAGTTAACAGTATTTATGTTCCGGTAGTGTTGGTCACAGTCTGTCACACATTATTTGCATCTGCATGTCCGATTAACAAATATGACATATTCCTAAGATCAGGCTCCTAGCACTCTAACCACCCACCATGGCAATTAACTGTCTACTAAGCTAACAAGCGTAACACACATGCCTGATGCAAGCCAGTAGAATATCAAGCTACTCTCTAAGATGTATCCCCGTTTACCCTGTAGATCCACTGTGAACGCACAGAACACATGCGCAGGGCTAATTCGTATTCGTTTCGAATGTTAATTAACTTGGGGCTCTGGACTGAGGAGCTTTACTCTCACTTGGATCGATGCGGGGTTTATGTTGGAGTGCAACTGGCATTTGAAATCCACCCGAGATTGAGAGAGTTGTCATCCACATGAGGGACTAGTGAGGCCTTGTCAGGGGGAGAAGAAGTCTCAGACAGAGAACTCTTCAGAGGGCCTTTCTGAGCTTTTCCCTGTGTCTCAAGGACTGCTAAAAATGATCAACAGCGATAGAGACTACTGTGTACAGCTGACATGCTAAAATCATGCTGACCTTCGCCCTGCTCAGGCTTATCACTGCTTATACAAGAATATGGCCAAAAAAAAAGGCTTGAGAACTAACAAAGACAGGTCCACATACAGTCAGTCATTCTTATTGTGAGCCAGGTTAGAAGGCAACTGGAATCACAAGAGGCCACTCATGCCAGTGCAGACTGAACGTCACCAGTGATACAAGAAAATTAAGTACAAACCCACATTATATGTTTATTCCAGTACTGGGTGTTAAGCTCCACAGATGTCATTTCACTGTGGCTGTGGGTTCAAGGCTTTTATCCAACGCAGCATCTGAATGTGAAGGTAGACGGGGCTTGTGGTAAATCCAGACAGTTTTTTTTTCTACAGCACGATTGCCACCAAACTAAACTATCTGTTCTACGTATTTCTAAAAAAGCATCAACTGATGGGGCATAGCCAATATGGAGGTTAATCCATTCTAGTGTCTATACTATGGGATGCTTATGGAAGCATATTTGCTTAGGGCAGCCATGCAAATTATTACTTACTGCCCTGTAAGCTGATAACACAAATTAGATACCCATTAAAGTTGAACAATGTATATAGAATGAGGAAAGATTGCAAGTGATACCTGAAGGGATGCTTAAGTCGTATGGCACTAAAATATGCCTCATGCTTGCAAACTTCAAAAGTGGAGAGATGTTTATCCTTGGGATTGGAAGATGCATAATAGTAATCTCATATGCACAGAGGCAGCTGCCAGGTGGAGGATAGCACACTGCATGTTTATGAATAGA